>NW_021604696.1:9098830-9116445 GCF_004785775.1 Grammomys surdaster | reverse complement strand
TCTCTCTCTCTCTCTCTCTCTCTCTCTCTCTCTCTCTCTCTCTCTCTGTGTGTGTGTGTGTGTGTGTGATATGTATGTATATACATATATATTTATATCTTACAGTCTGTGGTTAATATTTTACTTCATATAAACATGTAAGAACCCTTTCCATATTTGTGCTATTTGTTTATACTTTAACTTCAAATTTATATAGTCCAGATGATATTTTCTTAATGTTTCTTAAATTTTATTTTATTTTATTTTTGTTTTTTTGAGACAGGGTTTCTCTATATAGCCCTGGCTGTACTGGGGCTCACTTTGTAGACCAGGCTGGTCTTGAACTCAGAAATCCACCTGCCTTTGCCTCCCAAGTGCTGTGATTAAATGCTTGTGCCACCACTGCCCATCTAATGTTTCTTAATTTTAAAAGCAGGTTTTTTTTTTTGAAAGAAAGAAACAGTGCTGTGCCCTTCATTCTTCTTCTCTGTATTCATTTCATGGACATTTGAGTTTTCATCTGGTTTAATTTGGTTTAATTTTCCTTTGGTAAAATGAGCTTCTTTTAACTCTCCTTTTTTTTCCTTTTCCATTGATTAATAAATTTATTCACCTTATATCCCGATTGCAGATGCCCCTCTCCTCCTAGTCCTCCCCCAGAGTCCTCCCCCATCCAGACCCCCCCACCAAACCACCCCAGCACATCAAGCCACTGCAGAACTAGGCTCATCCTCTCCCACTGAGGCCAGACAAGGCAGGTCAGTTAGGGGAACAAGATCCACAGGCAATAGCTCCAGGGACAGCCCCCGCTCCTGGTGTTGTGGGGACCCACATGAAGACTGAGCTGCACAAGAGCTACGTATAGGCCTAGGTCAAGACCATACATGCTCTTTGGTTGGTAGTTCAGTCTCTGTGAACCCCCAAGGGTCCAGATTAGTTAACTCTATTGGTCTTCTTGTGGAGTCTTTATCCCCTCTGGGTTCCTCAATCCTCCCCACCCTCCTCCCCAACTCTTCCACAAGATTCCCTGAGTTCCATCTAATGTTTGGCTGTGGGTCTCTGCATCTGTCTCAGTCAGTTGCTGGGTGGAGCCTCTCAGAAGACAGTTATGCTATGCTCCTGCCTGCAAGCATAACAGAGCAGAGACTGAGGGAATGGCCAACCAATGACTGGCCCAACTTGAGACTCACTCCTTGGGCAAGAACCAATCCCTGACACTATTAATGATTCCCTTTAATTTTCTTAATCATGCAGTATATTGAAAATTTTCTTTAGCTTCTGAGTAGTTTGAAAATATCTTATTTTTAATTGAAGGTTTTAAGGATGTGTCTCTGGTGCTATTCAAAGATGTGTGCTGTGTTATACAAAGATGTGGCCATTTTTATTTAGAATGCTCAGGACGCACAGAACTTACTAGGATTGGAAGACTTGATATGTTTCCCCAACTTTGAAATTTTTTTTTGTCATTGTATTTTCAGTATTTTAATGAAGCATTTCCTGTATCTTCTTCTAAAACCATAATCATCACACGTTAGTTTTTATATCTGTCGATCTGTGAAGAGTCATATTTATTTCCTTATTATACCCATGTTTGTTAGGACTCCTGAAAAAAGTACAGAACAGCTTTCTAAGGTTGTTAGTCTTATGAGTCCTCTCCTCTGCCATCTCTGCATCTCTGATGACCACTTTCCTCTTGGTATCAGGTGATGCTTCCTGCTTATCACCTGTCTGGTAATTCTAGATTGTATGCTGTGCACTGAGAAGGAGATATTGTAGAGACTATATTTCCTCCCTTCGGGAGTGTTGAACATTACCTCCGCAGGGAGGTAATTCCTCTGCAGCACAGGTTGGCTTTATACTTCAGTATGACAGATTAGACGCCCTTTACCTTACTCCACAGCTTTTCTGAGGTCTCCACAGAATGCCTAGGATTCCCCCCACACCTCCAGTCTGGTTTCTTCTCTAATTGAGTACCCCACGTTTCCCAGTGTAGGGTCATCTCTGGAACCCCCATTCACTTCTCAGATCCCATTACTTGGTCTCTGCTGGGTCTGTAGAATTTCCCTCAAGTGCTTAGATCTTAGCGTCTGTTCACTGCCTCAGGGGCTCCCTACGCGGACTGCCAGGGCGCTTTACCCCACAGTAATCAACCTCATTGCAACAGAATAACATTTTTCTTCCGATAACTGAGAGCACTAGTCTTAAGGTAGACAAGGGGAACTTACCCATCCCTCGGGCACTGAGCAGGTGCTCAGTACGGTCAAAGCACAGTTTTACATCTGCTGAGATCATGAGTTTTTTTGTTTTTTTGTTTGTTTGTTTGTTTGTGGTTTTTGGTTTTTTTTTTGTTTGTTTGTTTGTTTGTTTTTTTTGGAGACAGGGTTTCTCTGTGTAGTTCTGGCTGTCCTGGAACTCACTCTGTAGACCAGGCTGGCCTCGAACTCAGAAATCCGCCTGCCTCTGCCTCCCAAGTGCTGGGATTAAAGGCATGCGCCACCACCGTCCGGCTAGTTCTTTAGTTCTTATTGAAGGAGTCCTGCTGTATGTTTCCACATAAATAAGCAAAGATGGTGAGAAACTGGGCAATTTGGCTCCGTGATTGGCATCTGTTGGGTGATTTCTTGTTGTCTTGGTTACCTCAAACAAAAGGACGATCTGTCAAACAGCCAGGTGGACTACCCTCATACCGCTAACAGCTGTCCTGAACACTCCTCGGACACCTTGAGAAAACTGCCTGATAACTGCTACTGATTCACCCATGTCTTAAAGTCACGGCCCCATCCAGGGCTTTCCAAACACTTTGTAGCAGACTTTTTCCTATCACAAGCCTCAGTGAACTCTACGTGACCCTAGAACTATTTCCAACAAGGCTAGAACAGGAACATTTGCCTGGTGGCCTAACAAGGCAACTGCCGAGATTGGTGCAAATACAAACCTCTATTAGCATGTGGTATGGTGCTGTAATTGGTTCAAACACCCACGTCTCTCACTACACAAGCACACTATTAAAGCTCTTAGGAACTCAGTGGGAGACATCCTACTGTGCTGCCTCCCTGGGTATTGCAACATTGGGTCAAATAAAAGGCTTCTTCCATGTGGCCTTTAAAAAAACGTGCCTGCTTTTATGAGCGCAGCACAGGCAGAGCTGGAAGCATGAAGGACACAGCAAGAAAGCAATAGCAGGGACGGCAGGACTGGAGCCATAGTCCGCTAGCAGCTGAAGATGATGAAGCTGAGGAAGCTGAGTGATTGTGAATAGCCAGGGCACCGGAAGTAGAAGGACGGCAAGAGGGGGCAGAGCCGGAAGTAGAAGGATAGAAAGAGAGGGCAGAAAACTGAGGCCGAAGAGTGTAGAAGGAGCCAGGGAAGAGAAACTGCGGATTCAGGTTGCTGGAATTCTAGATAGCTGTCGAGTCTTTAGGACCAAATGTCTTAGACACCTGAGGCCACCAGCTATAACACGGGTCCAGGTTAGGGCTGAGGCTAAACACTACTTCAGCCAAGGGTAGAGGAACTCTGACTTCCTATGCCTCCTATTCGAGATCTGTAAGATTCTGGAAAACAAAAATCTCATACCCACAGCCTGCATGAAAGCTATTATACCAGAGGGCACCACCTGCTGCTGATGCTGTCTGCCCGATGCCACCACCGTTGCTGTTAAATCCAGTTATAACAAAGCCAAAAGCCAGTGCTTTAAGAACTGCTCCTCATTCTGCCTGGGTAGATAGAGGATCCCAGTCAGTTGGTTGGAAATTGCTGGAGATTGGCTCTAATGCTTAGATTCAACCCAGAATCTGTGCATCCAAACGCTAAAGGTCCCCAACTGGTTTTTGATCAATCAATAAAGATGCCAACGGCCAATGGCTGGGTATAGGGCAGGATCCTGAGGGTTACATGAGCAGAGACACAGAGAAATGGGAAAGAATCTCCAGTATTCAGGAAGAAGGATGGGATGCAGGAGAGGCAGGAGATAAAGCCAAATAGCCATGTGAGATTTTGGATAAGTGACCACTGGCCACTTCCCAGATTGGTCCTGGGGTAGTAGGGGAAGGTTTAGGAGTGCCCAGCCTTTGAGATAATCAAGATATTTTAAAAATAAGCTAATGTGTGTGTGTCATTCATTCACGGATCCAAGGATAGCTTCTGAGTGGGTTCATGTGTGTGATCCATTGCCGGGAGCACAAAATTGTGTAGCACAAACTCACCGCTACAGGAAATAGTTTCCTTTTGAACGCTACTTTCCCACCACTGTCTAGACTGTGTTCTTGGGCAGGAATCTGGCATACCAGCAAAGTCACCATATGCTCCATTCTATTGGCTGTACAACTTGGAACACTTTGCCTCTGTCCTCTCAGTCTTGTATTTGCTTGTGGTAAGAAAGCAAGTCTTGATGCTCATCATGGACTGAACTGGAAACCTCAAAGAGAGAGCATCTTAAGGGTGGACGTGGAGCTGTGGAAACATCATGTGTATGTTGCCTCGTCACAGTCAGCAAAGCTCTGATCTGCAGAATCCTGGGAGATTCCTGGCTTCTTTCTGCTTGTAGATCTCTCCCTAACACATTTCATGTTATGGCAACCCGGAAGGTCAGGCAGTGGCAGGCTCTCATACATGGCACTTGTCCCATGCTTGGACCTAGCCTTGGACACTTTGGATAATAAAGGAGCACTGGGGGAGCTTCGGGCTTGGCAGTCCTGGGTTGGAATCAAATCCTTCACCTGTTGCTTAGTAGGTTTCTTCAAAATCACATTCTCAGTTTTTTATGAAAAGGGGATAGTGACCCCCATCTTTTGAGGGGTCTGTGGGGATCAAAGGGTCAGTGTTCAGGAGTGTGCCTATGGAGAGGAGTGTTCCACCACAGCTAAACTACGGTGCTGAGGACTGGAGCAGGTGTTGTACGCCCTCCTTCCTTCCCGTTCTCTATATATATACACATGGCATGCTTGAGCTGTTGTTCACTAAAGCACTTTGAAGCAATGGCTCTTGGTGAGGCCCAGGTGTTACTATCTCAGCTCCATAAACACCTTTCTTCCTCTGGCCGTGTTACTTCCCCCATCTCAGGATCTGCAATGTGACTGGGAACTGCCAGCTGCCTGACTCTCTGTTCCACAGTTGAAGATGTACAAGGTAAGGTAGCATACAATCTGAAGAAAGGAGACCCCTCCCATGGTTGGCAGTGCTATGCAGGAGGCCATCTGAGGTGCTAACAGAGGATGTTTACCTGCAGGGGCAGCTCAGCTGGGAGGAACCCAGCCCAGATCCCGAAGGTTTAAGTCTGTCAGGAACCCACGAGGATTTCACTTGCTGGACTCTCCATTCTTACAAGCTAGCTTTTCCAACCCAGCAAGCATTTGTCCCAGGCTTTTGCATGCACAAGAATCTGTTTTGTGTGTTGATAAAACCCTACGCCATTCAACCAACCATTACCCAGTCTGTTGGAAGGTGAACGTGTGGGACTTCTGGGGAATTTATATACATCTGACTACTCAGGACAAGGACAAGGAAAAAGATCTCTGTTGAGGAAGTCTATGCTAATCCCATTGTGTTTCTTTCTCTTCCCCCCCCCCACCTCCTCTCTCTCTCTATCTCCTCCCTGTCCTCCCTTGTCTTGTCCCTCCCCTCCCCTTCCCTCCCCTCCCCTTCCTTTTCCTTCCCCCTCTCCATCTCCTTCCCTTAATAGACACATGCTTCTGCCCCAACACCCACCACTCCATTCCTCCCTATGACTGCAGTTGAGCATGTCAACCAAGCCATCCTGAGGAATGAGGTGGCAAGTCCTGGTCAGGATGAACTCACAGGATTCCCTGTATTCAGGTCACAAGGACCTTGCTTGTGCTGTGGCTTCTCATGACCCAACTGCCAGTTCCCATTCCTTTTCTCCCAACGGGCCTCTTGTCTGTTCTCTTCCATAAATCTTTGCCTCTGACAGTAGACCACCCTGATCTCTGTCTTCTTTATCATTGTTTTGTCCCTCAAGTCTGCACTCTGCAGATAGGTACTCAAATGTTACCAACTCCATGAGAACCTGTCTCACTCATGCTGCCTTTGTTCTCCCACATTTCCTGGATAGTGCTGGGCATACCGTAGCTGCTTAATAAATCATCAATAGCCAATGGTGTAGCTGACAGGCATATCTCAATGGGTTCAAAATATTGGTGTCAAATCAATGGTGTATCAGGCAGAGCTGATCAGTTTTACTCTTGATATTTGTACAACCCCGCAAAAAGAAAGAAAATAAAACATTTTTGAGTGAGTGAAGAAATTATTAAAGTAGGAATAAAAATGACACAAACATTAGTGCCTCAAAAAAAAAAAAAAAAAGATCCAGAAGGGACCAGCTTCAGACAGGCCAGGGTGTTTCCCACCCATTGCTCCAGTCTCCAACCTGTGCCATTGCTGGAAGTTTCTGGCCCTGCAGGCAAAGTTCAATGGAGTCTGGCAACATCCTGAGGCAATCCATTCCACTCACGCATTTGAAGCATGGGAGTTTCACAGTTGTTCATACTGCTTGCTAATTTGTAACTGGGCTCTGGGTTTTCTGATTCTCACTGACTGTTCTATGCCAATTAATATTCTGTTTACTGAGCCAAGGGTCACTTCCTAGCTCTACGTCTTCTCTTAGTTCTTGCTGTATGCCGCACACCCTAGTTTTAGTTCGTCTGGAACCTGTGAAATGGGCTGACTCTTACCTTGACCCACCATTTGCTAACACTTCACAGAAGAATTGCTGTTGATTCCCACAACAGCTGTGCGAGGTGGGTAATATCTTTCTCATTTCATAGATATGGACGCTATGGCTCTAAGAGACTTGAGTCAGGGTGAAGAAACACTGGGCTTGGTGCTCCTGTTAGAACCTTCTCAGTTCTGTTCAGAACCCCAACTCCAGGGTGGGGGAGATGTCTCAGCCCAGAGACAGCTTGTCACACAACCATGAGGATCTGAGTTCAGATATCCAGCATCAGATAAAAAGCTGTACAAGGAAGCACACATTTGCTACCCCAGTGTGGGATAGAGGCCAGAGCAGATATTTCTCAGTCTGAATTGTGAGCTCCTTGTTTGGCAGAAAACCCAGTCTTAAAATGTAAGGTAAGATGAGCCTGAGAAAGACACCTACTTCTAATCTGTAGCCTCTATGTGCATATATGTACATGTACATATGCATAGGCACCTGCATATGCACACACTCACACATGTGAACACACACATGCACACACATATGCACACACACATGCACACACACATGTACACACATGCACACATGTGCACACATGCACACACACATACACACATGTGCACACATGCACACACACATGCACACACACACATGCACACATGTGCACACATGCACACACACATCCACACATGCATACATACACCAACCAAGATAAGTTGGCTTAGTATGGTACTGATCCCCACAGCTGAGATATGTAGGTAGACCCAAGGCAAAGGAGCTCTCCTTAGGACACATTCCTTGTTCTCTTCATCTTCCATTCGGTCCTTACCTTGTGGAGCCAAGATGGCTGACAGTGTGTTCCAGTTTACGTCTTATGTTCTCAGCTGAGAGCACTCCTCTTTTACAAAGACTGCTCCATCCAAAGTTCAGAACTCAATCTCAGAGGTCTGGTTTAGATGCTATTGGCATCTAATGCTTGACCTTGGACACACCCAAATTCCTACTTTAATTAAGAAGCTAACTGTCAGTAAAGGGATATTTGGTGTTGGGACATCTGACAAGCATTTAGATCATGATGATGAAGGCCTCATTGAAGAGCCCTCAAAGAGCTCCCTTTCCTTCCCAGTATGAGCAAATGCAGAGAAGAAAAGATGGCTGTCTATAAACCAGAAACTTAATCTAACTGCACCTTAGTCTTGGACTTCTAGCTTCTTGATCAATGAGAAATAAAATTCTGTCATCTATAAGTTATCTAGTCTGTGGCTTTCTGTCATAGTAGCCTAAATGGACAGAGGCCATATTCATGCCTAAGAAAATCTTGTGGCTGCTTAACTTGTTTAAATTGTTTATCCTCCAAATCAGGGCACAGGTAGACCAACTAGGCAAAAGACAGGGACATTTCCACTAGAGGTTGGGTAGATGTTGGGAAAGCCAAGCAAGTGATCCTTAGTTAGCCTGTGGTCAACACTTGTGTTCCTGAGTCTTCCCCTGAGGCAATCACTGGGACCAGCCAGCCAGTCACTCTTTCAAAAGGCAAAAAAGAACCCACCCTAACCAAGTAGCCCTTCTTGTCTCTGTGTCTTCTGAGTAAATGATGAGGAAGGTGACCATTTTCCCCTCTGAGGACGTCTCCTAGCTTATGGATAAGCATGTTTACCTCAGAAGTCAGGAATGCCACACAGTGAATGCTTAGCCTAATCTACTCTTGCAGCAGGAATTCCACCACAGGTCCCTTTCTGGCCTCACCCTTCACAGTGACCAGAAGCTCTGACTCGAGTCATGTTTCTCCTCAGATGAAGTGAATCACACAAGTGTCCATCCATCTCACATCAGCCATAGGGTCTCCTCTCCTAGATCTTTCCACACAGACCCATTCAGGCTTTATAGGTGAGGCTCTTGAGTTCTAAAGCCAGGTTATCTGGGTGGGTGTCCCTTCCCAACATCCTTCTCACCTCAGGCAAACGACTTGGACTCTATGCTTCAGCTTGCCTTGGCTATAAATAAACAGATGTAGTTAAAATACTTAGCACAGATCTGGGATATATCCACAAAGCAAAAGAGGCATCAGCTATTACTATCTCAACTAGGATTGTTACAATTAAATGAGCTAATAATTAATGCAGCACTTAGAACAGCTATTGCCACACAGTTGATGTTGAGCACAGTCAATGCTCAATCAGTGATATCTCTGACTTGCTTGCTGGCCAGTCCTACAACCGTGGCTGCTGATAAGTCAATATAAAGGACAGTTAAGTGTGACTGTACTTGGGCTTCCCTGGCACAGCAGGCCTTGACTCAGTAGTCACCCAGGGAGCATTAGTAGTCCTGGGGACCTGGAATAGTGCCCAGAGACTGATGGAAACATAATATCATTCTGTGAATGAAAGGGGACATTTCAAAAGGTTTCCAGTGGATTCCAAAGGCTTCCACCGGGTAGCCAGGAATGAGAACCCTGCCATGGGGAGATTAGTTGGGGGAGAGGACGAAATAGTTAGTACAGCAGGGATATAACTGATGAGAGAGGAGGTACCTAGGGGCTATGAGTTCAGTAGGGAGGTTCACATAACTATGAGAGCACAGATACAGTCTCCTCAAAGACATCCCAATGGGCACCAGACCAAGGACAATGGTGATCAAAGACCCATCCACGGGCTCAGTCTCTCCAGGGCAAGCAGAGCCTTGGCCACTTAGCTTATGCAGAGATTGATCTTTCAAAGCAGTGTGGAGAAGACGTGGTCCCAGTCAGCTAATCTGTTGAGACTGGGACTCTACCAACAATACATACACCACGCTAAAATGTCTTAGGGGATGATTTCTTACGGGCAAGAGCTATACCTCATCCACTGATTTGTAGCTGCAGCAAATACTTACGACTTGGCAGGCCTTGTGCCAGGTGAATAAAATAAACACATCTCCTGCTTTGTGGGCCTAATTATCTAGATCAAGGAGAGTATAAAATAGGAATGCTCCATATGGACACCTGGGTATGGGCTGAGGGAGCTACTGAATGACACGGTGAGCTGGGAAGAGCATGCCGGTTCTAAACGTAACTGGCAGTCATCACACAGTGGCTGTCCTCCATATGTCTGAATCTCCTTGGAGAACCTTTAGAATGACTGAATTCCATTCTCCAGCCCTCGGCATCCTGCATCATCTAGGTGAGATCTGAGGATGAGAATCCTCCAGCTCCATCCAGGATGCAGCCAGCTTCTGACAACCACCTGCTGATACCTAGGGCAGAGATAAACAACTGAAGGAAAAACTCTACAGGGACAAGACAATGTGTGTGGGGGAAACAGAGCTGGGTTCCCAGAACCTCTAACATATTCTATGGCTTCCTAAGTGTCCTGTCCTGGTGATATGTCAAGGAAGAAGAGAGGAAATTTGGCAGAAGGGCAGGGGAAGGGCTCTGAGAATTTGAATTTTCCCATTTTGAACAAATTTTCCAGGCAGGACATGGTTTGAATTATTATATACCAAAGAACAAGAAGGATTAGACTATGTCCTTTAACCCAAGCTCTTCCAGGCTGGACTTGCTAGCCTGTGGGTTAGATTAACCCTAACCCTCCCGTATTAACCATCACAGGCTCAGAAAACACCCCGAGTTTTAGCAGTGGGAGATGGGTCTCCAGAGAGGCCAGCAGTGCTACAGGAGGGGTGGATGATAAGTTCTGTTAGTCAGGCTGTGCAGGGCTTGTGTGGACAGTAGTCTGCTAAATGTGGTTCTCTCTCAAGTACCTCTCCAAAGACATAAACTGTTCCCATGGTAATTTGAGCCAAACAGAGGGGGAAGTGGCTCCTCACTGCACGGTCACTTAGACATAAGTATGGTTTTTACATAATTTCCTTTGACTGCATCTGTTACCGCAGATCACACCCACCTCCAGAGTGCACAGTTCTATTTTTTAAAGTGGAAATTGAGGGAAAGGGCACCTTTATCAAAATATCAAAATTGCCCCCCCCCTCTCTCTTTTTCTCCTCTCTCTGTTTGGAAGCCATCAGATGGATTCAGCTCAAAGCTAAATATAGGGATGACTAACAATCATTTGCACAAGAGCCTTTGAAATTGCTTGTAAGCGGGCAAACGGAAAATAGATTATCCAGCGACTACATCGACTAGCATTCGAGACAACAGCCTAAATCCAGCCACTGAGAGGAAATGAAAAGTAACACACTTTTCCTCAGCCTGGCATCAGCCCAGCGTCAAAGCAGGGTCGCCTTGGATGATGGACACATCGAACACCATTGTGGCTGTTTGGAGGAGTCCTGTGGGAGAGTTGTAGGGAGAAGACAATTCCACAGTGGGCCCTGAAGTGAGTTTTCTAAAAATCAGGTAGTTGACAAGCCACGGTCTGTTTGTCAGAGAAAACGAAGCTGTCACATCTCACAATTCTGAGGATATTGGAAAAGGCGGGCTACAGAATGCAGTAGAGGACTCACAGGTGACAAGAATCATAGTCAAACAACTCTCCCCATCACTGCCTCCTCTAATTAGCCTGGCAGGCATCTCCAGGAGCATCCCGAGGCTGGGATAGAGAGGCTCCTTGCCACTGCTTTGTGACCTAGGGTCTTATACAAGGTGAGTTCCATGGAACAATGGGAGGTGGTGGCCCGAGTTCTTTACCTCCTAGACTATGGGGATGCAAACTACTACCCTTCCCCAGTTTTCCTACAGCTCATGATCTGAGAAAGATTTTCTATTTCTCAGCCATTGTAAAAAAAAAAAAAAAAAAGCCCGAAAGGACGCACGTAGTGGGGCAGATACATAGGATTCAGGTTTTGGGGTCTCAATGATGTTCTGTGGGAACACAGCCATAGCCATTTGTTCTCAGCCTGTCAGTCACCCCATGGCGACTGAGTTGTATAGTCCCTAGAGAGACTGCTCTCTCGGTCCTATAGAAAATCTGGTGATGGGTTATACATAGAGGAGAGGTTTGCTCGGTTTATTCCATTGTTGGAGGCTGAAACATCAATAGCCCTATCAGTTTGGCCTCTGAGGACAGCCTTCTGGCTGTGTCAGAATGTGGTGGCAGGAACGCATGCGGAAAGTTTGCATGCCGAGGATGACGTAAGAGGCTATTACAAGCTCGTCAATGCCATCAGAGGGCAAGTGCCCATGTGACTAAGCACCTTCCAGCATATTCTATCTCTTAAGGAGCCACCCTCTCTCGGTATCATCACACAGAATAACAAGCTCCCAGAACATGAGCTTTGGATGCATTCAAACCACATTAAGCCATAGTATCTGCAAAGATCGACCATTCGGCCATTTTTAAGTTCACTGGCCCTGAGTCTGTCAACCCCATGCTTAGGACATCCAGCACTTTCAAATTTTCTACCCATAAGTCCCCAGTGCTTCTGTATGCAGGATGGGGCTCCTCTCAGTTACTGATCAAGGGGAGCTATCTACAAGACTTCAGCTATTTACAGCGTCCCAGAGGGCTCTCTCTCAGCATTTTCTGGGGGTTCTTAGTAAAAGAAGTGGGGCTGGCAAGATACGGGAGGCAGATCTGGGTCGAAGGCCCAAATATGGCCCTCTCTAGCCACCATATTCCAGCCCAAAACCTTAAGGAGTCCAATAACTTGATGTCAACATTAACGCCTTTTGGGTTGTAAGAAGGTAGGCATTTGCTTTCAATTATGACTCTGTTATAAGGCACACATGTTTGGATACTTGATACCTGGTTGGTGGTGCTGCTTTGGAAGGTAATGGACCCTCTGGAACATGGGGCCTTTCTGGTGTAAGTAAGTTAATACGGGTGGTCCCTGAAGGTTATATCTACTCCAGGTTCTGATCTAGCATTCTTCAATTTCTGTCTGCGGTTATGACATGAGCAGCCCCAGCCTTATGTTCTCTATGCTAAAAACTCTACCCTGCTTTCCGCAGCAGGACAGGCAGCACCCTCTCAAACCAGGAGCCAAAATAAATCTCCCTCCATAGAGAGAAACGCACCAAAAAACTTCTGGTGGTGTGTTGGTGGCTTCTTGCAGCTTCCACGGACTCAGACCGATTGGCAGAATGATGTCAGCTGATACAGACTCACCTGGAGTTTTGCTAAGACAGACTCATGTGGTGAGGCAAGAGCCATGAAGGACATGTGACACTTGGAGGGAGTATAAATAGGACCCAGTGGACAGGGATGGAGGCTGGGCTGGGCTTGTAGAGCTGGCTGTGCAATATTTCTTAGTCTCGAGTCTTCACTGATCTTTGCTTTCCTGAGAGAGGCACAGCAGAGAGCTACTCCTGGAGTCCCAAGTGGTCCTGGTTCCTCCTGCTGACTCACGCTGATTCTCCTGAGGCCTGGCTGTTCCTGCTAGGTCACACCACTGCTGCTGCTGTCCTGACACTACCAAACTGGACGGCTGGTGTATCCATGAGTGGATCGAGCTGCCACTGCTGACCTGCGAACTGAACTGCTGATTTCCTGGCAACACAAATGGGATTTGCTCTAAGAAATTTCTAAACAGGTCCACTTCCCCCGCATCATAATATAACCTTTCTTTTCCACTACCTCAGGTGGGCAGTGGGCCAGAAGGGAGGTTAAAGCGTTTAAGAACCGTCATTAAAAGTGAAGAAAAAATGTAAGTTACAGGGAGGGGCCATTTTTTTTTTTTCTGTTCATGGCTGATGTGGTTCTGCCTCACCAGGAGCACTGCACTGAGGGTTTCCCTGGGAATCATTTTCCTCGTCCTTGTGAAGAATACCTGACAGAAGCATCTGACTTTGGCATATCCTAGTGACATCCTTCCTCAGTTTCATGCTCCACAGCAAGGTCCACGATGGTCGGAACATACAGCTGAGGCTTCTGGTGTCTTGGTGTAACAGGAAGCAGAGACCTCAGGAAGCTGCCATCACTTCCAGGCCAGGCCTCAGTAAAGCACTTCTGTTAGCTGGGGCCGGTGTCCCAGAGGTTGCAGGGCATCCCCAAATCCTCCAGCTGAGCCCAGGCTCAGACACATGAGCCCGAGACAAACGCTTCAGATCCAAGTCACACTCGCTACTTTTTGTTTTTAAACTTTATAAAGAACAGTGATTTATTTTTATCTTAGTCTGGACGTTCTCATTTAAGATCAGGCAGCCCTGGGGGTTTGGCCTCTTGCAAGGGCAGGGTAGAACAGAGGAGTGTGTGTAGAAGAAATAATTACATCTTGAACTGAAACAGAGGAAGCAGATAAGATAGGCGATCGAAATTCTCTCCAAGATGAACTTAATGACCCACAGAACTTCTTTCATGTCTTACCTAAATGTCCACTGAGGTTTCCAATATCACCACCTTAATATAGACCTTTATATAGAGACCTTTGAGGAGCACTCAATCTACATAAACCATAGCAACAAAGATGTGCAGGTCTTTATACATCTGCTAGCTAATATCTTCGGATACACACTAGGTGCTTTACAGGCACTATTTCATTTCATGTTCCCATATCCAGTGGGGTAGACATTCCCATAAATCTCCATCTATAGATAATGGAACTGAAATTCAGAGAGGGTAAGCCATTCACCTGAAGTCGCACAGCTAGGAAGTAAACAGAGAAATGAGTTCAAGTCCTCCTGATTAGAAAACAGGTAGGCTTACCTTCTGTGCAGCCCACTGTCAGGTTTGCCGTTATGTGCAGAACAAATGACTACAAATGAAAACCCACAGCAGTCCCTACAACTGGGGACTGGTTCTCTTTGGAAGTCTGACACAGGCAGCATCCAGTCTGATGTGCTAAAATGTTCATTTTACTCAATGATGGAAAATACAAAACTTTTCAAAAAGTTTGGGCGAACTTGTCCACCACATGTAATGAGAGCCAAATCATTGTATGAGTTCTAAATAGAATCCAGAACGCTGCAAAGAGCCTGAGGTTCTGGGCTACCTGTCCTACATTACCACACCCTGCAGAGTTCAGTTGCTGGGCACTCTTTGGTGGGAATTTTGGGAAACAAATCCCCATGGAGTGTTACAGAGAATCGCACAGGGTCGAGCAGAAGAAAGGCCCAGTGGAGAGGTTTTGAGGTTTTGTTAGGGTTTCCTTTGACAGGAGCAGTTTACAGGACAGAGTACTGAAAAGCGCTGTTGCCTCCAGGTCTGTAACCCAAGCTCTGAGGTAGGAGGATTGAATGTTCAAGGCCTCACTGGGTTAAGTTTAAGGCCATCCTTGCCAGATTAGAGAGAAACTCTCAAAATCAAATGTAAAAAGGACTCTGGGAGTAGGTACAGGGCTTACCTAACATGTCCAAGGCTCTGAGTTCAACACCAGGACAGAAACAAGATGCTGTGGCCATCCAGGCACAGAGAACAGTGGGGGAGACAATGGGTAAGAGGGAGAAGGCAGTAGCTGTACCAGAGGTTAAGTGTCTGAGGTGAACAGAGCACATGGGCAGCTGAGAAGAGAAGGCAGGAAGGCAGGAAGGAAGAGGAGAGCCTGTGACAGCTGCCTTACGCCTGTGCTGACAAAGCCTGCCATCCTGGTAAAGGCTCCACCACACCTCCCATCCTGAAAGATATGGTCACTGGAGGATGCCTTGGACATAGGCACACATGATGCAAATCCCAATCTGCCAGGGCAGATCAGAAAGTCTCAAAAGCTGGGGTGACTTAATCTCAATCCCTGGCCAGGGGCCTGCATCCCTCTGCTTCTCTGTAAAGCCCTGACTGACCCACAAGGTTCTGAGAATAAACACTGTTTCTGAGTGTGTCTGCAAAAGTGTTGGAGTGGGGGGGTGAAATTGGCATCTGGGTCAGTGGACCCTGTAGAGAAAATTGTACCCCCACAGTGAGGGTGGGCTTCATCTATTCTCTCAAGAGCCTAGACGGAGCCTGGCAGAAGGAAAGGAATCTGAATGTGTCCCCTTCCTGCCTCACAGCTGAAACTAAACGTCTTCTGTCCTCTGCCTGAGGTTGGGATTTCTACTGTCATCCTCCTAGGTTCTCAGGCCTTTGACCCTGGGATGAATTATATCACTGGCTTCATGTTTCTCTGGGGAACACTAAGTATACAAGCCCCATCTGAACCTGGGCAACAGAGAAACGTTAAGATGACTGTAACCCTTGAAAATGTGTGTGTCCGTGCATTGTTCTTAGGGGACAGGATCCTCCAAGAAAGAGGAGCCTTCGAGGTACAGAATGCTGGGAATAGAAAGGACCAGCTAGGGATTGGTGTTACAGATGTTTGCTGGTGTTGTTTGGGCTTTCATGGTACCTACCCTGAACTTTCTGGGCCAGGACCAACCTTTCCAGAGAGTTCTGTGGTCGTCACAAAGCACTAGCTTCATCTCCTCTCATTTTTAGAAGCTGTGATGTCCTGACCCCCACTGGCTTGATCGAAGCAAAATTGCTTTTGGTAACAGATTTTGTTCCTCTGTTGGAGGTGAGGCCAAGATTAGTAACTCTGTGCAGGTCGCCACACCTGAAGCACGACACACCTGAAGAATGAAAATTTTCTTTCTTACTTCTAGCTTTAGTCTACTATAATCTAAGAAGATGCAAGAAATAATTTTGATATATTTGTGTTTGTTAAGACTTGCTTCTGGGCCTAAGATGTGATCTGTTTTGGGGAAAGTCTCAAGGGCTGCTGAGAAAAAAATGCCCTCCACAGCTGCTGATGAAGCGCCCTGCAACAGATTAGGTTAGTCTTTGGTCTGCCTAGATTCTGGAGTCTATTTAAACTCATATAATGATTTGGCTCTCATTATGTGTGGTGGACAAATTCGCCCAAACTTTTTGAAAAGTTTTCTATTTTTCATCATTGAGCAAAATGCACATTTCAGCACATCAGACTGGATGCTGCCTGTGTCAGACTCCCAAAGAGAACCAGTCCCCAGTTGTAGGGACTGCTGTGGGTTTTCATTTGTAGTCATTTGTCTGTTCTGCACATAACAGCAAACCTAACAGTGGGCTGCACAGAAGGTAAGCCTACCTGTTTGAGCGCGCGCGTGCACGTGCATGCGTGTGTGTGTGTGTGTGTGTGTGTGTGTGTGTGTGTGTGTAGGTGACTTAGCTATTGATTAGAATTATACTAGTGGACAATATATTATATATTATGATAGTGGTAGATACTATAATAATAGTGGCTATTATGATATATATAATAGAGATATATATTTAATAATAGCAGAAACAATCCAGTCAAAAAATGTAATAATTGAGACCATATACTCTCTAAGCAATAGAGCTCCCAATTACATAAAGCAAACATGGGTGACAAGAAGTGGCAGGCATTTCTGAATACAATAACAGTATATATTACAATACATGATATATAGTATACTGTATAACAAATAATATAGTATATTATATAACTTATATATTATAATATATAATAAATAATAATGCCAACAGCTCATTCTAATGTCCCACTTAAAGGTACAAACCTTAGACACAACCATCCATTATCTGGGTTGCCATAGACATATTTCTGTCTCTGAAAATTAGGCTTCTGAAAAATAAGATGACATGAATTGGGTTGTTGGAACACCGGAGATACAATGCAGATATTGAATGTGAAGAATGTACATTGCTCACAGATAACCATTATCTCTTATTATATTCCTAATACTGAAGCTATTATTATACCACCAATAATTACTTTATTAAAAGCCCCTGTCAGAATTGGGAGGTGGGAGGATGAGAAGGTGAAATTAGTTACCATCCCACACAACTAAGGAAGTGACAGAAAAGGAAAAAGGAATTCTTGTGCCTTCCCTCATGTGCACATATGATCTACTCCCCCACATGCACACATACATAATCTATTTTCCCACATGCACACATGATCTATTCCCTCACATATACACATACACGATCTATTTCCCCACATGCACACACACATGATCTACTCCCCCACATGCACACATGATCTATTCTCCAGCATTCACACATGATCTACTCCCCCACACGGACACATGATCTATTCTCCAGCATTCACACATGATCTACTCCCCCACACGGACACATGATCTATTCTCCAGCAT
>NW_021604696.1:9006612-9098820 GCF_004785775.1 Grammomys surdaster | reverse complement strand
CACATGATCTACTCCCCCACACGGACACATGATCTATTCTCCAGCATGCACACATGATCTACTCCCCCATGTGCACACATGATCTATTCTCCAGCATGCACACATGATCTACTCCCCCACACGGACACATGATCTATTCTCCAGCATGCACACATGATCTACTCCCCCACATGCACACATGATCTATTCTCCAGCATGCACACATGATCTACTCCCCCACATGCACACATGATCTATTCTCCAGCATTCACACATGATCTACTCCCTCACGTGCACACATAATTTAATCACCCCGTGCACACATGATTTACCCCCCACGTGCACACATGATCTCCTCCTATCAGCCAACCCTGCTATGGCTTGAATGAGGGCCCTAGAGCCCCTATACTGGAAACTTCCTCCCCAGTGCATCAGGGTTGGGATCATGAGGGCATAGAAGATTGGTTAGTTCACCATGAGTAGGTTGATGTCCTTGTCCTGGGAGTGGGTTTATTATATTCTACTTTCTTTTGCCCCTCATCCCACATGACCATTGCCTTCTACCATGTGGGACACAGCACTAAAGATACAATATAAGATTTCTACAACGATCATCAAATATATCTCTGTTCTTTATAAATTCTCCAGTCTATGAGCAGTACTTAATCTTGGTTATCAACTTGATGGTGTTTGGGATCAGTATCCATTAGGAAACATGACCCTACATGGTTCTGGGAAGATGTTTCCAAGCAGGATTTGCTGAGAGGGGTTGATCTGCCCCAAGAATACCAGCACCTTCCTTTTGCAGTGGCCCAAAGGGAAAGTTGGAGGGAAAAGTGTGGCTTTCTTATCAACCTTTGCTCCTGGCTGGTGAGGTTCTCTATCCTGTGGCTTCCACTTCTATCCCTCACTGACTCTATAGTCTAGCTTCTTTGGCTTCACCATATGGACTTGAAGAGCAGAGCTCTCCAAGAATTCTCTAGGCCTTCAGTGCCAGATTGGGGTTGGCTGAGGCATTTGTCCCCATAGACTGGATGACTTTCGTGTTGTCTGTCTATCCAGCATACTGACAGCATGGCTGAGCTACCAGCCTATATCATCCAGCCAATCTAATAAGCCCCTTTTCTAAGATCTGCTCATCCTAGGGGTTCCCTTCCTCCAACCTGACAATTATAGTGATACTCTGTCAGAGCAGCTGAGACGCACCCAGAGCAATCTTTTCCAAGGGACAAGGAATCTATGACACAGACGGTTGCCAGTATTCTTGACTCGGCTTGAAAAAGTAGGGGCAGGATATGAACTCTGCAAACTATGGGGCTCTGTGGTAGAGCAGGGGCATGCCCGGAGCACAGAGCAAGTTGGTGCTGAAGAGACATTGGACTGTGATCACTAAGGGAGTCTTTGATGTGTCAGGAGGAGAAGCTATCTCATTTTCAGACTCCCTTTCTCTCCCAGTGTCATTAAGAGCCACCTCTGTGGCAGGAGTAAGGAGAGGAGGAGGAGGAGTAAGGAGAGGAGGAGGAGGAGTAAGGAGAGGAGGAGCTAAGAGATGGCGGGGCGGGGGGGACGACATGGAGGCAGATGTTCGAGTGTCTCTGCCAGTCAAAGATAGTTGGTATATCTAGGTTGGATATTGGGTTGTACTTCTGATTGTATGGTCATCTTGTTATTGAGCATTACCAAACTTATAAAACCTTTGATTAACATTTAAAAAGAAAGTTACAAAAAAAAAAAAACACCTCTGAAGTCTGTCACCTTGCTGAATGCTCTGTAAGAAAAGCCACAAACCAGGGACTCCCTGAGTAGCACACAACCTCAATTCAGAACTGAACAAAAGTCGCACTCTCCCGGGGGCTGTAGAAGTAGTCTGTAAGTAGAGACTTGGGGCTGACTTGACAGTATTTCAGGGAAGACACAGGCATGGTTCTACAGAGGCATTGCATCCTGCCAGCATTGGGTGCTCTCACATCTACTGCTACTCTGGTCTCTGACCTAGACCTGGCAGTTCCTCCTTAACCTGGACACATCCTCCTGCTGGGCATTCATGACCACACACACACACACACACACACACACACACACACAAAAGACACCATTCAAGCTCGCAAGGCCCTAAGATCTACCCTGGCCATTCCCTACTCTTCCCAAGCACACCAGCTTTCAGTGCCTTTTGTGGCTATCCCAAGCATTTTCCTACCTAAAAGCTTTGCTCTGACTGTTTCCTCTGCGCTGTGTTTAGTGCTTCCCTCAGAGATTTGATTCCTTTCTATTGAGCAGGTGGCAGCTCAGACACTTTCTGTGCAGAAGCTCCTCCCTGGCCTCACAGTATTCATTATACTCTGAACCCAGTCACCATGACGATAGGCTCTGTTTATGTGCCAGAAAGTATTGAAGTCACCACTCGCAACATCTTCCTTATTATTTATTTTCCTTTCTATTTCCTCTATCCAAAGGTTAAGTCTCTAAGGTAAAGGATCACCAAATGTGCCATACTAGAGCAACACCTGGTTCTGGGGACAGTGAGCCACAGGGATATTTGTTGAGCCATGTATTATAGAGAGATAACTGGAGTGAGTGCACCCTGCTGGTGGCACTCAGGCATCCTGGAGAAGACTCTGTGGTTATAGATGCCCCTCCTCACAGTGTTCCTTAGGGTTATCACTATTTAGAACACTTTAGGCATGTGATAAAAAAGTAGATCAAGGCAATATTTATCCTTCCATAATGATGTTACTTATCACAGAGCCCCTCGAGGTGAATCCATGTTGTAGCATACAGAGGGATAAAGTGTGAAGGGAGACTTTCTATGGGTAAGATCCATTGTGTGGTGTGGCTACAGTTAAGAGCCTTATTTACACTAGCAACTTTGGGTTTAATTCCTTTTCATTCCTGTCCACCAATTCCACTTTACCTTAAGTTGCCTGCTCCCATAGCCAGGATAAATTATTGACATACCTCACCTCTGTACAAATCAATAGGATGTTACTAAGAGTCCACAGCTTGGAATTTCTGGACAGAGACTGTTAACAATGGGGCCACTAGCGTCTTTAGGCTTGTGATATTAAAGTAGATCAAGGCAGTATTTGTCCTTCCATAACAGGCTTACTTAGCACAGAGCCCCTCAAGGTGAATCCATTGAGGTGAAATACCTTCTTACTCTGTGTTTTTCTTTCAATACAACTTGAGAATCATACACATCTATATATTGACAATAACTAGAAACCAAAAGTTTCAATGTGAAGTGATTTAAATGCAAGGAAATGAAGTGCTTCTACCTCTAATGAAATAGGCACTGAAAATTGTAAACTGCCAATGAAAAAACTCACAGGAGTCCCGAGTACAAGGGGAGAAACACTGTGTGTGGATTAGAATATTCTAAGTAATAGACACTTCAAGTTCCCTGGGTTGATCCGTAAGTTTAGGTTTTCTATCAACACCTTAGCAAGTTTCTTTGAATGCACACAAACTTATTGT
The DNA here is from genome assembly GCF_004785775.1 of Grammomys surdaster. NCBI lineage: Eukaryota > Metazoa > Chordata > Mammalia > Rodentia > Muridae > Grammomys > Grammomys surdaster. The sequence goes on along the minus strand of NW_021604696.1, from coordinate 9,095,367 downwards.
TAACTGTATGTAAGAAGCATTAGAACAGCCATGATGATATAGAGTGTGTGTGGGGGAATCATTATACCTTATGTGCAACTATAATAATCAGGACATGGTGGTACTGGTGACAGAGACAGTGCATTAGAATAGGGAAGCCAGGAATAGATCCACATAAATGGGTTCAATTAATTGTCAACCAAAGAAGGAGCCAACATGAACTTGGCCATGGGAAATGACCTCTTCATTTAGATAGATAGATAGATAGATAGATAGATAGATAGATAGATAGATGATGGATGAATAGAAGTACCTTGAACCTAAACCTAAAATTTTAAAAAATTAACTGGGAAGGGACTTAAGTACAAAACAGTAAAGCTTTTAGGAAGAAACACATAGAAAATCAAATATCAATACATTGACCTTCATCAGAATTTAAAACTTCAGTTCTGTGAAAGCTCATATTAAGGGAATAAGAAAATCTACAGGGGCTGGAGAGATGGCTCAGCGGTTAAGAGCACTGACTGCTCTTCCAGAGGTCCTGAGTTCAAATCCCAGCAGCCACATGGTGGCTCACAACCACCCATAATGAGATTGGATGCCCTCTTCTGGTGTGTCTGAAGACAGCTACAGTGTACTCATATATAATAAATAAATAAATAAATCTTTAAAAAAAAAAAAAGAAAATCTACAGATGGGGAGAAAATAGTTGCAAATCATTAGTTAGATAAAGTTTACCTAGAATGCATACCAAGGCTCAAAGCTCAATAATCCTGCACCTGGTAAGCCCAAGACACACACACTAAAAAGAATATACAGAGGGCCAGTTAGCACAAGAAAAGATATTCAACATGGTTGGCCATTTTAAAGACACAAATTAAAACTAAAATGGGGGCCAGGTATTGTGGTGCATGACTTTAATCCCAGTACATGGGAGGCTGAAAGAGATAGTTCTCCATGAGTTTAAGGCCAACTTGGTCTACATAGCTAGTTCCAGATGAACCAAGGCTTCATAGTGAGACCTTGTGTCAAAACAAGACTACACACACACACACAAAAATAAAATCTGACAATGGATAGAGTACTGTAGTTATTTACTAGAAAGATTAAAATAAAAATAATGAGTGAAGGGTAGGAAGGGGTGGAGTTTAGGGTCTTAACCAAACATTGCATGCCCCTTTACACAGGCCCCATAACAATCTATGTGAGGGAAGAAGAAAATCCAGTTCAACCCCACTTAGTTAGACAGTGTTGGTTCAAAATTCCAGAGTCTGACTCAGAGCACTTTATTTTTTATATATTTAAACACAGTACAATGGAAGGAAAATTTCTGGTTTCTTTGAAGACTCAGTTGTGCCATGTGATGTTTTTCTGGAAACTCTCTTATGAGAGGATGTTTTGTTGAAGCAGATTCATGGAAGGATGTTTTGTTGAGAACAAACACATGGTGTTTTTCTGGAAACTGCCTGGAAAAGGGGCATGTGATGTTTTGTTAAGAGCAGATGCTTAAGAGAACACGTGATGTTTGGAAAAGGTATAAGTATAACCCAACAGAAAGTTGATGATGGTGTCTGGTATTGGTTCACCTTGCCACTCTTTGTTGGTCTTCACTGGGCTTTGATGATGATGCTCTGGCATTGGTTCACCTTACCTTCTTCTCTGATTATTGTTACTACTTTGTAGAGAAAAATGCAACAAAGAACTTCTGGTAGTATTTAGGTGGCTTCCTGTTGCTTCTTTGAACTTGGACAATTGGCAGAGCCTCTCCATTTCTTCTGGATCAAACTGCCATTGCTGATTCATGAATGATGTTTGTGAGTGTATTGAGCTACTGCTGCTGATTTATGTGAACTGAATGGCTATTATCCCAACAATGCAGGTTGGATTCACCCAAAGAACTATTTCTAAACATGTCCACATCCTCCTTTGCCCTATTAATCTTTCCTTTCCACTACCTCTGGTGAGTGGTGAGCTAAAGGGGAGGTTAAATCATTTAAGTACACTTATCAAAGTAGGTTTCAAAAACATAAGCCTACATACAACTTTGGGGAAAAGTTTCCTTGTGTCAATAATCACAATAAAGCTTAAGGCATGACTCCATTGAAACTCCTTTGCAAAGTACATGTCTTTTGCAAAGTACCTGTGATTCCTCCAATAAGAACAGGTCCTACTGACTGAGAAACAAAGCTTAGGTATAAGTGTAGGGAGGTAGGGTCTGGTATAAGCATAACAGCCAACTCTTTTGCAAAGTACATGGGACCTCTTTCATATGAATGGGTTCTGTTGACTGAGAAGGAATATCCAAAAGTATGGGATAAACACAATATTCTGGGGGACTCGGGAGAGGACTGGCCCTAGAGATAGCAAAGATCACCAGATGACTAACTACATCCATTCCTAGCTTTCTGGGTAGAAACAAATATTAATCCCCTTCGCTGAAGAGAAGTCTGTGTGTTTAACATTCCTGTTTTCCCTACTGTTCTCTGTAAGCACAAAGAACTCGTGCTCTCTACCAGTGAGAACGAGATATGGTACTGGGAATGTGGAGAAGTTGGATCACTTACATGTCATGGGTAGGAATGAAAAGTGCACAGAACTCTGGAAAAATCATTTATCATTTTCAACTAATCAGTTTGTCATTTACAACTGAAAATGAATGTAGCCATTATACCTCTAGGCATTCATCCCAGGGAATGATCCTAAAAGACATATGCAATGTTTACAGTAACTTTATTATAGCAACCCTTCCGCACTGAATTTATCCCACGTGTCCTCTAATGGTGACTTAGCAACTGTGGTATATCCATGTCATGGAATACTATTCAGCAATGAAGAGGCAGGAATGACTGACACATGCAATGGGTTGGTTTTGAGTTAACAGCCCATCTCAGAAGGCTACATATCATATTATTCCACTAGCATAAGGTCTTTGAAGTGGGGCTGGAGAGATGGCTCAGAGGTTAAGAGCACCGACTGCTCTTCCAGAGGTCCTGAGTTCAATTCCCAGCAGCCACATGGTGGTTCACAACCATCTGTAATGGGGTCTGGTGCCCTCTTCTGGTGTGTCTGAAGAGAGCAATGGTGGTGTATTCATATGCATAAAATAAATAAATAAATCTTTTTAAAAAAAAGATCTTTGAAGTGGTAAAACTGTAAAGATGGAGATATATACGAGGCTATCCATATGGTTTGTCCGTAGGTGGTTAGAAAGGATAGCACAAAGAATCCCCAGGAAGATTTATGTTGACTAATAGCAGCTTCACATCAACATTATAAAGAACTAACTACACACATACAAAGGAAGTGGGATTTGAGTGGAGTTGGTGTACTGCATGAAGATGAACTTCCTGATTATGCTGCTTTACTACAGCTGCATAAGATTTTACCATTAAGGGAAACCAAGACCAGCTCCATGGGATCTCTCTGCATTGCTTCTTTGGGATCTATGTGAATCTATTATCCTTAAAGATTTTTAACATTTGTTTTGTTTACATACCTGCTTGTAAGACTATGCACTGTGTGCATACAGTGCCTGAGGAGGACAGAAGAGGGCGTCAGATCCCTTGGACTGAAGCTCATATGGTTGTGAGTTGTGGGGAAAATTTAAGAAGGCCACCACAGCGGCGCAAGCCCCAGAGGGGCTTCTGCGGCCGTGGCGGGTCCCACATTAGGGAAGAGGTCCTATAGTTTCAGCAGCCTAAGGGCCTTGGCGGCGGCAGGCCCCAGTAACACGAGGAAGTCCTTGGTTCCAAAAAGGTTTATTGTCATGGCGGATAATAGATGGATCTAGGCGTACCCCCCAAAAATTCAGGGCAGTTCCGAGTTATATAGGGAGGGAAAAAAGGGGGAAGATTGGGGGAGGATCTGGGGGAGGCATGTTTAATTTGCTCTGCCCTCTGGCCTTCATTAGTATGTAAATCCCTAGGGACTGAGGCCTATAGCCTGGCCTATGTGACTCTATGGAGATATATGTGACTGCTTTTCAGGATCCTGGATGATGGGAGGGACCGAACTCCTGCCGGTTCTCACGCAGAATTCCACGGAGAATCTCGGGGTTCTAGGCACCTGCTCAACCATGACCCAGGATACCCTTACGCAGTCCCACAGTGAGTTGCCATGTGGATGCTAGGAACTGAACCCAGGTCCTCTGAAAGGGCAGTGTTGCTCTTAGCAGCTGAACCATCCTTCCAGTCCGTCTTTAAAGTTTATTTTTAAGATACACATATATCTGCACAGATTGTTTTTCCTTTGTATTATCTCAGTTTCTGCACGTCAAAAGGATAAGTACGCTTGTTTGCCCCATTATACAAGAAGGCATGAGAGCAAAAATGGTCACATGGGCAAGAAAGTAGTATACTTGGTCCCGAGACTAGCTGTCTTCAAAGCCAGGCAGGCAAACACCAAAGATGAGGGCTTTTCTATGTCCATTTTATCTGTGAGAAATTGAGTTCAGAGATCTAGCTGATGGGACATGATATGCTTACAAATGAACTAGAACTGTTCTGTTGTAAATCATAAAACTTGAACACAAGCTGAATTGAAGGAAGAGAGTCATTGGTTTGAGTAACCGAAAGAGTTTGAATTTGAGGCACAGTTCAGCTAGTTACTAAATCCTTGTAATGAGGATTTCTTACTCTTGCCTTTTGCTTTGCTGTTCTCTGTATTGGTTTTATTCTACAGCAGGCTACCCCCAAACAAAGGTAGCATTCACTCACCAGCGAAGCCGCCTCATAAGAAATCTTTCACCTCTCCTCTTCAGAGTCTTCCCAGACTGACTCCTTCATCTTGAATCCCATACGTAAAACTATGGACGAGTCTAATCGGCCTAGTCTTGATCAACTTTGCATTATTATGACAAATAATAAATCTACCAGCCTATAAAGAGGAAGTGGCTTATTTTCCTTCACAATGTCTAAGGGTTCAGTCACTAGTGGGTTGGCCCCTAACCATTGGGTACCATCCTCTACTGGGACCCCACCAAACATCCCATCAGGGCCAGCCCTGCTGGGTGTTGCCCATTATTGCCTTCCCTGAAGAGTTGGTGAGAAGTTGCAGGGCCTCCCCCCAGTCCAGCTCCCAGTCATCCTCATGTTAATCGCCTTCTCCAGCTGACGCGTTTTAAATTAATGAGGAATTTGTTCTCATCCAACTAACTAGTTAGGGCAGCAGGCCTATTTTCCTCTTCTCAAATGAATCTTGTAGGTAAAATAATGAAAGAAAAAACATGTTTCTCTCTCCCACCCTGGCCCCACTTTTCACGTTTTTTGGCAGTTCCGAGCAGAACAATATGTAAAAATCAGACAATTTCGTGTTCAGTAATTAGACCAAACTATCCTGGGCAGAAGGAGTTTGTTGTTAAGAAATGCGAGGGGCTGCGGGGGTGGGAAGCGGGGCAGGGGGAGGGCGTTGTGCGCAGGGGCTTATGGGTATTGAGATTTTTGAATAAACAACTTCCTGTGCTGGGTTTCTATGAGCAAAGGGGTGGGGAGGTTGGGTAGACTGGGCTCGATGTTGGTTCCCTCCTAGTTTAGGAATCCCAAGTTTATATGGGGAAACCTTGGCCTCCGATATGAGGGAACTGGGATCAGCCATTGGACGGCAGTTAAGTTACAAGTGTGAGCTTACCAGAACTCTACCACATGGACCCTGAGCCCAGAATTTCAGCCTTCAAAACAGAGAAAGAAAAATGTATTGTTATACGTCACCTAGTTCGTGATATCCTGCTACAGCACCCCAAACTTAGACTAGAGACTGGGAATGGCAGGGCTCGACTACTTCTTGACATCTACGTGTATGGAGGGGTGAGAATAGACCTGAGGTAGCCCAGGTGTTGGTCTCTAGATACTGACTAGAGACTCACAGTGTCCCACCGGTAACGTTCTCATAGAACCTGCCTCACAGATACAATAATCTTCTCACGGGTTTTTCTCCCACACAGCCATGTGCGCTCTTTGGAAGAAGGTACCATAGCTTTCTTACCCTTTGAGCATGAATCTAATACCGTGCCTACCACATAGTAGATGCGTAGTAGGTTGAGCTCATGTAGTGTGGATATGCATGCTTTGTGTGATCAAGCAGACATGCACACAAGCAACTCTCTTGTCCTAGTTAGGGTTACTCATGCCATGGTGAAACACTATGACCAAAGCAAGGTGGGGACCAAAGGGTTTATTCAGCTTACATTTCCACATCCATCTCTCCTCATCATTGGAGGAAGTCAAGAAAGGAATTGAAACAGGGCAGGAACCCGGAGGCAGGAGCTGATGCAAAGGCCACAGAAGGATGCTGCCTACTGACTTGTTCATCATGATTTGCTCATCCCGCTGTCTTATAGAACTCAGGGCCACCAGCCCAAAGATGACAGCACCCACAATGGACTGGCCTTCCTCCATCAATCACTAATTTAAGAAAAATGCCCTACAGACTTCCCTCCAGCCCCATTGTATGGAGGCATTTTCTTCACTGAGGGTCTCTCCTCTCAGAGACCTTGTGTCAAGTTACCACACAGCTAGCCAACACAGCCCAGGTACGTCTGCATGTTGATGGAATGTCTGCTGATGGTGGCAGTCCTAGAAACACTTTGTCATGAGTGAAATGGTACCTCATCTCTGCTCCCTGTCTCCACTGGACAGTGAGATCCTGAGCCCTGCATTTCTTTCTGTCTTATCTTAAAATCTTAAAGGCGGGCTGTCAGCAGGACATCAGGTAAACACAGCAGAGAGCCTCCTGACTGTCAGGAGATCCTGGTGTAGAACTTACCAGCATCTTTTAGGGATGGGCACCTCTTTATCCAACCTTGCCAGTAGGAGCTTTGATCTTGCAGAGGTCTGGAAGTAAAATTCCACCCTCTCTGGATTTGTCGGGGGTTGGAGGGGAATTTCTGCTTTGCTTTTTAAATTGTTGCTTTGGTTCAAAACTCAGCTGTAAGCAGGAATGGTTAGCACTGCAGTTCAAGAGGCCAGTTCTGAATACTTGTTTGCTCTAGCCAAGCTTCCAGTGAAGCCAAACCCAAACTGCTGCTTGTTTCTTTCATGAAGACAGAACCAAGGCAAGGATGCCGCTATTCTTCAAAAACATTTTCCACTCCCCAGTGTCTGTGTGCTCTTCATTGACAGACCACGCCTCACCTTCTTCCTGCACTGTGTCATTGGGTTTGGGGTTGGTAACTTATGCCAAAGAAGAACACTATTTTCTTGATATACAGCCGTGTCATAGATTGATTGAAAACACAGAGAGGAGAGGGGGAGGGAGAGAGGCAGAAAGGAAGAGAGAGGTAAACTACTCACTGTCACAAGCCCAACCACTGGACCTAGCTCAATAGCTCCTTCCTTCTCTCCCATATGCAAAGATCAGACTGCTGAGGCTTTCTCTGCTACAGGAGGATGCCTGTGAATGAAAGCACCAAGGGAGAGTGTGACATGATGATGAAGGCGGCCATATACAAGCCAAGGAGAGACGAGCACCTGGCCTACTGATACTCTGATGTTGGCTTTCCAGCCTTGTAAATACAAGAACACGATTATGTGCTGCTGGGGACGGTTGGGCTGAGTTATGTTGTCATGGCAACCCTCATAATCTGATAATGCTGCCCTATGTCTTGGCTCAGAGACCATTTGCTTCAGGACAAATGGCCCAGGAACATCTTTAACTGTGTGCTTCCTTGCTCCCTAAGGGTCAGCCTTGCCTGCATCTTGACTCTTCGGTGACAGTAATCAGAACAAGAGACCAACAGAGATCCCTAGAACCCCAGCACACCAGGACCCCAGAAATCAACCTAGGAGCATTCCAGGTGGCCAGCTATGAGTACAGGGAGGCAATTATAGTCAGGGAAGCTGCAGACCTATCACAGAGCATCCATGTGGCCCTGGTGGACAATGTCTGCTCTATCAGCATATGATTGTCAAGCTTAGTGGCCAGGAGAGAGGCCCCAGCTTCACTGGGGGTTCTGTAAAGTAAAGCTAGGGCTTGGACTCTTTCCTTGAAGCAGAGAGACAAGATAACGTCCACATAGTTCCTAGCACTCTGGAGGAGCAGAAGTCCCTGGGAAAGCAGCTACCTGGAGCAAGAAGAGAAGTTGGTGTGTCCCAATGCCGTATGGAAATATGTGAAGCTTGATTTCGTTGTCTCAAACCTTGTGAAATTTGACTCTAGAGACCCAAGATCCACTTTCAGTTTTTATCTGCCACCTCCATTCTCTCAGGTCATACTGGTGCGGAAGAAACTCATAGTGATAAGCTTGATGGTATAAAGGATTTACTAATGATCTTGCCTGAGAGATTCTAAGTCACACAAGTGGAATTTGTGTTAGAGATCAGGGGAATTTTCGATGCTAGGATGGAAACATTTGTTTACTAGGATTGGCCAGCCATTAGGCCCATCCCCATATCAAAGACGATACCTCAAGGGAACAGTGTAGGATCATAACCAACATTTCAGCCTGAGTTGCCATAAAACCCTAGTTCTTGGGAAAACCATAATTCTTCCAGGTGGGCAAGATGACCCCATGTAACAACTATTTGAGAGGAACAACCCTGAAGCACTTAAGAAATAATTCTGGCAATAATATCTTTGCTGTTTAAATCTCCCATCTGCCAAAAAGCCAGATCTGCAGTCTACTGCCTGTACTTGAACTGTTGAAAGTGTAACCTGGGGCCAGGACTAAACGAGATGTAGGGATTTCAGTGTATGTGAAGTACGTGAGTCTAAGATGTATATAAGTTAGCAAAATTCACTGGTGCCCGGCTCTTCTTTATGCAATAGCCAGCCTTGTGCCTTTTCAGTAAACAACATCTTCTTCAATCTTTAAGTAGGCAGAATGAGTTCTCCCTGGGAAGGCCTGTTATTTCTACAACAGTACAGGAAGCAGGCCTCTTGTGAAGAGCCAGGAGATGGGAGTGAGGTAGGGGCCCTTTGAGTCCTGCATGTGCTCAGAGTACCAGTGTTCTAGCACACAGGACTAGGGTTGCTCGCTGACACTGGGACTCCTGTGGTGTGAGGAATAACACCCGAGGACCACAGTTTGTCCTCTGAGGCCCTGCATTTAGTTAAAACTCTATTCATTAATTCTTTTGGAAATTCGATAATTCTCAAGACCCCTGATTTTTTTTTTTTTTTTTTGAGATGTTGAGGAGGTCAGAAAAACAAAACCAGGAAGGCAAGATAAAGCCACTCAGTGGACATCCAGTTGGAGTTTGAGGGGCAAGAGAAATTGGGAAGGAAATGCAATTAATTTCCAAGAAACACACCGAAACACTTCAACACAACACTACTTCGCGGCCCTAATCCTGAGTCCCAAAGCCTCAAAATTCAACTCAAGCTCCAACACTCTCGTAGTTTCAAGGCACCTTGATGGTGTCTCCGAGAACGCAGGCATGATGCCTTCCTCACTGCCATGGCTACCATTTATGCAGGCACATGCAGTTGGTGGTTCATTTCAGTTATCTTTAACTTTCTCGTGTCTGAAGGTGTAGGCAGGTGTCCTTACCATGGTTTATTAGATGAAGAAGCTGAGAAGCAGGAAGGCACATCTTAAGACTTCACAGTGGGTGGCTACTGGAAATGGGATTGGAACCTGCCTGGGTCTGTGTGCTTCTGAGGGAACCCTGTTAGGGTCTTGCTCATTATGGACAGGCATCTTGAAAGTGCAGCTCTGTATGCTTCCTATAACACGGAGGAAGAGAGAAATGATTTCATGCAATTTCCAAGAATTCTGACTGACTCATATTCCTGCTGTGGAACTGAGTGGACACTCATAAAGAAGAGAGGCTTATTTGCCTCAGAAGTCCAGGATATGAGGTTCGTATGTGATTGACACACCTGAAGGCCCTACTGCCACGTCAGAATGAGGTGGCAGGCAGGACACGGCCAGACCAAGCTAGTGCGCTTGAGTCTCTCATATTATAAAGCCATTAGCTCACCATGGGGAGCCCATTATATGATTTAATTTAATCCCAGTTACTGCTCAAAGAGACTTTCTACAACGCCCATCAGCACATGAATTAAGAGTTCAGGTTCCAGTATGGAGTTGTTGGAGGGAGACAAACCCTCCAACCGCAGCCAATCTAGGTGCGTGTTTTGAAAGCCAAGCTTTCCAGTGTCTTAGTCACAAGGACCGATGTGCCCAAGGCTGTTCACACTGTGCATTCTGTAGTTCTGCTTCTGGCTAACCAGTCTTGCTAACTGAGGTGTATCAAGCCAGGATGTGGTATCCATGTTAAAAGCCTACCATGAGAAGGACTCCGAACTGCACTCAGGTCCTAAACACCAGTGTAGTCACTGGCCAGCTAATAAAGGCTTTCTATTGACTTAAACCACTGGAGAGGGGTGTCTGAGTGAAAGGAATTCAATGCCTGTTCCTCCTCTGGCCCAAACCTGTTGTGGTCCAGGCTCCAGAAACCAGGAAGATTCTTTCTCTGCTTCTTCCTATGAAGGTAGCATGATCGGCAGAGGCCAGTCTGAAAACACATCTCCAAATAAGAGCTAGGTAGGAACAGAATGGGTTTGTGAATGTGTGAATATATACGTCAGCACCCTTGCCTGGAATCTCCTTCAGCCGCTTCTATAATGTCTGTTTCCTGGGGGCAATTTCCAGCCACAGGGCTCTCCTGTGAGCCTGTTTCTGATGAACCTCTTTAATTCTACTCTCAGATCTGATGGCTTCCCAATCGTGCCCTCGGGCACCCCTTCAGCTTTGTTCTCTCTGCTTTAGCCTTCTCTGAAATCATTCTACTCATGGAGTGTATTGCCCAGACAGGAAAAGTAGGTCAAGGATTAAAACAGAAGAAAGGGCTTCCAGAAGTCGTGTAAGTATTACCGGAAGCTATTTTGAACGTGAGACTGTGAAATGAGAGAGAATGTTTGGTGGGGACGGCTGCTGTCGTCGAGGACTCAGGAATGGACATTAGCCAATGCCCGAGCCTTCTATCCACTGAACATGGCATCTCACAGATGCACTTTGAAATGGTAATACTGCTCCGTGCAAGGACAGCCTTGAGATCTAAATTCTTTATCAGCTAGGCCACCGGGAGCATCCACAGAGAACTGGAAACACAGTTTGACCAGCCAGGTGTTTGAAGACTATGTGCCATCACCTTCCCCCACCCCCACCCAGTGAAAGTGAAGCTACCAAGCAGGTGTGTCCAGGGGTGTCTCAGAAAGTCTGAGCAGCAGGAGGAAGCGGTCTAGCTCACCCTTCCCTGGCCCAGCGCTGCCCTATGCTGAGATGTAAGCTCTGCCGATGTAATGTGTATATTCAGGGGGAGTGTAGTCTGCAGCAGGATCAAGGTGACTGGGCTGGAGGTAGGCTGGCTGAATTCAAGGCTCCCTGAAGAGAGAGGCCTTGACCTAGGAGCTAACGGAAGGAGGAAGATAGTGAGAAGTTTGACGCACCCACAGGAGTATGGGTAAAAGGGTGACCCATGTTCTGGATTCCCAGGTAGCCGAGGAGAGGAGGTGACCCACACAGCAGGCAGCCATGACACTACACAGGACCTTTTTATGCCAGGCCCCGTTGGTGTGGAGGTATTATCTCATGTAGTTTTGTTTTTCCCTTTCACACGGGGAAGAAGGGAGAAGAGGAAACAAGATGAGCATTTAAGTCCTGTGAGGTTTCCTGGAAAGCAGCTGCTTTGGCTTCCATTCTAACCCAACTACCAGGTGCTCTTATTGGAAACACCTGCAGTAGGCCATCATGGAGCCTGGTTGATAAAGTTCCTACTTTCCCGCAAGCTTCTATGCAACACAACTCCTTCAAGGAAAGCATTTAACAATTAGGGGCTGTGACTCTGACCTCATAATTAGGCTTTACAGCTATACACATAACAAATGATTACATGTAGAATATACAAACAACAACACCCTAAACACCTAAAATAAAATAAATAAGACCCAGCTCAAAACTAGACTATAGAATCAAACAGTTCTTCAAAGAAGAAATACAAATGGCAGAGAAATATCTCCACATGTTCAAGACCCTTAGCCATCACCCTGAGATTCCATCTTAGACCAGTGACAAAAGCTAAGACCAAGAAAACAAAGGCTACAAAGGCTGGCAAAGGATGTGTGGGGATGGGGGACACATTCACTGCTGGTGGAAGTGCAGGCTGGTGCAGTCACTGTAGAAATCAATGTTGAAGTTTCTCAAAAAGCTACAAATAAATCTACCATATGAGACAACCATATCCTCCTGGGGATATACCCAAAGGACTCTATACCCTACTACAGGGGTACTTCCTCAACAGTGTTTATCGATGCTCTATTCACCATAGCTAAGAAATGGCAACAGCCTGGACATATATCAACTGACCAAAGGATAAAGAAAATCTGACACATAGGAATGAGGCGATTTTATCCAGCCATAAAGAAAATGAAATGATAAAATCTGAAAGTAGAAGGATGGAACTGGAAAAATCATCCTAAGTGAAGTTGTCTGGGTCCAGACAAAAATGGTGCATGCTCTCTTTGAATCTTTAGATCCATGTATTTAACTTAAAGCATCCATAGAAGCCAGGAAACTAGAATGGAGCCATTAAAGGAATTTTAATAGAAGGGGATGGTACAACATAGGTAGTAGGGGTGGGGGAAGGGAAATAATGAGTCAGGAAATCGTACATGGAGAGGGAGGGAGGTGGGGGACAAGGAAGAGGATTGAGAACAGGAAGCAACAACTAAAACTAAAGAGGTTTTGAACTATACATATGAGAACATATTATTTCAGATAATGATCGTGTGTATCAAAAGTTTAAAAAGTGTGTATTAAAAGTTTAAATTGAGTTTGAGTTACTCAATATCAATGGGTGATGCCTCTCCTACATTCCATAGTCTTAGTAAAGGTTTCTATTCCTGCACAAAACATCATGACATCATGACCAAGAAGCAAGTTGGAGAGGAAAGGGTTTATTCAGTTTACACTTCCACATTGCTGTTCATCACCAAAGGAAGTCAGGACAGGAACTCACACAGGGCAGGACATGGAGGCAGGAGTGGATGCAGAAGCCACGGAGGGATGCTGATTAGTGGCTTGCTTCCCCTGGCTTGCCCAGTTTGCTTTCTTATAGAACCCAGACCACCAGCCCAGGGATGGCACCACCCACAATGGCCTAAGCCCTCCCCACCTTGATCACTTGAGAAAATGCCTTACAGCTGGATCTCATGGAGGCATTTCCTCAAGAGAGGCTCCTTTCTCTGTGATAACCCCAGTTTGTGTCAAGTTGACACACAAAACCAGCCAGTACATAGGTGTAGGTTACTTATCTTTGAGTTATTAGTTAATGAGCTCCCATAGATTCCCCGAAACAATACAAGCTACTGGAATTTCTCTTGGTTACTCACCAGAACTTAATGATAAGGCCTATTGTTGAAGATACCATACGCTTGAGTCATATGATATTTAAAAAAGAAAAATCAAGCTGGTACTGACCTAGAAGCTTCTTCCATGGTGGGTAGGTTTCATAGTGCCAGAAGGTGCTCTGCTTCTGGAGACAAACACAGTCAACAGTCGTCTCCGGCTGTGAACCAATGAACTACAATAGTGTGGTGTGATATATTAGTGTAGTGGTGGCATCACTGTTGCAAAAGTAACCGGCCACTTTCTACTTGGATTAAATGCCCACTCCCAAGATGAAGCTCATGCCTACTACTGTGGAATGGGCTAAGAACCCTTGTGGGGTAAATCATAAGCCCTAGGGGAGAGCCTGCAGACCTTATTTTGTTAATGTACATAGTATCAAGCTGTCCTATAAAATACTTATCTTTACGCCATTGGTTAGTACAGTCCTCAGCCTTCATCAAGGAAGCTGCTTACTGCAACAGATGGCCATTAATACAGACGCATGACTCGTCAGTATGGAAGGAATAAGGGACTGTAAAGTACTCGGCTCTAAATGGGACATCTATATCACACCTCCACTCAAGGCTCAGGTAAACACACAGGAGAAGGAATAGAAAGATTTGTGAAAGCCAAGTGTTGAGCTTTCCAGACACAACAGGGTCATTGCCCATAAAGACTTTCATCAGCTTTGGCTATAGGCACAGGACCAAACTAGCAAAATTCCAGCATGAACGGAGGAAGGACCCACAAAGTTCCACCCACAGCTACTGGCAGCTGATGGTTACTGGGAATGGAAGAGTCAATTTTCTTCAGGGATGCAGCTCCTGGTGTACTGCTCGGGTTCCTGAAGATGACCACATGGCCGTGCACATAAGAGTGGCACTAAACAGAGGCAATGGATTAAAAACAGAGACCAGGCAGCTGTGAGCAGCCCAACATGGTTCTTAACTCCTGAGCCACTCCTCTGTTCCCAAGCTTGTTCTCTTTGTAGGCGTTGATTTTGTTGGCTGCCTCCATTGATATTCAGACCCTTTAAAGGTTCAATATAATGACTTGCCAGAATTTTTTTTTCATCTCTGCCTTTGGTAATACTTAAGACAAGCAAGATCAAATCTTCCGAGGCTTTTGCTTGTATTTTTCTTGAGGAGTTTTATAGATTTCAGTCTTACAGGCAGGTCACTAATCCACTTTTAGTTAATTTTCTAAGTGTTGTAACGTAAGGGACAAAATCTGTGCATATCCAGATTTTTCAGTATCATTAGTTGAAGAAATTATCCCTTTCCTATTACGTGGTCTAGGTGACAACACTGGAGACAAATACATGCAGGCAACAACTTACTTCTGAATTTTTATTATCTTTAAAAAACAACAATAGTATCTTCCATTTATGTTTTGAAATTTTCATATGCATATATAATGTGTCCTGATCATATCCAGCCTCTGCTTTCCCCTCCGAAAGCCTCCAGGATTTCTTCATTACATCTTTGCCTCAAATGAATATTCTCCATTTTTTTTATTACTTTTATTTTTAACCCTTTGGGTCCAATTAATATTGTTTGTGGAATGAGCTGGGAGGACAAAATACAATATAGGAAATTCTCAAAGAAAAAAGAAAGATATTTTTAAAAGAACATTCATGAAGTTGGGGTGAAGTGGTGGGGGTGTGGGAGGAAGTGGAAAGGGAAACAGAGGCGGGGTTGATCCAATCATATTGTGTACATGAACCACAGTCTCCAACTACAAAGAAGAAGGGTGAGCTTTCAGAGAAGGGATAGCATGTGGCAAACGGGAAAGACTGAATCCTCGATCATTTTACACTGTTAAAACAGAAGTGTTCCTCAGTGCTGGGGATGGCGGACATGCCTTTGATGCCAGGGCTCAGGAGGCAGAGGCAGGAGGACTACTCTGAGTTCCAGACTAACTTGGGCTATGTAGTGAGCTCTGAGCCAACTTGAGCTACAGAAAGAGACCTTGTCTCAGATGGAGGGGAAAAATGTAGAACCCACCTTCAGAGTCATCTGGGGAAAGAAGAAAAAGACTCAGGTAATTATGTGTGATGTTTACAACAGCCCACTACTCTCTCTAAATAACCTAAATAGCCACTTCATCTCCCTCTAAAAGAGTCTTTGAGAAAAGGCTTTTGCCACAATGGCTGTAAAGGTTTCCAGTTGCATCAAAGAGAATGCTACTCCGTTTGGGTTGACCTAGCTAACACAAATGTGGTCTCAATAAAACCCATCAAATAAACTTGTAAGAACACTTATTATTTTTCTTTCTTAGCATTTGCTTAGTAGGCTGTAGGGTGGTGCCGTTGGATAGCCAACATTTCTTAAAATTGCTGTCCAGGGGAAACTGAATTGGTAATTTCTTTCTCTCTGAACAAATGTTCCTATAATAGGCAGTGACCTTTAAAATCATCTCAGAGATGAATCTTTTCTAAAAGTAACTGCCGCATTCTCTAGGCATTTGCATTTCACTGACTGGTGAGGAGAGAATCTTGACAGGCAGTGGGGAGCGAGCAGAGCTGGAGTCATCCGAGATGATGAAGAAGTGGCAGATCTAGTGGTAGAGACTGGATACTGTGACAGAGATTCTGGAAACAGGAGGACAGCCATGAGGACTAAAGACTCAGAGAAGATGGCCTGGGGTACCTTGGTGGTGGTGGTGGGGGAATGGAAGAACATAAATTGATTGGCAGGGCATTTTCCTCCTTGGTTTGCATGCTAAAGAACCCTGCATTTCTCCCATGGTAGCCTTCAGTAGATGGAACATCTAAATCTTCAAACTACTTCAGCACTCCTTCAGTGCTGCCCAGCCTCTCCATGGGCTAACAGGGTGGAAACCTTCAGTATTCATTGCACGGGACTCTTCAACAGTCTTTGCCAGGGCAGGCCACTCTCTTACCTCGGAGTATTTTTTTTTCTTGCTTCTGTAGTCCTGACTCACAGCCCTTCTGTATTCTGCCCCTCTGCTGTTACCAGAAAGCCCACTGTGCAATGTTGATGCACTATGTCCTTGAAAGTTGGGGTTGCCTTCTTTTCTCACCCCATATTGCTCACTGGACTGGCTGTATTATGTAGAAGTTCCAAGGCATTGGGGAGAGCAGAAAGGGAGGCACCTTTGTGCCAAGAGAAATCCAATATCTAGAACCACAGAAAGCCATCTTGCCCTTCAGGCTGAGGCAGTAGTGATCAATAGCCTCCCAAGTAGTTCAAGAGAAACATAGCAGACCAAGCACTCTGAAAGTTGGACTGTCATCCACACCAGAGCCTGGGAAAATAAGAAAAGTGTTTAAACCTAAACAGGGTGTTCTAGTCTTCTTTTTTGTTGCCGTGATAAAATGCTGAGCAAATAACCTTGGGCAGGAAGTGTTTATTTTGGCTTACAGGTTTAAAGTCCATCATTGAGGGAAGCCTGAGGGAAGCCAGGGAAGGAGCTCAAGGCAAGGATCTGGAGACAGGAAGTTAAGCAGAAGCCAGAGAGAAATGCTGCTTCTATTGGCTTGCTTACACGTTCAGCTATCTTTCTTATATAGGCCAGGCCTGTCTGCCTAGGGATGGTACTGCCTACAGAGGGCTGGGCCCTCCTGGCAATTAGTATGCTGGATAGTTTTATGTCAACTCGATGCAAGTTAGAGTCATTTGCAAGGAAGGAACATCAATTTTTAAAATGCCTCCATAAGCTCAGAGTGTTGGCAAGCCTGTAGGACATTTCTAATTAGTGATTGATGGGGGAGGGCCTAGCCCATGGTGGGTGGTAACATCCCTGGGCTGCTGGACCTGGGTTCTGTAAGAAAGCAAGCTGAGCAAGCAATGAGGAGCAAGACAGTAAGCATTGCACACACACACAAACACACACACACACACAAACACACACACACACACACACACACACGATGGTCTCTGTATCAGCTCCTGCCTCCAGGAGTTTAAGTTTCTGTCCTGACTTCCTTCAGTGATGGACTATGGACTGGGGGTATAAACTAAAGGAACTATTTCCTCTCCAACTTGCTTTTGGTCATGGTGTTTGTTTCATCATAGCAACAGTAACCCAAACTAAGGCAACTGGCAATGCCATTTGCTACAGACATGCCAGCATGTTAATCTGGTGGAGGTACTTCCTTAATTGAGGTCCCTAGGTGTGTCAAGTTGACAGCTGGAGTCAACTATGGCACTCAACCAGAAGTTGTGGTTGTGTATGGGAACCAGAGTCCCCCTACCATAACAGATAAGCTGTAAAATGTCCACATACAATTTTTTAAAATCCACCAAAAATAATAAATCTCAACACAAATGTGCAAAAATAAGAACTTGCTATCCTCATTGTAGCTAATCAATATATCAGGGTTATTAAACACTTTAAAGTACTCACCATTGAGATGCTTCAGTAACCAATCATGTATTCTTTTGAAATGATTAAATAATTAGAAATCTGGAAAAGGAAAAAAATTATATTGTATATAAAAGTAAGAAGGTCTTGCAACGTAGGCCTGTAATCTCAGCCACTAAGACTGAGGTAATAAGACCTCAAGCTCAAGTCTTCCCTGGAGAACTTAACAAGAATTTGTCTCCCAATAAAACAAAATTGTAAAAAGTTTGGACCTGCAGCTCGTGAGTAGAGTGTTTGTTTAATACACATGAAGTCCTGGGTTCAATTCCTAGGCCCTCCTCCCACTCCCAATTGCAAAAAAGAACAAACAAATAAAATAAACAAGTGAAAACACGAAAATACAGATAGGAAAAATAGAATATTCAAGAAAACTGACTATACAGACTCAGTTGGAGACTAGTAATGACGTTTCAGTCCTGGAAGGTAACATTTATAAAAGCTGCACAGAGACGGGCTTGGAAAGACTAGACAGGTCAATGTCTAGTCTAATATTGCTCATTAGTTTGCAGTTCTGACTGGGAAGGAGGAGAGGGTAAGGGACGAAGGAACATGTGAAGGCACAATGGCTGAAAATGTTTAATTTTGACAAAAGGCACAAACTCTCAGATCCAAGAGGCTGTGTAAGCGCCAAACACTATAAACCCAAATCACCCCACACCTAATCCATTGTAACTTTAATTCCTGAAAATAACGTCAAAAACACCTTGATGTCAGTGAGAGAAAAATAACGGCATGGGGCAAAGGATGAGGGTGGGTTTCTCTCAGTGGAAATCAAGAAGTTTGCAAGTGGGTTTCTCAAAGATGAAATCAGGGAGGCTGGAAAGAATTCAACAATATCTTTCATGTCCACAAAGAGCTACAAATTCCATATCCAGCAAAGTTACGCATCGCAAGTGAAGAGGAAACATTTAAATAAAAATTTAATCTCTCCCTAACAACCTACGTCACTAAAAGGTTGGGTAAAGGGAGGTCTTCCGACAGCAAAGGAGGAAAGAAGGCAGGTTAGAGGATGAGGGAGGAGTGTAAGAATCATGGGAAATGTGGAGATCTATACCAAACGTCAGAGCACCTCCTTGTTCAGGGGCTCCACAGGCAGTGTTTGCTTATGGAAACAACTGACATATCTGAAGCCTCAACACAATGATATTTAGAGGTGAGAAAGGAAGGGGGACCTACAGGGAACACCACAATCCAGTTAATGGTGGCTCACACCTTCAATCCCAGCACTCAGGAGACAGGTGGATTTCTGAGTTCGAGGCCAGCCTGGACTACACAGTCAGTTCCAGGACAGCCTGGGCTTCACAGAGAAACCCTGTCTTGAAAAACAAAACAAAACAAAAAACAAATGACAACAGCAACAAAAACTCCACTGTGGTAGTTCTGTGATTGTCATTCCCTCACTTCAAGTGACTGCCACAGACGCTGTATAAAAATGTAGATTCAGAAAGGGTCAAGTAAAAGTCAAGATAGAACTCTAAACTTTCTCAACTTTAAACATCTAAATAAACATCAGACAAGAACTCTAAACCAAGAGGCCAATAAGTCAGTAAATGTAAAACAGTAAATAACAGTAGCAGATACAGAGACCGAACTATGAATAGTGGATGTAAGTGTCTGCACAGCAGTAGCCATGGTTTCCTAAGTGTTGATGCTAGGATTGGGGAATGACAACTGTAAAGAATAACCCAATAATATGTTACTTACACACACACACACGGGGGGGGGGAGGGAGAGAGGGGAGAGGGGGGGGGAGAGGGAGAGGGAGAGGGGGAGGGGGGAGAGGGAGTGAGAGAGGGAGAAGGAGTGAGAGAGGGAGAGGGAGGGAGAGAGGGAGTGAGAGAGGGAGAGGGAGTGAGAGAGGGAGAGGGAGAGAGGGAAAGAGGGAGAGGGAGAGAGGGAGAGAAAGACAGAGACAGAGACAGAGAGTGCAAAGGAATGAAAACACCCCAACTACTATGAGATAGGTAGGTTGGAAGTAAAAAAAAAATATATGCAAAGATAAGCTGTGAAATGTGTGCATTCATATAAACTGTCTTATGAAGTAGCTTTAAAGCAAAGGAAATTAGTGCTGGTAAATATGGAAATTGCATAGCTCACTGAATGAAATAGCAATGAGAAATATCAATGTACCAAAGAATCATGTTTCAAAACATGTGCAGCAAAGACTCAAGAGCCAATGATATAATCAGACAATGTCATAGCTGTGGCAACAGGGTCAAGGAAAGGGAAGTTAGTGAGGTATCAACGATCCAAACAACAAAGTAACCGACACGGTCATAACTAGTATTCCAGAACATTCTACCAAACAACAGAAAAAGACACACTTTTTCCAGGTCTCATGGCATATGGATCAAGACAGATCGCTTGCTTTATGAGCCATAAAATAAATCTTTAAAACGTTTTGAAGAGTCGTACCTGCAGACTGGAATCTCCAGTCATAACAGAATCAAATGGAAAATCAGCAACATAAAACAATGGAAGATGTCATTCTGCGGCTTACTTTCTGAAGCCAACGTTACCCTAATATAAAAAGCAGAAAAACAGAGTACAAGAAAACCACAGGCCAGCCATTCTCAGGAGGCCATCTGTTAAATCCTCAACATGGTCATCCTAAAATCCATCCCATAGAAGAATAACAGAGTAAACAAGTGGGCTTTCCTCCCGACAGGCAAGACTGGCTCACCATTCAAAACCATCTCTCAATAAGCTAACATAGAAACACCAAATCGCTCCATTGGTCTCTCTAAAAGGAAATGTCCAAAAGCCCTCTATAAACATGGAACCATGTTCAAGCTGTGCTGGAACATGTGATATAACACATACTCAACCTAACCAGTAAAATCATAAGCAATTACTGTCAATATCTCAGTAAGGCTCTTTATAGGCATAGATAGCTTTAGTCTAAAATGTATTCAGTAGAGCATAGATCCTAGAACAGCAAATAAGGAGAGAGGACTCATTCTACCTATTATAAAGACCTATGATAAGTATAGTGTTTGAGATAGCACTGTGCTGACAGAAGGCTAGACCACAGATCATGGAACAATAATAAACTCAGGAATGGACACACACGAACACACCTGTGCCTTCTCCACAAACAATGCGGTAGCAACTGAGCCCCAGAGAGGTCAGAAAAAAGAAGGAACTACAAACTATACCCTACACCTCACACTTAGTATTGTAGCTGAAAACGAATCAAGGACGTAGATGTAAACACACAAGATTTTCAAACCTTTGTGCAAAAAAGTGTAGACTGAAGTACTCAGCAGCGAGACTGTGAGGGTTGGTGAGCTTTCTGCTTGTAACAAAGCAGTAGAGATAAACAGCCTTCCAGAAGGAGAGATTTCTCTGGAGTCATGGTTTCATAGGTATCAGGCCAGGGCCAACTGGTTCTATTGTTCTGAAGCCCCATAGAGTAGCATGGCAGGGAGCACTTGGCAGGGAGCATGTGCCCAGGGAGCATGTGGCAGAGCAAAGTTGTTCTTCTCATTGGTACCTTAAGAAGGAGAGGGAAGCATAGAGTGACAGAGCCCAAGGGAAGGGAAGAAATAGAAGAGAAGAGAAAAGGAGAGAGTTAAACTTCATTACCAACTCGACTAGCTTTGGAGTCACTGTGGGAACACTCGTGCGTATAAAGATGTTTCCAAAAGAAAGGAAGGAAGACCCTGAATGTGACAACACCACCCATGAGCCAGGGTCCAGGACTGAGTGAAGTAGGAAAGTGAGCGGGGCAACATCAATCTTTTCTCTCTGCTTCCTGGCTGCAAATGCAGTGTGGCCTGTGGCTCCCTGCATTCTCGGCCTTGCCTTCCCTGCCATAGTAGACTCTAAATGCTTAGGCATGTGTCCTTCCCAAGTCATTTTGTCAGACGTGCTTTCTCACAATGAGACAGAGAGAGAGAGAGAGAGACAGAGAGACAGACAGAGATAGAGACAGAGACAGAGACAGAGAGAGAGGCAGAGAGACAGAGACAGACAGAGAGACAGAGAGACAGAGACAGACAGAGACAGAGAGAGAGACAGAGACAGAGAGAGACAGAGACAGAGAGACAGAGAAGGAAGAGAGAAACAGCGAGAGAGAGACAGAGCCAAAGTCCCCTAAGACTGCCAACAATGACCTAACTTCCTTCTACTAGGCCTTCTGGAAGGTTCTACCACCTCCTAATGTTGTCACAGACTCAAGACCAGGTCTTTATCACATGAGCCTTTGAAAGAGGTTTTACATCTAAAACAGAAAGAGCTTTTAGGCTTGATACCAAAAGCACTGTCTATCGTAGGAAAAAAAAAAAAAGATTAACAAGTCATATTTTATCTAAAGTAAAAATTTTACTGCGTAAAAGCTCATCATAAGAGGATTTAAAAAAAATGTTACAGACTAGGAAAAAATATTTACAAATCACATGTTCAACAAAGGATTAGTATTTAGAATATATATATGCATACATACATATGTGTGTATGATCACAAAATTTGACAGTAACCAAAAAAAAAACCAAAAAAACAAGACAAACAAACAAAAACAGAGATATACAGATGGCAAATTAGGTAAATAGTCATCTAAATAGTCATTGGTGAAGTTTAAATTAAAACTTCCAACAATGATTTAAGCCAATATGTTTGACAATGCCAAAAGCCGGCCAGGGTGAGGAGGAAGTAGCTTACTGCTGTGCTGGTGGAGGGAGTGTGAGACGAGCAGCCCTGGTGGAGAAATGCGGGAAGTATGTTCTAAAGGTAAGCATGCAGCTGCCACGACTCTGAGACTCCATGCTTACCTTTCGGCCTGGAGAAGTGGGCATTTATGTTCATACAGAAACCGCACAAACATACTTAGACTAGTCTTGTTTGCCATACCCCCCAGCAGGATGTCCTCCAAAGGATTAAAAAACAAAAAAAGCAAACCTGTTGAGTGCATTCCGTACCCCATGGAATGCTTTCTGTATGGGAGCAAGCGACCCAAGCACAAGACTCCGATGAAACGCCATGATCTGCTGAGTGAAGGAAACAACCGCAGGTGGTTACAGACCCTGCGACTTCAGTCTCAGAAAATCCCTGTAATGATTGAGCGCTGTTTGCCGTTGACGCCCACTAGGAAAACTGTAGGAAGGCTGTGTAGGGATCAGAGTTTCCACAGGACTAATGTACTCCAGGTGGAGACTACAGCATCTTCCCACTTCTCACAGGACACCTACCCCCGCCCTCTCCTATCAGGGAGTCTCAGCCCTGCCTGAGCACTGCCCACTGCAGCTAATACAAACAACTTGAAAGATTAACAGGTTTTTTGTTTGTTTGTTTATTTGTTTGCTTTTTAAGATTCCCTGAAGAGTTTTGATTATTTTTGTATTTACGTTTCCCAAGGACAATTTTCTATGTGACTACATTGGAATACTTTCTCTATACAGGCTCTGCATCACACACACACAAACACACATGCACATGCACGCACACATACATATGGACACATACACGTGCACACATGCACACACATGCACATGCATACATGTCACACACATACATGCAAGCAGGCATGCTCACATACACGAACACACATGCACATACACACACACAAACGCACACACTACATGCACACACATACATGCACATGCACACACATGCACACGCACATGCATGCACGCATGAGCGCGCACACACATGCACACGCAGGCACGCACACATGCAGTGCTTCTGCACTATTACTATGGCACCACAGAAGTCTCAGATGATAGTTCTCATGGCAACCATCAGAGCCACTTCTCCTGAGTGCTTGTAAAAGCACTGGGCGTGACTCAGATTCTGATCCATCTTCTGCCAGAGAGCCCTTCTCTCTTGTGTTTTTCTTTTAGTTTATTATCAGACGCGTTGCGGTGATACTTTGAGAAATGATCGATGTTGTTTTGTCTGAACATGTTATTTTGTCCCTCCCTACACAGGGCTCATCTATAACTCTAGATGAGAAATAAATTCACTCAATTCAACAGATGACGAGCATTTTCTTTGTACATGGTTTTAAATGAGTTTCTAGAGAGACAGAGATGGGTAACAAGAGGCTGGTGCTCTCCAGCAGACGATGGTGTATGTCACTTGGAGTCTTTGTGCCTGTGCTCTCCAGCGGACAATGGTGTGTGTCACTTGGAGCCTTTGTGCCCGTGCTAAGGCAAAAGTCAGCTTCGGGATGTATCGTTAGTCAGTACTGAAATGGTACCTTAGGAGCCTAGAGGAGAGGTTTTGGCCAGAACACACCCTAGTAGACACACAGACAGTGTATTGGAAGAGCTATGAGTATCCATGCTAAGAGCCGCTGGACATGCCAGCCCAGCACATCCGGTCTAAATCCTGCCTTCAGGATCTGCCAGCAGGTGATAGGGAGCCAGCTTCTCATCATAAGGATCAGAAAATATTGTCAACTACCAAGTGACCTACTTTGCATAAAGTCTGGCACATAGAACTTTGTGAATGTTGTGTGACATTTGAGCCGGCATAACATTTTTTAAAAGATAAATAAACCATGAGGTTTTTTTTTAATTTAACTTTTTTTTTTTACTTATTCACTTTACATTCTACTCACTGCCCCGCTCCCAGTCACCCCTTCCTACTCTCCTTCCCCTCCCCTTCCCCTTTTCCTCTGGGCAGGTGAGGGTATCCCCCTGGGTATCTCCCTCCTTGCACTGACACACTTCCAGCACTTCAAATCTCTGTAAGGCTAGGTACTTCTTCTCCCACTGAGGCCAGACAAGGCAGCCTAGCTCGAAGAACATACCCTACATACAGGCAACAGCTTTTGGGATAGCCCAAACCATGAGGTCTTTTACTGAGCTGTCTTCAATCTCGTGAGTATGAGAGGTATTTATTAAGATGGATCTTTGGGCAGTGGGGTAAGTGCCTGAACAGACCAGAAGTAAGTCTGGCCCTACTTTGATCTTGGACAAGTCTCTGTTGCTACAATAAAATACCAGAGATTGAATGCTGCATAAAGCAAAAGACGTATTTAGTTCACAGTACTGAAGGAGCCGGACCTCTAGAATATGATATTGGTATCATGGTGGTAGTGAGACCATCCAATGATGGGAACTTAGGAGAATGTCATGAGTGGCTCTACAGAAGAGACATACAGGGGACATGCCAGGCTCCCATACAATCACATTCTCCCAAAATAACTAATCAAGTCCCACGATACCCTCTTAAATCCCCTCTGAGGTTGGTGCTCCATGGCCCGATTGTCTCCTACTATGGCCTACCTCCTCAAGGTTCCACCACATCAACACTGCCACTCTGAAACTAAGCAACCAACATGTGAGCCTCTGAGAACAAGCATGTCCTAGTGACCGAATACAAGAGATGACAGAAAACCACCACAGGTTTCTCAGCTTTATCATAATGCCTCTCACTGATGCACAGAGTGGATTTCATGACACCGTGACTAGCTAAGGGCTTATGTAGTGTGTGCTGGGCATGTTAGTAACCCTGGATGACTGCATCATGTTCATCTCTGGTAAGGAGCCCATTGACATATTTGGCTGCATATTCTACAGAAAAGCCCTTGTATAGGACAATACTCCCTCTGCCTTCCATGAGCCCCACCCTACTCTTGGCCTAGAAAAAGACCTACAAGAGCTTCATCAATATCATAGCCCCTTCATAGTCTCTCATTCTCTGGTTACTACTGATCGGTTGGGGTGTTTCTTATCAAGTTTACTCCCATTTCCTGTGAAGTTCCTGTGGGGTTCTTGAAGGAGAGAGATTGCATCTTATACCCCAAAGCATCTCTTTTTCTGCTTGACTCAGCTTGGTGAGGTGTTGTGATGCAGACATATGCCTTATGAGGTCCTGTGGTCTAGAAAAGTTCTTAGATACAAACCAGCTTGGTGCCCAGTAGCCTCAGCTTTGATTCTGGAGTTTGGCAGAATGTAGTCTGTTTGGCTCTGGTGTCCATCACTTCTATACATAGAGAACATTTAGGTAGTATCTTAGTCAGCGTTTCTATTCCTGCACAAAACACCATGACCAAGAAGCAAGTTGGGGAGGAAAGGGTTTATTCAGCTTACACTTCCACATTGCTGTTCATCACCAAAGGAAGTCAGGACTGGAACTCAAGCAGGTCAGGAAGCAGGAGCTGATGCAGAGGCCATGGAGGTGTGTTACCTACTGGCTTGCTTCCCCTGGCTTGCTCAGCTTGCTTTCTTATAGAACCCAGGACCACCAGCCCCCAGGGATGGCACCACCCACCATGGGCCCTCCCACCCTTGATCACTAATTGAGAAAATTCTTTACAGCTGGATGCCATGAAGGCATTTCCTCAGGAGAGGCTCTTTTCTCTGTGATAACTCCAGTTGGTGTCAAGTTGACACACAAAACCAGACAGGACAGGTAGGAAATAAACCATACCTTAACATGGTGGAAAACTTTTCTATTCATGAGTTGGAAGTCCTGAGAGGTTTTCTATACATAGCAATAATGAAATGTTTTCGTTTTATTTCTCATAGTAAGTTATAAGTAGTGGAAATGGGTAGTATTGATACTTTCTGGACTAATGTCACCTCCCAGAAGGGCTACCTACTAGTAGAGTGTGGGTTGTGGGACTTCTGTACTGCCCACCATGGAAGCTAGCTATAAGTGGAACAGTTGCCACTGTGAGTGAATCGGATTTACTTTTGTAGTCTGAGATCTAGGAAGAGGGAAAGCCATGTAAATCTCAAGTAGAAGAGACAGGAAATTAACCTGACAGACCTATAAGAAACCTGTCGAAGCTGCACATCTCCAAGAGGGAGATGGGAACCAGAGGGTCATCTCCCTTGGTGAGAGGGGAATGAGGCTGTGCACAGGGTAGAGCATCTCTGTTCTTTCCAGAAAATTACAGTATACATCTGTCCTTGGGTTCAGGCAAGTTAGAGCCCAGTCAGGTGTGACATCTGGTTTCTCCTTTCCTAGCCAATATCATCTGAGAAGAGAACCAGGGTCCCGTCTTTTTCCTAAGCCACTCTCTGGGAATGTGTTTCTCACAGTACAGGATTGAGACCTGGAGCAAGGGTTTGAGGGAACAGTCCTAGTTTATAGGCAGTAGCTACCTTTTTGCTTAGCTGAAGTTCCCAGATCTACCATCATGAATACTGATCAAAAAGCATGGCTGGAATATCAGCATATAAAACACTGGCAGCCTTGGCATGGGAGAGCAGACCTCCTTGCCTAAGCAGACTCTTCTGACGCATCTCACCCTCTGCCTGCATCTTCACCTATAGTTAGCTTACTCTACTCCCATTCTGAGGTGTTCTCTTGCTCTGCAGAATTCAGGCTCTTCATGTCTGGCTCCTCTTCCGGGGACTTCAGCACTGCCCTGGCTCCGGAAGGGCTGGCCCTTGTCACATCAGACTGACTCCCTTTGTGAATAGGTCTGCACGGTGACCCACTGACCTACTTTCCTTTTCTATGCTGGCTGGCATAACTCAGCATCTTTGCAAGGAAGGTGCCCCTCCTCCTCGGATCTGTGATCTTTAGATTGTGTGACAGGAAGCATGAGGGTGACAGCCCTCCCCTCCACAAAACAGAATACATGAGGGTATTAACAGCCATCAAACTGGCTCTGTTTGATCGCACCGACACCATTCACTGTGAGAGGCATGACGGATTTCTCTATTTCTTTCTCCCAGCTTATAGCTCTCCCTTCTTCACACACACCCATGAAGTTGACTTACCCCTGTCTTGTTTTTGTATTTAAAGAAAAACAAACTGGTTCCTTGTTCATTGGCCCAGAGACTTCAACTTGGAAGAGATTGAAACTGGTGTGTGTGTGTGTATTTGTGTGTGTGTCTGTGTCTGTGTGTTTATGTGCATGTGTGTGTGTTTGTGTGCATGTGTGTATGTGTGAGTACATGTGTGTGCATGTGTGTACATGTGCATGTCTGTGTGTGTATGTCTGTCTGGGTGTCCAGGTGTCTGTGTGTGTGTCTGTGTGTGCATGTGTGAAGTGTGTGTGTGTGATTTGTTTTCATTCACAGGGTTGCAATATCTGTTGAATGGATTGTTGAAAATGAATGAAATTTCTAGAATGTCTTCAATCATCTGCACAAACAGAGCCTCCTGAAATCGCCCAGGAGGGAAAAAATGCTGCTTGACAAAACAACAATACAGACAAAACCAAATCGATGCGGCAGGTCGGCGGCGGCCGAGGCGTGACAGAGCGTGTTCTTTATCCATTCACAGAGGGCTGCGATTGTGGAAGCACTTGCTCGGGTTGTGTGAATGGGTCTGGAAGAAGGAGACCACTGCCAGGAAGCCAGGTGATACATGAACTGACAGCGCTGTGCTGAGGGGCTGGAGCACACTTAGAAACGGTCAGGGAGGAGGGAGACCTCTTCCAGGAAGCCAGGCGACACAGGAGCTGATGGTGTTGTACTGAGGGACTGGAACATAGGCATGGTCAGGGAGAGGGAGGGAAGGGAGGAAGGCACCTATTGATAGAAGGAAAACATTTCTGAGCTGGGGACAGAAAGCAAGGCGAGGACATTGGAGTCCTCCCTAGCAATTGGAGTCCTCCCTGGTGGTTGAAGTCCTCCCTAGGGATTGGAGTCCTCCTCAGAGATTGGAGTCCTCCTCAGGGATTGGAGTCCTCCTCAGAGATTGGAGTCCTCCTCAGAGATTGAAGTGAGTCCTCCCTAGCATTAGTTACTTTTCTGTTGTGAAAAAATACTCTGACAAAAGCAACATAGAGGAGAAAGGGGTTATTTTGGCTTTCCTTTCCAAAGGGATAGAGTCCACCATGCTAGAAGCTGGATGATCACATTTCATGTGCACACATGAAAGTGAAGAGCAAGAACAGGAAGTCAGGCAGGATAAAAAAAAAAACTCCACAAAATCCATCTCCAGTAATGTACTTCCTCCAGCAAGCCTCTGGAAACACTGCTGGAAAACCCAACATCTATTAACCAAATCCATTAACACTGACCCAGGCTGAAGAAATGATTCTGTTCAGGTCTCGCTGCATAAAGTCATGACTTTATTGCAGCTGCTTAGAGGACTAGGGCTGAGTAGTTACGCACTAAGGCAACTGCATCACCCGAAGGTCCACTGCCACATGGGTGACAGCTCAGGAAACCTGCATCCCTGAGCTCCCTGCACACTGTCCAGGGGCCTCCATCGGTGGGCTTCTCTCCCAGTAATTGTCCTCTGGTTTTCTAATGCTGGGGGAAGGCCTTGGAGATGTTGTGAAGTTTTTGAGCTTCCTGGGTCTTCTGAGTTCTGTAAACCCCACTTCTTCCCTCTGGGAAGGAATGCACTTTGATTTTCCAGTTACCCCAGTAATGTAGATAGAGGCTGACCTTACCCATTCCTTAGTCCTAGCCTCAGCTCCTTCCTGCCTTCTTCCAGAACTCCCAATCGTCACTTGCATTGTGTCTACATTAGCAGCTGCCTTTTCCACAAATACTGGCTTGAGCATTCATTGGCATGGTTCTGTCCTTCTCCCGAAACTCTGTTTCCTTAGCTTTGCTTTCAGTCCCCACATCCCCATGTGTATGTGTGTGCATATGTGCCTGTCTATGTATGTGATTGTGCATGTGTGTGTATGTGTGTATGTGAGGGTATGTGTGTACCTATACATGTTTGTGTGTCTGCATGTGTGTATACATATGTGTGTACATGTGCATGTGTGTACATGTGTGTGCATGTATGTGTACCTATGAATGTATATGTGTGTGTATGTATGTGCATGTGTGTGTACCTATATATGTTTGTGTGCATGGGATCCTCCTACCCCATTCCCTGTTCTTTCTCTTCCTCACTTCCTGAGCCCTCCTGCTATGAATGGCCTCCAAATGAGGGCAGTCCCCTCTCATTCTGGTACATTTCCCACCCCTCCTTAAATTTTCCAGTGCTGTCTCTGTATGAAATTTCTACAAGATGGAAAGTAATTGACACGTTCCTTCAGGATGAAGTTAGAGTACCAATCACCTCCCTAACACCTCAGCCTGGCCCTGGAAGTCCGTGCAGACTGGTGTAGGGCAGCACCCTTGACTTCCTTCCACCATTCTGCCTTTCCCCTGGTCTCTCCACCCTGTCGTTACCTCCTTTCCTCTCTCCAGCATATGACTCATCAACAGTTCCTCGAAGCTCAACCTTCACAGTCCTGAGAATCTGCTGGGCTCTCAGCAGCCCAGCCTCCTGCCACGGTCCACAATCATACCTCACCTAAAGCCAACTGCTCTCCTCTGCCTACCACCAGCAGGGGCAATTCTTGCCAGAATAAGCACACTGTGTTTCTAAAAACCAAAAGCAGTCACCGCACTGTACTGATCACAGGTACTGGCTTCCTCAGGACAGATCCCCCTGTTTCTAGACCCTGTTTCTTGTGACTTGAGAGGAGCTGACTCACAGAGCAGGGATTCTGACGTGTCTATCGTACACACTGTCTGTAGTTCCTCCCTCCCTCCTTCTCTCCTTCCTTTCTTTCCTCCCTCCTTCCTTCTTTCCCTCTCTCCCTCGTCTACATTAGCTCGATTCCTATCATTACTAATGCTGATTAGAAAAGTTTTGGCTCATGGGTAGGGTCCAAGGGTTTCATCTGGCGATAGCCGTCTTATAGGTAAAGGTTCAACCGCATACTTAATGTATACACAGGGTCTGTGGTCTTTCCTCCTTGGATTAAGTGTCTGGCCCTCTTAATATGTTCCCTATTACACCTCACCTGAACTATTGCAATGACCTACTAATCCCACAACGGAAATTAACCTTCAACATGAGATTTCGAAGAGTTTTTCGTTTTTAGGGTTTTTTTGAGATTTTTATGTATATTGTTTTTCATGTATGAGTATTTGCCTGAATATATGTGTAATTGCTGCATGTGTGCCTGATACCCGTGGCAGTCAAAAGAGAGTCTCAGATCTCCTGGCACTGGAGTGACAGACAGTTGTGAGCCAGCACACAGAAGCAGGGACCTTCGGGGAGAGGAATCCATGCTTTTAACTACTGCAAGTCTCTCTACCCACTCCACCTCAGCCCCACTCCTACCCCACCCCACCCCAGCTCCATCCCAGCCTCACCCCACCCCAGCCCTTGCCTTCAGCATTTTAAACCACCTCAACACTCATGCTCCCCATTTCTGATGGCTTGCGCAGAAGTGGCCAGACAGACAACACCAGAATAGCGACCAGCTGACCATGTGGACTTCCATACTGACTCTCAGATGGCCACTTGGAGAAAAGTGGTGTCTGGCGATACACAATATGGCAACAGCACATGGAGTTTGGATTGTATCTTTAGTTACGAAGGTTCTCGTGGTGACTGAAATAGTGCCCACCCTGTGCTGAAAGTTCCCAAAGAGTAATTAGCATCTTGTGCCAAGAAGATGGAAATGGTAATTACCAGGCTGGGTGACTTTTCAGATACCTAGATATAAATGTGAAGAAGATAGCTGGGAGAGCCCTTTCCTAAACTTTATTTGCGTATTTACCTGCATTTTCTGTTTTTCCATCATGACAATGACACTTTGGTTAGATGTGTCTTCAGAAGAGCACATGACCCTTACAGCTGTCACTCAGGGATACATGAACTTCCCTGGTTGCCTGGTTACCAGAGAAGAGGAGGCAAGCTTCAGGGAGAGGTACACTGGGAGGAGACAGTGCCAGAGTTCTATCAGATGGACTTTAGAACGTGGAGTTATCAGAGGCCTTTCAATCCAGTCAGTGCGTGCGCAGGATTTCCCTAGCTCTGCAGCATGACAGCCTATGCAGAGGGAGTTTCCTCACTACCTGTCAACTCTGATGAACATCTAGTGCCCAAGAAAGACCTCTGTGGTCACTGGCACTGATGCCTGAACACACATGAGCAAAGCCTGAGTTATTTCTAGCTTCCCTGGCTGGAAGTAGTGAGCTCCCTTTCTCCAGCTGGAGACGGAGCTGAAACCAGGGGCCTCCTGCATCCAACCAAAGGGAAGGCAGAGCCTGCTGTGGCAACGTCACCTGCGGTAGACTGAGACTGGAGACCACTCACGTCATAGAAGCATGTGGGATCCATCTCTAGATGTTGGGCCAGATAAAGGTCTTTGAGAATTGCTTGACTCCCTGTTTATGGGCGCCAGAACTCAATACCATACAGCCGCTTCTGTACCAAACCTAGGGCCGTCCATAACGTTGATGTTCTATATGATTGATAAAGGACTAATTGTGTAGACAATAGGCTAGCATAGGGGTCAGGCTCAGGCCCTGGGGCCAGAAATCTTCATTCTCCCATTCACAGGAAATACGACACTAGGTCCCCATCTCCTCAAGCTCCTTGAAGGTCCAGTGTCAATATGCATGCTGGGATCATGCAGCAAAGCATTGGCTTAGATGTCTCTGCTCACGTATATAGATTTTTGGAGAGAGCTCAGAGAAGGCAGCTCTTCGGAGCTCTGACAGCACATCTTCAAAACCTTTGGAAGGATGTATGTCTTTTACTCATATTTCTATTAAGAATTCCTTTCTCCAAAAGTAGGTCATGAGCTCTAGAGAAACTTACGGACTCTGCCTTTGATTTTTTTTTTCATTTTGAATTTCAAAGAATATGATTAAGTTTGTTAGAAGGGAAAAAAACATTGATTTTAAAATACATCTATAATACACTTGGCACAATGGAAACTGAACACTGACAGAGTTTGGGAAAACCTTGGTTGTAGCCCAATAAACATCCATTGTCAGGCCCCACATCTTGCTCAGGGGTGGTTCTCTGGTTGTGGTAAGACAAGGTACGTATGGCCTTGATCACAGAGACAATAGGACCAGATGAGCCACCTGACCCTCTGTGTTGTGACTCTGCACCTGGCCCCAACTATGACAAACTGTTGTCACTGAATCTGCCTTTCTACATTGGTCACAGGACAGTTTCTTAGTGAACACTGTAAGCTTCTTGTACCCTCCTCCC
The DNA here is from genome assembly GCF_004785775.1 of Grammomys surdaster. Taxonomy (NCBI): domain Eukaryota; kingdom Metazoa; phylum Chordata; class Mammalia; order Rodentia; family Muridae; genus Grammomys; species Grammomys surdaster. The sequence goes on along the minus strand of NW_021604696.1, from coordinate 9,062,789 downwards.
TTACTAAGAAGGACAAAGAACTCCAGCAAGCGGTATGTGTCACTGTTCTTATGTAGTGTGAGAGTTTGAAGAACCAGGGCCATGTGGCATCTTACTTTGGAGCTTTGGGACCTTGTCCCCAGTCCCTGATGAATGGCTACTGGCTAAATGGAGAACTTCAGATCTTGGGTCACAGTATATGCCTGGGTGGCTTTGGGGAGTAAGCTGAGGAATGAATCCCATCCCACTTCTTGCCTCGGGGGGTATCGATTGTCTTGCCCACCCAAATCCCCGCTGCCTTTTGCATGGACATATTGTCTCTTTTTAATTCTCAGCCCATCTGCTTCAGATGAACTCAAAAGACTCCAGTGGGCATGTGGCCCAACCTGGAAAAACACAGAATCTAGCAAATGACTTATCATGCTTGGTATTCTGGAGACAAAAGACTCCTACATTAGAAAATGATTTTATCCAAATAATCCCAGATGGTGATACTCATAATAAACTGCCTTTGGTGGCCCTGGTCTCTCCTTGAAAGGATGGCAGATGACTACAGCACAGGTTACCTTGTCCTCAGACACTGGAGAGCATTTATACAGATGACTAATTAGGAACAAATTAGAGCTCCTTTTATGTTGGTACAGCTTAGATGGGAACAAGTATCCTTTTGATCTGACACCTGGACCCCGCTCGCCTACAGGAAGAGGTTTCAAAGTTTGCAAAGAATTAGGATAATGCATGCTCATATCTCAAGCTGCAAGCACCTACATGAATACCAGGGAAAACGGGGCATAACCACACTCAGCCAGCATGTTGACTTTGGAATGAGACTTTCTCAAGGTACTTCTCTGCCTATAAAATCCCTAAATTCTGCTTAAGGGAGTGTCAGTAGTTGTGGTAGTTTGACTAAGAATGTGTCCCCCATAGGCTCATATATTTGCATGCTTAGTCCCTGTTGGTTGATGAATCCTTTGGAAGGAATAGGAGGCATGACCTTGTTAGAGGAGATGTGGCCTTGATGGAGGTGTGGCCTTGATGGAGGTGTAGCCTTGTTGGAGGAGGATGGGCTTTGAGGTTTCAAAAGCCCATGCCAAGCTCAATCTCTCTCTCTCTCTCTCTCTCTCTCTCTCTCTCTCTCTCTCTCTCTCTCTCTCTCTCTCTCCCCTCCCTCTCCCTCCTTCCCTCTCCCTTTCTCCCCTTCCCCTTCTTCCCTCCCCCACCATGCCTACAAAGCTTCCCATCAGGATGATAATGGACGAACCCTCTAAAACTGGAAGCCAGCCTTCCACAAAAAGCTCTCTTTTTTTAAGAGTTGCCTTGGTCATGGTAGCTCCTCACAGCAATAGAACAGTGACTAATACTGTAATCAAGTTCAGTTTCCTCTCAAGGTCTCTGTTTGGTTTGGAAGATCCTGATAAATGTCCCCAAGGTGCTGCTACCATCTGATGACCCAAATCAGGTGGCCTCCAGTCCTCAGCCCTCCTGAGGCCACTTTAGTTCCATGCTGCTTTATGAGTCATCCAGCCCACCTGAGGGTCATATATGCTCCAAAAGAGACTGCTTAAGAATGGCTGCCTAGCCTGGGACTGAGATGCTCTGCGCTCCTCATGTTGGACCCTAGAAATGGAAAAAAAGAGTGGGCCCACTGAAGTCGTCCTCATAATAGGTACCTCTATGTGAGACCTCCAGGGAGAGCACTCCATCCTAAGGGGGTGGGGCAACAGTCAGCAGAGGACACAGTGAAAACCATTTCTACTCTTCAAAAATGTTTCCAAAATTAACCTGGAGACTGAGGGGTTCCAGCCTCATAGAGAGCTGGACCCTTTGATTTGCCAAACCCAGAGATGGTTTAGTGAGGTTTGCCCCCAGGGAGTCTTTTTTATTCTCTGATTGCACCAAAAGTTACTATTTGGCTGTCAGTCTGCACTTAAAATGGAGGGTAGGAGTGAGGATGTCGTCAGCTTAATTATCGATAAAGCAAAATACAGCAAGTGAGTGTCAGCTGTGCCCGGAGGGTGACCCCATGCCCTGCATGCATGCTCTGCTCAGCAGATGATGGGATGAGATTCCCCCCTTCCCCAGGAGGAAGCTGGAATCTCTCATGTTCACGGTTGTAAGTTCAGAGCAACAAAGTTTCAGTCCTCTTCATATTGATACAGAATGCTCTTTCCAAAAGGGACTTCTCTCCCCTCTGTGAAGCTTTTTACCTTAAGGGATTTCTAGCATCCAGTCAATCCCTGCCTTTGTGTATCTGTCTTAGTCACTGTTCCATTGTTGTGAAGAGACACCACGACCATGACAACTTTTATAGAGGAAAACATTTCATTGGGGCTGGCTTACAGTTTCAGAGGTTTAGTCCATTTTCATCATGGTGGGAAGCATGACAGTATGTAGACAGACACTGGAGAAGAAGCTGAGAGTTCTACATCTTGATTCGCAGGCAGCAGAAGGAGACTGAGTGTAGCTAGAGCATAGGAGACCTCAAAGCCCGCCCCCACAGTGACGCACTTCCTCCAACAAGGCACACCAACTCCAACAAAGCCACACCCCCTAATCCTGCCACTCCCTATGGACAAGCAGGGAGCCATTTCTATTCAAACAACCACAGTACCCTTCCTCTTGCCATGTCTTGTTTATGAAGTCAGCTTCCACTGTTAGCTCTGATCTGCAATTGTGTCTACTGCTTTCCACTCCTCAGTGACCCAGGGCTTGTCAAGAGCTGCAGTTTAAGTAAGGGTGATCATCTGACAGGCTGGGGTGGGGTTGAGGAGAAGCTTGGGTGAACGCTGTTCTAGTGGAGATACAAACACATTTGTCCTGTGAGGCCTCTGGAGGGTCTCAATGTCTTTTTGTTTCCATGCTTTCTGGTGTCATTAGTCAGTCATGCTAATCCTGCAAAGCCCCCTGGCTTTCTCTGACTGTTCTCAGAGCACCTCAGGGGCTCCTGCCTCACCAGGCCCTTTCCAGGGAAAGGCTCCATGGAAGATAAAGAGGTGGGGGCTGCTCGGAGCATGCCAGTACATTCACTATCCGGCAACAATACATCAAGGCTCATAGAGTTATAATTTGTCTCAAATGAGAGGGAAAAGTGAGAATAGTACTGTGAGCTGAGCTTCGAATATATCCATCTTCATAGCAACCCAGAAATGAAATCGAATTTTTAATGCACTCCTGTGGAAGGAGGGAGACACAGAGATAAAAATGCCCAGGCACAGAAAGCCATCTGAAACCCTAAAACCCAACTACAGAAAATAGTAGAGAAATGGAAAAAGCAAAGCCTCACCCGTCTGTTGTCCCTCACCCCCTCTCTCCCTCTCTCCCTGTGATAAGTCCTTATCTGGTTGTTGGGATCAAATACTTGCAAAGTAAGGAAGGATGAATTTATGTTGGCAGCTCACAGTTCAGAGCATCACAGTCCATCACCGTGGGGGCACAAACCGGGAAGCAGAGAAAGGGGAAATGCCTATTCTCAGCTGGCTTCCCTCCTTTCTCCTTTGTCTTCTGTATTACACGCAGAAGGTGTCCACTCAAATCGCTCTGGAGACATCCATAGGTGTCCCTCATCAATGCCCCAGGTGGGGCTGAGGCGACGACTCAGTCCGTGTTCCAGGACCTGCAGCTAATCCTCAAAACCAACAAAAAAATATAACTTTGTGGTGTGCTCCTAATCCCAGCAGAGGAGGCAAAGAAAGGTGGATTCCTGAGACTCACTGGTTAGCCAGCTAAAGCCTTTTGGAATGTTCCAGGCTGGTAAGAGACCGTATCTCATTAAATAAATAAATAAATAAATAAATAAATGTATGTATGTATGTAGATGGTACCTGAAAAAAGACACTGAAGTTGTCCTCTGGCTTCCACACATGTGTGTACATGTGAATACACACTCCACTGACAGCTACACCCATAAACACACACCCGTATGTGTCTCTTAATTCTATAAAGTTGATAGTTCAAACTGTTGTTGTCTCTCCTCTTCATCCACTCATTAGAAACATGTTTGAAGCACTGGCAGGGCTAGCCTGTGGTGCTGAGGAACATTTAGGTGAAGGCACTTATCCTGTGTCCTGAGACCAGAAAAGCTGTAGGATACCCCCAGAAAGCCCTTGTCACCGTGTCCAAGAGCCGTGGGATCTAGCTTTGGTGATCATGGTTTTTCCATCCTGCCGGTGACTCTCTTCAACACCAACAATGTGCAGGTTCTAAAACTTTCCACATCCTCTCTGTGCTGTGAGGGACAGCGAAGCTCACAGGCTGCAGCTTGACAGGCACAGTAAATGCCCCTGCTCTGGAATGGGGACAGGAGCTGGATGAGCTCCAGAGCCGGGTGTATAATGGCTGGAGGAGGGGATGGGGGTGGGGGGAGTGGGAACGGAGGCGGAGCTGAGTGTAACAGAGAGTGTGATGTAATGGCGTTTACATTTTTGAAAGCATCATTCTGTTGACTGTAGACGATGGATGGATTGATTGTAAAGGGAGCGAGGTGGAAGCAGGACGACCGAGAAGCGGAGATAAACCACAGGAACATGGCGCCCTGAGCGCACTCGGAGGCGTGATGATTGATGGGCAGCAAGCCACATGGGTGATGTTGAAATAAGCTCACTGAACCTGGAGTTGGCATACGGACTCTCTAGATCATAAGAAGAAGGAGAAGGTTAGAGATGGGCAAGAAGGGGTAGGGAGGGGAGTGCGGGCTCTCTCAGTATGTGTTATTTTAGGGTATCAGGGGACATGTGTGAGAGTGATGGGCTTAACATCAGTGGGGTTCCTACAAGAGAGGGCTCTTACCCATTCCAGACATTACTAAAGACACTAGGGTGACTCTGCTGAGTTCTGCTCATTTGCTGCTTGCTACCATGTACCCACAAGGATTTGTTACAGAATGTCTTCCTGGCCCCTTAACAAAGAGACTATAATTATAAAACCCACTGCGGGACTGCAGCGGCTGTTCATTGACTGACTTGATACATCCAAGCCTCTGTACCAAAGGCCTTAGTCCCCACTCCAAACCCTTTCTTCAGTCATCTGTCCCCAGGTGGACACCTATAGAGGACAGTCATGAAGGTGCATGGTACCAATCAGGCATTGACTGTATCTGTCACTTCTATCACTATGACAGAGTATCCAAGGTAAACTATGATAAGAAGAAGAAAGGTTTATCTTGGTTCATGGTCCCAGGGGCTTTAGGCCACGGGTAGCTGGCTCCATTAGAATGGCTCGTGGGAAGACAGAATATCATGGGGACAGGATCACATGTCACAGGAGGCTGCATGCCTCGTGACAGTCGGGGAACAGGCAGAGGATGTCTGTATGACTGGGATTCCTCCTTTTCCTCTTTTGTCCCACGTGGGCCTTCCCTTCTACAGTTAAGAAGTGTCCTCCCAGGCACACAGAACAGGGCTTTACTAATCTAGGTGTCTCTCAAGTCAAGAGTTGAAGTTAACCATCGCACAGAGGCAAGCTTGAAAGCAGAGTGGAAGAGAAGTCGAGGAGTCTGATTTCTACTCTGGCTAAACCTTTGAGCCCTCAGGAAAGTCACTGTTTTGTCTGATCCAACCTCCAAGCAAGCAACATTGCTCTGATTCCATGGTGACCAACGTTGTTACTGTATTGGGAGTCCAGGGACACACGAATGGGTGAGCCTTCTATGCCAAAGGGCAAAGCAGTTAAAATTGGTGTTGCTTTTAGCTGGGGCCTCCCTTTGCCAGGTTGGGCAGCCCTGGAGCCTACCCAGTATCCCATCCCAGTGTAACTCCTGTGGTGGATGCAGGTCCAGTAGACATCTCAGATTCTAAATATCAACCAAATCATAAGCATCCTTCTCTGTCCACCTTTCCCACCTCATCAAGCATTTCTACCTTCTAAAAGTAGCTATGGGGCTGGGACAGGCATCCCTCAGCCCCCATCCTCATTCACAGACTCGTTTCTGTTTAAACAAGACACCCAACCTTTGTCAGCCTAAGCTTCAAGTTCAAGTCCCCACACTGAGGTGAAGGACCAAGCATACATGGTTGGAAGTCTCTGGGGCTTGGGAGGCTCAGAGTCAGCCATGGCAACCAGAAGAATCAAGTCCTCCCACAGCAGCAATTCTCCAGAACTGTTGCCATGGTAAAGGGGGACGGTAGAGCAGCTGGTGCTCAAAGAACCACTAGCATTAGAGGCTGCTGGTGATGCACACAGACACACCCAGGTTCATTCTGCCCAAACAGCACAAGGCTTTTTGCCAAAGTGTGTGTATGTGTGTGGATTAGTGTGGTATGCACGTGTGATATGTGCGTGCATGTGTGTCTCTGTTGTGTGTGTACACATGTGTGTGTGTGTGCATGTGGTGTGTGTGCATATGTGTGCCTGTGTATGCATGCACGTGTGCATGTATATGTGGGCTTGTGTGCTGTGTGCATGCCTCTGTGTGTGTGCACGCATGTGTGTGGTGAACATGCATGTGTGTGGTGTATGTATGTGTGTGAAGTCATGTGTGTGTTTGTGTGTGGTGTGCATGTGCATGCGTGTGTGTGTGTGTGTGTGTGTGTGTGTGAACACAGGGGCTTAAGCATGCACTCTTATTACTGAGCTATGTATGCATCTGCCCTGCTAGATGTGTTTTGTGATGACCGGGACTCCAAGTTTAGCCAAGATAATTCTCATGTTTATTGCATGAACTTAGGAGGCTTTTGAAGAAACAAGTAAATTTAAAGTGTGACCACTGTTACTCAAAACATAAAATCGGATTACCAAGATGCAAAACAGCAATGATGGCAGGCAGAGATTCTCAGCTCCAGGGTCTGTCATGGGATGAGGCGAGGACAGTGGAAAAGCTTTACTGTCCAATGCCAGGCAGAGGTTTCGAGTGTGGGAAGAAGTCCTGCGTGGTCATTTGTGTTCACCTGAAACTCCTGCCTGAACCAATCCCGTTGGTGGAAGCCTGCATGTTGAGGCTCCGTTTGGTATAGACCCAAATGATACAACTTTTGATTGGCAGGGGCCTGGCTAATTACAGAGTTTTATTGGTGAATTTACATATAGTGCAGAATTTGATCAGCCAAAAAGTTGGTATAGCTCTGTCTGTTGTGAACTATCTCAAGCCATCATACTGCCTTTATCATTTCCATTTGTCACCAAAGGAGACGTACAGCCAAGGGCAGAGCTCAAATTCAAACACCCTCCTCATGTTCCTAAGCACATGAGATGAAGATGGGTACAAAGCTGGTAACCACAGAGCAGGCATAATTTAATGATCAAATAGGCGAATATTACAAGCAGAGGAAAGAAAGCAAAGAAATAGTTAAATTCACCGTGAGAAATTGTTTGCCATTTGCTTGAGTCGATTCAGGTAATTTTGTGCTCTAAACTTCTGCTACTAAAATCCTACAAGCAGCTTAACTTCTCTGAAGTAAATGTGGCCCAGTGCCTCTATGGCGACGCTGTGTTAAGTGTCATGACAGCCACGAAATCACTTTCCGGGGCGCTATGAGGAGCACAGAATGTTATTGTTCAGTAGATTAAGATTATGATGACTAACGTGTTATGAGCAATGTGCGTGGGAGATGATGGCGTGTATCCAAAGCTGTGAGAGAAAGGGTACAGGAAAAGCCGCTCGCAATGCTGCTCCCCGCCCCCGGCTCCTGCCAAGCTCACTACCCACCATCTTCAAACAGGTTTCTTATGGCGATGGAGATGCAAGGTAGCAACGGGAGCAGTGACCCAATGGATCACACCTGTGCGTGCGTGCCTGTGCATATCCGTGTCAGCCTGACAGCTCCGCCCACAGGTACCATGCTTGAGTGGAAGATACTTTGGAGGATTGGTTCAGGGGCACATGGTACGTGATGCCGAGGCTAGAGGCTAGACACCTGCAGCTTGAGGAACCCTGTATCGTTGCCCAGTTCTCTGTACCTTTTCTATCTCAGTGTCCCCCGTCCCTAGAGACCTCCTATCTCCTGCCCCACCCCAACCCTAGAACTATCGAGATCCCAGGTTTTCCTTGTAACTTACTGATTGGCCCTCAGCATAAGGGAAAACTTTTCTTTCAACTGCTATGTTCTCCGAGTCAAATGTTATTCCTGTAAAACTACTAAAATAATTGTGCTCCCACATTCCTGTAATTACAGAACTAGCAAGGTGAGGACAGACACTCGAAGTCATCCTTGCCAACTTACTGAGTTCAAGATCCTGGAGAGAGGGAGAGGAGGGAGGGGGTGTTTTGGAGGTGGGAGGGTGAAGAGGCAAACAAAGAGAACGTTGAATTGCCCAGTAGACCAGCAACCAGAAAACCTTTTTAAAAAATAATAATAATATTTAGGAGAATTTTGTTCAGAAGGCTCCAAAATCCTACCAGCAAACAATAGATTTAGGAAAATGAATAATATTTTTTGTAAGCACTCAAGACATTCAATTCAGTTTTGTGCTGAACTTCAATGTAAAGAAAATAAATTAAAGTTGGGCAGTGGTGGCGCACGCCTTTAATCCCAGCACTTGGGAGGCAGAGGCCAGAGGATTTCTGAGTTTGAGGCCAGCCTGGTCTACAGAGTGAGTTCCAGGACAGCCAGGGCTACACAGAGTAACCCTGTCTCGAAAAACAAAACAAAAAACAAAACCAAAAAAGAAAGAAAGAAAATAAATTAAAAGGACTAACAAGGTCTGACATTTCCCCTCTTGTTTTAAGCCGCTAGCTTTGGATTTATTCTTCTATTACAAGCTATTTCAGAACCCAAAAAAAAGTGGGCTGTAGAAGTTAGTCAACCCAAGACAATGCAGGATCACCTATTAAGGAAATCTCATGGAAGGAGGAGCTACATGAGATCGCTCCATGACTCTGTCTGAAGGAGATTGTCTTGATTGTATTGAAGCCTCTGTTGTTATCATCGTCGTTGTTGTCATCCGCATCATCATCTTGAGATAGAGTATCGTGTTGTCCTCCAACGTACTCTGTATCCAAGACTGTCCTTGAATTTGAAATCCTCCTAATGCCTAGGATTGCAGGCTTGCACCACCAGGCTGGACTAAGAACAAGCCACTCTTCAAAACACCTTCCTGACCTCCTGACCCCTGACCTCCCTGACCCCTGACCTCCCTGACCCCCTGACCTCCATACCACTCCCACCAAAGTTCCCTTCCATATTGGAAAAGCTCAGCCTTGGACAAGAGCAAGCGCTGGGCTAGATTTCAGGCTGCCTTCCTGGGAGGACGACTGAATGTCCCACCCACCCTGATCCTTCACACACACTGCAGAAGGTGTCTCCCTCAAGAAGCATCTTCTGCCTCCCCCATCATCCTGAGTCCCTTCTCTGCCTAGTACTGTGTTTTCCTTACCAAGCCAGGAGGCTCTACCTGGACAGGCTCCCTAGTACCAGCATATGCTCAACAGGTGCTCGATAAAAGATGGGGCTAAACACACTAAATGCCTTTAATTTAACCAGACTTTGACTTGGCTCATTGTGACACCTAGTGGCGACATCTCTCCACTTTGCTCCAACAAGATTTTGCAGGAAATTGCAGTTCCTATTATAATAGCAAAGGCCTTCTGCATAGCAGCTCTGGTCCAGGGACCTAGGATACAGGCGAATGCTCAGTGCCTGCCCTCCATGGGCTTGCAGGCCAGCGTCGCTCACTGTTCTCATTAGGGGCAGCATAACACTGACACCGCTCCGAGGCAGGAGGCCCACAGGAAACCATGGCTTCCATATTGTGGAACTGGCTTGCAGAAGGGTAGCTGAGCCATGGAAACTGTCTCTGTTGCATGGAGCTACCTCTATGCATCACCTGTTTACCATCCTTTTCAAAGATGACTTGGTCCCATATCTCAAGGTGGTGTCTTAATTTTATTCAACATCATCAAACATTCTCAAAAGAACATAGACAAAGCCGTGTTGGATTCCTTTATCCCCCCACCTGATGGGGAAGGAGGTCACAGAGGGACACACTAGGGAGACCCTGTCCTGCCCTCAACCTTCATTTCCTCCCGTGTCTGTTTCTCCTACTCTTTAGCCAAGCTTTGAAAATCAAATCTTAATGAGATAGCATTTGGGAAGCAAAATGGAACTGGGGTCCTCACAGTCCAAGTGCTGACAAAATGAAAACCCGGTGACATTTTCACCTGTGTCTGTGGAAGAGCAGTGCAGAGGGCCCCTGCTTATGATGGAACTACACCTTGATAATCGTACTGTTAGCTGAAAATGAATCTGCTACACCTAATGCCACTACAGCGTGGCCCCACCCACCTTAAATATGCTAAAGCACTTGAATTTGCCTACAGCTGGGTAGGCATCTAACCCAAAGCCCATTTTGTAATAGCATGTGAAGCATCTCCAGTAATCTAATGAACACTGCACTTGAGAATGCAAATCAGAATGTGTCTACAGAAAGTTTAAGGAATGATTCTGTACCATTGCAAAATGGGAGCCGGGAGTCAAACATGTGGATCTGATCTTACCAGTAGATGGAAGAGGAAATACAGAAACATTTAGTGTCATAACACTTCCATGTAGTCGAAATGACATACAGGGCAAAAAGCTTTTAAAAAATTATACAAGCTATTCTGGCTAATATTGGTTCCGAAATTGATTGAATCTGAGATTGTGAAGGTTTGTATCTGGCCAGGTTTGTGGGGCATTTATTTCTAGAAGGATCAACCGAATGGGAAAGGCTTTCCCACAGAGTGGGTGGCACCTTCTGGCAGTGGTCCAGATACAAGAGGTCTGGGGGAAATCAGTGCAGCTTCCCCTGAACACCGTTGGTTCATGCTTCTGAGAGCATCCACTCTGCTGCTGCTGCTGCTGCCGCCATTCTTCACAGACAACATAACCCAAGTTCTTTGCCCTTCCAGTGTGGAGTAAAACCAGAGGCTCTCCAGGAATCATCCAGGCTTTCACTGCCAGACTACTTGAAACATCCAGAATCATGGTCTAAGTAGCTACCAGATTCTTAGGCTCTCTAACATGCCATATGCCAAAATGCTAGTGTCCTTAGTGTTGGGGTATAGCTAAATGGTAAATGTTGAGGTCCAGGATTCACCCCACAAACCACACAAACACCAATCTCAGCCAGACAGGGTTTATTGAACACACACCTAAAGACTGACTAACCAGGACAACAGCTCAGGTTTGAGAGCTAAAAACTTCATGCTGGATATTTCTCAGGGCCAGTTTATAAAAGCTAAAACCGCAGAAACCACAGTGAACTCATGCATAGCACTGCCTGGTGGTCAGCTCTGACTCAAGTCATTTTAGACCTAACAAGTCATACTGACCTTTAATTTGATGGGTCTTACATGAAGCTTATAGTTGTGGAATTTCTTAAGGTTGACAAACCTCATAACCTACAGAACATAACAGGGCATGTGGTCAACATGACCCAGCTCTGAGTCAAGTTATTTTTCTGCATCGATGACTGGCAGGCACATTACAGCAACAATATGAAATAGCTGGCAGGCATGGAACAAAATGGCTACAGCTATGCTGGGGGGTGGGGCAGACCTTAACAGTAGAGCTTTATCTAAACAAACAAGTCCCTGGGATTTATCCTCAGCACCTCCCCACACACACACACAAAAAAAAAATAGCCACAAATTACCAATGTACGACAGTTAAAATAAAATTGTTTGGAATGTGAGCAAGAAATTGAAGATCTGTCATGTTTAATGGCAATCAAAGTATCTGTGAAAATGTTAATGTGATATGTTTTCAGAGAAAACTTCAGTATCAAATATAAAAAATAGTACATGCATTTATCTCTTACCCTGTAAACCACTTCTAAGAATACATTCTAAGAAAATGGTTATGGAATTAGAAGACAGCTGGCAGGATCAGAGAAGACTTAGCTAGTTGAGCATGATGGGATTAGCATCTAAACCATATAAAGAACTCAGAAAAAAACCCAAACAGTCAAACAGCTCACTTGATAAACAGACTAACGTGTTCAGTAAGCGGTTCCCAAATGATGAAATACAAAGGATCGATAAAAATATTTTTTAAAACCTGGAGGCTCACTAAGCATCAGAAAAATATAAACAGAATTACGTTGAGATTCTAGCTCATCCCAGTCAGAATGACAGTCGTTAAAAAGCAAGTAACCACAAATACTGGTGCTGTGTAGAAGAGTTGTTGTGGTTTGAATGAAATGGCCCCAATAGGCTCACAGGGAGTGGCATTATTTGACCTGATTAGGAGGCGTGGCCTTGTTGGAGTGGGTGTGGCCTTATTGGAGGAAGTGCGTCACTGGGGGGGTGGGCTTTGAAGTTTCAGAAGTTCAACCCTCTCTCTCTTCCTGCTGCTTGCCAGATGTAGAACTCTCAGCTACCTTTCCTGCACAATGTCTGACTGTGTGGCACCATGTCCCTGCCATAATGATAATGGACTAAACCTCTGAAGAATAAGCTGGCTGCAATAAAATATTTTCCTTTTCGAGAGTTGCTGTGGTCATGGTGTCTCTTCACAGCAATAAAACCTTAAGTCAAAAACCTTATACACTATACACTACTGGCAAGAATGTAAACATGCCCTGCCCCTATAGCAGCTAAGAGGCAGGTTTCTCAGAAATCTATATAGACCCAAACTATGACCCAGCCATAACTACTACTCCTAGATATTTACCCAAAGGCCTCCAAGTCAGCCTATCCCAGAGGCACCTGCATGTAATGCTCATGATAGCCAAGTTATAGAACTAGCCTTGGTGCCCAACAGTAAGGGAATGGATAAAGAAATGTAGTACATACACAATGCGCTTTTTTTCCAGCTACAAAGGATAACCACGTTTTATTGTTTGTAGGAAAACAGACACTGCTGGAGATAGCTGTATTAAGTGAATTAAGCCAGTCTCAAAACCTTATACCCTAAAACCTTGATTCCTGAGCTTTATAAATTAATAGATGCCTAAAATCATATGTACCATTAAAGTAGAAGCAAAATGTCGAGGGATGGATGGCTCAGGAGGAGCTAACAGGGGTAGAGAGAGTTAGGAAAAATGAAGGTAAAAAAGAAAATGCCATTGACAAAGACGACAAAGGCTATGGAAGCGAAGGTTTGTGTGTGTGTGTGTGTGTGCACCGAAATAATTGCTTCCCATAGAATTGTTAACTTTTATGTATGAAGTCAATAACTTGAATAAGTAATGATATAGCAGATCACTGATCCTATACTGTCCTATCTCAGTTTCAGATGTGATGATGTAATTCTATGATTATTAAGATAAACACTGGCCCAGAAGGAACCCTGAGCCTTCTCAGCCAGTAAAATATGAAACTTGCCTATAAATTCACACACAGACTACAGGACTTTGCCTACACGTTCACAGTTCATCTTGCCCACTGATATCTTCCCCTCCCCCCTTTCTGTGTCTTTCTCCAAGGCTCTACTTTCCCTGACATGCTGGGCATTCTTACTCTCTCTGAAGGCGCCCCTGCTGTCTCTGCACAGGGGCTTGCAGGTCTCCACTGTGGAACCTGACTGCTTTTGTGGTCCTTAACACAAAAGTCATTACTTCCTCGGCATCTTCACCTGCAGCCACCAAGATTTACAGCTTGCTTGCCTTGCTGTTCTTTTTCTCAAAGATTCTAATAAAATGGTTTTTAAGCTTAAAAGGAAGAGACAGCCAGCCAGACTATAGCTGGATTTGAGTGTCTACTTTCTTTGTATAGATTTTTAAATCTCCATGGCAAAAATGCATTGGTTTAAATTTTGAAATGCAAATTAGTTTCACTCAAAGGAAATAATAAGTTCTACCTGGTCCAATCAGATGATGCCTGGCAGCTGAGGAAGGACGTTGGAACTGTGAACCGCTGAGGAGTTGCATTCTGAGACTTGGGGTGAACTCCATAGTTCCTATCTCCCTTGGTGGAGAGCATGTTCTTTTACAAGCACCTCCACTCAGGCCCAGGGCACTAGGCACAGTGGTAGCACCACTCATCCTATAGGCAATGCTGATTCAGAAAGCACACAGCTATCAATCAGCAAGTGGCCTTGCTGGGGTTCCTGTGTCACTGGTTTTCCTGCCCAGAATAGTTCCTTCCCCAGGCTCCCACTTACAGTAAATGTAATTACCTCTTAATGGCATCCATCTCCCTCTGCTTTTTCCGCTGCTCCTATTTTTAACCAGCACAATGGGAACATTTGTCCTCTCATTCACTGATGAGTTTTTGAGGCCACGGTTTGGCTTTTAAGATGACGGTGCCCTTAATCTTGTTGTGGATTCTTAACATGAAATAACAGCCTGTAATTAAGACAATGGAATGCAGGCGGGCAACCTTATTCGTCTAACAGCCGTGCCTCAGCACTTGAGTCCAGGAAAGGGGGCAGCTCAGCAGCTGGGCTAGAATGGGGAGCTCTCTGGTGCTTAGAACCCCTTAGTCAGGCATCCCAGCTACAACTAAAAATCCACCTGGGCTATTCCCTCCTCAGGACAAGCCTTGGGTTGTAGATCTGCCACTTGTACATGGTACTGATGGAACCTCTGAGTTCTCCATCACCCCAAGTGCCCTGGAGAACTGAGTGCCCCTACCCCTTGGACCTTGACTATATTGAAAGTTTTAAGCTCTAGCTTGTCACCGAGGCCACACAACTTCCACTAGAGACCTTCCATCTTATTCCTCTGTCTTAGTCAGGGTTTCTATTCCTGCACAAACATCATGACCAAGATGCAAGTTGGGGAGGAAAGGGTTTACTCAGCTTATACTTCCACATTGCTGTTCATCACCAAAGGAAGTCAGGACTGGAACCCAATTAGGTCAGGAAGCAGGAGCTGATGCAGAGGCCATGGAGGGATGTTACTTACTGTCTTGCTTCCCCTGGCTTGCTCAGCCTGCTTTCTTATAGAACCCAGGACTACCAGCCCAGGGATGGCACCACCCACAAAAGGCCCTCTCTCCTTGATCACTAATTGAGAAAATGTCTTACAGATGGATCTTGTAGAGGCATTTCCTCAACTGAAGCTCCTTTCTCTGTGATAATTCCAGCTTGTGTCAAGTTGACACAAAACCAGCCAATACAATCTCATAATATGCAAAGCTAACCAATAGTTCCCATGTATGCAGGTTCTAATCATTTTAGCCTGGCTCAAACTTTTGGAGGATGGATGATTCAGGCCTGGTCCCTTCAGCCCCTGCCAGCCTCTTATGTCTTCCCCGGCTAAGGTCCATACACTGTATCGCGTAGACAAGCCATAACCGCAGGGTCTTGGTCCATGAAATCTGTTACGATGGCAGTGGTGCTGTTTATAAAGCTGAGTTCATGGCGGCTTGTTAGGCAACAGTAGTAGTCAGGTCTGAAGGCTTGACTTATGAATTTACTAGTCCTTTCCTGAGCTGGAGACCCTGCTCAAAGCGAGATGCACATCAGTTTGTAGTTCAAGTCTAACACTTCTTTTTCTCACAGCCCTCTGAAATCCACACAAAGAAGTCCGGATTGTTACAGTAGAGCAAACCAAAGCTCAACAGAAGTGTGCACAGAGGAGGTGGAAGCAGGTGACCCCGAGCCAAGCAGTAGAGAGCTTTAAATTGAGGGCGAAGAGCTATGGAGCACAGGTCTTACACCTCCCAGCTCACCTGCAGCTGATCACATCTTTCAACCAAAACCTATTCATGGCCTGAGGGATGCATTCTGCACCCTTTGGTCTGTGCCATGCCTTCCTGGGCTGTGATCTGAGGCGCTGAGGAAATCCACCTATTTTGCATACCTTAACAAGAAATCTCCCACGTGCCTGCCTCTTGTCTTAGGGAGAGGCCAGCTTCATTATGCACATTTCAGACCGGCCCCAGGAAGACTCCTGATCCTGACCTCATTTCTTGCAGGCCTGGGGCAAGCAGGCACTAATTTGCATCGTGCAGCCAGTGATACAGCCTTCAGTTGCGAACCCCCTTGGCAGTCATTTTATTTGGGTACGCATTTGAGCTCTCCCGCCCCCATGTCCCATATTCTTGTGTGCTTACTCAGCAGGCCTGCTGTCTCCAAAAGAGAACACTGCAAGACAGTAGTCATCAAGGACCTCCTTGGAGGCCAAGGAGCTCTTAGGAGCTGAATTTCCTATGTTTCCTTAATCATTTGTGTACCCACTGGCACACTCCTATGAATAAAGGATAAACCTGGTAGCCGTTAGTACAGTCCCATTTTTCCTAACTCTTGTGTTCCCTCAAGTTTTTCCTAGAGCAGGTCCAACTCTGATAGGGAGCCGTGAGATCAAGTCTCCACTGGTATCAACCAGAAATTAAACTTTCCACCCGACTGCACCTTTCCAAATGAGTGAAAGTCTGAATAAGAATGGCCTCTGTTCAAACCTCCTGTCCTGTTTGCACTCAGTCTTTTACGCTTTCCTCTCATTCTCTCTGTCTCTCTGTCTCCCTCACCATCATGTTCCTGTATTAGAACATGTTTTAAAGTTACGTTAGCAGCAGGGCATGCCAGCACAGGCAGAGCAAGTCCTGGGGGGAACTACATCTATTTAGAATAAGCTACTGTCTTCGTTAGGGTTTCTATTGCTGTGATGAAACACCATGACCAAAAAACAGTTGGGGAAGAAAAGATTTATTCAGCTTGCACTTCTACATCAAAGGAAGTCAGGACAGGAACTCAAACAGGGCAAGAACCTGAAGGCAGGAGCTGATGAAGAGGCCATGGAAGAGTGCTTACTGGCTAACTCCCCATGGCTTGCCCGGCCTACTTTCTTATAGAACCCAGGACCACCAGCTCAGGGATGGCACCACTGTCAATGGGCTGGGTCCTTCCCACACCAATCACTAATTAAGAAAATGCCTTGTAGCTAGCTCTTATAAAGACATATTCTCACTTGAAGTTCCCTCCTTTCAGATAACTCTAGCTTGTGTCATGTTGACATAAAACTCCCCACTATCCTCGATAGCTATGCAGCTTCCACATCACTGAAGGACATCCCTACATGACTCAAAACTCATTTCAAAGGGATTCTCTCCCAACCCACTGGCACCCATTGAAACATACACATATATCCACTGATGCTGGAAGCTCATATTTCCAGGACTTATCACCTACAGGAACAGACAGATGCAGAATGGAGGCAGCAGGATTGGCTGGGGGAAGACAGGAAAAGCGCAACAAGAAGTCCCAAGGGACAGCCCCCCTCCATTACAAAATGTCACTTCTGCTTCACATCCTGTCCATTTTCCTCTCTCCAGCTCATTGTAATGCAAGGAGAAATGGAGTGTGTACCTTGGACCCCAAGTGTATGCCTCTACTGAGAGCTCATAGCTTAAAAATCCCCAGAGATAAATGGAAGGCCCAGATGGCCCAGGAGTACTTCAGCCCCCTCAGTCCTGCGGATGCCATCCTGACATTTAGAGACAGAGTCACACTGACTAAGGGCCTGATGAAACCCAAGACCATGATGCCACTGGGGTCTTCATGAAAATTTGGTGAGGGAACACAGTAAGATAGCAATTTTGTCTCTTGGTGAACTGTCTTGGAAGTGATAAAGTCTCATGTGACAATTTAAGGGCTTCGTGCTTTACAGGGAAAGGCCTCTTCTAGCTCAGACCACAGAATGGGGGAAAAAAAAACAACCCAGAGAGATGAGTGTTTCGTAACATACTAAGAACAATATGGAAGAACACAAGAACAAATGTGTTATTCAAGAAATACTATATAAGGGTAGCCACAGAAAGCAAAAGGAAAATGGTGCGAGGTTTCCCAAGTGAGAGTCTGAGGCTTTAATGGTGTACTTACAAGTTTCCGGGTCTATGAGGTCACAGGGTATAGACCACACTGCAAAGCTTTCCTGCACTAAAGCCTCAAAATAGAATAAAATAAAATAAAATAAAATAAAATAAAATAAAATAAAATAAAATAAAATAAAATAAAATAAAATAGGCTGCCACTGCCAAGTATAACAGCAAGACTTGCCCATCTTCACTTAATTTCCACAATATGGTTGTTGATTGGCTCCTCTGCACAGATGTGGAAACTGAGGCCCAGGAAGATCATGCTCCCACAAGCTCTGTTGATGTGACAGACAGCAAAGAGAGCAAAGGGCCATTATTTCAGGAAGGTTAGTGCCTTTAGAGTTCCCCCCAGGTCTCCCCTGACATATTCAATAATATCTTCCATGGACTCAGAGGTAATCAATTCTCAGGGAAGGATCTGAGCCAGCCAGCAGATCTTCAGACTCACTCATAAAGCAGAAAGGCGAAGTACTGGTTCAGAAGGTCCTAAGTTCCCATCGGGTCAGCTCATGGTTCACTAGTTTTGTTCAGTGTGCAATTAAGCTAAAAGAAATACTGACTAGTTTCTTGGGCTGAGACAAAGCTCATCAGAAAAGTATTGTCCTAGTGTGCGCAGGGCCCTGAGTGTTGAGTGTTGTCCTACTATGTACAGGGCCCTAAGTTCACTATCCCACATTGAGGAAAGGAAATGTTAGCAGCAGTTCCTTTTATTAAGTAGTTGTAAAAGCCAAACAATTTAATAAGAATTTATGTTTTGTGTGTGTGTGTGTGTGTGTGTGTGTGTGTGTGTGTGTGTGAAAATTGAAAGAATGTACTTGTTCTGTTCCTTATTGATACCATAGAATTACTTGGATGCTGGAGTGCCTCCAACTGAGAGGTAGATACAGCTGTCACCTCACTTCCTGTTCCACACAGCTGTACCTGCCATCAACACAGAAACTACAGCTCTCAACTTAAAGGGAGTAAGAGAGAATTTATCCTGGAGCCACTTTGAGTGATCATGGGCTGGGAATGCAGATTTAGGCTACCCCCAATTCCACAATTCCAGTATGGAGTCAGTTTCGTGAAGTTTTATAGATTTTACAGGACATAAAAAGTCATAAATCAGGGCAAGTTTAAAATACAATGGTGAGTACATCAGAGGGGCGAGTCCAGAGAGATGGGGAAGCTTTTCTATCCGCCTAAGATGCTGATGACATTCTTAACTTTGGAGTCAGTGGAAGCTCATAGTCTACTAAGCTAATAAATTCCTAGTAACTATTGGTCAGGTTGTTAGTTTCAACACAGAGGTGAGCAAGGACTGACCATAAATAAGAAGGCTAAAGCTAGCCCAAAATAACCGAATTAGCCTGTGAGCCTGTGATATTCCAACCTCTCCACATTACTGTGATTTTAATCAGCTAGTCTTTGCAACTCGTTTTTAGGAAATTCTGGTCTATGCCGCTTATCACAGAAAATGCCAAGGAACTTGCTTTGGGAAGACATGATGTCATCCAAAGTAGCACACATCTGTTGAAACTATGGCACCTAGAGCTGGACTGAAAATATGTAACACTGTAGCATCTCCTTTGAAATCTAGAGTGTCTCTTGCGGCAGCAAACTTGCTGCCGGAGGCTTCGGTTTGGGAGTTAAACCGTTAGTTTCTTACATCGGATTCACCAGAGGACTGGAACATCGAATCAGAAATGAGAAACCTAGGCTCAGAGTCAGCAAGAGGGAGGGCCTGAAGGTGATTGATGGGCGGCCTGCTGACCCTGAGGAGGTACTCGCCATAGCACATGTGGCACATGTGTGGTGAATAGAATCCTGTAGATGATTCAAATTCCACCAGAAATATAAAGTTGTGCTGAGGCAACACATTCATTTCCATTAGTCAACTTTTTCCTCCACAGGTATATTTTACATAATAGATATTGTGTAATGAATCACTTATTGCTTCTGGTTACAATGTAATATTTTGTTGCGTGGCTCAAATCAGTCTGTCTTAGCCATCAAGAGATCTGTTCACTGCTTTCTCCCTCTCTTTGATGCAGGTCCCCCTCCCCCTGCTGTGATGATGGATCTTTACAGCTGGAAGATCCCGTCTCAGAAAGGCATGCCAAAAGTTTTACTCTTTCCCTCGGAGACTGTACTCCCTTTAACAAGTGCTCAAGGGACTCTAACTGCCAAGAATCTTCCTAGAAAGCTGGCACTCTCGGCATGTTAAAGCTTAATGAACAGATACAGAGTTAAAGTTTAGAAGCTAGAGTGGTCAAATTAAAATAACCTGATACCTCTTTGTCTCCCTGGGCTCAGTCTATGTCACCGGATTCACACAAAGCACACTGGCTTCTCATTTCTAACATGGGGAAGTCAGGGGTCATCGATAAGGTTTCCTTGGGCGGTAGCAATTGTGATTAAGTTGTCAGAGTGCGACACCTTCTGGTGGGAGCTAGAAAGCACCAGCATCCTAACCGGCAAGGGGAGCATGAGAGCCACTCAGAGGACACTTAAAATATTGGACCCTTGTGGTACGATGGAGCGTCCTTTGGGTATATGTCCAAGAGTGATATAGCTGGGTATTGAGGTAGATTGAGTCCCAGTTTTCTGAGGAGCTGCCATATTGATTTCCACAGTGGCTGTACAAGTTTGCGTTCCCACCACAAGGATATCAACATTGTTCATAGCAGTTTTATTCACAACAGCCCAAAACTGTAAATAACCTAGATGTCCCTCCCTCAACCAAAGAATGGATAAAGAAAACATGTACACAATGGAGTATTACTCAGCTGTTAAAAATGACATCATGAAATATGCAGGCAAATGGATGGAACTAGAGATCATCCTGAGTGAGGTAATCCAGACCCAGAAAGACAAACATAGTATGTACTCACAAGGGGACATTGCTGTAAAGGATAACCATGCCACAATCCACAGACCCAAAGAGGCTAAGTAACAAGGAGGGCCAAAGCACAGATGCATGGATCTCTCTGGGAAGGGGAAATAGATTTTACAGGTGGACTGGGGGTGGGTGGGGTGGGAACAAGAGGGACTAGGTAGGAGTGGGAGGGACAGAGGGAGAGAGTACTGAGATGACTGGAATTGGGGGGCACTTGGGGGTTGACGTAGAAATGTAGTACAGTGGAAACTTCCTGGAACCTATGAGGGTAAGCTCCTGTCAAAGAAGGAGAGGAAGGATTGTAGAGGCCAGAGAGGCTAAGGACACCACAAGAAAATCCAGAGTCAACTAATCTAGGCTCATAGGGGTTCACGGAGACTGAGCTACCAACCAGGGGGCCTGTGTGTGCCTGAGTTAGGTTCTCTGCTTATGTGCTGCTTCTGTAGCTTAGTGTTTGTGTGGGGTTTCTAACTCTTGGGACCCTTTTCCTCCTACTGGGTTGCCTTGGTCAACCTTGATAAGGTCCTACCTAGTCTCATTGTAACTCATGTTTGGTTGATATCCCTGGGAGGCCCACACTTTCCTGAAGGAAAACAGGAGGAATGGAACTGGGGAGGAGGGTAGGTAGGGGGAGGGACAGGGAGGACTGGAGGGAGGGGAAACTGTGGTTGGGATATAATTTATGAGCGAATAAAAACAAAAAGCAATATTGTATCCAATTCCTTTCACTTACTTTCCTTCAAGTATATGCACAGGAGAAAGACCAAGAACACATGCCTGAATATCTAAGCAATGCCTTTCTAATGAGTAGAGCAGAACCAGGAACAGGCAAGTTCAGAACCATGCTGAACCTGCAGCATCTGTGGTCTTCCTCCAAGACATAGACACTTGCTCTGCTCTTGAGCAAACACAGCCAAGAAATGCAGTTACTGTCCCCAGAGAGCAGCCTTTACCTGCGGGAGCCAGGAATGGAGAACCCAAAGCCCAGGCTCACCATCTGTGGGTGGACACTGAGATGTGTGTGAGCTACCCAGGGACTGCCTCTCCCCGATTCAGCCCTGCCTCAATCTTTCCCACGCCACGCTATCATCCTTTCTGTCTTTTCTTCTGCGGCCTGGAGACTCTGGCCGAACACTGACTGAAGTGCTGGCTCAGGCCCTGCCTTTGGACAGAACAAATCTAAGACTTAGGGAACCCTTGAGTTATAAATTTTTACAGATTCAGGTCAGTCAAGAACTGCTTCTCACCTGAGTTAGCTTCCATTTGTGGTATGGTTCATGAGCCACATCTTAAAAATATACTTTCAGTGTAGTTTAATTAGGAAACTAACCAAGTGGCCTCTTACACCCAGTTTCTTGACTTCTATCTACCCTATCTTATATTGTCAGTAACAGCACCCATGTTTCTATCTAATATTCTATTTTTGTCCCACCACCCCACCCAGAACCTCACCACCCACTGAGTGGCCATGGCTGCTGGTTCTAACAGTTTCTCAGGTTCTCCTTTGAGTCCGAGGGCAGTTTCAACAGTTCCATCCAGCTACTTTGCTGGGGTTTGTTGTGGTTGCCTTGATTGCAGGTTTTTGGAAGGAAGACTAGAGGTGACCTTTCCATCACATCATCAAACAGGACACATTGTCAACCTGGCTTGTCATTTTTGACCTCTACACCCCCCCCCTCCACACACACACACACTGCACCTTGGACTCCACCCTTTAAGAATGGAGTGCCTTGGGGTTAGGAACCAACATTATGCTACTTGGGACTCTGTGGGAATCAGGGTCTTCATCCTCCCTCTTACTCAGTCCTGTATCGGCACGGCTCGTGTATAACCTCAGATTTACTGCAGCCCTCCAGCCCGCCAAGCTTTCGCAATTGAGAGACCTGTCCATCACTGTAGCTGGGGTGGTCTTTCTCTGCTGTCTAGTGCTTTGGTACTTTCTGAAAGGACAATGTCCTCCAGACTGTCTGCATCCGTTGCTGTGCAGTTACATGAACTCCGTGTTTAAAAAGCAAGGTTCTGGGCTACAGCAATGGCTCAGTGATCGAAGAGGTCTCTGCTCTTACACAGAACATGTTTGGTCTTCAGTGTCCACAAATCAGTTCACAACTGCCTGTAAGTGCTTTGAGGATCCAATGGCCCCTGCACCCATGTGATGCTCATACACTTAGGCAGGCAAACACACATACATGTAAGAAACAAGGATAAGTTATAACTATTTTTTATAAACAAAAAAGAACCACACCTCACCGCCTCTGTCACATGTAAAAGCAACGAGGCAGCAGAGGCGAATACCACAGGGCACGCCCTGGAGATTAGCTAAACTATAGGCAGGGGCAGCTCAGGCTCCAATCCCAATCCCAACTGATGAAGATGCTGCTGGTCCTCTAGAGCAGGTGCACACAGAGGCAGGACAGCTGCCCAGGTGCTGGCACACTGTGAGAAGGTGGGGCTCCTGGTCAAGGCCACAGGCATCAGAGCTGTGGCTGTGTTCCAATCCTGCCATGCGAGTATCACCAACAAGGCCCTTGTCTGGCATGGAGACAGTGTTCGCATTTACATCAACATGGTTTAGTAACTGTTAGAATTATGTCCTACACAGGCTCCTCAGAAGAACCAAGCCCGCAGCTCCCCAACACTGCACACTGCCTGCATCTGAGTCCTGCCCTTCTCTTTAGTGCAAAAATTCACTCAGTCAGTTGTCCTCAACCTTCCTAACGCTGTGACCCTTTAATACAGTTCCTCATCCTGTTGTGACCCTGACCATAAAACTTTCTTCATTGCTACTTCATAACTGTAATTTGGCTACCGTTATGAATGGTAATGTAAATATCTGATAGGTGGCGCCCAAATGGGTCACGACCCACAAATTAATTATAAAGCTGAGTTCTCATTTTTTGCACTGTTATTTTTTAAATAGTTTTTAACTTAATTTATTTGCATTGTATTTTTAAACTCTACATTTCTTTCTATATAGTTGCATGTCAAAAAAATACTAAACAGTTTCACGGTTTGCTGAAATACATGTAGGAAAACATACATATGTGACATAATAACTTGCTTAAATTTCTCTTAAAGAAACATTATTAATTTAAAGAGTTTCAACAAATTTTTTAAAAAATTTCAGCAATGATTATATCAGAAATGTATAAAATTTAAATAATTATAAAAAGGTTAAAAACCAAGATGATAATTTTTTGCTTTTCCCTCCTTATTAAAAATCCAGACAATGTGTCATATTAAAAAAGTTCAAACGTTACATCACTGCTATCTTAGTCGTCCTCAGAATCACTGTCCCTCCTCATGGGGACAGGGCCCCGCACTGAGGACAGTAGCAGGTCTTGGACGGGTTTCTTGGGGTTCTCCTCCAGCTCCGTCTTGATTGCTCCAGACTCAGAGAGTTTCCATTCCAACTCTGGAGACAAAGAAAAAGCAAATCACATCAGGCACCAGGACCCTCGAAGGGGTCCCACCCAACGCTCAGTGCTCCAGGTGACTCTGCAGAGGTGACGCAGAACCGTGATGCCTATCGTGGAAGCTGACATCCCTATGAGAGAGTTACCCGCCCATCCCTCACAATATCCTCAAGCCCTCCAGAGCCCTCACCATCTATGGTCAGGTTCATGCCACCAAACACCAGAGGACCAATGAACTGTGCCTTGATGTCCCCTTCCCGGTAGACGAACACTGTGGGGAGATTCCTGTCAGGGTAATTGGGTATGCAGGTCGTTGAAATGGCTTTAACAAATTTCACATCGGGAAACTTCCTGGCGAGTCCACTCAAGTGATGGTTTATCAAGGAACAGAGCGGGATCCTGGAACATAGGAAGAGAAAACAGAGTGGCTGTGATGTGAGCATACAGGGGAGAGCCCGGTGGTCCTTCTACTGACATGACTACCTCACAGGATGTTTACTAAGGCAGGATGGATTCATATTTCTATATATACATATATACATACATACGTACATACGTACATACATACACACACACATATATATATATAGCCATTCTAGTGTACACACACACACACACACACACACACACACACACACATGCCATTCTACTGTGTTCAGAGAAGGTGAATACCTCCAAATCCAAATTTACAGTTCCTCTGAGAAAACAGCTTTGATAGTTTATGAAAACTGCTACATCTTTCTGAACACTGAAGAGAACACAGGATATGTGTGAAGCAGGCCAGCAAATATTACCTGCCTTAAAGTGACTTTTAAACAAGCACCCTGTGAGGGTGAAGGACAGCAATGTGTATAGAACACCATGGAGGCCCAGCGTCACTCAGCAGCTAGCTGGTCTGCCAATCACCTGCAAGTAATCAGGTTCACAGACTCCTGAAATGCAATTCCTCTACAGGAATAAGCAATTCTCTTTTTGTTTTGTGTTTGGTTTTTTGTTTTGTTTTGTTTTTAATATCTGGATCTTCCCATGTAACCCAGGCTACTCTCAAACTTGCTATGTAGTCCAGGCTAGTCTTGAACTCTGTCTTAGTTCTCGGGCCTCAACCTCTCATACTGGGACTGCCGGTGTGAGCTACAACACTTGGCAGAATTCGTTTTTAAATCAAAGAAATTTAAGGTTTGAGCCAATCAGCTACAGAAACACAGAACACAAGTGCAGATAAAAAGTCAGGCGGTGGTGGTGCACCCCTTTAATCTCAGCACTTGGGAGGCAGAGGAAGGTGGATTTGAGTTCAAGGCCAGCCTAGTCTACAGAGTGAGTTCCAGGACAGCCCGGGCTACACAGAGAAACCCTGTCTCGAAAAAACAAAACAAAACAAAACAAAAAAATCAAAAACATAAACCCAAAGCCTTCTCTATAGATTAAGCCTCACACTGACTGAGGACAAATTCAAAGCGACATTTACAGAGCCCATGGAGATCAGCGTCAGCGTCAGCTCACCCTTGTTTGTACAGGTGTAAGACCACCCACAAGCCCTCTCCAGCTTTCGTCACTTCTTGAACATAGTCCTTTCCTGAGATCTCTAAAACTTCTCCAAATTTGTTCTTCAGCTGAGTCGCTTTCCACTCAGCCAACCGTTGCTGCCTGCACAAACGGAAGAAAGCATTTAAATACAGAAGCACACTTGTCTGCATACGCGAGCACCCGCATCTTTCAGAACAAAATCCCTCAAGATCCAGATTACTGATTTGCCTCATGGCAAAAGTCTAAGAGTAGTTGGTTGAAATCTTTACTAGTTGTTAAACTAAAGACCTTCCCCGATGTTGTCTCAGTGGCACCCAAGCCAGCACACAGCCTCCGCCATCAGCAGTTGGCACTGACCGGTACATCTCGATAGCTCGTTCGTCCTCCTCACTGAACTCATCCTCGTTCTCCTCCAGCTCTTCCAGAGTCATGTCCTCATATGTTTTCACTGGATTTAGTTTCATTGACCACAGCATAAAAATGGAGAGATGAACAAACACACTTAGCGTCTTCCCTGCGTATGTGCACCAACTCCCAAGGGCCCCGCCCTCGGAAACAGAAAGCACGATACTGTTTAAAAGGACAGACCCACCACCGTCCTTCCCACCACATCACTCTGTAAGGATACAAATGACAAGTTTCCCAGATTCACAAAACAAGAGTGACATTTGCATTAGCTGCCTGCTCTGGTCTTCAGGGACACAATCTCGAGCTGGGTGTCCTAACACATCTCATACCACTACAGTATATTGGTAAACTGTCCTGTGCTATCTGAGCTCGCTGAGAGGCTGGCTCTAGAAGTGGGGTTGTTTTCCACCTTATTTCAGACCTAAGCATGTTTCAATTTCATTGTCCTCCATGGCCCCTTGCACAGAAGGGACTAATGCCCCTAAATCTGTGTCTGTGAGAAGAGCCAGGAGGCAAGCCATTCCTCACGGTTTATTCAGTGGTTCTCAGCCGTCCCGATGCCGAGACCCTTTAATGAGGTTCCTCATGTGGTGACCTCCAACAGTAAAATTACTTTGTTGCTACTTCATGACTGTAATTTTGCTACTGTCACGAATCATGATGCAAAGATCTGGTATTCGACCCTGTGCTGAGAACCACTGATGTATCTCATGGTACTGAAGTCCAGCAGCAGGAAAGAGAGCCCAGGTCAGCCATGGAAAGAAAGCTCAGCTAGGAACTCCTGCTGACTGCCTCAGTTTCTCCAGCCAGTTTCCACTGGGTGGTTTGAGTGCCCAATTTGATGATGTCATCTCTCTTTGATGCTTGTCCCTGTACTTGGAAGCCTTACCTTGGCAGACACTCTGACCCACCCAGGAAACTCTCTTCAGCTGACTTCTGCTGGATGCTCTGAGCCCACAATTTGTTAACAGTTTGCTACCTGCATAGTGTCTGCTATTTACTCTTTTACTTTGGTTTGCTGTATACTTAATAAACTCAATCAAAACCAAAAACATGGCTATCATAGGTCATTCTCCGGACATACATCATCCCAGGTGTGGGAAGACAGCAGGCCCTTCATAAGCAAGCATAGCCTTCCTATAGGTCATCATCATATCATTCCTGGTCTTTTTAAGATTTAGTTATTGCTAGGAGTGGTGCCTCACACCTTTAATCCCAGTGCTGCAGAGGCAGACACAGCTGGAATTCTAAATTTGAGACCAGCCAGCTGGTCTCCATAGTGAGTTCTAGGCTACCCAGTGACATCCAGTCTCAAAACAAGAAGTTTTATTTTTATTCATGTATGTTTTGCCTACATGCATATACATATGTGTACCACATGCATGTCTAAAGTCCTCAGAAGCTAGAAGAGGGTGTTGGATTTCCCAGAACTGAAGTTACAGATAGTTATGAGCCACCATATGGGTGTTAGGAACCAAACCCAGGTCTGCTGCAAGAGCAGCCAGTGCTCTTAATTACCATCAACCTATCAAGATAGGGCAACCCTATCTTTCCATGTAGCCAACTACACATAAATCTGCATCTTATTTTTATTGTGATAAATATTCTTGCTTCCTGGTATCAAGTCAGGCAATATTCTCTTAACTGAGTGAGGGATGAACAGCTTCTCATGCGAGCCACCATTCCCTACTCTGAGGACTGTCATACACTTGTCCTATGCCTTGAACACTTTGTTGATTAAAGTTCAGGACCTGCCAGGCAGCGGTGGTGCACACCTTTAATCCCAGCACTTAGGAGGCAGAGGCAGGCTCTGAGTTCAAAGCCAGTCTGGTCTATAGAGTGAGTTCCAGGACAGCTAAGGATACACAGAGAAACCCTGTCTTGAACACCTTGCCACTCCCATCTGCCCAAAAAAACCCAAGACCCAGTTCTTTGGCTCCTTTTCTTCGCTATCTACACATCCTCCCTGGTAAATTAATCTAATCCCACAATACCAGGAATATGCTGACAGCTCCCAAAATCTATGCCTCCAGCCATGACTTTTCCAACTCAATAAAAACAAACCCAGTTCCCTGCCTAGAAGGCTCAGTGGTTAGAGCATTTGCTACTTTTCCAGAGGAGCCAAGCTCAGTTTCTAGCACCATGTCAGGCTGCTCACAGCTGCTTGTGACTCTAGAGTATCCAGTGCCCTCTTCTGAACTCCGCAGACCTTGTACTCAGTTGCAAACCCACAGAGACATATACACACATAATATAAAAAATCTCCACGTTACTGTGTCCTAAACAGTTGTTGATCTGCCTGTAAGCCTCTGTACCCTGACCATGGCACCTCTACCCCTCAGACAGCTCAGGCCAGGCAGCCTTCTTCTCTGTTTTCTCTCACACGACACTGGGGTTCATCCCCAATTCTGTTGGCCCTCTTTCAGAACATGCTCTGAGCATTTGACATGAGCTCTACCACAATGCCAGTCCAAACCAATGGTGTGGCTTGCCTGAATTACTGCACTGGTTTTAGACTGGTCTTCCTACTCCTTGACTTCACACTACCAGCCAATGACCACACTCAGTAAGGTGGTGCTGCTAAAATCTAGGACAGGCCATTCTGTTTCGGCCTCCAGTAACTTCCCATCATGGCAGTCAAACTAGGCTTTTTACCGGTCTGTGGAAGCCCTGTGAACTCTCTACTGCATTCCCTGACACCAAGACCTCCTCATGAGCTCTCTAAGATCTCAGGCCACCTACTCCTGCTGAAGTAGTTTACCTCACCTCCTTCAAGTATACTCAGGGATTTCACTTTCTCACTGAGGCCCCCTCTGCCCAGCTGGAAGCATCTATCTCACCTCCCAACCCTCCTAACCCTCCTGGCCTTACTGCTTGTCTTGCTCTAAAGTATAAAGACATAGACTGCTGTTGGCCCCATGTCTAAATTCCCATTAGCCAGAACAACACCCAACACACAAAAATCATGCAATTAATATAAGCTGGATACATCTTAAAACATCTTCCTCCAAATGAACACTCTCAAATGAACAGGGCAAAGGTATCTCTCATCCACATCTCTCTGTTTGGCCTCACACACATTCTGATTCAGCTGGGATCAAGCACATCAGGACCAAAACTGGGGGCATCTGAGGCAGGTGGAGAGATCTTAAGAAAACCTCTCTCAAACACCGTGCTTCTCAAACATCTTATGCTTCCCCCAAATCAAATAAACTATTCTATGTCAATATTCTTAACCAGTCCACAAAGATTAACAAAGTACAACCTTAAGAAAGTACCATAAACACTAATAATTTTAATTTCTAGGATACTGTGCCAAAGTAAAGTTCAGAATACAGTCATGTGCTTGTGACACAGACAGGGACGGTGGCCTGCAGGTGGCTCACTTGCCACTCTGCGAGTCACATGTCTATCCACCACGCACAGCCTTGATGCCAGTGCTCCAGTTCTGCCTCTCAGCTCTTGCCCAGTCTACCGTCTACTACAGCGGTTGGTGGTATGCTTCCAATAGAAACAGAACAAAGGAAAGGATGGAGCAAGCTCACCCACTGACTGCTGGAGGAGCCGCTCCTCCTTCTCCTCTTCCTCCTCCTCCAGCTCCTTCAGACTCTCCTTAGGGGGAAGGATACCCTTTTTACGTAGGATGTCATTCCACTCAGTGTCTGCGTTGGGGTCCTGGAAAGGTGAAGACGAGGACGTGATGAGAACAGAGGCCAGAAGAGGAGGCATGAAGTGACAAACGGGGAAGGTGGTGAGCAGGGAGTTCGAGCTACTTTGGGGCAGGACCGACAGCCCCCATTTTAGTCTCCCTGAGGAGCCAATGTTGGAGTAAAAACTGAGGGGCAGATTGGCATCAATACCAAAAGCAAGGCTTTGACCTGACCCCTGTCAAGAATGCTCATTCCTAAGTTAAATAATCTTATTTTGAACTGTAACAAATCTGTATGGCATTGCCCACAGCGAATCTGACCATAAGGCCATGGGATGACTAGAGACGCCCCTGGCTTTTCTGAGGTCTCACAATGACGTGATGCCCTCTGTGGATTTTAGGCAACTAGTTCTGTTGGTTTGTTTTATTGTCAAGCTGACACGGACTGGAGTCATGTGAGAAGAGGAAACCTCAAGGGAGAACACGGCCAATCAGACCGGCCTGTACGTGAGCCTGTGGGGCATCATCTTGATTGACAGATGTCCAGTCCACCTCGAGCAGTGCCACCCTAGGCAGCTGCTCCTGAAATATCTGAAAACGCAAACAGAGCAGGCCAAGAGGAACAAACCAGTAAGCAACAATCCTCCAAAGGTCTCTGGTCCTCACACCTGTCTCCAGGGGCCCCGTTTGAGTGCTGCCCTGCCTTCTCTCACGGATGAACTTGAGAGCTGTAACATGAAAAGAACCCTTTCTCCCTAAGTTACTTTTGGACATGGTGTTTTACCACAGCAATAGAAACCTAAGGGAGACACTGAGCAGGTAAGTTACTGAATTGGGCGGTAACTAAGAAGGAGGCACTAGAAGGCACAATGCATAATACAGGATCATGGTTCTCACAGGCTAGAGGCAGAAGGGAGAGGGAGTGGCCAACGAGCATGTGCACAAGCTGCGTACTGTTGTGGAGACAGGCTGTGTCAAGTGACTGGGAAACAGGTTGTTGGTCCACAGGGTTACAGGGACCCTGTTCACAGAGATGGATGCTCCAGAGAGGACGTGTCATTATTATATGAGGGTGGTATGGAGTCAGCCAAGGATGAAGGAGAAAAAGAAAATAGCAAGCTGTAACTTATGAAGTGTGATTAACAAGCTTACTTAGGAAACATTAGGTTATAGAGGAATAAGAAAACAAAATAAGGAACTGCCTCTGAATTGAACTGCAGATCGTAGGTGGTCATCGTATGAAAATTCAGCCCAAGCTATAATCATCTAAGAGGACAGGAACCTCAGTTGATAAGATGTCTCTAGGAGGGCTAGAGAGAACCAACTGCTCTTCCAGAGGTCCCGAGTTCGATGCCCAGCAAGGACATGGTGGCTCACAACCATCTGTAATAGGGTCTGGTGCCCTCTTCTGATATGTCTGAAGAGAGTAATAGTGGTATATTCATTTGCATAAAATAAATAAACCTTTAAAAAAAAAAAAAGAAGATGCTTCCAAGAAGACTGGGCTGTAAGCAGGCAAGCCTGTGGGCCATTTTCTTAACTAGTGATTGATGAGAGAGTCCAGTTCATGGTGAGAGCCCTTGTCAGAGTGACCACCACCCCTAGGCTGGTGCTCCTGGGGTCTATCAGAAAACAGTCTGAGCCAGCAATGAGGAACAAGCCAGTAAGCAGCACCCCCCTACACACACACCCAACAGCTGCTGCATCAGCTCCTGCCCCCAGGTGCCAGCCCTCCTTGAATTCCTGTCCTGACTTACTTCAGTGGTGGGCTATGATGTGGAAGGATGAGCCAAATAAACCCTTTCTTCCCTGGATGCTTTTGGTTGGCGAGATTTTATAGCAGCGGTAGTGACCCTAAGACACTGGCTCCCCCTGCTCTAGACCTGCTTTATCCCTTCCTTTTTCTCAGAGGGGTGCACATCTACCAGCTCCCCTTCCTTGAGAAGTTGGTCCCCAATGATTAACAAGAAACCTGCACATTTCAGCGTCAGTGAAAAGACCTCCAGGAGATGCCTGGCTAACCCTACATACACCATGAAAGGTGTCTGCTTGAAGCTGGGCCTCTGTAAACAACAGGCCACAGATACACACTAATTAAAGAAATTTTATCTCTGAGTGCTGAGAACTTCTCTTTGAGGAGGACTGAGCTCCCTTACCCCAACAAGAGGAAAGTGGAGACCAAAGGAAGTTACATTCCAGGCAGGGGAACCTGAAAATGCAAAAGGCCCCAAAACAAAGTCGCTGTGACACGCTGAGCATCTGTCTTAAGAGGATGCAGTAGACTTGAGGAAGAGGAAGACTGAGGCTAGACCTACAGCCTTCCCTAAGCTTTAGAGTCTAAAGGATAAATCTGAGAACGGCAGACACCTGGCCTACTCCAGAGTCACTCCTAATGGCTAATGTTTAGTAAGCACTAAATACTAGGCGTGTCCCTTTACCGATGCCTCCTCTTGCCTCCCAGATGTAGGTGTGGCCGCCTTGCTGAATGTGTAGATGGCCACCTCCTCCAGTCTTTAAGGTCTGTCTCTCAAGCCAGAGCCCACAACTACATGCTCCGTCTACCCTCCATCCAGACTCTTCAGAATTCTTAAACACAGCCAGAGAAGGCTGGTGACAAAGTGGCTGGCGCAGACTTTTGCTCTTATGAGGCTATTTCTATGCCATTTTCTAATACTTTTTTTGGAGTTTTGTCTAATACTACCTGCAAATCCCAGCTCAAAACAGAAAGAAAAAAAAAAGCTAAGGAGTTCTACATTTCTTTATATTATTAATTAACAAAAGACGTGGGCCCTAGAGTTCAGATCTGGAAACCAGAAAGCATTCCAACGGAACGTTAGGTAAAGAGTCAGCTCTAGATAGTAGAAAGGTCGGAGCCTTCATCAGGCCCGGAGGAGAAGGACCCCAGAGTCGGGTGCCCACCGAAGGGCAGAGATTTGCGGGGCAGATCGCACCCAAGCAGGAGCGCCCAGCCCACGAGTCCGGAGTGACAGCACCCGCCCTCTCGCAGTGCGCCTGCGCCCGGCCTCTCGCGCGGCCTCCCCGCAGTCCGCCGAGTTCGATAATTAATCCGTGTAAACCCGGCTCCAGATCTAGAGCGAGCCCACCAAGCCAAATGATCGCAGCCTTGGGGTCCCGAGCTCGCCACACTCACCTGCATCTTGCCACCAGTCACTCAGACCAGGCCTCTGCCCCAGCACCTCGCTCCTCTCTACACATGCGCAGTACCGTCCCCTCAGTCATCCCGCCCCCAGGATGGGAGGAGCCAAGGAGGAAGTGAAGAATGGAGTCTGCGCCCGGTCTTCAGGAACCGGTGAGAACGCTGAGCGCGTTTGAGTAACAGACCGTGCCCCCGGTGGGTGGGACTGCGGGATGATGTCACACGGGCTGAGCCCCGGTGCTACCTTGTTAGGGAAAGTGGCTGGTTGATTGGGGCTGGCCCGAGGTACTCATTGGTTCTGCCGGTTCCCCGGGCCGCCAATTGGAGCTTGTTTAGAGGCTCTACCCACAAATCAGAAGCAGAATTGTCTTTCAGTGACCCGGTGCTAGGATTAAAAGTGACCCCGCCTCACCTGGTGGTCACCCCCCTTCTCAATTGAAAGAGATGAATTACTCATTGGGTTTGCTTACTGAAAGTATATTCTAGTCTCTGCGGTTACAGCATCAGATTTGAGAAACCGGTGGAGGGTAGGACGCCTGGGCTCCATGTCCCTTCACCCTCACAAAAGGAAAGGGTGACAGTGAGAATTATTTTATCTGGTTGACACTAGACTTATGTGTCCCTGAGCAAAAGCACAAGCGGTCGGCGGTCTCCAGGGTGGTCACAGCATTCAGAGCTGCAGCTGAGAGCCCTAGGATTGAAAGACTGTCCCACATGCCTGAACTACATTACTACCCCTGCTTGAGCACACCTCCGACTCCCCACTTCTTGGCTATGCTTTAGAATCACCCAAGAGCCCTCAGAACTGCAGGTGTCTAGGTATGGTAGCTTACATCTATAATCCCAGTGCTTAGGAGGCTGAGGAGGGAGGATCACTGAATTGGAGGCCAGTCAGGGCTAGACAGTGAACCCTTGTTTGTAAAAAACAAACAAAATCTGCAGTTACACCAAGGCATTATTTCCAGACAACTTAAATCCCGGCAGCTGGGGACTCAGAACTGATCATTTCTGGGATATGATGGGCACCATCGCTAATATAGAAAACAAAATCACACTATTCCCTGAAAAAAAACAAGGAGCTTGGATTTAATTTAACCCAACACCTTCCAACCAGATTACAGGCCTTTTAAAGTGTTTATTAATTTATCTAGCTGTAAAGTGTTGTGAATGCATTTTCCTAGTTTTTACTTCCAAAATCAGTTGTGAGATAGTTTAGCTTGGGGGTGACTTTGGTCATAGGCTTCTCTCCACCCGTCGCAGCAGTAAAACAGGTGTTGTTTGCCCCTTCCTTGCTCCAGGTGGATCTACTGAAAGATGTATCCTGATGTATTGTAAGCAATGTTCCCAGTTGCATTTTATAGCATGTGTGTTTCAGAAAAATCTCCTGTTAATTTGATGTTTTGACTTTGGGTTTTATTACATTAAATGTAACATGGACAGTCTTCAACTGAATACACATAAGAAACAAACTGTTCAGCTGAGCCTTAAATTGGGCATTACATCATGAGTTTTGAGACAAGCCTCAGCCACAGTATGACACTGTGTATAAAGACTGGGTGACTGGGGAAGGTATGTAGACCTTCTATGAAGGATGTAGGAAACACTGGATAGTCATTTGGAAGCAGATAAAACTGAAGACCTACTTTACAGCATGTACTAGAATTTAAAGAAGAAAATAAATAGAGGAAAACATGGGCTAACTTAACAACTTTTTTTTTTTTTCCGAGACAGGGTTTCTCTGTGTAGCCCTGGCTGTCCTAGAACTCACTCTGTAGACCAGGCTGGCCTCAAACTCAGAAATCTGCCTGCCTCTGCCTCCCAAGTGCTGGGATTAAAGTTGTGAGCCACCACCAGCCCAGCTTAACAACATTTTTAAAGGCTGGGCTTTGCTATGTAAACCAGGCTGGCTTTGAACTTGTTCTCCCTTGAAGAGAGCTCTTGGGGCCACTTAAATTTGACAGGAATTTGGCCTTGGGCCAGGACATGGAGGTAGGCTCAGGCAGGAATTTGACATTATGCTAGGACAAGTTAGTAGGCTAAAGGTCTTAATCATTTTGGTAAGTTCCTCAATACCAGGGGACTTTGTTTATTGCCTTGTTTGTTCCCGACTATATTTGTTTATCTCTTTGTTTGTTCCTTGACCTAAAACTGACCTTATTCTTTGTATGCACCTAGAATGATATAAAAGCATACTGGAAAAAATAAACCCGCTTCAGTCTCAGCACTGGCTGGAGTCATGTTATAATACTGTCTAATTGTCTTTTTCTTTTAATCCTCGATTCCTCCCTTGAGACCCAGTTGGTTGACTGATCTGGCTTTGTCACTCCTACCTTAGTGACCATAGTAGCTAGCACTAAAAACGTATGCTGCTGTACTTGGGTTACTTTTATAACTTAGAAATGGGGGAAGATGGAGCAGGGAAGTGTTCATACTATTACTTAAAATCCAAAATAAATCAAAAGAGAAAAATGAAAGCTTTAACCACTCTTTTGCTTAGGAATAATCTGTATAAGCCCAGTGCTTTGGGTATAAAATAAAAAATTAAGTAAAAATATATTTACATGTGGTTGCATCTTTAATTTTACAAATGAAAACAGACACACACACACACACACAAAAGAGAAAGCAACATTGTTAACTGTAGGGAGAGGTGAGATCTGGGGACAGGGCTAGCTAGGAATAAGAACCCTATAATAAATTTTTATTTAAGAGCTGTGGTTAAAATGAGAAATAGCAGCATAGGTTCCAGCATTCAGTCCCTAGTTGGTGGCACTGTTTGGGAGATTTTGGAGGTGTGCCCATTCTGGAGGCTGCCCCGGCCTGCGGGGTCTTTGACAGGGTACCCTAAGAAAGAAGGGGAGAGAATGGAAGGGACAGGAGATGCAAAGAACGAGACCAAGTCAAGTTTCTGATCAAGGTCCGTTGAGCTGTATTTTCTCAGGCAATTTATACAGGCAGGAAAGGGGATAATGTGTTTGAGGGAATTTCACAGAAACTGGGAGTTCTGCCATGTCAGATATCTTGTAGCCCCAATGTTTTTGTCTGGCTAAGGGTGCAGCAATCACTTTCCTTAGGGCGCAGAGACCATTGGCCACCTGCTTTCTCAGGAGCCGATAGCTGAGGAAAAACATAACCTAAAACTATTCTTTCAAAATGGAGTAAGGTTGGCTCCCGGCGTAAAGCATTATGTCTCTAGGTCAATATGGAGAGCTTAAAGTCTTGCCCTACTTCCAATTTTGCCCTTTTTCCTGATGGCTTCCCACTTTATTAATTTAGACAAGGACTCTCACTGAACCCAGAGCTTGCCAGTGCTGGCTAACCCTGGGAATCCCATGTCTCTGCATCTCTGGTGATATGACAGTTATCTGACATGCCATGTCTGGCTTTTATGTGGGTTCTGCGGACCTAAACTCCGATGCACATTCTTGCACAGCAAGAGACTTTTCTATTGAGCCATCTCCCCAGCTCCTTCTTGATATTTTGCACAGATTTCCTCATGATAGAGGTCAAAGACTTGGGGTTGTCCTGGCTATTCTTTCAAGCAGTGCCCAAATAGTCCCCTTTGGGGTAGCTACTTATAAGTACATATAAATAATAAATACTATTCAAAGTGTGTTGACTTTTTTTTTGGGGGGGGGGTTCGAGACAAGGTCTCGAACTCAGAAATCTGCCTGCCTCTGCCTCCCAAGTGCTGGGATTAAAGGCGTGCACCACCACCGCCCGCGTGTGTTGAGTTCTTAACAGTCAAGTATCAGGAAAACTCCCCACTCATCTGAGGCACCTGGAGGAATGGAACGGTTATTGGTTATCACACAAGGACTTCCTTCTCTGGGATGTGCTTACAGAGGGTATCAGCTTTAATTCACAGTAGCAAGTCTCTGGGCAAAATACCTGGCATTTATACCCTTCCACAACCCGTTTGAAAGGCTGCTGCGGCTGGCATTGGGGTCCAGTGACTGTGAGTCTTTGCCTCTCAGGAGTCCAACTACAGAAATAATTCTGCTCACCCGCAGCTCCTTCTCCCTCTGGGGAAAACAGATGAGTTGATTCATGTAGCAAGTGGAACTGAAAATGCCAGTTCGATCCAAGACAAAAACTCTGTGTGTACAGGTCCGCCCGAGTGGCAGTGGTCACAAGAACAATTGAAGTTCAGGATCTTGAGATCTATCGTCACACGTGGGAGTCACACGTGGGAGTCTGTGGCTGCTGCCAGATCAACTGGAACTCCATGGCAAACCCGATTTGTATTTGCTAGTTAGGCAACCCTCTTCTCAAGATTCCTCTGTGTGTGGTTTCCCAGCCAATGAGAAACCACACTGCTCTTCCTCTTCTCATCTCTGATTATTTGTCTTTAAAGAACAGAGTGAAAAGGAGGTTTGCTGTGTTGCT
The DNA here is from genome assembly GCF_004785775.1 of Grammomys surdaster. Taxonomy (NCBI): domain Eukaryota; kingdom Metazoa; phylum Chordata; class Mammalia; order Rodentia; family Muridae; genus Grammomys; species Grammomys surdaster. Next base: position 9,025,715 of record NW_021604696.1, on the reverse strand, counting down.
ATAGATGGTTGCACGCTGCCTGCTCTATCCATGTTGGAGCCTACAGGGATTCACGTCATGAGTGGTGGTGGGCCGTGGGTGATGACTACTAGCTAAAAGATTGTCTACACTGAAAATACTTTGAGTTTAGGAACCTTGAGGACTACTGAATACAGAAAGGCAAACACTGTGGAAGAAATATCTAGAGATATTTAGAGAAAGTTTGAGTAGCCCACGATCACAGAAAGAACTGTTTTCTCAGAAGGCTGACCGGATGATGGAATTCAGCAACAATTTCCCTGGTGAAGGATCAAAATTTTAAAAAATCATACATCTTTTGATTTTAGGAGCAGTTTTTCCAGTTTCTAAAGGAGCGATTCAGAGCTTTGTTTTCTATGCCAAAACTGCTGGTTCTGAGTCAGCTGGTTCTACAGGTATGAGTAAAGCTTAACAATATGCTGTTTGGATAACTATGCCCATCAAATTATAATATTGGTGGTCTTTGGGCACCACTTGGTTTTACTGGAAAGAAAATAGTCATAAAAACACCATAAAGATTTTTGTGCCATTATATAAATGCCAAGTAGGAGAAAAAAAGTCAGGCACAATTAGGTAATATAAGGTTTTTGTCAACCAACCATGAGTTGAAAATATTCAAAAATGAATTGTGTTGGTACTAAACATATATAAACCTCTTGATATTCATTTCTAGATTTAGTATAGTGATTATTTACTTTGCATTAGGGGGTTTTAAGTAACTCAGAGTTAGTAGTTGGGTAGGCAGGATTTTGCTGTGATAGACCTGACCATGTTTTGGGGGAGGATTGTGGAAGGGCTTTAGCAATTTGAGCTAGAAAAGCCATTGAGTATTGAGAGCTCAGTGGGATGTTTTGTAAGAGTTTGGAAGACAAAAATGTTGAGAGACGTACAGAGGATGGAGGCCTGGTTTGTAAAATTTCAGAGAGAAGTTTAAAACCTCTCTCAGGGTCTTTTGCTATTATGAATTAAGAGGCTGTCATTCTGGTCTGCTGGGGCTGAAGAGTCAGTTGTGATCAGTGAAAGGCTGGCATCGCTGAAGTGACTGACACTTTCACAACTGAGGCTAGTGAGCTGGAGCTAAGAAATTAGCAGTGATTAAAACAAACCAGCATTACTGGAATGAAATCTTCCAGGAGGTGTTTCCTCAGGGTCAGCACACAGAAGCTGTGTTCCAGAAGTGGCCAAGGTTGTAACCTTGGGCTGGCAGCAAAACTTGGGTAGAGTAAGAGTTACCTGGGTAATACACAGAGAGCAACTGCGGCCTGGGGCACTGTGAGAGGGCAGGAGAGGCCACTGGTGAAGGTGCAGCCAGAGGTAGCAGTTGATGGCTAAGGACAGAGGGGGTCATGCAGAGAAGTTGAGGACTGGCACCATGAAGAGGGTCTATGAGAGGCTATTGGGACAGTGCAGCTCAGTTGCAGCAGAAGACCCTGGGGTTTTGGATTTGCCAGTACAGTGGGATGACCGCTAAGTACAGCAGCAGCTGTGGAACGGGGCCAGTCAGAACCTAAAAGACAAGCTATGTGTGCTACAGAAGGCAGAGCTGGAGAAGTGACCCCAGTCCTTTGGAGGAGCCCAGAAAATCATGAGTGGACTCCAGACATTGGACATTCAAGCTTTTTACATTGTTCGGTGTTTGATTTTACTTTGTTTGGTTTTACTTGGGTTAGTTTTACTTTGTAACTGTGCCCTGGTTCTTTTCTCTTGAAGTAAGAAAGTAGTTCATTTTTATTATATAGGGCCCCACAGTCTTAAGACTTTAAATTTAAAAAAAAAAAGGAAATTTGGGTTTTACAGAGAATTTGGGTATTTTTGAGGAGTCAACTTTTAAAGTGTATGTATTTGTAAGGGTGTGGTACTTAAGTTTGTAAAATGTTTTATATTGTGATGTCTTTATTAATATGTCATGTTGGGGATGAACAAGAAAGGAAAGGCTGTGTCTTAACAGTGATGTGTTTGTGTGTCAAGTTGACAAGGGATCACTTGTGCTGCCTAGTTTTATGTCAGCATGACACACACTATAGTAATGTTCACAGAGGAAACTTCGATTGAGAAGATGCTCCCATAAGATCCAGCTATAGGCAAGCCTGTGGAGCACTTTCTTGGTGATTAATGAGGGAGGGCCCAGACCATCGTGGGAGGTGCCATCCATGGACTGATGATCCTGGGTTCTATAAGAAAGTGGGCTGACCAAGCCAAGAGGAGCAAGTCAGTGAGCAGCACCCCTCCATGGCCTGTGCATCAGCTCCTGCCTCCAGGTTTCTGCGCTGTTCCAGTTCCTGTCCTGACTTCCCTCAGTGATGGACCCTGATGGAACCTGACATGGAAGTGTAAGCCATGTAAACCCTTTCCCTCCCAACTTGCTTTTGGGCTCGGTGTTTCATTGCAGCAATAGAAACCTTAACTACGATACCAGAGATGACTTAAGTATATAGTATAAACTGAGAGGAAAACAAATAAACAAACAAAAAGCCCAGAAGTAACTTACCAAATAAATGGGACCAGGAAAGTGAGGTATCACGGCTACTCTGGTAACTGATGAAGTAGACACAAACTGACAGTTACTCAGAGGAAATAAAGCTGGAGCTGTGTATTAATAAACGAACAATCTATCAAGAAAGTACCTATTTATAATATATATGTATATATGTACATATATACTCTCTTGGGCTGGAGAACTGGCTCAGCAGTTAAGAGCATGGACTGCTCTTCCAGAGGTCCTGAGTTCAATTCCCAGCAACCACATGGTGGCTCACAACCATCTGCAATGAGATCCGATGCCCTCTTGTGGTGTATCTGAAGACAGCTACACTGTGTTCAGATAAAATAAATAAATAAAATAAAAAACTCTCCACCAAACTTTGAGCTTCCAATTTCATAAACACCAATGGTCATAAAAGGACAGATATGTCCTGATATAATAGTATCTTTTATTATATAGACATGTAATGTGTCCTCTAGCCCCCTCCTCCTTTTCAGCAACAAATGGGTTATCCAGAGTACAAATCAATAAAGAAATTTTGAAGTTAATCTGCACTATACACCAAATGGACTAAACAGACATCTGCTGGATAGTTCACCTAATACTTATTCTTCTCAGGAGTCCATGGAACCCTCTCTAAAAATAAATCACATTTTAGGCTATTAAGAAACTCTTAAACAAACATAAAAGAATTAAAACAAGCTGGGCAGTGGTGGTGCACACCTTTAATCCCAGCACTTGGGAGGCAGAGACAGGCGGATTTCTGAGTTAAAGGCCAGCCTGGTCTACAGAGTGAGTTCCAGGACAGCCAGGGATACACAGAGAAACCCTGTCTCAAGAAACCAAACCAAAAAAAAAAAAAAAAAAAAGAAGAATTAAAACAATTTATTGTATCTCATCAGATGATAATGAAATAAGACAATAAAAATTGACAAGAGAAAACATAAAATAATATCGAAAAAGGACATTGATCAATATACTAGAGGGTCTCTGATGAAATTAGAGAGGATTATTAATTTTTTTCTAGAATTGGTTGAAAATGCAAATACAATGTGTCAGAGCCTTTGCAATACACCAAAAGTAGTCCTTTGAGAAGTCTTACTCATTAATGTACACACTGAGAAATCAAGAGAAGGAACAGACTTCCAGATGATGTGTGAATATAAAAAAGCTATAAAATTCAAATCTACAGCCAGTGTATGCTGAATGGGGTGAAAACCGGAAGTGTTTCTTCTGAAATGAGACAAGTATACCCACCTCCACATGCCTCGCTCACTCTAACAATTGAAGTTCTTAGCCAAAGCAATACAATAGGAGAAAGAAATAAAAGTAATATATAAGGGGATAAATTAAAGTATCTCTATTCATAAATGATGTGATGGTATGATTAAACAACCCTAAGGACTTGACCAGGTTCTGAAAAATACTTTCAGCAGAGCAGCAGGCTATGAAATCAGCACACAGGAAGCCACAGCTTTTCTATACAGTAATAATGGCCTGAATGGGAAGAACGGGAGGGGACTGCGAGAATCCTACTTACTCAGCCTCAAAAGTTAAGTAATTAGGAATAAACAACCTAGGAAGTGAAGAAATATACAATTAAAACTTCAAAACACTGGGAAAAAAATGGGCGAAAAAGCACCAGATGATGGAAAGACCCATCATGTTTATGAATTAGCAAAATCAATATTGAGAAAATGGATATATTATCAGAAGTGATCTATAGATTCAATACAGTGCCTCTCAAGCTTCCGATGACATTCTTCACAGAAATAGATTAAAAGGTCCTAAAGTGTATAAAAAGGCATCAAATAAATACCCAAAGCAACGCCAAGCAGAAAAGGCGATGCTGCAGCTGTCACAATGCTTAATGTTGAGCTATACTGCAGAGCCACAGCAGCACAGCCACATGGCACTGGCGGAGAGAGCAAACATGTAATCCAGTGAAGTAGGACAGAGGAGCCAGAAACAAGTCACACTCAGCTCCTATCAGCCAATCCTTCCTGATGGCGTCAAGTGCATGTATTGAATAAGGACAGACTCTTCCACTGATGGTTCTGAGGAAACTTAAAAAAAAAATCACATGGGAGGGGATGAAACAAGACACTCACATTGCATTCTGTACAAAAATAAATTCAAAGCAGCTCAAAGACATATTTGTGTATATGTGTGTGCTATCTTACTTTTATTTTTAAATATATACATATATATCATTGCTCTCTTCAGACATACCAGAAGAGGGCATCAGACCCCACTGCAGATGGTTGTGAGCCACCATGTGGTTGCTGGGAATTAAACTCAGGACCTCTGGAAGAGCAGTGGTTACTGTGCCACCTCTACAGCCCTAAATATATGTTTTTAGTTAAAATATAACTGCAGTACTATTCCTCCCTCTGGCTCCTCCCTCTCCTGGCCTCTCGGATTGATGGACTCCTTTTCTTCATCATTACTGTTATGTCTATACATTTATATGCACAGATGTATAAATACAACCTACTGGGTCTGTTTTTATTGTCCATGTGCCTATGATTTCAGGGCTGGCCACTTTGATTTGGGTAACCAATCAGAGGACTCTTCCCTAGGAGATGCTAGTTCTCAGCAGTCATTAGTTGCTTGTGGTTCTTTGTCTAGGGCTTAGTTAGGGTTTTGTTGCATTCCAGTTACCTCACTAGTCTTTCTTGGGTAGATTCTGTAAGACCTCAATCCTCGGTCCATGGTACTTACTTCCCGATTCCCCCGAGTGAGACACTGAAATGCAGATTGATGCAAAAGCAAGAGATTTATTTTTCTGGTGTATCAGGGTTGACCTTCAATTAGTCCCTCAAGGCAAGTGACTAGAAGGTGACCCTGAATAGCTATCACAAGCAGTTTTTATGCTTTTCAGGGGCACAGGTTACATCAGCAAGGTTACAGTTCAAACTTATTGGCCAAGCATATTGACCTTTAAATCTATTGGCTAGCAAGCATGGGCAGATCATGACACACATTTGAACTCTACCTGGGATTTTCCAGAGGGTCAGGTGACTATTAGTCAGTACATTCTGTGATTTTTTTTTTTTGAGAATTTTTACTCAAGAATGTTCCTGTGAGTGGAGAATGGAACTTGGCCTAGCCTTGACCTGAGGCTGATGGTGTAAGGCTGGTGAAAACCCCTAGTGTCCTTCATTCCCTCCTTTTTCTTGTACAAGCTCCAATCCTGGAGCTACACTCAGGGATCTCTGGTAACTAACTCATATTCTTCAGATTCTGTCCTTAGGGTCTCATATTGTTGGTGCAGGACCATCAGTTGTACTGCTCCTATTCTCTCCTCTATGAAGTCTGTACGCTTGTTCAATATGCAGGGTAGAAAAGTCAACAATAGCAGGAGAACAATTAGGGGTCCTGACAAGGTGGATATGAGGGTGGTTAACCAAGGGGAGGAGTTAAACCAAGACTCGAACCAGCCCTGACTCTATTTCTCTTCTGCTTGGCTAACCCTTCTCTCACCTTGGCCATTAAATCTTTAACTACCCCTGGAATGGTCTCCAGTATGTGCTTTCTGATGTTTCACACACCCAGGTAGCACAGAAAAAGTGGTTGACCCCCAACTGATGGGCCTGCTGCCAGCTTCTCTCATCTCGGGGGCACACATATATGGTGGTTTCTTGAAGGACACTCCTCAACTTTGGGTGTAGCACCCTCAGCCCCACCCTCCAAGGCTGCTTCTGAGACATGGTTTAGGTTCACAAGCCCCTCATCCCCCACATTTGGGTAATCTCTCTCCCTGTGTCTCTAAGGTGGGAATATCCCAGCAGTCAAAGCTCGCAGCTAACTTACAGAGATCAAAGACAAGGTCTGGCCACCAGGTATAAGATGGGTGTTCCTCTGTAGTGGACCAAGCTACATCCCCAGTGGCAAAGAGTACTTGCCAAGTTACTTTGGTAAGGTTGTGGAGGGTGCTGAGACTCAGCTCGGGAAGGAAGATGCACCATAGTCATCTCATGGTTTCTCAGGCCTTGTCCCTTCCCTCTGTCTCCCTCTGCAGGGTGACCTCAGACCCTGAACCCTTCCTGTGTGGTCAGTGAACTGCCCCAGAGCTGCCTCCAATAAACCTGCCTTTATACTTTTTACTTCCTACCTGATGAGCCACAACTAACTGGTCCAAGAGGAGAGCCCATGGGTGACGGAAAGAACTCTCTCACTGACCCCTGATAGGAGCTGAGGATACCTGGTTTACAGACAGAAGCATTTTCTCCATGAAGGTCAGAGATGAGCAGGACTGCATGAATGTCATCTAGGCTGAACCTCTACCCCCAGCACATTGGTGCAGAAAGCAGAGCTAATTGCCTTCACCAAAGATTTGGAACTTGGGGCCAGCAAGAAAATTAACATCTACAGGGATAGCAGGTATGCCTTTGCCACAGCCCACATCCACGGGGCTATATACCAAGAAAGGGAACTGCTCACATCAGAGGGAAAAGAAATAAAAACAAGCAGGAAATCTTGGATTTCTTGGATGCTCTGATGAAACTGGCAACTGTATTATTCCTTGCCCAGGACATCAGAAAGGAAGAGATCAGTGGCCCGGGGCAATAACCAGGCAGATCAAGTGGCTCAAAAAGTGGCTAGGCAGGAGCCTATCTTAGTTATGGGCCTGCAAAAGACACCTGCTGGGAAATGGGTCTGGACTAAGGGATGGCCTCACTTAGAATATACAGAAGAAAGGACTCAGATTGCTAGCCACCCTACCAACGATTAGAGAAGGACACAAGAAGGGAGAACTATACTCCCCAGCATAGATGGATTCATTTAGGGGATAGAAAGCTTATCCAAGCAGTCAAAAGATCTAAGGTATATGTAATGGACCTTAGGTTTTAGCCAGAGAGACAGTAGAACAGTGTAAGGTATGTCAGCAAGTAAATGCTTATGTGGCTGAGAGCAAACAGGGCAAGGGACCTAGAGGAGAACCACCTGGGGTATATTGGGAGGTTGATTTTACAGAAGTTAAGCCAGGAAAATATGGTTACAAATGCCTTCTAGTGTTTGTGGATACTTTCTCTGGATGGGTTGAGGCTTTCCCCACCAAGTAGGAAACAGCTACCATGGGAGTCAAGAAGATATTAGAAGAAAATTTCCAAAGGTTCGGAGTGATTGGATAACGGTCCTGCTTTTGTTTCTAAGGTAAGTCAGGGATTGGCAACGATATTGGGGACTAATTGGAAGCTCCATTGTTTGTACCATCCTCAGAGCTCAGGGCAGGTAGAACCTGATGAATTAACAGAACCCTAAAAGAGACCTTAACTAGATTGTCCTTGGAGACTGGTACTGACTGGGTGGTGCTCCTTCCCTTGGCCCTGTTCCAAGCCCGGAACACCCCCTATTATTTTAACCTGACCTCTTTTGAGATCTTTTGTATCCCCAGAGTGGCTTTTCAGGCTGACAAGAATCATATGGCTCAATTGCAAGCTTTCCAGATCAGCCACCAGGGATTGCGGCCTAAACTTAGTGCTCTGTATAACACAGGTACCCCAGAGGTTCTATATGAGTACCAAGTTGGAGATTGGATATATGTTAAGAAGCATCATGCTGAAAACTTGGAAGCAAAGTGGAAAGGGGCATTCCTTGTGTTGCTGACCACCTTGTCTTCTGTTAAAGTGGATGCAGTAATTGCCTGGGTTCACGTAGCTCACATCAGACCAGCACCTGCACCTGACACCGCCGTGTTTCCCACCATGGCAATAGTGGACTAACCCTTTGAAACTGTAAGCCAGCCCCAATTAAATGTTTTCTTTTATGAGAGTTGCCATGGTTACAATATCTCTTCACAGCAACAGAACACCAACTAAGATATCTCTCAAAGAACACAGGCTGCTCTGGTTGATAAGGTTTCTATGGCTCAGCCTCCTGCAAGATGAAACTGTTGGTCTTTGCCATCTGATAATGATGTCTCTTTTCACTCCACCTTTCCCCCAAACTCCTCTGTTCCCCTCCCCCTCTTTGTTTGGCCTCTCCAATCCCCCTTTTATTCGAACCCCATTCCTCTACCTCCTCTCTAGCAACACAATACTAATTATGAGTTTTGCTTTGCTTCCCCCCTTTTTCATTTCCTTCAGACTCATACTGCACAGTGATGTATTACTACATACAGTTCTATCTGTGACCATTTACTTCCTAAGATTACTGGCCCTTAAGTAGTAATTGTATTTTAGTTGACGATTGCTCTACTTTTACACTTATGTACATAGGTGGGAAAGGAGGTGTGGGATAGGAAGGGAGGGAGGAAAGGAAATAGGAACGAGGTTAGGAAGGGAGGGAAGAAGAGAGGGAAGGAGCTCACGAGTCACAGTCCATGCATGGAGGTCAACCTGAGAAAATCAGCTCTCTTCTTTCACTGTGTGGCTTCCAGGAATAGAGCTCAGGTCATCAGGCTTAACCACAAGTGTCTTTACCCATGAGTCACCGCACTGGTCCCAGTACCCTGTGCTTTAGTGCCATCTGGATAGTGCCTGTTGCTGCGAACAGAATTCTGCACTCAGGAGAATACCGAGGGTGGAGCCTGACAACTTAAATTAACCAGGAAAAATCCTCCACAGCCCTACTACAACCCACCCTCCTGAGCATTGCACACCCTTGACTGAAAGACTAAAACTACTTAAATTAAACATTGAACCAGCGACCTAACTCCTGATGTGCAATTCCTAATGCAGAAGCACAAGCAGCATGAAAAGTGACAGATGTCTCTTCGAAGGCTGTTAGTCTCCCAGAAACAGATCCTAATGGCTTTTATGAAATTCCCAATAAAGAATTCAAAATAAGGATGATGAATATGCTCAAAAAACATAATGGACATAGCTAAGCTGCTGAATGAAATCCAAGAGAATTAAAAAGAAACAGCTGAATACAGAAGTCAGTTCAATATATGAAAATGGAATCCAATAAAGAAATACTGAATGCCAGACAGAAAGACACACATGTGTGCACATTGTTACTTAGCCATGCCAGGCATAGTAGTTCTAGTGCATAGAGAAAACAAAAAATGGGAAAATAAAAAAAATCCATAGTTGTTACTGAAATTATTTTTAGCAACTCTAGAGGCAGGTTAAAGTTTTCCATGCCATCACTCAGAGGCAAGAGAAGGAGGCAGCAGTTACATTGTATCCACAGTTAGTGTACTATTAGATAAATTATAAGTTTACAAAAGATAATTATCTAGAATTCTCCCTGAGGGGAACCAAGATAGTACACACTTAATATTCTTCACAAATAAAAGTAGAGACCCTCAGCAACCTGTTTTTATGTCCCCCAAATGGCTCAAGAGCATACCCAATGGCTCACAAGAACCTTGAAAACCAGCACACTTACAAGTTCCCTGACACACGGCAGATACTTAAATTGTTCAACAGAACTTCAATTATTGGCAAACAAGTGACACAATTGCCCAGATGGTGCAATAGAAACCCAGTATCCTGGAAAAGCTTGAAGAGCAACCCGTTGCCAAAATGCTGCTAAAAGAACCCTGTATCTGATTGCTATGACAAAATACCTGACAGGAAGTCACTTAAGAGAGGAAGAGTCAGGGGGAGCAGTAGGCTGTGGTGGGGAAGGCTTGGTGGTGGCTGGCAGGAGGAGGGAGAGTGGAGGCAGAGGGAGTGGAGACAGGAGAGGGAGGCAGCAGTTACATTGTATCCACAATTAGGAAGCAGACAACACTAATTCTCAGCTCACTTTCCCCTTTCTCTTCAGTCCAAAATCCCAGTGCATGGAATGGAGTCACCCACTTCAGTTAACCTGATTTTAATAATCCTTACAGCTATGCCCAGAGTCTTTTCTTCTAGGTGATTCTAATCCTGTTAAGTTGACAACATTAACTACCATACACCTGAATGGCTCAAAGGTCTCCAAACCAACAGGAAAGCAAAGCCAAGGTTCCCCAATTGGGGAGAATTTACCAAGTGTCAGACTCTCTCGAAAGTCTAAAACAAAAGTTCCAACATTAGTTTCTCTGTTCCACCAAGTAGAGGTTAAAGCATCTGAAACTATCTGAAGTAAATATAATAAAGGCTCTAAAATAAAATGATTCCTGCAGCTCCACTTCTAGGGTCAAGTGGTTACAAGTGGCTGATGCCCAAAGTGTATATTTTCTTCTGGCTCAACAAGCCAAGATTCTTATTGGCCTGTTTAGGGTCAAAGCCTTGCTCTTGCCAGCCCTAATGAGCTAGGCTCAGCCACTTGCCCTTAATATGTCAAGTAAATGGGTAAATAATCACTGTGGATATCGGAGCTCAGTTCATGAAACAAGACTTGGAGGCTAAAATGTGAATCTTCAGCATAGGAGGCTGGAGACGTAAAGAGCATTCCAGAAGCTCTAAGGATGTGGAGTGCCTCCTGCACTGAATGCTCATCAGGAACAATACATGCAAAGAGATACTATGCAATCATCAAACCATGGTTGTAAGGTATAGAAGGTTCTGCTTATAGAAGGAACAAGAATAAAGCCAAAAATGTATGGGAACAGAACAAGCCCATACGTCTCCAGAAAACCACATTCCAGGCTTCCAAACTAGAAAGCCTGTTGTACAAACCATGGCCTCAGTGTGCTGAGGGTCAGATGCTCTTAGATGCAGAATGTCACCTGACCCCTCAGATAAGCCTGTTAGCAGCAATAGTGAAAGCAGAGAAAGGATATGGGGCAGTGGACCATGCCACCAGACAGAAAACCTTGTAAGGTCAAGCAGACTCAGGAACCCTGACAATTCTCATAATTGAGAATGGCAGTTGTTTAAATCTACTCCCGACTAGGGTCCTGTCCTGGAACATGTGGCCATGACACCCCATTGGGAGGACTGTGACAATCAGTCACACAGAGACAACGCCTGAAGTCCTTCCACATGCAGATGAGGCATCCCTAACATCTCAGACCAAGCCAATGGAAAGTGGTCCCACTGCATCCCCAAATGTTTATAAGGTCCTATCCACAAGGAATAAAGTACACGAGCTATTTCACCAAAGATCACCCGAAAGTGCCTGCCTTATTGAGCTGCACCACTCCAGGGAGAAGTTTTCTCTCCCGAAGCGTTCATCGCTGAACGTCGACCTGGCCCAACCAGCCGGGTGTGCAAGACTGATTGCAGCCATTTCCCGCTCGGTGGTCCAGACCTTGGCTCCTAGCTAATGGGTGAATCTTGCTGTCTGCCACTGACTCTGGGACCCAGCAGCCCACCTTGCTCCTGCTTCCTCTTGGTGAACTGTAACTTTGGCCACGCCCACTGGGGGGGCAGACCCTCCTTGATCCTTTCTGATCTCTGCGGATCCCTGCAGATCTGCAAAGGGAGATTTATCCTATGAGACCATACTGGGAACAGGAATAAAAAAAAAAAAAGAGGTCTAGTGACTCCCCAACTCCATCTTTGGGGTCCTGACATAAGGATTTTAAGTTTAAAAAGAAGGCAGGATCTGAGTCAGAGGTAATTGTGAGCCTTCTGACACGGGTGCTGGGAACCACATTTGGATCCTCTGGAAGAACAGCTCTTAACAGCTTGGTCACCTCTCCAAACCGGTCAAATTTGCTCAAGTGAAACAAAATTATTGACAACGTAAAACATGAGTATATTAAATATATGAAGTGGAAAACCTGAAGAAAAGAATCTGCAACGGGAAGAGCTAAGTGATGACCAGCGCACAGCAGGTGGAGAGACGGTTAAGGGCACTTACTGGACTTGCAGAAGGCTCGGTTTAAATTCCCAGTATCCACATCGTAGCTCACAGGCATCTGTAACTCCATTCCAACTTCAGAAGATCCGATACTCTCTTCCAGCTTCCACAGGCTCCTGAATACACACGGTGAACACACATACACCTGTTGAGGTCTAGAAGTCACCCCACAAACCACACAAACACTGATCTCAGACAGGGAAGGTTTATTGAACACACACACCCTAATGCTGATCGAGCAGGGTCATAGCTCAGAATTCAGAGGCTTAGGCTACCACCCTGAACATTTCTCAGGACTGGCTTATAAAGGAAAAAAAAACACACACACACAATGCACTCACGCAGATGCAGGAATTGCTGCCCGGTGATCAGCTCTGATTCAAGCTGTTTTGGCTAGCTAGACAGAACAGTTCTAACTGACCTTTATTCTGATTGGTCCTAAGTGGAGCTTATGGTTGTCAAACTTCTTAAGGTTGACAAACCTCATAACATATAGAATATAACAGGGCATGTGGTCAACATGACCCAGCTCTGAGTCAAGTTATTTTTCTGCATCAATGACTGGCGGGCATATTACAGCAACCATATGAAATAGCTGGCAGGTATGGAACAAAATGGCTACAGTAATGCTAGGGGGAAGACCTCAACAACACATAAATTAAAGAATAGAACATAGAAAATGGTGAGAGGACATCGTGATTACAGAAACAGAATGGACTCTTGAGTGCTGCTGCTAACAGGGTTCTGAAGAAGCTTTTCAACCAAGCTAGTCCTAGTGTGGGGCTTAAAAGAAAAGATAACCTATGAAACCTAAAGTGGACTTACGATCTCTACTGCAAAGGAGGGGAAAAATGTCTAAAGGCGTAAGGCTGACAGTTTGGCCAAATGAGACTCAAACTTTGGAAACAGATTGAGTCCTGGTCCAGATAAAGAAGGCAAAACACACACACATAGAGTGTAGTAAGTTATGAGCCACTACTGTGCTGCTGGTAATGTTTGTACACAGGCTCTGTCTTAGTTAGGGTTTTACTGCTGTGAACAGACACCAATGCAACTCTTATAAGGACAGCATTTAATTGGGGCTGGCTTACAGGTTCTGAGGTTCAGTCCATTATCATCAAGGCAGGAACATGGCAGCATCCAGGCAGGCATGGTACAGGAAGAGCTGAGAGTTCTACATCTTTATCTGAAGACTGCTAGCAGAATACTGACTTCCAGGCAGTTAGGATGAGAGTCTAAAAGCCCACACCCACAATGACACACCTACTCCAACAAGGCCATACCTCCTAATAGTGCCACTCCGTGAGCTAAGCATATACAAACCATCACAGGCTCTTACCTGTGCTCCTAAGAACCTGGCTTCCCTGCAGCTGGAAGACAGAAAACTATACTCCCAGACCTCCCATTCCAGCTAGATGCTGACTGTATTTCAGTAGCATAGAATAGGAATTCTGCTTCTGGTGTTGCTTCTGTCTCTGTTGAAAGAACCAGATACCTTCCCTGGCTTCCTTTGGCTCATACTATGAGGCTACAGTCCACCACAGTAGGGCATCATGATGGTAAGGGATTGGAGAAGCTGGTCATACTGCATCCACAGCTAGAAAGCAGAAAGAGAAGCTAGGCTTCAGCCAGATTTCTCCGGTTTTTGAAGTAAGGTACCCCAGCCCACAGAATGGCGGTATTACCCACATTTGGGACGAGTCTTCCTACTTCAATTAACCTAGACTAGGAAAGCTCTCAAACACACCCAGAGGCTTGGCTTTTTGGTGACTCTAGATTCTGACAAGTTGCCACTCAGTCATTGCATCTAGAATGTCCACTCCAGAAGCTATTGCCACTAATGGCCATTAAACACTTGAATGCAACCAGCATATCTGAAAAACTAAACATTTTGTTTTATTTAACTTAAGCTTGGCTTTAAACAACTGCATGCAGTTGGTGGGTCTGGAATCAGAGTGCACATTGTGAAATCAGCCATGCTACAATTGTGGGAAGAGGATGGGGGTATTCCCTTCTTGAGCTGAAGAACTTATGTAAGCCAAAAATGGGAGCTATGTCTTGACAACTTAGAGGAAGTATCTGTTGGTCAGGAGGAGAGTCCTAACAAACACTTTGAAACTCCTGGCTTTTTGCTGTCAGTCAGACTTCTCAGCATGCATTCGTCTCAGGGTCTAAGAGATTACAGCATCCTGCTTAACACACACAGAGTACCACAGAGCATCAAGCCCCCAAACAGCGTCATGTGGGAAGAGGTAGTCTCTAGCACAAGCTCTTTCAAAGCTCTTCAAAGAGTGTCAGGACCTTCCTTGCTATGCCAGCCCCCACCTTGGTGAGTAGAGGATGAATTATATAAGCAGTGGTGTCCAAGAGGTCTGTCAGATCCTCCCCTGACTCAAGTCCTCATTCAGAGTAGATCCGTTCAAAGATATAATAGTTCTAAAGCCTTCATCCTTATTTTTGCCTCAAAGTGAGCACCATCCCACTGCCCAGCCTCCCTGCCCTGTCCTTGTGTCTAATAAAGTGGGTCTCTCCCTAGGATGGCTTCCTGATGAGTGCTTGGAGCAACTCTGTACACTTCTAACAGGAGATACATGAAAGTTTTGCTTAGTGTTTCTCAGTAATGCTTCAAACTTATTACTCACCCTGGAATATGGTGAGAGTCAGGTGGAGGGTAAATAGCATTCTATCAAGCTGAGAATCTCAGAGGAGGTGGTACTCTTGATGGCTGGCTTCCCTGGGGTATCTCCCCATTTGTTAATTCTTGTGTGAAACAGAGTAGGGGATGAACTTAAAAACATCTGTTTGCCAGGGAAGACTAAGTTTTTGCTGGTGTTGCTACATATTCCCTGGCACCCAGAGGAACAGACTTAGCTTGGGAGGAGACCAAGCTTTTTAAAAAACCCAGAACCTTGCTCTTGGTGGTGACCTGAGCCACTTAGAAGAGGATCAGCAAGGCCCTGGTTGGAAGGCCCCTGGAAGGATAGGTTGTGGGGTACAGGGGTGTGCTGGCACCTGTTTCATACAGGAACTTGCTGGGATTCTCCCAGGGATGATCTTGCATACTTCCTCCTTGTAGCTGCAGTGTTAAGCAAAATCCATCTCTTTGTGCCCCCACTTGGCGTGGCTATTTATCTTTTTATCCGCAGTAAGATCAAATATTTGTTGAAGACCTGCTTGTTTTAATCTGCTCTTCTCTGATCATCTGTCTACAGGCTGTGCCCTTTGATGTCCAGAAGGATCCAGGAGCCAAAAGGAAGGAGCAAAGTCTTCTACATATCATTGTATTCCTCCCCCTGTGATATTCATAGCTACTCAACGAGGGCCATCTATACTTGAGAAACAGACTTAGAGGTATCTACTGAACTACATACAGTGCCTCGTGGAGCTGGTCGGGAATGAGGCTATGCCAGCCAAGAAGAGCAGAGTGATCATACCCAAGTGCCTTAGTTGGGTCACTATTGCTGTGATGAAATAACATGACCAAAGCCACTTGGGGAAAGGAAAGGGTTTATTGGCTTACACTTCTACATCACAGTTCATCATTGAATCATTGAAGGAAGTCGGGACAAGAATTCAAGCAGGGCAGGAACTTGGAGGCAAAAGCTGATGTGGAGGCCATGGAGAGGTCCTGCTTACTGGCTTACTCCTTATAGTTTGCTCAGCATACTTTTTTATAGACCCCAAGCCCACTAGCTCAGGGTGGCCACACCCACAATAGGCCACACCCCATCAATTACCAATTAAGAAAATGCCCTACAGGCTTGCCTACAACCTAATCTTATAGAGCCATTTTCTGAGAAGGTCCCTCCTCTCAGATGATTTTAGTTTGTGTCAAGTTGATAAAAACCAGTCATCCATCCAGCACACTAAAATGAAGTCCTGTCCAATCATCTTGACCATGCCCAGCAATGGGGTACTCAACAGGTTATACTTACCTGTAACCATATTCAATTTCCTGTGACTGGAACAGATACCTGGTGTAATCAACATGTAAAGACCTAAACTTTAGGTCAAAGTGTTAGAAATTCTATCTATGATCAAATGAATCCATTGCTTTTGTTTCTGCTTGAGTATGCCAGATGGCATGTCTTCAAGATCCTAGAAACCTCCCACTTGTAACCATTTCCCAATGGTCCTATAACATTCAAGAACACCACTATCTTGAGAGGAAGTCTTTATCACATAGACCTTTAGGGTAGCATTTCTCAACCTGTGGGTTGTGACCCCTTTGGGAGTCAAAAGACCTTTTCACAGGAGTTGCCTAAGATCATTGGAAATATTTGATATTTACATTACAATTAATAACTAATAAAATTACAGTTATGAAGTAGCAATGAAAATAATTTTATGGTTTTGGAGTTAGCACAACACGAGGAACTGTATTAAAGGGTCGAAGTGGTAGGAAGGTTGAGAACCACTGTGCTAGAGGATTCCTAAGAGCCAAACTTTCACATCTCTAAAGCTCATGTCCAATATCATAATGGTGAAACCTAAGACTCCACTGCAGACTCGAGAGTGCCCAGGTTCCAGGCCATGTTCAGTGCTGCACATGTTCAATGCTGTCTGAATATAGGTTATATGTTATGTTATTAATGAGCATGACCAGATTTTAGAATGTGTTTGAATTGCTGGTATTTTTAGATTTGATCCTAAGGTAGTACTTAGAAGGTACCTGTGAAGCATCAAGTAGGAAGTTTTCTCTTATGAATCTGAGTTTCTTTCAGAGCAGAAAGGCCATTTGAGATATACAGGAAGACCCAAGAATATACACACCTTGACCTATGAAGTCACAGTGATTCATGCTGGTTACTCAAGCGGCTTGCTCACACAGCCCCTCCAGAGAATGCTGCCGTCACAGGCCTCCTGGAATTAGGCTCTAGAAACAGGACTTTTTGAGAGTCTGGAATCTATTTTTATAGCAATGAGCACAGGCACCTTTTCACATCAAATGGTTTTAAAAGCCCCTGGAATGCTTAGCCATTCAATGTCGAGCCTGGGAGCAGGGATGGAGGCCATGTGAGTCCTCAGAGTGCTGAGATTAGTCATGGCAGAATTGAAGGGACGGGTGAATCAGAAATTGCTACAGTAAGTCAGCCTCACACTCTGGGTTTGAGCTACAGTGAGGATCTGACAGGATTCAACTGCCCACGCCCAGCCTGATCTCTTACTAATCAAACCCCAGCTTCCGGAGGGCCCCTGTTCTCACGTTAAAAGCAAGCAGCGCCAGACTGCTGTGATTATTTGAGGGTAATAAGAAGGGTTCGGCTTTTCCTGTTGCCTAGAGATTTTGTTCTCAAAGTCTAAAGATCACAGGGAAAATTAGAAACCACAGTCAGGAAGCAGGAGCCAAAAATACCTGTACTCTGCCATGTTCTCCTGTTTATTCTCTCCAGGATCTAGCCCATGGGACAGTACCAGCCACAGCCAGCCTCAGTCCATCTAACCTATCTAACCTATATAACTCCTCACAAACCTCCCCAGAGTTTGTTTCCATGGTGATTCATCTATGTTTCCTGTTTGTTTTTTTTAACATATAGATTCTATACATTCTGTACTGGCTTTTGTTTATTTCTCTACTTCAAGTGAGTTGCTTTGATGATTTTAAATTCTAATCAGAATTTAAATTTCTAATCAGAAAACAAAGTAGCTTTGATATCTTAGCCACTTATCCTACAGCCTTGCATGTTCATTTTTAATTACATTTGTGTTCAATTGGGGGATTATAGTTTTAACAAAGACATTATCTGCAACTAAAGAAAGCTTTGTCCTCTATCCTTCTTACTTTGCTCTATTTTTATGACAGCAACTGCTATTTCCAGTGTGCCATCTAATTGGAGCAACATACATATATGTATTTATATCTGTGTATATATATGTATATATATATGTGTATATATGTATATATATGTGTGTATATATGTGTATATATATTGATGAGGTATGTCTGAGAAAATTTAATATATGTATATATGTATACATGTATGTATATATAGATATGTATACATATATGTATGTATACATATCATGAGAAGCTGTTCTTTCAGTGGACTGTGATATTGGGCCTCTATTGGCGTCAGGGGCTACATGAAGTGTTCCATAGGCTTTGGTAGCTGGGTGATATTTTGGAGAATCATCACATGTCCTCTTCAAATGTTTGCTCTAACTCATCCATGAAACCATATGTGCCTTCTCATTTTGGAAATGCTTTTAGCTGTTGACTCAGCTCTGTTAACAGACATAAACCTACCAGTTTGTTTATGTCTCCTTGGGAATTCTGACTGTTCTTATCATTTAGAAAGTGGCTCATTTAATCAGAATTAGCAAAATTTGTAAGAGTAGAGTTCTTCATAATATCCCATTATTGTTTTGGGAGCTAAAGGAACTAATCATGGTGGGCCAACTATCCATCTCTAATATTGGCACAGTGTGTTCTTGCTCTCTTTCCTTGGCTAGCTTGACTAGAAGTTTAACAAGCTGCTAGGTAGTTAGACAACATCAGAAAACATGACCAGACTCCCCAAAATACTAGTTTTAGAGTTTGTTGGTTCCAATTTCCTCTTCAATATCATTGATTTCTAGTCTGATATCTATCTATCTATCTATCTATCTATCTATTCTCATCCTCTTATTCCTCCTCCTCCTCCTGTTCACTTTAGGTCTATACTGCTTTTATTTCCTTCATTCCCTAAGGTAAAACTTTGGGTTATGGATTATAGATCTCATTGTAAATGTAAGAATATTTAAGGATCTACGTTTTCTTCTGCTGTCTTTTATCTACAATGTCTCCCAAAGGCTTACTTATTACAGCTTTGTCCTCAGCCTCTAGTGCTTGTGGGAGGTAGAGGAATCTTAGGAGAGGGCCTAGTTGGGAGGAGTCTTAGGAGGTACCTAGTGGGAGGAGTCTTAGGAGGTA
>NW_021604696.1:8962913-9006602 GCF_004785775.1 Grammomys surdaster | reverse complement strand
GTACCTAGTGGGAGGAGTCTTAGGAGGTACCTAGTGGGAGGAGTCTTGGTATGTCGTGGGAGGCATGCTCTTTGGGACTTCAAGTACTCTCCCCACTGCTTCACAGAAGGTGAGGAGTGTTTTTTCCACTGTGTGCTCCCACATGATGTGCTGGGCTACCACAGGCTCAGAGGAACCAGATGGAGTCACCACGACCCAACATATACACATTTTCCTTTTTAAGTTGTTTATCTCAGATATTTTGTCACAGGGACAGAAAGCTGACTAATACATCCTCCAAGCACTGCTTTAGCTGCGTCATACAAACCTTTGCAATTAATTCTTTGATTCAGCTATGTCTTTACAGATTGTTTTAACCCACTCCATCTGTTACTTTTTACTTATTTATTTATTTTTGGTGGGCATGTGTGTGCGTGCATATATGGAGGCCAGAGGTCAACCTCTGGTGTCTTCCTCAGTTGCTCCCCACCTTCTTCGCTGAGACAGGGCCTCATATTTTTCCCTGGAGCTGATCTGACTGGGCTGGTTGGGCAGCAAGTTCCTGAGAGCTTCTTATCTCAACCTTTTCAAAACAAACACATGCCAACACATCTAAGGTTTGCCCAACAGTTGTAGAGTGGTCATCCATCCACAGCGAGGATGATGTGAGTTCATGCCCCAGCCCCAGCATCGACTAACTATGTAATATAAATGTTAGAATCTTCAACTGTAAGAGTGGACAGATTTCCTGCAGTTCTCCCAGTTGTGACTGTGTGCCACGATTAGGTTCCTCATTAGCAATGCTGTCTGATTGGAATGTCTAGCGCAGTATCATGGTGAAATCCACAGGTTGTACCTCCTTTATCATTGGTATTTTGTCTTCCTATGATATCTACTTTGTTTGAAGTAAACATAACATACCGTCTTTTATTTGACCGGTGTTTGCTGGGTATACCTTTCTCTCTGTCTTTTCAGCTACTTGAATGTACATATTAAAGTGGGTGCCCTATAGAGAGCATATAGTTTGGTCTTGTTCTTTACTCCATACTACAATCTGACTTTTAATTGTCCTCTATATGACCTACACTGACATGATTATTAGGACAGTTAGATAAATAACTTCTGTTTGTGATTGTTTTCTAGTCAATGCCCAATTCCACCATTGAACTCATTAATAATAGACTTGGTTATAGGACATTTCTGGCTCAGGCTCCATATCCCCCATTGCCAGGAGTCTTAGCTAAGTTCACCCTTGTGGTACTGTAGCTCCTGCGTGGGTGTGGGTCCTGTTGGTCTGAGCTGTGGTTCTCCAGTGTCTGTCCCCAGGCAGCTGGAACTGCGGCTCAGGGAGCTGAAGCGTGGGAATTTGACTGAGTTCACGATGCTGAGCTATGAGAAGCCACCAAGCTCCACTCTAGGGGTATGGGGAGATCTCAGTCTGCTGTCCCGCAGGGGCAGAGCTCTTGGGTTGGAGGTCTCTGGACTGAGGTGGCTGGCAGGAGACCAGTAGTCTCAGCCCTTGGGCACCCAGGCTCTGCTGAGAGACCGCAGAAGGACTGAGATGGGGTGGGGGAGGCATATGGGCTGGACTGGCCCACAGCTGAGAGGGACGAGGGAGAAAAGCTCTGACAGCGCCCTGAGGGTTGGAAACTCTTGGTCACTGCAACCGGCTTGGCTGGGTCAGGGCTTGCTCAACTAGCTTGCTTGAGTTGACAGGCCTCAGTGGCTGGAATGTAGAGAAGTCCTCCAGTGGGAGATTAGATGACAGCTCATTGGTTGAAGGCCCCCCTCTACGGTTCTCCATGGTGGGCCCCAAAGACACAAAAAAGTCCATGGTTTTAAAAGGTTTATTGTCGCCGGGCGGTGGTGGCGCACGCCTTTAATCCCAGCACTTGGGAGGCAGAGGCAGGTGGATTTCTGAGTTCGAGAGTTCGAGGCTAGCCTGGTCTACAGAGTGAGTTCCAGGACAGCCAGGGCTACACAGAGAAACCCTGTCTCGAAAAACAAAACAAAACAAAACAACAAAAAAAGGTTTATTGTCACGGTAGAAAGTGGATGAAGCTGAACCCTGTGTACTCAGGGTGGGCCTGAGGTTAAATATCTTTTGCAAGGAGGAGTGTCTGGGAAGGAATGCTTAGTTGGCTATGCTCTCTAGCCTTTAGGTATCTCATTAATATGGAGATCTCTTGAGGCTCTGCGTGCGGCCTGTAGTCACGCCCTCTACATGTGCTACGTGGCCTAAGGACACAAACCTTTCTTTGGGAGGGACTGTGGATAAGTCAAAGGAACCAGGGCCCAGGAGCAAGGCCAAACACCTACTGTCCCATTAGGGTTCAAGGCCTGTGCTCAACCAGGTACCCAGCTTCCTCTCACTGCCCACCGCCCCACACACCCTAATAGATTCCTGGGAATTTCCACTGTCCTGGGTTTCTAGCTTGTTCCAGAGATACCACCTCCCATTCCAGTAGTCTCATTCAGTACTCTCTCCCTCCATCCTCCCCCAACCTTATCCTTCCTGTTCTTATCCTCATCCTTTTCACCCCTGTCTTAGTCAGAGTTTCTAGTCCTGCACAAACATCATGACCAAGAAGCAAGCTGGGGGGGAAAATATTTATTCAGCGTACACTTCCACATTGCTGTTCATCACCAAAGGAAGTCAGGACAAGAACTCACACAGGGTAGGAACTTGGAGGCAGAAGCTGATACAGAGGCCATGGAAGGATGCTGCTTACTGGCTTGCTTCCCCTGGCTTGCTCAGCTGGCTTTCTTATAGAACCCAGGACTATCAACCCAGGGATGGCACCACCTACCATGGACTGGGCCCTTCCTCCTTGATCACTAATTGAGAAAATGCCTACAGCTGGATCTCATGGAGGCATTTCCTCAAGGGAGGCTCCTTTCTCTGTGATAACTCCAGTTGGTGTCAAGTTGACACACAAACCAGCCAGTACAACCCTCAAGTCCCCCTTCTCCCACTGTCTAATCTATTTCCTCTTCTTAGTGGGAATCAAGACTCCCTTTTTGGGCTTTCTTTGCTATTTAGCTTCTTTGGGTCTGTAGACTGTAGCATGTTTTTTTCTTTATAGCCAATGTCCACTTATAAGTGACTACATACCATGTGTGTCTTTTTAGGTCTGGGTTACCTCACTCGGGATGATCTTTCTTAGTTCTATCCATTTGCCTGCAAATTTCATGATGTTCCTGTTTTTAATGACTAAGAATCACTCCATTGGGTAAGTGTAGCACATATTCTTTATCTATTCTTCCGACAAGGAACATCTAGGTTGTAAGCCCGCAAGACTGCCAATGGAGGGATTGGGATGCCAATGTAGCCACAAAATCTTAGACTCACAATTTGTCTTGCCTACAAGTTATGCACGGATAAAAGGTGGAGCAGAATTTGAGGGAAGGGCCAACCAATGCCTGGCTCAGCTTGAGACCCATGCCATGACAGGGAGCCCGTCTCTGACACTATTAGTGATATTCTGCTATCCTTGCAGACAAAAGCCTAGCATGACTCTCATTAGAGAGTTGTCTGCCTTTGGATCCCTTTCCCCTAACTGGGGTGCCTCATCTTGCCTCCATAGAAGAAGATATGTCTAATCTAACTGCAGCTTGATATGCCAAGGCTGGTTGATATCTGTGGGAGGCCTTCTCTTTACTGAGAAGGTAAGGAGGGGTGGTGGGGAGGGGAGAAGTAAGGAGGATGAACTGGGAGCAGAGGAGGGAAGGGAAGCTTCGATCAAGATGTGAATAAATAATTAATAAAAATTTAATAAACTCAGAGTAACCAATAAAGTGACAGTGTTAAGGTAAGGAATCAAAGCACTTCTCTCTTCAGTGTCGCCAAACAAGAGTGGGCACATAATCGAATTCTCTACTTCAAGCTCCCTGTGTCTTCTGTCCTCTGTCAATTTTATGAGTCTGAGTCTGTGCCTGGCTGAAGGCTGTCTTGGGAGTCTGTCCCTGTCCTTATGTCTTTCTTTGACAAAGGGTTCTGCTTTGTAATTATTGAACAACACAGAAAGCATCACCTGGAGAAAGAGTGGGGCATATCTTACATAAATCTTTAATGGCTTGCTAAGGGATTAGGAAGACCAGCAGTCTCAACTAACCTGGACCCCTAAGATCTCTCAAACATCGAGCCACTGACCAGGCAGCATACACTGGCTGATATGAGGCCCCTGACACATATACAGCAGAGGACTGCCAGGTCTGGGTTCAGTCAGAGAAGAAGCACCTAACCCTGGATAGACTTAGGGCCCCAGGGAGTGGAGAGGTTTGATGGGGTGGGAGTGGGGACATCCTCTAGGAGATGGGGGAGGAGGTATGGGATGAGGGACAGCCAGAGGGTGGACCAGAAGGGGGATAACAACTGACTGTAAAAAAAAAAAGATTTAATAATAATGATAATAATAACAATTAATAATAATAATAATAATAATAGAAGAAGAAGAAGAAGAAGAAGAAGAAGAAGAAGAAGAAGAAGAAGAAGAAGAAGCAGCTTGAAGCCTGCCCCCAGTGACATACTTGCTTCTGCAAGGCCAAATACTCTAAGGCTCCCCAAATGAGGCCACCGGTGAGGGAACAAGTACTCAAACCACACACCTCTTGTTCTTCCAACCCTCTTTGCTTCCAAGTCTGCCTTTCCAAACCCTTCAGAACAAGTCCAGCAAGGCAACAAAACCCTAAGCATGTTTACCTTACCTCTGTATGCTGGCAGCTGTGATGACAAGTAGGCCACATAGCCTTCCTCCATGTCATTCTCACAGCCTACACCAACCCTGTGTCCAACTAGCCATCTTGGTCTGCATCAGATATCTAGATTAGTGCCACAGTGTCTAAGCATAAACTGATATATACAGTTTCTTTCACCTTTCTCTGACCTCTGTGATAGAAATCTGAATCACGTGCAAAACACAGACGCACATGCACACACATGCACATACACACTCACATATATACACACACTTGTACATATACATCACACATGCATACACACACACATGCACACACTTCCACATACACACACGACACACCACACACTCACACATACATACACTTATGCACACACATATATACACACTTGCACATACATGCACACACACATTTGCACATGATACACTCATGCACACACACATGGACACACTTGCATATACACCTACACACATGTACACACTTGCACATACACACATATGCACACACTTGCACATACACACATACACACACTCACTCATACACATACACACACTTGCACACATACTTGCATGCACACACATACACACACACACCATTAGAAAAGTAATTTTAAAAAAGACAAGGGCTAGAGATGGAAATAGAATTCTCACCTAGCACAAGGCCTATGTTTAATGCCCAGCACTGAAAGTTTGTTTAAGAGGCACGGTTTAGCATTATCAGCATAGCCAGGGAGCCTGTTCATAATACAGACTCCTGGCCCCCATCTCAGGCCTCCTGACTCATGTGTCTAGGGTTGGGGCAGCTAGCTGAGTCTCAGCTAATGCTTCAGATGCACACTGAAGTCTGAGAGCCACTGTGGCAGAGGTAATGTTTCACCCAATGAGGATCTGAGTGTGCTCAAATGCTAAGTGGTACCCATTGGTTTATTTCTTAATAAATGAGAGGCAAGAAAAAAATGACAAATGAATCAGCAAATGCTGGGGTTGTAATGGAGAGAGCAGTTTCCTAACATTGATCCTAGTCACTGCCCATGCTGAGGATCACATAAATTCTGCTTTTCTGAGAAATAAGTCAGCCCAGCATTGTAAGACCCTCAGAGAGAGGACCCCACTGCTCGACAGGCACTCGATTTCACCCCAAATCACTCACAAGAAACAAGTCTTGATGCAGACAGCAAGAGGATTTATTCAAACCAACGGGCTGGGGCTTCACTTGTATCCCACGCAGGGGTAGAGGAGATTGGCCCCAAGCAGTAAAAACTTCAGGTTTTATGGAGTAAAACCACAGCCAAGGGGGTAGGGAAACACAGCAGCTTCATTGTCTCCACCTATATAGTGTCTTCATGACTCTCTGAGTGTTGAAGGAGCTGCTGTTGGCGCTTCTGCCCTGATTTTACAAGAACTCTGAAAAATTGGCTTTAAAAACAAAAGAGGGGGAACAGTACCCCCTACAGAAGGAGTCCCCCTGAAATACTCTCCATAATGCCTTGTTCACTTTTAACTCTCTAAAACTGAAAGCTCATGGCAAATCTGCTGCTGACTGCCTCTGGCATCACGGAGACCAATAAGAACTATGCCACAGCTATGTGGAAGGACCCTCTTACCCTTAAAGGGAATGGCTCAGACCCAATTCTCTTATGGGGCCGAGAATTGATATGCCTGTTTGATACCACAGAAGGCACAGCTAAATGGCTACCAAAAAGATTAATGAAATAAATAGATACCCCCACAAAGCCAGGCCCAACCATAAATAAGATGAATAACAATTGGCATTCAAGGAAGAGAAATCTCCATGAGAATTCCCTTCTTTTTCCTTTCCAGGTAAAAATGAATCACCCGTGATGTCTGCTGTTAGAAGTTCTAATCCAGATGCTGGCCTCTGACCTTATTCTACTCAGACCTTCGACGGGCCATTGACAAGAATATCAAACAGCTAGAGATTGACATCACTATTCTGAAGAAATCCCTCGTTTCACTGTCTGAAGAGACCTTCAAAAATCGCAAAGGACTTTATTGGACTTGATTTACTCTTTTACAATAGAAAAGGCTGTGTACAGCTCTTAAAGAAGAATGTTGTCTTTACATAGACAAGACAGGAATGGTTAAAGAGAGCATGAATAAGGTCAGAGAAGGCCATGAGAAAAGACAGAGAGAGAAAGAGAATGATGAGTGGTGGTACAAGAATTGGTTTTCAGCCTCTCCATGGTTGTCATCCCTACTTCCTCCCATCTTGGGACCATTAATTGGGTTATTTTTGCTTATTTCTTCTGGTCCCTGGGCCTTAAATAGGCTGACTAACCTTGTGAAACAACAGATAAATAATTTGGTAGGAAACCTATTCAGATACATTATCATAAGT
Source organism: Grammomys surdaster (assembly GCF_004785775.1). NCBI lineage: Eukaryota > Metazoa > Chordata > Mammalia > Rodentia > Muridae > Grammomys > Grammomys surdaster. Next base: position 8,999,567 of record NW_021604696.1, on the reverse strand, counting down.
TAGCTATGGAGGACCACGAGACTCAAGATGAGGTTGTTACTCTATCCAGGGTGTTCCCAAAACCCATCTCCACCCAACCTAAAAGAGGGGACTTCTGCCCCTAAACCAAGCAGAGAGGGGCCACCCAGAACTCCCTCTGACTGATGATCTGAATTCTTGCTTAGGCTTCGAGGCTAAGCACTGCAAGGGAATATAAATAAAAGTTTGAAAAGTTGTTCCCTGAGGGACAAGCCTGATTCCATAGGGATTGATGTCAAAAGTATCCCCTCTCCAGGAAAAAGACATCGGGATGGGTATGGCCCTCATGCCTCACTGGACAATGACAGGGGGACTGGAGCCATTACAAGGTCCCCTTCAATTACTGGAGGTCAGGCCTCTATCCCCGCCTTCGCAAGTTTAGAATTGCCACAGTCCTTCTATACTTAGAGAAGGGAGGAGATGTCTGGGGCAGCCCTGCTTATACACTGAAGGCCTAAAATCAGCCATAGGCCTAAAATCAGCAATAGGCCTGTCATACATGTATACTAACACCAAGTCTTGGGTCTCTGTGGAAAAACATTGAATCAGATGGCTATAAGCTATTGTAAACAGGCAGCTTTTGTGGAAATTTACCAGCCTGAGTAGTCATAGACCTTGTAAATAGGTAGCCTTGGCAGATAATACCAACTTAGATAAGGACAAGTGAATCATAGGCAGAGTCATAGTGACCTGTCCTCTGAACCTCCACCCAGCTGATACCCTGTTCTGAAAGATATCTGTATTCCCCCTGAACACCCATGCTCCGGTGTCATCCCCTTCCCCACGTTCTGCCTTTTTATGTTTATAACCCGTGTGTGAATAAGTAAAAATTAGGATTTGAAAGAGAAGGAAAGAAAGAAAGAAAGAAAGAAAGAAAGAAAGAAAGAAAGAAAGAAAGAAAGAAAGAAGGAAGGAAAGGAAGAAAGAAAGAAAGAAAGAAAGAAAGAAAGAAAGAAAGAAAGAAAGAAAGAAAGAAAGAGAAAAAGAAGAAAAGAAAAACCACAACCAAGGGGGTAGGCAAACACAGCAGTCTCATTGGCTCCTTTAAAATTGGTACGCACTATCTTAGCATAACACCAGGTTCAGAGTCAGGTCAAACCATCTGAGGCTCACATGCTTTCTGTCCCTGTTTTTCTTAGAACTGTTTTCCCAGACCATCTGCTCTTATGGTTAGCTAGCTTCATGGGGAGTGGGAGGTGGAGCTCTTGGTTTTGACTCCAACTGGGCCCAAGGGCCCCAAACTGAGTTTTTGGGGCTAAGTTAAAAGTTTCCATCCTTTCAGCGTTATCCTGCATTCAACATGGTTGCAATTGCTTTAATGAGTGTGTGTGTGTGTGTATGTGTGTGTGTATAGTTCAGCTCCACATGGCTTAGCGGCCAGGCTATGCAGGCCATTGATCCTATGAGTGTGTGAGGCTCATAATCACAGGGATGCCAGGTGGTGTAAAATGTGGCTTCTGCATGGGTGAAAACAAGATGTTAAGTGGAATCAATGTAAGATTATTCAGATTGAAGGCGTGAGAATCAGCTTGGAGAGAGAAGGTTGTGTTGTGGTTCTAGTTGGGAAAACAGACTTCGATAAACTCAGCTTTGATATCCACAGAAAATACATCTTCCAAGACAGTGGTACCATTGGAAAATGCAGCCATAATCATCTTTATGTGGCCACTGCTTTCTTCCTCACCACACACCAGAGCTCTTTCGCTACACATCTATACTATGGTCATCTGAATGCTGAGCCTTCCTGGCTTGGGACAATACCCAGTCTTTACATAATCCTGTCTTAAAAACAGTATCTGGAAAGTGATTCAGCTTCCCACCCCAGAATCTTCAGGGGAGTCCAGGCTTTAAAAATCTCACTCCTGTGGGACAACACTTCACAGTGCCTTCAGAAGCCTATGCTCATTTCAGTCCTAAGTGATATCTGCTGGGCTGTAGGCTCATAGTGCATGGTGGTCTTTGCTCTTTTAATCATTTTAAAAATATTATTTATTTATTTATTTATTTATTTATTTGAGTACACTGCAGCTGTCTTCAGACACCATAAGAGTGTGTCAGATCCCATTACAGGTGGTTCTGAGCCACCATGTGGTTGCTGGAAATTGAACTCAGGACCCCTGGAAGAGCAGTCAGTGCTTCTAAACACTGAGCCATCTCTCCAGCCCACCCTTCTAATCTTTAATAGACAGAAAATGATCCCTTGGGCCTGTATTTGGAAGCATGGGATAGGATGGTGGCTTTGTTTCTTTGCAATATATTTGAATTTTTAAAACTATTTTAGATATAATGCCATGGAAAAGGAACCCAAAGGCCATTACTATAGAAGTAGTTACCTATGAAATATGACAACCTATCCTAAAACTTTCAGATGTGAAGGTAATTTTCAGCTCTTTTCTATGAATCAACTGGTCCATACTTGTTTCCTATTAAATCTCAATTTAGGTCCTTCCGCCAGCTTCCCATTTTATTATATATATTTTTTATAAGACCCAATGACCCAACAGTGTCAGCCATGAAGCAAGAACAGGTCTGTTGGGTCATATTGAATCAAATTACCATCTCTAAAGTTGCAAATGACACTAGAGTTTGCCACTTACCAAACCTCCATAGGCAACTGCAACAAAACAAAGTTCACAGCTTTGTTACTTGGACAATGTACTTGGCCCAAATTATTAAGCCAGACTATTATTCCATAAATGTAGTATAAGCCCTTATTTCTCCCACCCTGAATTCAATCATCCAATTGTCCACCCAAACATTTGTTCAGAGCCCCACGTAAGGCAAATGTTATCTTGGGTACTCAGTACTTAGAGAGCCATTGGATTACACTCAAAAAGTTAACCTGAGTCTGGGGGGAAAACTTATGGGCAGCTGAAAGAAAGTGAGAAAACTCTGTCAATGAAACCAAGATCTCCAAGGCTGAAAGTGTGACAGGTGTCTTTTGGCACACTAAGACAAATCTAGGAGGCACAGGACGACTGAATTCATTGCCACATTTCTTAAGAAGGGTTACCCTGGGTGTGCTGGCTGGTTTTGTGTGTCAACTTGACACCAACTGAAGTTATCACAGAGAAAGGAGCCTCCCTTGAGGAAACGCCTCCATGACATCCAGCTGTAAGGTATTTTCTCAATAAGTGATCAAGGGAGGGAGGGCCCATTGTGGATGGTGCCATCCCTGGGCTGATAGTCTTGGGTTCTTTAAGAAAGCAAACTGAGCAAGCCAGGGGAAGCAAGCCAGTAAGTAACACCTCTCCATGGCCTCTGCATCAGCTCCTGCTTCCTGACCTGCTTGAGTTCCAATCCTGACTTCCTTTGGTGATGAACAGCAAGGTGGAGGTGTAAGCTGAATAAACCCTTTCCTCCCCAACTTGCTTCTTCTTTTTTTTTTTATAATACAAAGTAAACTATGATTTTATTGTGAAATTCTCATAGATGAAAAATTAAATTGAATATTTATTCTGTCCATTTTTCATTTTACAATAATCTTACCACTTATTTTTGTACCATGTATTTCAATTGTCTATTTAGTGAAAAATAAACCTGTAATTTTTGGCTTATTTTTAGTTTAATATTTTATCATTAAAGACCCCATAATAAAATGTGTTGTCAACAGCCACACCCTAAGCCCCCAATTGAAGAATGCTTGGCTGCTGCTTAAACCAAAGGAAACAATCTCGGACCTTTGTCACCTTAAAATGCTAGTGTCTGCAAGAGACTTTGTTTCCCACAGTAAGACAAAAGCAAAGTCAAGGATCTCAAAGGTCCTAGTTAACAAAGCTTTCACACATGCAAAATTTCACTGAAATAAATATATTATTTCTCCCATCATTCCCACATATTTCATATTTTCAGTTAATTTAGGGGGATAGAATTTCTACAATTAGGGCAATCAACATTTCCTGCTTTCTAGTCTAATGCTTAAACTTTCCTCCAACATGAGTCATACAGTTGGAAAGGATAAACTTGACACCTGAAGTGGAAGCAGGAGGACCAGGAGTTCAAGGCCATCCTTGGTTACAAGTGAATTTGAGGCCTCTTGAGCTGTGAGACACTATCTCAAAAAATAGGTGCAGTCTGGGACATGTCTTTAATCCCAGCACTTTTGAGGAAAAAGTAGGTGGATCTCTGTGGGGGGCCAGCCTGTTGTACATACTTAAGTTCCAGGCTAGCCAGGGCTAACTAGTGAGATCATGTCTCAAAAAATAAAGGGAAAAAAGCCAGGCGTGGTGGCACACACCTTTAATCTCAGCACTCAGAGAGAGAGACAGGTGGATCCCTGAGTTCGAGGCCAACCTGGTCTACAGAGAGAGTTCCAGGACAGCCAGGGATACACAGAGAAAGCTTGTCTCCAATAGCAAGACAAGACAAGACAAGACAAGACAAGACAAGACAAGAAAAGAAAAGAAAAGAAAAGAAAAGAAAAGAAAAGAAAAGAAAAGAAAAGACAAGACAAGACAAGACAAGACAAGACAAGACAAGACAAGAAAAGAAAAGAAAAGAAAAGAAAAGAAAAGAAAAGAAAAGAAAAGAGTGTGTGTTCCATCAGACTCAGCATGAAGAAACACCAGCACATATTACCAGATCACTGCCTATGAGGTAACATGTGCTGTTCTCCATCTCTACCACAGATGCATGAAAAAGTATTGCTGGTGAGGCCACTTCAGATGGTTTGGGCTGGAGATGAAGCACTAGGAAGCACACATCCTTTCCATACAGTTTGAGTTCCTTGAACCAATGAAGTTGGTGAAGTCTCTACACAGCACAAAAGCTTCTCTAGGTCACTCATCAGACCTATTACTAGAAAGCAAATACTGGATGCTGTGCTAGTAAGATAGGTCTGCAGTGCCCTTGCTGCACACACATGGCTGTTGAGTATAATGCAAAGCTCTATTTCCCTTTAACCATAGGAATTAAAACAATACTTATCACCATACAGTTTGATATTACTTCCAATAAGCACAATATTTATTAAAACATATCTTCAGTTTTGTTACATAGTGTGCAACAAATTACAATATTCTGCAGCCACGAAATATATGCAGAGTATGAAGAAACTATTAATCAGATAGTGTAATCTTTCCATTTATAACTCTACCAGGAAGAACTAGCAAATCAGATCTTACGTATAACGTCTCACTAAACTTTATGCATGGAAACTGACAGACACTGGTTGTGCTGTTTGATACAAAATGGCTGAACTTCATCTTCAGAAGACTAAACCCAACATCTAAACATGCCAATATAAACATCAAAACAAAATATATTCTAACCAACCACGGGAAACGATCTGGTATCGGGAAAGCAACAAGGATTACACACATTATTTTATAAACCAGCACACAAAGGTTTAAAACAGTTCTGAAAATGAAGTTAGCTGTCTTGAGTCAAGGGAATAAAAAAAGAAGTCAGTATTGACCATTTACAATCTCTGACCTTGTGGGAACGGTAAGAATCTGTCGTAGTGCAGCTACATACAGTACAATTCAGGCAATTTGTTTTTCAATTGGGTTCAGATTTCTAATTCATTGCTGTGAGAAAAGGAAGGAGGCAGATTTGAGCAGCAGCCTCCACCTGACTGCTTGACTGGAGTGCTCTGGATTTTAACATTGGACTTCTCTGCACCACCAGCTGTTGCTCCAGGACCCATTCGTTTTTTAATCTCCGCTGCCATAGTCATGAAAGACTGTTCTACATTCGTTGCATTCTTAGCACTGGTTTTCAAAAATGGAATTCCAAGGGGATCTGCAAATTCCTTTGCTGTTGTGTTGTCTACGACTTTCTTTGTGGTCAGGTCACAGTTGTTCCCTACCAACAACTTGTTGACATTCTCACTGGCATAGCGATCTATCTCCTGCAGCCACTGTTTAACATTATTGAAGGACTCCTGATCTGTCACATCATACACAACTATGATGCCATGGGCTCCTCTGTAATAACTGGAGGTGATTGTTCGAAATCTCTCCTGGCCTGCTGTGTCCCAAATCTGAAGCTTGATTGTTTTCCCCTCTAACTTTATAGTTCGTATCTTGAAATCCACACCAATTGTGTTGATGTAGCTTTCCGTGTACGTATCATCTGCAAACCTAAGGAGAAGGCAAGACTTTCCAACCCCAGAATCACCAATCAGAAGTAACTTGAATAAACAATCATATTTGGGATTCATGCTGGACATGTCACTGCAGCTGCCGCCGCTGCCACCACCGCCCTTGCTGAGCCACCGCCCCAACTCTCCGCGCCACGGGTAATGGAAGGGGAGGAATGAGCTAAGCTGTTCCGGTAGAGCAAACGTAGACCCTACTCTGACCCTTAGAACACAATCAGCAGCTGCTGCCACTCAGTGATCGCTTCCCCCCAACTTGCTTCTTGATCGTTATGTTTTATGCAGGAATAGAAACCCTGACTAACGACTGATTATATCTGCCAAGACAGAGTAATCAGCCCTTAATAATTTTGCATCACTAGGTCTGTCAGATGATCCTGGGCCAGAAGGCTGAAGATTGGATGCTCCAACGTTTTGTAGTATAGGGACTGTCCAGGTGTTCAGCAGTCTCTATAAATTGGCTAAGTTTTAGAAACTATGCTTTGTGCTTCCCATAATTTCAGTTAATTCAGTCATTCTGGATTTCTGACAGGGTTGAAGACTTATAGTCTCATAGCCAATCCTGGCTATTTATTTTGAAAGAAAAGATTTGAGAGGATGGTTTTCAGCTGATATCCATTCTAAACCCAAGAGAAAAACCAGGTTCACAACTAAGTCTTTTAGTTAGGAGAGACGACAGAGGTTCTGGTTAGTCAACAAAATGATGGACTGGGTATTAGGTCTATCTTGTACCTTACTGATACAAATTGGTATAGTTATGCTCTAATTGTATTTTGAGAGAAAAGTTTTTTATTTTAACAGGAAAGGTGATCTGTAGGCGGAGCTAAGGTAAGAGGAGTAAGGAGAGGAAGAGGAGGAGTAAGGAGAGGAGGAGAAGGAGGAGAGGAGGAGCTAGGAGGTGAGAGAGAGAGAGAGAGAGAGAGAGAGAGAGAGAGAGAGAGAAACATGGAAGCAGATGTTTTCGTGTCTCCGCCAGTCAAAGGTAGTTGGTACATCTAGGTTGGGTATTGGGTTACACTTCTGATTGTCTGGGCATCTTGTTATTGAACATTACCAAACTTATAAAGCCTTTGATTAACATCTAAAAAAATTTGGGATTTGCTAGAGATTGTTGTTATTCAACTTTATGAATATACTGAATGTCATTGAATTGCACAACTTAAAATGATTAATTTTATGTTGTATACATTTTACTTCAATGAAATTAAGTTCTATAGATGTGTAACTAAGATGTATGTAAAACAAAGATAATAAAACTCAAAAAAAAAGAAAAAAAAAGAAACTGTGGCTAAGACACTGGGCATGTGTAGATAGTGGAACTGATGAGGTGTAGGGCAGCTTTGTGGATGCAATGAGCTCCGGAGGAACATGGCATTCCAGAAGCGGCTGGATGGCAACTGGCCTGGAAATGCGTCTCTGCAAGGTATTGTAAAATACCTTGGTAGACTAGACACTCAACAGCCTCCTACCTCACCACCCCTTCTAAGGGAAAGGATAGTGCTGGAGACCAGAAAGTGGGTAAGAGGAGTTTTAAAGGACCTAGAAACCAAGGAAGAAGTCACACCAGAGGAGAGCAGAGCCGAGAGACTAAAAATGGAGAAAAGGCATGGTCCCATCTCCTCTTCACCAGAGGCTAGACTGCTAGTAAGATATGTGGGTGTAATATATGAGTAGGTTCACAGTCTATCAAGTTGGTCTGTTTGGAGGAGTCACAGTGGGTAGGGCACTAAGCTAGGTTGTTGGCCTGAACACTCAGTCATTTGATCTGCATAACCAGGTTGCTGGATAAGCAAAGTTGTGGTGGACCAGGCCTTGCCTAAATGCCTTAGGTTCACCCATGCAGAGGCAAGAGGTGATACTGTCACCTGGAGAATTCTGGATTCTCTGGGTCAGAATAGCAGCCTCATTAAATTTCAGCCTCTTCTTAAGTGCCATTTCAAGCCTTTCTGACTGGCGGCAACCACAGGGAATATAGGAATTCTATTTAATGAATTTAAATTAAGTTGACCACACACTGTGTGTTGAGCATCTATTAAGAACCTTATGCATAGCTGTAGATATTAATTTTTCCAACCTACTTGAAGAAGGGTTCAACCTCACCTCTAGCCTACCACCCACCAGAGGTATTGGAAGAGAAAAGATATTAGGTCACAGGGGAAGTAGACCTGCATAGAAATAGTTCTTTGTGGATGAGTCCAGTCTTCATTGTCAGGATATCAGCAGTTCAGTCCTGTTGCATACATCAAATGTGAATCAGCAGCTGTAGACCAGTCCTCTCAGCAGGCAGATACCATGTACGAACCAGCAGCTGTAGTTCAATCCTGAAGAAACTGCAGGGCTCGCCAACCAGCCCAAGGTGAAGCCACAGAAGTGGCAAAAAGCCACAGGAATCTCACGAGAAGTTCTTTGGCAAGTTTCTCTCTGGTGTCATCACAAGAGGAGCTCAGCAACACAATGCAAGGCGAACTGGTACACACCTATATTTAGCAAAGAATAGTGAGGTGGAACAAACAAAACCAGTGCTGTGGCGCCCACTCTTTGTGGGGTCATATTTATATTCCTTCATTACATGACCTTTCATGTGTCTGCTCCAGCAAAACATCCCTTCACCCATGTGTGTTTCAGCAAAAGATTCTGTCACATGTCTACCTTAGCAAAAACATCCTTTCACCTGTGTGCCCCAGAAAAACATCATTTGACCTAACTGACTTTCCAAAGAACCCAGAAGTTTCCACTTCACATAGCACTATCTTATACAGTCCTCCTGATATTATTACATGTGAGATAAAAGAAGACAAGTCAGGAATTAAAAGAATAACAGTAGAGTCGAGAGAATAAACGCTACTAGGAGGAAAATGTCAAGAGAAATCTACCTTGTCTGGATCTCCCCAGAGAATCTCCCCCTCACTAAGCTGAAACTGAGATGGTTAACCCAGTACCATGCCTCCTCATCACAATGGAAGGGGACAAATCAGCTCATTCTTAAACAAGTCACCCATGCATTGAAGATCCTAACTCACATCAAAACAGGTCATACTTGGAGGTTGTAGTCAAACCCTCCTATTCCTTCAGAGAATAGTCACAGAGAGATCCAAGAGTAGAGCCTCTTGACTGTTCAACAGGCCCTCTCTCACCCAGGATCTCTTCCATAGGCACAGGTCTTCCATTCTGCAAGCTCCAGTTTTCCACCCATCTCTGCAGTCACTGGACAATGGGCTCTTCCCCTCAGCTCCTCTTTCCTTCCTCCGCTGAGTGTCTGTCTGGTTGAGAGGATGGGGGGTCTCTTCTCCATGCCTGCAGGGCTCAATGGACAGTCATCACATTCTTCTTGGATATAATGGGTACAAAGGGATTCTGGCTCTTGCTAGCAGATTATCTGTCAAATTCTTGAAAGGCATCTACACTATCCACATCCTTCTTTGGCCCCTCATATCACAACATCACTATGGCGGGTTAGAAGAATCCTTTCATCCTTCCCAAACTGCAGTCCAGTAAATCTAACGACTGCCCACCAAGGCCCTTTCTCCTCTTCTTAGTCTAACGTTGTTGTTGAAAATGAATACTCATATGTAGACTGTATTTTACCAGTTACCATTTAGCGATTTACCCTTTACCAATCTAGTTACCATTCTTCTTCAAAGTAGGGAAATGATAGTTGCCGTTTCTGAGCCCTGGGTATAGGACACGTATGTCACCAAAGCAGAACAAGCCCCCATCAACCAGATTTGACAGGAAGGGAAGAGTAGGGCAATAAGTGGAAACTGAGTCACTCTGGTGATCTGGGTTGTTCACACTCACAGGGTGAGCTATAGAGATAAGGCTGTGTTTCTTATATCACAATAGTGTTGGTCCTTTCAATCTATGTAATATGAGTCTCATTGTCAACATATCTCTGTATTCTAGATGAGTGGAAACTCTACATTCTGATTTTTTTTTTTACAAAGCCCACAATCATGCCTTATTGCTCAAGTGTCAACAAAAACATAAAATCACTCTCTTGTGATCTCCTTTCCTCAAAATGTGCCTCATTCTTTGTTACCTGTTTAAGGTCAAGGTTATAGAAGGTAAAACATACCATGGCCATCTCTCTTTCCAGTTCTACAGTCTCATCATCTACCATAGTACTACCTAGCAACCCCAAAATCCTGATAGCTGTCATGCCTCAGAAGTTGCTTCTCTCCTAGACTGTTTGGTTAGAGCATTCCCCTGCATGCCCTTGTACCAGCTTCCAGAAAACAAATACTAACAGCATCAAGAAGCCCCACTGTGTCCTCCATCAAGGATTCTATTGACCATGACTTCATCTCTTGAAGCAAATGGATGGCTTTAATATTAAATGAAAGCACCAAGAGCTGGCAAAGAGATCATAGATTTGAACAAAAATAAAATTGTCCGGAAAATTCCTTCTCTCTCTCTCTCTCTCTCTCTCTCTCTCTCTCTCTCTCTCTCTCTCTCTCACACACACACACACACACACACACACACACACACACACATGCATGCATGCTCTTCTTACTCAAGATAAATACATCTATAAAGGCCAAGGAATCCAGAGTTACTTAAACACTTTGAGTAGGAACGAATGTGAAATGCTAGCTCAACTGTTGATAGCTCAGCTGTCCCCATTCTTCTTCCCACCCTACTCCCCCTTAGTCTCACATCAGGCATAGCCTAGCACTACTACTTGGCATAGACAACTCCTGCCTCATGCTCACACAGGATATACTCTATATACACAATGAATCATGGGATATGATGATAGGGATTGTAACTGTGTGACTTCCTGTCCAACACTATGCCTCATCTTATACCACTGATGTACTCAGCCCAGGGACAATACATTGTTTGTGACCAATGGTCTCAGTTATGAGAACTAAAGGCATAAGGACCTAGATTTGAATTATACATCTGCCACATAGTGAAAGGTGTCATGAGAAGGCTCAACTTCCATGCCTATGTTCTCAATCTCCCAGGGGTAGTAGTCCCAACATGGTGTAGACCAGCTAGCTTCTCACAAAGCCCTCCAGGTCTGCCTACAGGCCGCATGGCCAGTTTCCATTTCTAGGCTCCATTGCAGAAGGCTTGGTCATGTGACTGAGTTCTCATCACATGACCTGACCTGACCCAGCAACTCTCCCTCTCATCTTCTTTTGTCATTCCCCTTTGGTGGGGACATGGGAGCTATTTAGCTTATCTTGGGAAGAACCTATGTGACAGAGTCATTGCCATGGGGTATATAAGAGCTGAAAATTTTAAGTTAATTTCCTGATGGTCTATGGTTTGTGTGCTGCAGAAACCAGCATAATTCAAACATGCTACTTCTAGAACTGCAGGGGTTAAATGAATGCACTCACTACGGTGCCTGGAAGGGAAGGGACTTAGAAGATAGAACTATTGCAGGTTTCCAGATGTGGAAACCCACAGTAAATTTTCTATGACAGGACAGCAGCTCATGTGGATGTGTGTCTGTAATTATGTGTGTAGCACGCTCACTGACAGCTTCTGCTCATTCTTGTGTTTAATCATAGCAGCACCCCTATGACAGTTACAAGAGGCTCACCTGTGAAAAAATGAAGCCCGGAGAAGTTAGATACATTTTGCAAAAGTCCCTCAGCTAACAGCTGATGACAGAGCTGAGCCCTGGCTTGGATTTGAACCACTATATTAAAAAAAAAAAAAGAAAGTCAACAAAACAGAAAACTATAGCGTGCCTGAAGGCTGATTACTAACTTGGTATCAGATAGGAAGATATTTCAAAGCCCAGTCATGGGGCTCCGTCAGCATGGCCTTGAGCTCTCCTTGAGCTAGTGGGATCAAAATTAAAAAACGATGATGACAACTAACAAGCACTGAGTTCACAGGAGTCAGCAACAGTCAAATTCTTCATAAGGACTAACACATCGGGTGAGGAGGAGACGATGAATATCTGCTGTGTAAGCCCAAGGACCTGAGGCAGATTCCCCAGAACCAAGATAGGAAAGCTCTATGTGGTGACCCCTGCTTTTAAAACAGGTGGGGCAAAGACAATGGGGTGCTTGGCCTTGCTGGCCAGCTGGCTTAGCTGAATTGGCAAGTTCCAGGCCTATGAGAAAACCTGTCTCAAAAATCAAAGTTGAGGAAGGTTTCTCAAGATTAAGACTGGTTTTCACATGCATGCATGTGTGTGTGCGTGTGCGTGTGCGTGTGCATGAGAGAGAGAGAGAGAGAGAGAGAGAGAGAGAGAGAGAGAGAGAGAGGGAGGGAGGGAGGGAGGGAGGGAGGGAGGGGGAGAGGGAGAGAGAGAGAGAGAGAGAGAGAGAGAGAGAGTGAGAGAGTGTGTGTGTGTAACAGAGAGAGACAGAGAGAGACAGAGTAACAGAGAGAGACAGAGAGAAACAGAAAGAGAGACAGAGACAGACAGAGGCAGGGGGCACAGGAGCATATTGTGTGGGTGGGGGTGGAGGAGGCTAGACCAAAAGAAGGTATGAAAACATAACCATGCCATTCCCTCTATTGGAACTTTCCCTGAATAGCCCTACTTTCCTGTTTTTCTTGTGTTAATCTCTCTGATGTGGCTGGAGAAATGGCTCAATGGTTAAGAGCACTGGCTACTCTTCTGAGGACCCTGGTTCGATTCCTAGTGCCCACAGAATGGCTCAAAGCCACTCGAGTAACTCGAGTTCCAGGAGATCTGATGCCCTCTCCTGGCCTCTGTGAGCAATATACACACATGATACCCAGGTACATATGCAGGCAAAACATCCATACACATACAATAATAAAAAAATAAATAAAAGAAAGTAAAAACTCCATACTTCAATCATATTAGGCAGCACAGATACATACATACATACATACATACATACATACACATACATATACTCATTATTATGTGCTTAATTCCTTTGTATACATTACCTTATTTAAATTACAGAGAGTAGGCACTAAATGAGTGTTAGCATTATTGCTAGCCCCATTCCAAGTGTAGATTAAGCTAGGGACAGAGTGAAGAGAGAGATTAAGTAATTTGAGCAAGATCTCAAGTCAGAATCCAAACCTAGACATCCTGACATGGGGGCCAGTGGTCTTACTCTTTCACTGTAAACACTTGTATCAAGGCAGGAGCTCGAGGCAGCCAGGTATTTAAATTACATCCTCAGTCATCACAATAGAGCATTGAGTACATCCCGGTGCTCAGCATGCTATGTTTATACATTGAAGATGCCCGTCCCGGGCCAGGGCACCTCCACAGTGGGTGGGTCTTTCCACTAGACAACAGTCTGACACAGACATGTCCAGAGGCCAGTCTCTGTTGGAAGTATTTAAATCTTGACCCAAAGTTTCTACCCGTGCTTAGACTATTTACGTTCCAGGACAAAACACACACACATCTTTTATCTTTACCATAAGCCCTAAACAGAACACTATCTGGGCAGCTGCCTATCCTCCATGCTGTTAGGATCTACTTCTCTATCGACAACCCTGAGTTATTACTTATTATTTACTATGTTTCATCTGGGCTGCTCTTACCTCCAATCGGCCAGCCCTCATGTGTAAGGGGAGGTACTGATACTAAAGTCTGGTTCCCTAATTGGTTCTTGATTGTGTCAATAAAGAAGGCCTGGAGCCAATTGCTGAACGGAAGGGACAGGTGGGACTTCTGGGTCTCAGGAGGAAAAGGGAGACACAGGGAAAGAGAAGTGACTTTTCGGCTAGGCTTTGGAAGGAGAAGCACGAAACAATCACGTAAGATCTCGGGGAAGCTAGAACCAGTGGATACCCAAGGAGGTCAGCGGAGGCTCGCTGATACAAGCTAGCTGATATAAGTTTAGGACAAGAGATTCTGTGCCCAGAAATTGTGCTAGCTGGCAAATTCTAAAGTAATAACTCTATCTGAGTGTTTTTCATCCAAGGAGCAAAGGTGTTTCTTCTGCCTAGCTATTCCCTGTCGGCATCTTTATTTACCAATCAGAAATAACTTGGGAGCAGGGTCACTCAGTGTCTACATGCAGACTCTCTCATCTCTGGGACAACCAGTGTTGAGGACCCAAAGTTAGCATTAGACTACAAGCAGCATTAGGCCAACCCACTACACATCTCCCTGCTGATTATAGACCCCGCCAAGCTGACAACTGAAATTAAGTATCACAGACAGATAAAAGAGTTCCTGACCCTGAGTTCATCCTTGGGATACTGATATGAGTTTTGGGCTTAAGTAGTAGAATTTGGGCAGGGGACAGGAGGCATCAGGTTAAATGGCACTGCTCACAGTGGTCTGTTGATCATTATCTCGGGTCTGGATCTGCAAGGTGCCTTGAAGAAGCCATTGCTGCTTGAGGTGACAAGTTGGTTGTTATGAGATGATTACTCCTGTTTGGGTGATGTCATCATAGGGATGGCCCCATCATGAAGCTCTACCATTTCTGGAATCCAAAAGGACTTGAAGGGATGATAACTGACATGATTGTTTGAGGGAGAATGGTCTCTACAGGCTCAAATATTTGAATGCATGTTCCCAATTTAGTTGAACTGTTTAGGAAGGATTAGGAGGTGTGCCCTTGTTGGAGGAGGTGTGTCACTGGGGTGATCTTTGAGGTTCTAAAACCTCTCACAATTCCCAGTTAGCTCTCTCCACCTCATGCTTTGCTAAAAGCACCGACTCCTTGCTTGAGCCCACTCAGTGGCTGAAAGCAACCTTGTGGAGGGCTGCGATTGACAACTAATCTGTGCTAAGGAGATGGACATTATCCATATAGAGACATCATCTGGACCTAACACTCAAACTAATTTAGAAGCGGCATTTGCTTAAAGTGACTTTATAGGAATCATTCCTCAAGAAGCAGTCCAAAGGTCCCTCTTTAGAGAGAACAAGTTGCTGATTGGTCTAGTTTTAAGACTGTTTGGGGTGGGGGGGTCACACCCACTGGTGGATCCTTGCTGGACTGCTGTGGACAAAAGACTGTGTGTAGAGGCCAAGCCTGTTGGAAACATCCCACATTAAGCTCGAAATGCCTGGGACCCATGATGACAAGGAAGAAAAACCTGCTGGGTGAACTGTGTTTCAGAGCACGAGGCTATGGCCTCTTGTGGGCCCCAGTATAATTACTGAGAGGCCCCAAGTCCTGCTTCTTTGGCACAAGCACCTCGTGATGTCATTTCTGCATTTATTCCTATTATTTATCATTTCCTTGTCTCTTTACTGTTCCTTCTCTTCCTTCCTTCCTTTTTTTCTAAAGCATTTATTTTATGTACGTTAGCACATCATTACTGTCTTCAGACACATCAGAAGAGGGCTTCAGATCCCATTACAGGTGGTTGTGAGCCACCATGTCATTGCTGGGAATTGAACTCAGAACCTCTGGAAGAGCAGTCAGTGCTCTTAACCACCAAGCCATCTCTCCAGTCCTCTTTCTTTTTTCCTTGATTAAACCAGTATTTGTTGACCTGGCAAGACCTAGTAGGAGCCCGCTTGATATCCAGAAACTAGATGTTACCAATAATATTAAAGTGAAGGCTGCTCATGAATTCAAGAGAAATGAATGTTACAGTCACTCTCTCGAGGTGGAAATGAAGGTGACCTAGAGCTGTGGGCAGAGATGAGTAATTCTGCAGCTGTTTCCCCAGTCTTACACTCAATTATGTATAATAAAAACAGGACATTTTTTATTATAAAACTGAGGATGGAATAACATACAGATATTTCCCAGAAAGTCAGCAATGGGTCCCTTGGGTTCGGGGATGATGGTGGCAGCCCCCTAAGAATTCTCCATACAGGTTAAGTGAGGATGTTTTTGTAGACAGACAGACGGGATCCTGGATGTTTGACCGGAACTGGAGATCCAAAGACTGCAGGGTCAGCAGTATGATCTCATGTTTGCCCTTTTATGAAACCATACTGACTCACACATGTCTGAAAGATACTGACTTTGTAACCACAATACTGCTGCCCCTGACCTCACCAGAGACTGGTGGTCAGGAGATATAAAAGAAATTGTGCTTGCTGTAAAACTTTTATGTTTGAGATTGTATAGTTCCACTTTTTTTCTGTTCTAAATCTGTATTACTCTGTATCACAAGAAAATGTTGGCACAGGAAAATAGAGAAGCATTTACCCACCTCCCTATGAACTTTGTAACCCAACTTCCTTTTATGATTTCAATAAAAGACTGGGGCTGAGTCATGCTTAAGTGAGCACCCTGACTCCCGAGTTCAAGGGCTTACACCCCAATAAAACAGCCTGTCAGTATTGTATCTCAAATGTGTGTTTCTTATTCGCCTACCAGGTATCCCTAGTCCTTGATGACCTTCCCCCTACTCATGTTGAGGCTGGACCCAGGCACAAGTCCACTCTACTCTGCATTACCAGAGAAGGCTCGGCAAGAGAGCTTTCAGTTCAGATGGTACACCTCATAAACGTGATTTTGTCCCTGCACTGGACAGTATCAGGCAGAGGCTGGTTTGCTTATCTCTTCCAATCATGTCATCTCATGCATTGGGATCTACTGGGGGCTTCAGAATGTAGGCCCCAGACTCAGAACAAAGGCCTAGGAATGCTAAGAATAAGGTCATAACCCTAACTAAGATGTTTCAAAGGAAGACTTTAATACTTGAAGAGGAGCAGGAGAAACTAAAAGATGGTCAGTGTCATGGCAGCTCTTCATGCTGTGCACACATCTCCTGTATCACCCTCCGCTGTGGTTGGTCTACAGAGTGTTCACAGAGGAAGAGCCTGAGAAGCAAAGGCCTAGGTCCCATGGTTCTCCAGCAATCTGGAGTTGTTCCTTAACTTCTCAATGTTAACAGTAGGGAAGTGGCTGTGTGAGGCCAACTGCCGTGTGTTTAGTGTACAGAGCAAGTTTCCTGTGTGTACTCTGGAACAAAGAGTCTTTCAAGTAAAATTAGAGCCAACACATGGATAACAACATGAGTCCATGCCCTTGTGTGCACCATCTCTTATGTTCTCAGAAAATGAATCTCCAGAAGATAGATCATTGGAGCCCTGCCCTCTAAGGAGTTATTGGGACCCCATCTTCTCCCTCCTGTTTATTTCCATCTGCCACAAGGTAGGTAAATAACCCTTTCTGTTACATGCTTTTATCATGGTGTGCTTTGAGGCTGCAGAACCAAAGCCACATGTCAAAAAGACCACAAGGAAAGAAGCCATGACCCCAAATAAATCTTCCATGCTTTTAATTAATGTATGCCAGGCATTTACTACAGAAATGAACATTGACTGCTATATCAAAGCCATCCAGCTAGAAAGCTAACAGAGTTAGGATCTGATATTAGGACCTTTGCTTATCCTCAACCTATGTGTTCAATCATCAACAAGTTACTTAGACTGTTCTACACCAAAATCAGTAAACTCGTAGAAATCTATACGTGAAATGTGCCTATTCCACAGTCTTCCAACAACAACAACAAAAAGCTGATACATCAGCGTCGCCTTATTCTTTATACAAACAAGTATTTTGGAGAGCATAGGACAACAGAAATAAGGTTAAATATGCACATAAAGTAACTCTTGGCATTTCCTCCAGAGACTCACACTGTCTCATGACATGGGATTCTGCAAAACAAAAGATGTGTTCAGTGTAAGTGCAGTCTCCTCCCCCCGCATCCCTCAAGATCAAGATGAGGGACAAATGCAAGCTATTGTGGACATATTCTGCAGTCACCCATTGATGTGCCATGCCACAAATTCCTACGCTATTTCCCCTGCAGTTGGTACTTAAAATATTGATGTTTGGTGTCTAATTAGGTTATTGCATTTGTATAAGTCTTTTGGCCTCTAAGAACGCCTTACTCCTTCCTGTCTTTGCTGGGTAATTGCATCTACCAGGATGATGGCAGCTTCCTCAGGCTCCCTGGATTGCTAGGACTCTGATGCTGGCAGTAGACAATGCTCTTACCTTCCTGGGACTAGATCCTCAGGAGAGACAGTGAGCTAGACTCACTTCTATGCATGGACTTCCTTGTCTAAAGGCCTCCTTGAAGGTACTGTCTCAACATACCAGGGTACTGTTTTCTTCACAGTAGGAGTCAAATGTTGTGGGTGGGGGTGTGTATGAAAGGGTCACTGGGACCACAGGAGGCTCTATCTTCATTTCTATCGCAACTCAATCTAGAAACAACATACTTCTAAAAACCAGTGTTGGAGAACTCTGCTATTAAAGTCACAGTCCACCATGTCTGGATAGCTGTCTGACCTTGGCACAGAATGGAGGAAGACTTTTCTCAGCAGGGTTTCCCCATCTTCACTGACCTGATCTGACTTTACCTCTCTAAGTACAGGTGGCTGAGCTTATCTAGAGGATGACCCTGTACAGAGCTTCCTGCAAGTATTGCCTGCTGCAGCATAAAAGTCTCTCTCTGTCTTTCCCACCATATGATAACTAGGTGCCATGCTAGGACCAATCTGCCCTTCCCACCCATAACCCCCAAGGACCCTTTTATACCTTTCCCCTGGTATATAAATTCATGACCCCGTGGAACAATAAAATGAGCTGTCTCTCTGAAGCTGACTCCTGGAAGTTCTTTCTTTATACTCAAGGCAAAACCCTGCTCACTGCTTCTACTTCCTTTGCCCTACTGGGCCAGTGCAAAAGCAGTGCTGTAGAGGAGCAGTGCCCTTTCTTAGAACAGTAGCATCCCCATCCCCATCTTCTGTCCAAGACATAGACTATTTGCATAGAATTATAAAGATGCAAAGGAGCAAACCTTGCTGTCTACTGGACTTTGGTGTCAGTGTATCTTCCATTCCTAGGCTGAAAAACAAAATGTGAGTCTTAGAAACACTGAGACACACTGCTTGGGGTTTCTTTCACTAAACACAAAAGCCGTGTTTTGACAACTGAGCTTTCACTCCCATCCTTGGAGACTTGCACGGCAAGTAATCCTCCATCCGTATTCCAGGCCCTCACTGTTCCTGGAACCTAACATCCATTCTCTACCTCACCTTCCCCTTTTAGACTCAGCTCATGGTGAGAGGATCTATTCTCCAGACTTCTCAGGTGGAGACGCAACAGTGACTGACCACTTCTCAGAGTTCTTTCCAGAAAACAACATGTTAACTGATCAGGAAAATGAAAAAGGCAGAAGCTGGGGAGAAGGCCATAAGGATTTCCGTGGTCAAAGGAGATAGGTGGGATTTTCCATGGCGTTCCCTGGAGCCCTCAATGAGCCAGGTGTGCTGTGGGTCATCAGAAAAGCTGAGAACTACGTCTTCTAATCTTGTCTTATTATTTATTTATTTATTTATTTATTTATTTATTTATTTATTTATTTTGCAAGATATTAGCACCAGACATCCACAGCACACAGCTCAGGGTGGTCATGGATTTAGTTAGATTCTCTCATATTTTGGCTGCAAACATTGAAAAGCTAAGACCTTGTGTGCAGTTAACGAACAGAGCAAAACTGAAAATGCCATGTCACTTGGGAAGAAAGATGACACCTGAACTCCTGTGCAGTGTGGTTTGAGGTCACACATCCTGAAATGTAATGCTTGGGATTATGGACTCTGGTGTACCTAGTATCTGTCCATCAACAAAAGTCCCTCCCCTTTGCCCTTCAAGATCCTAGAATAAGAACATGCTAAGCCTATGTCTTGTTGCTCTGTTTCCCATGCAAGTTTGTAAGAAATATTGACTGAACCACACCCTATGTGGAGGAGAGAAGTGCTTATCTATTCCTCCAAGTTGGGATAACAGTGAATACAATTAGAAACAGAAACAAGGAAATCTGTTATACCCTGAAAAGGAAAAATGGCCGCCCAAAGCTGGTAGTAGGATCCTGCAACACAAAAACACAAACTGTTACATAGTAACATTCTAAGTCAAAGATTCTTCAAAATGTCCATGAAAAGGTTTCAAAAAAGATGGTCCCAGAGCAGCAGCAGAAAGATATCCAGAGAACTTGTTATCAATGAAAATTCTCAGACCCTGCCTCAGACTTATTAAATCTCAGGGCGGAACCCAGGTATCCCAATTTTAACTGTATTCTAATGCACGCTCAAGTCCGAGAGTCACTGGTCTATGAGGTTGGCACTGGCAGAAGTATTTTTCCTCTCTCTAAGCTTGTACAATGGCATGTGAGGCCCTGAACCAGAGAGCAAGTCCCTCATAAGAGATGGCTCAAGTGACTCATCCAGAAGAGAAGAAATAAAAATATTAACTATTCGAGGCACTAGCCATCTTTCAATGATGTCTTTCTATCTCAGGATAAGCCCAGGGAATGCCCAACTTCATTGCTTAGAGAAGATATCCAGGGTCCTCTGGGGAGATCTGTTCTGTCCAATGGGGCCAGAAGGGCTGCAGGTTCCAGACACTTCTTCGCCCATCTTTCTAGAGCATTCTAGAAATCAGCATTCTTGCAAGGCTTACATACCTTCTTAGGGAAGTCCACAGTAGCCGTCCTGGAATCCTGGAAAAGAACGAAGTATAAATTAGTTCACCAGGAACCACACCCATAGCCTTGAGACTGCCCTAGTGTGATGGTGTCCCTTCCTGGTGCACTCTAAGGGCATCAGAAGGCAGCTCTGTATAAGTAGAGGGGAGTATAGCTGATAGCGGAGCCGGTTACAAGTTCCGGAAGGGAAGTTTGTTCACTAAACCCAAGTTGCAGTTTGGGATGCAAGTATGTTTAATTTGCTTACAACTTCAAATAACCCCAACTCTGAAATGTACTTTTGGTTTAAGCAAATTCTCAATGTCAGGCCATTTTAGCATCTTCAACCCATTTCTGGTTATAACTTGGTTTAAGAATGGAGTTTGGGTGGACCTGGAACCCTTCGTGCAGGCAGCAGGCTAGCTCAAGCAGTGTTCTAGAGATGGAGTAATTTTCCAGTCTGGGGACTTCTAGGTCCAAAGCTAGGAAGGTTCTAGACAAAACAGGCTGTATTGATTACTGTGCCTGGGCTCAAGATAGCCAAAAGACATTTTTTCTTTATTAACTTTTTTTGGTGTTGTACAGCAAAACCTTGATTTATAATCTCTTAAGTAATAGTTTGAAAAGGACTATTAGGGCTCTTACTAAACTTAGGGGAAACAATCAAATAAGGCCACAGGAAACATAGATATCACCAAGGCAAATTTTATGATGGGACGAAGGGACAGAACTGAAAAGTAACACATAACAAATACAAAGCGTAAGATGAGCCAAGCAAAGAGAGGAAAGAGATGGCACTGGGCCACGGGGTCCCTCCTTGGTCCTTCCGGTTACAACAGCATGGGATTACAGAATAGACCAGCAAGGTTAAGGGGACCAGTGTTTCTGCCCACAGTTCTTCCCAACAAACTGGAGAGTGGGATTCAAGGAGAGAATTGAAATGAGGCACACATTTGCCACGGTGTGTACGATAAGCCATAGGAACTATGGCGGGAGGAAGAAGCACATACAGGGCGCGGCATTTGCGGTAGTCTTTTCATCCTCCGGCTGGCGAGCTTGGCGGCTAGGCGCATCAACGGATGGACCGGAGCAAACTGCAACAGAAAGGCTCTGTGAGTCTCAGGAAGGAGCTGCCTGTTAAGTTGTTGGCAGCAGCCGAATATTTGAGAGCCCGGGGCTATATGTGTGCTTTTTGACTCATCTCTCTTACAAATGGGTTTAATTTTCAGACTAAAATCAATTCTGGAGCCCAAGCTTGAAAAGTTAATGTTTTCAATAAAAAGCTTGCTGGCCTCAATACAGATTTCAATTCTAACACACCACTTAGAAATCTCCCCTTAGAATAAGTTGGTTGTTTACTGGCGTTAAACCCTAAGCATTCAGTCCTATCCGTGAAGCAGCTCTTGCCCTGGATCCTTCGTCTCTCTTCATATATGCTGTTCTATTCCGGGAAGAAAGTGCCGGGGTGGTGAGCAGCACACCCACTCGGGTGCACCCTGCACTCTTGGTTGCACCTGCCTGCACACTCTCAGGCAATGGCATCTGTCCTTTCCTAGCCCTTGTGGCTCCCCGGGGATGCGTTGGTTTAAGTGGAAGAACTATGACTTCTCCCCTTCCTTCGCTCTTTTATGCTTTGTGATAACTGGCCCCGCCTTATCTAATTCCATCCCTAGACCTAGACCATGGATGACTCTGCCATTTGAGGAAAACATATTTTTCTGAGTATTTGACAGTTTTAAGAATCCTCCTGAAGACTTGGACATCCTTAAATATATAAATAAGTGGCTCTCTTGTGGTGGAATTCCCACAGGATATTGTAATACTGCATCCGATCAAAAAAAAAAATCTAGATTTTAGGGTTCTTCCAATGTTTCTCAAATGCCACCCTACATAAATTCACCCTTACAAGCTGCTCCTGAGGTCGCTCAGAGTTTTAAGAAAGTTAGTTGGGTATGGTGGTCCCCAGCTGTGATTTTAGCAGCAGAAGTAGGAGGAGGGCCAGCCTGGACTACATAGTGAGAACTTGTGTCAAAAAAGAGGGGCGGAATGTAGCGTCATGATAGAGCGTTCTTTCCGCATACACTGGAATTTGAACTCCAGAGCTGAAAACACAGGTTAGAGATCGTTGCTGTTGTTCGCGTTGTGCGTCTGACAGCCACGGGTGAGGAGTGGCTTATTGCGGGAGGCAGCACTGCACAGACCACACGATACTTTTCAAAACACAAAGGTGGAAAGCGGCAAGGAGCAGTGGAAGTGGGGCGCAGCATTTCCAGACTCTTGCGCTTCTGGCTAAGTACGGGATAACATGTACACATCATTATCATTCCTTCTAGGCTCCGCCCCACAGTTACCTGGCAACAGTCAGGGATGCCTAACTCAGTATGAAAGGGGCTGTTTGCCCCCTCCTCGCTCTCTTGCTCTCTTGTCCTCTTGGTCGCTTCCCTCTCTGCCCCTTCTCTCTCCATTCCCTCCCACTTCTTTCCACGTTCATGGCCAGCCTCCTCCCTTGACCCCCCCCCCCTTTCTCTGTCTCTACTCCCTCAACTCTCCTCCCCATGCCCTAAATAAACTCTATTCTATACTATGCCATCATCATTGTGTGGCTGGTACCTCAGCGGAAGGGATGTCCCAGCATAGGCCTGCAGAGGCACCCCCTTCCCTCGCACCATACCTCACTCTACCAAACATTCCTGGTTCTTCCTTCTCTTTTTATAACACATATTTCTTACATCATTTCCCTTTTCTGCCGTTCCTTCTCTAACATTTCAGATCTGTCTGTCACCCGACACTCTCATCTGTGATGAGAAACCATTCTCTTGCTGCCCTGGGAGGGGGAACACGTGTGTCTAAGGGTGCCCTGCCTATACGAGGCTGTACATGTACACAAGTTCCAAAGGCATGAAAGGTGCACAGAAAAGCATTGGTTTTACAGTAAGTTCATATAATACAGACCTCAGGCTTAACTGGATGTGTTGGCTTCCGAGTTCTGGAGTAGTGAAATAAAAACTAAATAGGAAAAGAAAGAAATATGTATTAGCACCAAGTGTAACTTGCCCCAGACACGACACAGAGAATATGTTAGGCACTGTGAGGTCCTTACCCTTTTGTATACATCCTGGTTTTCCTGGAAGAGAATTGAAAGGAAGGTTATGTGGAGTTTCACTCAGGCAGGTATCTGATGATGTTTTCAGTGTAAACCATGCTACAAGCCTGACTGAATTTACTCAAATACTATAAAACAGTCCGGTTGAGACTAGTTGGCACAGGCTTTCAAGACAAAGTTGTCTCTTACAACTTATCTCTTATCCTTTCAATCACAGGGAGGAAACCAGTTCCTTTATTTCATAAAAATCAATAGTCTGTTCACCTATTTTCCAGATGCTAACCACTGTTCTCCATATTCCATATGCATCCTTCGTACTTTCTTCTTTTCATAGAAAAATCGGTGACAAGTTTTACTCATGCAGCCTTTCACCCACTTTCCCCAACTGTAACACACACACATGTGAGGCAGGCTGTCTGTGTGGATCATCATTCCATCCCCAGGACCAGTCACTCTGTAACCTCAAGCATCTCTTCTGAGGTAATGAATAAATGGCTCTCTGTCCACAGAACCTAGCAGCCTTTTCCTGTCTAAAGTCCTTCTGATGTCAGAAGGTAACCAAAAAAACCAGAGCCTGAGTGTCTGCAGGTGACCTCGATTGTTGAATACGGCCACTCCTGAGTTGTGTGATCACAGGCGCCTCCTGCAGACACAGCCCTGGTCTGTGGGGGACAGAGAGAGAGAGAGTTCACGAGGAGCTCCAGTCAGTCATCCCAAATACGGGATCAGTTGGGGCAACAGTGAAGCCAACAAGAGCCGCTGCCTTTCTATATATAACCTGGAAATACTGGCATTCTCATTAATTGAGTGACTCCTTGTTCTTTAACCAGAAATAATAGGTGTGTTGGGGAAATAAAAGCCATATAAAGAAATTCATTCCAAACAGGTCCTTGTACCCCACAATCCATTTGAACACCATATCTGTCATTGGGACAGCTGCACTTTCACTGTCCCTACTTATGTGGGGACACCACAGTGCTCACATGAAGAACATGGAAGCCACTGTGCTGTGAGGTGAGGGGAAGTGCAAAGAGGTGGAGAACTCCAAGCTCTCTCTTTCAGGCTTGGTCCAGATACCAGAATAATAAAAACATAATCATTCCCAAACATGTGCATAGTGGCACCTGAAAACATGATGCAAGTCACGAAGATATCATGAGAGCGAAGGTGGCCCTTGGATTGAGAGTGGGAAGGAGCTGCAACAAGAGGCAGCTCATGGCTGTTGTTCACCATGCTGTGGGCACCACTGAAAGCACATCACAGGTGTTGAAGCACTCGGTCAGGATAACTGAAGCTGGTACAACAATTATGTACACGGAACTAAGGCAACAGAGCAATCAAGACACTGCCAGGGTTGAAGAGCTTAGTCTGAGAGCCCAGGGTGTAGCTACAGGCTCTGAGGGAGGCAAAAGGAAAGCTGTCTAAGGATTTGAAGGGTCTGGTGTGTTTGAGAAACACTGAGATGAGGGATGCGGCTGGAGTGTGTGATGCTGACGACTGAGGGAGTGGAGGAAATGTTAGTGAAGGTGAAAACTGATAGGCTGTGCTGAGAGTTATGGTATATCCAGGACCACTCTCCTCAGTTTTTAATTAATCAACATTGACTTTGTATCCACTGAATTCCTTTAGCTGTGATTACTATAGTTACTGTGGTCCTTTACATCAGACCCACTGTGTTGGAGAACTGTTAGGCCATAATGCATCCATCTATGATATACATATAATGTTTTGTAAGATTATAAATTATATATGAAAGTATAAATTTATAAGATTTTAAAGTTATAAGATAATCTAATCTTAAGAATATACATGAAGTACCAGTATTTTGTGGTAATTTGTATCAATTGGAGAAACTTGATTTTTCCTGAAACTGTATTTTTATACACACAGGCACACATACAGAACATTCTCTAGGAGACAGCTAAAGCGTCATTTATTAAAAGGTTAGGATGCAAAAATATACACTAATGTAACCACAGGAGCTACCATATATATTATTTTTACCTTATGTTGGTTAGAACGTGTTTCCCTCTGGTTCAGAAAGTATGACAGCCGCTAAGACAAAATGAGGAAAATAAGTCAAACACAAGAATGAATTCTTTAGTTAATGGAATTCTCTTACAGTATATTTAAAACTCTAAAATTGTTCCATTTATGAACCTTGAATTATCTCCTCATGCAATGCAGCAAATTTCAATTCGGCTCTCAGGATTTTGTAAATGAGGTTGTGCAGCAATCAAAGTAAGGTTCTGCTGCAGTTAAATATCCGATCTTAAAATAGTTTTAAGTGAACATTAACCACATGATATTTTCAAAGCTGGAAATAAATGCAAAGTGTTGCACAATGGCATACCTCAGGATCCACAGTATTCAAGCTGTCAGGAGGAGTAGCTAAAGGTGGAGAAGCTCCTGTAACAAAAGATAATCAAAACACCAGTTCCAGAAGAGGCCATAGCATTTGCTTCTGCATCCATGCAATAAAAAAAATACACAGAGGTCTTAATAGAATCCATCACAGAGCAGAGCAAAGAAGTCATTGAGAAAGTAGCGCCTAAGAATGTAACAGAAGGCACTGCTAAGAGGAACTAAAACGGCAAACTACTTCTGCCTAGTACACTCGAATCCAAGATGTGTAACAACATTATTTTAAAACTGCATGTGCTCAGCTAAATGGGGGTTTCTAGTTTTTCAGTTAACAAATCAAGAAAGAAGGAGAAAACACTTAGGGACCAAGTAAGTTTCTACTTTGGTGGGATTCGTGAGGATCAAATATCAGGAAGTAATGCCAACAACATATGCGCATCTAGTCAGGGCTTTTAAGACACGTCAGTACCTGTCTCTGTTCCATCAGCACCTCCAGGAGTGGAGTTCTGGAAAGAGTTGTTACTAGCATGTAGTTAGAGCCTTCCAGCTCCCTTCTGACCTAGATGAACAGGTCTTTTCATTTACACATGATACAACATTCAGAGGTTTATGTAGTTGAATCCACAAGGTAGGTCAGCACCAACAAAATAAGATTAAATAAATACATATAATATCCTGAACTTGTATATCTTAAAATGTGGAACAGGGGCTATTTCGCTCAAGAAAAATTTATCCTAATAACAACATACATGCATACATATACACATACATACATGCACACACATATATACATACACACATATATGCATGCACATGCATATACATACATACATACACACACACACACACAGTGCTGGCTATTTGCTGTCTGCAATCTGAGTCAACAGGAAGCTAACACAATATTCTGGCATATTTAAACAACAACGTTCATGCCTTGAAGAGTAATATCTGACTTGAAAGGATACAAGATAATGTAGAATTAAAGGTACATATAGTTTTCTATAGGAAGACTGAAATTAGGATGTATATGTTAAATCCCTTCAATTATTTTGAGAACTGTCACAAGCAAGAAATATTCATCTAACCCTGAATACCCCTGAATCAGGCAGATCCCAACAAGAATCTCTGATTTGAATTCAGATGTTAGGATGTCACAGCTTAGTATAAAAATATTTTTTTATAATTTGATAATGCAAGGTACTGCATACCAATTCCAAGAGGTCTTATTGAGAGGTGTGTGTTAATACAAAGATGAGGACCAGAGGATCCTATGGTCAGGAAACAAAATCAAATAGAAAAAATAGGGAGGTGGATATAAGTATGCAGACAATAAATTAAAAACCAAATTTTCAGAAACAAACTATGAAATATAATTGTCTAGGAATCCAGAGGGCCAGCAGCTGATTGTCGGAGGCTGGCAGTGAGCTGAAGGTTAGACAAAGTAACTGAACAGAATCCAGAAAGGAGCTGGGAAACCACAGAGGAGACCTGGCACTCTGAAGATGTTAAGCTGATACCATGTCTAACAGTGCCCAAGTGTTGCAGTTACTCTTTAGGAGAAAACACACTACATTTCCCCAAGGTTCTCTATGCCTCTAAATCAAAATTCTAATGGAAAAGTTCAAATAGTCCGTTTCCGATCATGGCTCTCCATCAATAGCCTACTTTCTTGCACTCTATGGCAAACGTCCTAAAGATGCTGATCTGATCAAGGACTTCAGACCCTTCCCCCACTTCTGACTCCCTACAAACTGCCCAGAAATCAGAGATGCAGCACTCGGTCAGCACCGTGGACAGCGTCCGAGGGGGCTGGTGGATGCTCACCGTCAGGTTTCCCTGAGCCTTCTGGGTACCTGCTTCCACCCCTGATAGAAACCCTTTTGTGTCCACTCTCTTCAGCTGCCCATCAGGTTTCAGTTTCGAGAACTTTAAACCCAGTTTTCCTTTCTGTGTTTTCCTCTCTGGTATCTCTGAAACAGATCCCTAAGCAGGGTCTTCCCCAACTCGAATAGAACCCATACCCTTCAGTTTCACCACCACAAAATCAGGACATTCCTAAGAGGAAGAATTGTTTGATCTGAGTATCTCTGGATAAAGGGCCGTGGCTTCTCACCATGTCCATCATTCCAGTTAGACACAAGTGCCACTCCTCAAAACAAGAGGATAGATGTGATGGTAGTAAAGGAAGGAAGCTCAGCTCCCTTGAGAACTACCCTGATTAATAAAGCTCTGTCTCAGTTTTACTCAGAACCCAGTCCCCTTACCTGAGGAGGGAATCTGTAGCATACAGAAGCAGCAGATGACCAGGATCGGGGGAAACTGGGGGAGCGGACGTTTCATCTTCGAGCTCTGCTTCTCTTTGCAGACCACAGATGTGTGCTGTTCACAGAGATGATGAGTATTTCTCCAAGGTCCAGAGGCAGAGATGACCTCTGTCCTGCATCTGTCCAGCCCAGGGCAGTAGGAGCCTTTATTGGCCGCATCCTAGAGCCCATTGGCTGAGCACCAATCAGCTTTGCGCAGGAGGACCCTGGCTTTCTCATAAATGTCATGCTGGGCCCTTATTTGTAGAATAATATCCGCAGAGTGTAAGCATTGTAGAGTCATCTTTTTCAAGCCAGCAATACAAATAAGAAGCGGAGAGTCATAATTGTTTTTCTATAATGGTTTGAGAAAAACTTCTGACTCAGGGAAGGTCTGTTCTCCTTTCTTTCTAAACCATAAAGCTGGACATAAACCCATAAACTCTTGCATGAGTTCCTAAGAGGCTGTTTATTTTTTCATAGACGAATGCTGTCTTGAGGTCTTTGGTGCATCTAAGAGCGTATCCTGGATATAACATTACAGGATGCCAAAATTCAAGGAGAATATTTCATTATTTCATTATCCCATATTTGACTCATGAGAAGCTCTTTTATAGAAAAAGTAGTTCATCAACACGACTGCCCAAGCATGAGCTGAACAAGGATTCTGCCAACAGACATGCTAATGTGGATGGGAAAGCTGAGGGAGTCCTCAACCCTACACAAAGATCTTTAAGCAACTAAGGAAGGCTGAGAGTCTGATCTGGGGAAGAGTACAACAATTAATTATCCAATATTAGAATATATATATATATATATATATATATATATATATATATATATATATTAGCATTTAATTAAAAAGTGGCCATAGATTTGAAAAGGCATTGACAGATCAATGGGAAAGAAGAGAAATGGTCTGACTATATTATGAACTTAAAAAAAAGAAATAATTATTTAAAAAATAATTGAGTAACCAAAATATCACTGTCTACAGTTACAGACAAGTGAGATAGAACACTCCTTTAATATCAGCATTTGAGCTGGGCGGTGGTGGTGCACGCCTTTAATCCTAGCACCTGGGAGGCAAAGGCAGGCGGATCTCTGAGTTTGAGAGTACCAGGCTAGCCTGGTCTACAAAGTGAGTTCCAGGACAGCCAAGGCTACACAGAGAAACCCTCTCTCAAAAAACCAAAACCAAATAATAATAATAATAATAATAATAATAATAATAATAATAATAATATCAGCATTTGGGAGGCAAGAGACAGGTGGAACTCTTGTGTTCAGACCAGCCAGGGCTACATTGAGACATTGTCTCAAAACTAAATAAAATACATAAATAATCATGGTTGAAAATTTGCCTTTTAAAGATTATTTTTAGATTCATTTCTATAGACAAGTTATTACTCCAAAGTCAGAAATTTAAAAACATGGTAAGCAGAATCCAGCGTTAGTCTCAAGGCAGCTAGTTCGCCCACCTGTCTGTCCATCCTCGGAGTCATGGAGAGAGCCAGTCTGATCCAGAAGGCCAAGCTGGCTGAACAGGCCGAAAGCTATGAGGACATGGCAGCTTTCATGAAGGGTGCGGTGGAGAAGGGTGAGGAGCTCTCCTGCGAGGAGCGGAACCTGCTCTCAGTAGCCTACAAGAATGTGGTGGGCGGCCAGAGAGCGGCCTGGAGGGTCCTGTCCAGCATCGAGCAGAAGAGCAACGAGGAGGGGTCTGAAGAGAAGGGCCCCGAGGTGAAAGAGTACCGGGAGAAGGTAGAGACCGAGCTCAGAGGTGTGTGCGACACCGTGCTAGGCCTGCTGGACTCTCACCTCATCAAAGGGGCTGGAGAGGCAGAGAGCCGCGTCTTCTACCTGAAGATGAAGGGTGACTACTACCGCTACCTGGCCGAGGTGGCCACTGGTGATGACAAGAAGCGCATCATCGACTCTGCCCGGTCAGCCTACCAGGAGGCCATGGACATCAGCAAGAAGGAGATGCCGCCCACCAACCCCATACGCCTGGGCCTGGCCCTGAACTTTTCCGTCTTCCATTACGAGATAGCCAACAGCCCCGAGGAAGCCATCTCACTGGCCAAGACCACCTTCGACGAGGCCATGGCCGATCTGCACACCCTGAGTGAGGACTCCTACAAGGACAGCACCCTCATCATGCAGCTGCTGAGAGACAACCTGACGCTGTGGACAGCCGACAATGCGGGGGAAGAGGGTGGCGAGGCTCCGGAGGAGCCCCAGAGCTGAAGCAGCCTCCAACCTCCCTGGCCCGCCTTGCCCTCCAGTCCCCAGCCTGCAGAGAGGACTAAAACGGAGTGGGACTCCACCCTTCCCAAACCCTGAATGTTCTGCCACACCTTGGAAGGCTCCTCGGAAGGGGTGCAGCCAAGCTGAGGCCACCAGGACTGGGGAATCTCACTCTTCGTGTAGCTGTCTGGTGGGTGGTCCCAGCCCACCCCTGCTTTCTGCACCCCTACTTCCGCCCACCACTCCTGAATGTGTCCTCCCCCTGGGCCTCCAGTTGCTTCTGGATCCTAGGAATCGAGGAGGCTCCCCACCCCTGTGGCTGAGAACTGGACTGTGGCAAGGGCTGGGTGTGTGTGTGAGAGAGAATGTGTGTGTGAGTGAATGAGAGGGAACACACGTTTGCTGGGTGTGACCATGTTACCACTCAATAAAGTTGTCCTGTGACAAAAAAAAAAAACAAAACAAAACATGGTAACATGTTTACTTAATTATGAAAATGATTTGGTGTCATGTGCTGAATTTCTACATGCTGGGAACTGTTCCCAACAGCAAGCAGGTTAGCTTGTAATTATCAGAGAAGACACACAGTATACAGATGCTATTCTAGTTTTATGAATGGGGAAACTTAAGCTAGGAATTATTAAGGAACTCACCAGTGTTCATTCATCTATTGCCAAGAAATTGACCGGAAGGGCAGCTGAGTCTGTGTATGGGTCCACAGACAATAGGATTTGGGTTGATAAATTGCTTTTTCCAAAATGAACCCTTTGGGGAGTTACAGGAGATGAAATCTTCTACTTCTTGCCAGAAGGATCACACATATGTCATCAAATATTTTATCAAATATATATATATATATATATATATTACAAGATACAAGATAGTCAATTGATCATTGCAATGTACCTCAAACGTGTTAATGCTTGTTTTTCTTGGATATATTTTCTAAATTTTAAAAATTGTTTTAAAAGTTGACTCTATTTACTTCGATTTACCCAACTTCATTTTAAATGAATGAACTTCGTAAGAACAATTCTGATCAGTACAATTCTCAGATTTCATCACAGACGTTTATGCAGTGGAGTGGGCAGTCAATGCAGAGACTTATTCATGGCTGGTTGAAATACAGAGAATACGTATCTATGCAATGCTTAGTCACAAATGGGACATCCTCCCTCCTCCCAGAAGTCTTAGGAACCACATAGAAAGAATGAAAAGACCGAGAGAGCCAGAGGTTGGGAGTAGTACGCTGAAAATTTGCCATCTGGGACCACTGAGCTCATGAGGTCTGCACATGATCAAGTTAGTTAGCATTCTAGTTCACAACCACATGAGGGCGCTATGGAGAGTTGACCGCTTCTGGCAGAGAGAATCGGATTTTTCTTTAAGGGTGTGGTGCCCAGTAGGTATGCTCCAGTGGATGACCCCACACCCAGCAGTGTAAGGAAAGCACAAATTGGAACCTTTGGGTTATTTAAAAAGAAACCAAACACAAAGTTGGTAAGGGGGTAGGGATGTATGATGTTTATTCTTGATGTCAACTTGGAAATGTCTAGAATTAACCAAAACTCAAATGGCTGGGTCCACCTATGAGAGATTTTCTTCGTAATTAAATCGTGTGAAGTGGGAAGACCCACTTCTAATCCAGAACTGAAGACCAGCTGAGACATTCAGTCGTATGAATTGAACACTCCTTAATTCTTGGGGTTTCCATTTGTAGGCAGCCATTGTTGGACTCTACCTGGACCAGAGTTTGCAAGCCATTCTAATAAATCACATGCGTACATCACACACACACACACACACACAGACACACACACACAAACACACACGAGAGAGAAGATAGATAGATAGATAGATAGATAGATAGATAGATAGACAGATAGATAGATATTCTGTTAGTTCTGTTCTCTAGAGAATCCTAGCTGGAGTTACAGGGAGACGTTGAAGTTCAATACAGTCCAAATACATTGTATGACATTCTTTCAAAAATTTAATACAAATATTATTTTTAAAAATAATTTTGAGCAAGAGTTACCAGAAGTAATTATTTGTGTCTTTAAATGGCATATTTTCCAAACGGGTTTCCATTCATAACAATGGGAATTATGAAGTCTATTTTATCATAATTTTTTCTCCTCCCACAACTCACCAAGAAATAGAGACTTATAGTTATTATAATATGTAAAATTTTAGTTTAAGAATAACTTATTGTAGTTATACACCAATTGGAGACTATGCTACTTATATTAAAATATGTTCATTGATTAATGGAAAGTCTTGAATAAATGAAAGTCAGATATGAAGAAGTACTTTCTAAGTGCAAATTACTTACAAGCACTTAAGACTCCATATGCACATAGCAGCAAACATATGTGGCAGCTCTGTTTTCTATCAGCAGGTGCTTCTTGGACATCCGGTCTGTGTCTAAAGGATACACATTTTTTTTTCAAATAAGCCACCACAATGAATAATTAAAAACAAACAAGTTTTGTCCATATTAATTCTCAGACTTTTTACAGATTCACATATGCATATCTGGTCCTCCCTAGTTCTCAGACATTCAAAGCAAGATGTAAATTATCATTTGTAATATTAATTAAAAAATATAAAGTTGCAAGAAAAAAATCACTGTGCTTATATCATTCCTTGTTATGCTGCTATGGGCTGTGTGTTCTCTCCATGATTTATATCGTGCTAAAGGTCTATGCCACAGTGTAAGCTATTCAGAGAACTGGAACCTTCAATAGAAGGTTAAATGGAGTTATAAGAGAGATCTCTCCAGCCTTTCAAGCATGCAGAGGAAAGGCTATGAGAGCCCACTGTGGGTAGGGAGATCTTCCAGCCACAAGCCAAGGAGAGCAGCCTACCAGAAACCCACCATGCACAGCTGGGAAAATACTGACCTCTCCTGTTGAAGGCCCCAATCTATGGTGTTTTATAATATCAATTCAAGCAGAAGAAAACAGACACAGAGGGATTTTCTAGTCAAATCGATAAAAGAGCAAAGTCAAGAAGTTAAAATTGGAAACTCTCACAGTGCTTTCAAATTGTGACTGTCTAGAAGGAAAAAGAGTCAATTGGTAAATTATTGAAAGCTCATCAAAATGATCAGATTTTAAAGAAAACGATTTTCAGGTGTAATTTTCTTAGGAGTACAAGTAAGCTTTAAAAATAAATTAAATAATTTGATTTTTAAGTGTGTGTATGTGTGTGTGTGAAAGAGAGAGAGAGAGAGAGAGAGAGAGAGAGAGAGAGAGAGAGAGAGAGAGAGAGAGAGAGAAATTGGATATAAGTGCAGTACCCTAAGAGCCCAGAGGAGGGCACTGGATCTCCAGGAGCTGCAGTCACAGGTAGTTGAGAGCCACCTGACTGGTGGGTAGTGGGAACTGAACTCAGATCCCCTGGGAGAGCAGGACATGCTCTTAATCAATGAGCCGTGTCTCTAGCCCCCACAAATAGCTTTAAAATCAGTAACAGACCAAGGCCTAAGTGGAAAGATGAATATACAGATCACTGACAAAACCACAAGGCTTTGCTGAAGAGCGTTCAAGAGAGAGTGAAAAACTGAAGCAGTGTTTACCCGAAAAGACATGATGCTATCAGAGGTTTAATGAATGACAAACTGATCTATAAAGATAGCATAGTCCTAGTTAAAATTCAAAATTGCCTTTCCACCAAATTCTAAAACAGCTAAAATTAATTTGGGAAATAAAATATTTATTAACATTTGGCAAAGTTGGGAGGGGGACAAACATGTTATTGTTCTACTCATGAACAACGGGTAATAAAGCGGAATAGAGCCTCTTTAAGCACACCCATTGGTTTAATACAAAGAAAAGGCGACGATTCAAATCTGTGACAATGCTAAACTGAATGATGTTATGGACAGGTGGCCAATTATTTGACAAAAACAAAACCCTATTTTCTATTGTAAGCTACAAATTCCAGCACATTAATGAACTAAACCTAATATGTGCTTGTGCCCATGCATGTACACACACACACACACATACACACACACGTACTATGAATGCTTCTCTATTTTCTGTACGTTAAGCTGACTGATACATTCATATCTCTTCTGGAGTTGTGGTATAGCTCAGTGACAAGGTACTTGCCCAGCATAACAAAAATTTTAAAAAATTAAAACCCCAACTTTATGCCTGGAGAGCCCCTCTTCCCATGGCTCCCAATTCCCATAGGTCGCAAGGACTCAGCCGAGAGCCAGCTTGCTGCAGCTTAGATCTGCAATGTCTTCTCTCCCAAGGACCCATGATTTGTTGGCTTGATTCTCAGCCTGTGACAATACTGCAAGGTGACAGACACTTCAGAAGATGACCTCTAATAAAAAGAAGTTAGGTCATTGGGAGTCTGTCCTTGAAGAGGAAATCAGAGGGCCCCTTCCTGTCTGTTTAGATCCTGGCCTCTTGAAGGTAAACATTTTTCTTCCACCGCACCCTCAAAGGAATGGGGCCAAGCTAGCATGAGCTAAACCAAAGTAAAATTTCCCTCATTTTTGGTTGTTGATCTCAGATAACTTGTTGTGTAGGGGGTGGTTCTGATGCTAAGGTCCTGTTCACCGATTGGTTCTTGATCGATCAATAAATATGCCAGGGGCCAATTGCTGGGTGGAAGGAAAAAGGCGGGACTTCCGGGTCCCTGCAGACAGGCTAAGAGATGCAGGAAGAGAAAGGGGGATTTCACCATGCTTCAGAAGGAGGAAAGGTGACTAGCCGTGTGAGATCTTGGGCCACTTTCTCAGGCGGGAGATTAGAAACTCAACTTAGCAGAGGGCAGTTTTGGGTTGCTGAACAAGGAGAAGTTAACTGAGCAACTAAAGTTGAGGGCAGATTTAGGATGCTGAGCTAAGAGAATTAGGAAGGGCACAGTAGCCATGGGAGATTAGAAGCGCCCAGCAATTGAGCCAATAAGGCAGGTTGAAAAAATAAGCTAGCGTGTGTGTGTGTGTGTGTGTGTGTGTGTGTGTGTGTGTAGAGGGGGAAGACTGGTAGCATGGTCCACTGGGAGCTTAAAGTGGGGTAGGAAAAACTACATGCTACATTGTTGCTGAATGGAAAATTGACTAGCAGGTGCCTTTCATGGGCAAACTAACCATCTAGAGCTCATAACCACTCCATCAGGTGTCACCACAGCAGAGGATGCCCTGTCTGTCTTCAGCATCCCAGAGGGATGTAGCAGACATGCAGGAGGCACTATTTCCTAAAGTCTGAAAAATTATTACTGTGCGGTGCCTTGTGCCCCTCAGCCGTTCTCCCTTGCCTTTTCTCAGAAGTCCCAATGAAGACGTTAGCTTCAGACTCATCCTCACCTCTGCATTTTGCTTCCTGGCGATTTTACTGTCTTTGCACATGGTCCTTTGTGGACTAGCATACCTCTTGTGTCTAGGGGAGGTAAGTACAGATGTACTTTGGCTTAGGATGGGGTCAAAAATCACAGAAGTTGAAAATGTATTAAGCATACCCAACCTACCAGACATCGTGCTTGGCAACTGCACACCCTTTCCCCTTGGGATTACAAGGCTGACAGGGAGTCATGTCTACCAGTGCCCAGAATATTGCTAGCTCAAGAAAGGATCAAAACTCAAACTAAGAATTAGTTTCTATTGGACATGGATTGCTTTCATATGATCATAAACTTTTAAAAAAAGTCATAAATTTGGTATTGTCTGTAAGATAAACTTTGTTTAAATTGTCTTTCCCCTTTTTTGTGTGTGAGAGAGATAGAGAGAGAGAGTCTGTGTCTATATGTAAATGTGTATGGGAACCCAGGTGCCGTGTACGTGTATGGAAATCTAAGGACAACTTGCAGGCTCTGTCCTTCATCTATGTGGGTCCCAAGGATCGAACTTGGGCTATTAGTCTTGGCACCAAGCATCTTTAACCTCCAAGTCATCTTGCTGACCCAAAACTTTGTTTGTGTGACCTTTGTTTTGTCCCGTCTCCTCTTGAGGCCACCCTTGCTTGACTAGCAAGAATGTAAAGAATATAAAAAAAATAAAATATATTCAAAGAACATAAAGGCTGTGAGTGTGTCTCAGTGGTGTGCTGCTTGCCCAGCATGCATAGAACCCTGAGCTGGGAAGAAGAAGAAGAAGAAGAAGAAGAAGAAGAAGAAGAAGAAGAAGA
>NW_021604696.1:8954619-8962903 GCF_004785775.1 Grammomys surdaster | reverse complement strand
GAAGAAGAAGAAGAAGAAGAAGAAGAAGAAGAAGAAGAAGAAGAAGAAGAAGAAGAAGAAGAAGAAGAGGAGGAGAAGGAGGAGGAGGAGGAGGAGGAGGAGGAGGAGGAGATAGAAAAGACAGAGATGTATGGATACTTATAAAAATCTTATGTTAGAAAATGGTGGCAGGACCAGGGAGATGGCTTAGCTGCTAAAAAGGACAGACTGAGCAAGCCTGAAGGCTACATTTAGAAACCATGTTTTGTTTTGTTTTGTTTTGTTTTGTTTTTGTTTTTGTTTTTGTTTTTTTTTAAAGAAGGCAGTGTGTGGAGGCATGTCTTCAGTCCCTGAACTCCTAACTCCTACAGTGATTTGGGAGATGGAGACCAAAAAATCCTTCAGTTTATGATCCCGCCCATCTGAAGAATTGAGCACAGCCGCAAACAATGAGGATATCCCTGCCTCAGACAGGCTAGAAGGCAAACTGACTAGAAATTGTCCTTTGACTTCTAAACACATAGGGTCTGTCTGAGGAGATCAGAAGAGAGCTTTGAATCCCTTGGAGTTGGATTTACACTTAGTTTTCAGCTGCCCAACATGGGTGCTGGGAACTCAGCTTGAGTCTTCTTTAAGAGCAGTACAACCTCTGAAAAATTTCTCTTAAGCAAAACTTAAAATTAGGAAATTATAAAGGAAAAGATCTATAAATGTCATTTTGTTTCTAAAAGTTCTGTATATTATCCGGGCTGGGTTACATAATTAATGTGAGCAGGCATGAGATATATGAGTATTAGGAATTCCAAAAGAGTTTAATAATCCCATGGAGGGTGACTGCACAACACAGACAAAATTGTAAATGAATTGACGATTAACATGTAAACATATGCGGCTCTTTAAAAGATTAAGTAGATTCTGTATGCATTAACGGAGTAAGTCCTTTACGATATAATTAATAAAGACAAATTGTTTTAAAAACTGCACTCCACATCTGGTATCAACTTCTGATAACAAACAGAAGCAAGCCATCTAAATAATCAGGTCAGAAATTTGGCCTGGGCTCCAGGGGGCGGTCCTTACAGCATGGATGAGACTCCAGGGGGTGGTCCTTAAAGCATGGGCTGGGACTCCAGGGGGCAGTCCTTACAGCAGGGGCTGGGCTCCAGTGGGCAGTCTTTACAGCAGGGGCTGGGCTCCAGGGGGCAGTCCTTACATCATGTGTGGGACTCCAGGGGGTGGTCCTCACAGCATTGGTGGGACTCCAAGGAGTGGTCGTTATAGCAGGGGCGGTTCTTTTGGCATATCCGACCTTACAGAGTCATGATAGTGTGGGCTGATATCACTTGGACTCATTCCTATATCTGCATTCACAACAGAACACACGGAGGACCCGGGTTCCTTTTCTGTGTATTCTCTCATTCTTCGGATGACTAACTCAGGGTTGGTCTTATGTTTAGTTTGGAGTTTTAAGGCAGTGAGAGTAGAAGCCACCGGGCCTCTTGAGTCCTAGGTTTGAAGCTGACACAATTGTACACCACTACCTGTGTAAGTTTCTATCCTGTCTCTGTGACAAAGTGCTCGACCAAAACAACTGAATGAAAGAAAGATTCTCATTAAACTGGATTCCTTTGAAAATGTTTGTAATATTAAAACTCAGAAGGCTTTCAAAGAATTGCTTTATTCTGCAGGATGTAAAAATTTTAACTCGTAAACCAATGATAAATTTGTGTTTTCAAAAGTATATCTTGCTAAGTTCCCTAAGGTAACTTGCTAAATTACCTTTGGTCCAAAGTATTAAGACAGGAAAAAGAAAAATATTTTTGCCTAGTTGGGACAGACATCTATGAAGAAAGACTAACAAATCAACCAAAGAAAAGCAAGTTGAAGTTTTGTGACGCGGCATTATGATTTAAATGAAGGTGTCACTTTTTAAAAATTCATATTGGAACAGTTTGGTTCGTGTTCAGACAAAATCCCTGTGACAGAAGTGGGTTTGGGATTAGCATCTTTACTGAAGGGCTCGTTGTTCATGAAGAACCGTCTCTTCTCCTGTCATCCATGTAAAGACACAGGGCTTCTCACCTCTAGAAGTATAAAGATGCCATCTTGGATGCAGAGACCAGGCCTTGCCAGACAATGTGTGAAAAATATTTCCCTTCTTTATTAATTGCCATTCTGGGTATTTTGTTATAGCGCTACAGACACACTAATACATTATACACTAATATAAGAGAGGTACCTGGAAAAGTGAGTAATCTCAGACAGGTAGTTTAGATTCCAAGAAGGCTGGTTATGGTGAGGGCATGGCTATGGGGAACAATCTAAGAAACGTAATAAGTCTTATTAGGCATGGGTCAGGGAGAGCTTCTGGTTAGTTGCTTTATGCATCCTTTTTCCTGGCTTTAGACAGAGACTGTCTCACACACGGATATTTCCCTTATAAATGTGAAATTTCTCTTACACAGAGATAACTTCTGTTTTAAGAACATCCGTTGCGATTACTGTTTCCCAGAATAATTAGCTCAAAATATTCTCTACGCAAAAGAGGCTTATTTTGGAGCAGCATACTGTAATCTCCTGCAGTCATGTTTTGGGATGGCAAATTCCCATTTATCTGAAGAGCAGGCATTCTCAGATTTGTTTCAGAATTCTGACGGTCAAATCCCACAAAGCCAATTGGTGGAAAAAGCAGCCAGCCTCTCCCATTGGCTGGCACTGTCTCCACCCACCTGAATGCTCTTTCTTCCCTTCCCACCTGGTGCAGTCTGTATCTTCTTCTAACCTCCTCATCTGCTCATATTTGGGGATTTTCCACAGGTTATTTCATATGTATTGGCTGATGTATTTTAAAACACAAATAAGCATCAGATGTTCATACTGCTGTGTGTCCGTAACCACAATTAACAAAACAGTAACTATGGTTAGTAACAACCTCTCCTCCTACTGCCCCCAAAATAATTTCCATGATATTCCGAGAGGTCCTGCTTTACAGTCAGCCATTGTCTCAAGCCAGGTGATGTTCCAGCTTTACCGATCTCCTAGGTCCCTGCAGACTAGAATACACTCTCTCTGCACATTCCAACGCCTACTTGGAAACAAAGGGAACTTAAAACATCCCCAAATCAAAGTGATTTTTATTCATTGTTTATCATAGTCTAAATTCATCAGGCCGTATGAAACATTTTGTATTCAGGTAACATTGGAAAGAGACTGAAATATTTGAAATATTTTTAATATATGGATATTTAGTTTATTGGGTGTGGGTCAGGATATTTACTATCATGTGAATAAGAATACCTCTAGGGTTTAGGAGTCATGTGTTTGCCCTTAAAAATAGAAAATATGCAGACCTAATCCCCCATCTTGTTTATATAGTATTCCCCTGAAACTTTATAGTTGGGAATTGTCATGCTAGGGATGTTAAGAAGAAAAAAAAAAAAAAAGAAAAGATGACCCCCCTATAAGCTTAAGACATCTGGTCCCCACAGGCTAAGTTCCCATTTTTGTTATCTTTCTGATCTATGTCTGTGCTCCCGTCCCTCTCTCCCACCCTACCACAAGTGTTCACGTGCACACACACACACACACACACACACATACACATATACACACAGAATACACATATACACAGGCACACAAATACATGCATGCATGCACACACCCACACGCATGTGCATGCATATGCACACTTACACACATGCACTCACATAAACACATTCATGCACACATATACACACACTTGCACACACATGTGCACACACAAGTATGTGCACACATACACACACGCAGTAATTCTGGGTAAATGAAGTAGTAGCTATATATCACAGCCTAAAAACACTCTGTCTTGAAATTTTCTTCCACCAAACAAATAAACTCATCCCTTTTGAACACGGCTTCACTCCAGTTCTCAGGACACAAGTGGATGCAGTTAGATGCTTTGATAGAATACAACATGAACGATCTCTAGTTTAATTCCTTGTTTCCCATGAACCACACGAGCACAAGCTCTTACTGTCAAGATTTCTATATATTCTGGTCTCCAGAGCTCCCACCTGAATGGCTTAGCTAACCCTGCTTAGAGCATCAGTGCCTCACTAGACTATAACTGTTCACATTCCTTCCAAAAGCCAATTTCAAAGGCCTTAGACCCTCAGGGCCAGGCAGTCACACAATGGGACACTTCTTTCACATTGCTGTGACTAAATCCTTCCAAAACCAATGTATAGAAGGAAGGGTCTATTTTGGTCCATGGTTTGAAGGTCTACAGTACATTGTGGATGGAAAGTAAGGGCAGTCAGTGGTGGCTTTTCCATTTTGCACCCTTTATTTAGTGTTGGCCTCTGAACTTGGGGTGATGCCACCCATGTTCATAGCAGGCCTTCATCTTTAAGCAATCCTCTTTTGAAACATCCTCACAGACCCACGCAAAGTTATGCCACATCGGTTCCTAGGCATTTCTTCTATTTTCTTTTAGATCTATTCATATTTTTTTATTTTATGCACATGTTTTATCACTATGTATGTATGTGCACCCTGAGTGTGCATTGCGTATGGACTCCAGAAGAGGGCGTCAGATCCTCTGGAACTAAAGCTACAGATAGTTGTGGCGCACCATATGGGTACTGAGAACCAAACCTGGGTCCTCTGCAAGAGCAGCAACTATTCTTAACAGCTGTCCCATCTCTCTGGCTCCACTAGACATTTCTTAATCTCATTCTTAACAGCTGAGCCATCTAGACATTTCTTAATCCCATCTACAAACAACACCCTTGAGCACCGGTCTGTTCCGCTGTCTACGCATTCTGACTTTCAGTCTGATGATGGACTGTGACAGTGCTCGCAGCGCGCTCACTCTTAGTCGGATGTCGCAGGCTAAGGGTTGTTGGTTTGTTGTTTGTTTGTTTGTTTTTCAATTCAGGGCCATACTATAAAGCCATGTAGGCTACACTCTAATAGTATTTTTCTGGATTCCATGTTTTCCTTACCCATCCTGAATAGGATATGCTCCCAGAATGCATTGAGGCATTCATAATACCCCCACCGCGGAGGAAGCAATCACTTCTCAATACAAAATCAGATTGGCCCATTTATTCCTCTATTTTTCATGCTAGTAATTTTCTTTGTACATTACTTGCACACAGGCTCATAGACTGACTCTGTCTCCTATTGGCTGGAGGCTATATCATTCTTGTGATACACCAGCTAAACATTACTCAGCTAGAATGCCAGTCATTACCACACTTGTCAGAAAACGAGACCCCGCATTTTAAGCCCATTTCATACACTTAAGCATTTGAAGCATGTTTGTAAAGACTAAACTGTCTTACGATTCTTTAAAGACTAGAACGCGTCATCGAATGGAAAGTAGAGGTTGTTTTTTGACATCTAGCTTAAGCATGTGGATGATTTTTATTGGATATCCAAAAATCCATCAAGCAAGTGAAAAATCCGAGGCTGCCTGTGTTTGTGGATGATTGTATTCAAGTTATCGTGTTCTCGGGGAGCTCTAAGCCTTTATGGGTTTTTGATGTAGGAGACGTGTTACCCGTCATTGGGAAGGTGGGTCCCTAAGACGAAAAAAGGGAAATGTAGGGTAACGGGTTCTTGGGCCCAAGGACTGACAGGGTGGCAAGTTCCTGAGACTTGGAGTACTGAATAAACCAGCAGCCCAGGAAAGCCAATGGTTTTCTGGCACACATACTAAAAAGTAAATAGATAGATAAACAAACAAACAAACAAGATAATTTACTCCATATACACAAGGCTGGTTCAAAATTTGAAGATTATTCAGACAGGGCACACACACTCACACTGAAGAACATCTATAAATTTCAGCAATCAGTATACTAAGACGTTTAACCAAACTGGACACTAATTGTGACAAGACAATTTTTTTTAAAACTCAGAATAATAAGGAAAATGGAAACTTCTCCGATGTACAAACATGCTTCTGCAGCAGACCCACAGCCAGCCCTACACAGAATAATCAGAGTCAGAACAGCTCTCCTCTGGACATGGCGCACTCAGGGATGCCTGATGTTTACTGTGCTTATTTGACATGGTGGTGTAAATTTTACCAGAGCAGAAGGGCAACAATCAGAAATAAAAGACATACATAGAGATTGAAGATGGAAAAATGAAACTGTTTCCATGTTCAGATGACATTCTTGCTTGCCTAGAACACTGTTTTAAAGTTTATTGAAAGTTTAACTTTATATGAGTGTGAGAGTGCCTGCATGTGTATGTATGTGCACTGTGCTTGCTGGGTACCCATGGGGGTCAGCAGAGGACATTACATTCCCTGGAACTGAAGTTAAAGAAGATTGTGAACTGGGGACCCAAAGCAGGACCTCTGCAAGAAAGAGAATACTCCAGAATATCTTAGGGGACAGAACACCAGGAGAATTAACAACTGCATAGTGTCTATTGTTAGTTCATCTGTTAATTGAATTTCTCTATGGCTTGATCTCTGTATTGTTTATTAAACATCTGTATACAAATACAGAGAAACACCAAGAATAAAAATAGTGGATGGATAATTATCAAAAAAGAGTACTCAAGATATAAAGAACTTTCTAAGTCACCCTACAAGAACTCCCTGAGCCATATCTGAATAACAGCCTACATAACCATGACAATATCAAATATTAAACTAACCCTAACCTAACCTAACCTAACCTAACCTACCCTATCCTAACCTAACCTAAACCTGACTTATCCTAACCTAATACTGAACTAACACTAACCTAACCCTAACATAACCCTAACCCGAGGCTAATTCTAAGCTAGCCCTAAATCTAACATTAACCTAACATAACCCTAATTGTAAGCTAATTCTAAGTTAACCCTAAACCTAAACTAACCTTAACATAAACTAACTTAACCTAACCCTAACCTTAACCTAACCAAAACTTAAACTAACTTAACACTAACTTTATCT
Source organism: Grammomys surdaster (assembly GCF_004785775.1). Taxonomy (NCBI): domain Eukaryota; kingdom Metazoa; phylum Chordata; class Mammalia; order Rodentia; family Muridae; genus Grammomys; species Grammomys surdaster. The sequence continues at coordinate 8,955,984 of NW_021604696.1, read as the reverse complement.
TAACCCTAACCTAGCACTAACCTTAAACTAATTCTAAGCTAACCCTAACCCTAACCTACCCTACCCTAACCTAACCTAACCTAACCTAACTGTGACCTATCCTAACCCTAACCCTAACCTTAACCTAACCCTAACCTAACACTAACCTAACCCTAAACCTTTCAAGTGTTACTGCTATCTTAACTGTTAACTGTGCCACTGGGGTTTGTCCATAGCTTTCTCACAACAGTTCTAGTTGAAGACCACAGTCCCAGTTCTCCATATGAAAGGGAGGAAGTTTCGATGTCACTAAGTTAAAAAAAAAAACCCAACAACTCTAGTTCCAAGTTAAAATGGAAAGAATCAGGAACTCTTTATGAGGGTTGGTGAGATGGCTCACTGGGTAAAAGGGTTGCCACTCCATCCTGGTGACCTCTGTTACATCTGTGAAATTTGTGTAAAATGCTGGATGCAGTGACACACATCAGTAACTACAGAACGTCACAGTGAGATGGGACTAAAGGCGGGAGAATGGCCAGAAAACTGTAGGCCAGCTACACACATGGAGCACACAGTGGAAGAGAAACCTTGCCTCAAAATAGGGTGAGAACTGATTCCCAGAGGTTGTTCTGTGACAATCACATGTATGCTATGGAATGGGCACAGCAATAGACAGTTATACCCATGTTCATTTACATACATGATCACTCACACACATGCTCATTTACATACATGATCACTCACACACATGCTCACTCACACCCATGCTCACTCACAACCTTGCTCACTCACAACCTTGCTCACTCACAACTTTGCTCACTCACACTCATGCTCACTCACACTCATGCTCACTCACACACATGCTCACTCGCACACATGCTAACTCACACCCATGCCCATTCACACACATGTTCACTCACACCCATGCTCATTCACTCCCATACTTACTCACACTCATGCTCACTCATGTCCATGCTCACTTACACCCATGCTCACTCACACACATGCTAACTCACACCCATGCCCATTCACACTCATGCTCACTCACACCCATGGTAACTCACACACATGCTAACTCACACCCATACTCATTCACACTCATGCTCATTCATACCCATGCTCACTCACACCCATGATAACTCACACACATGCTCACTCACATCCATGCTCACTCACACCCATAATAACTCACACACATGCTCACTCACACACATGCCCACTCACACACATGCTCACTCACACCCATGCTAACTCACACACATGCTCATTCACACTCATGCTCATTTATACACATGCTCACTCACACTCATGCTCACTCACACTCATGCTCACTCATACCCATGCTCACTCACACTCATGCTCATTCACACTCATGCTCACTCACAC
>NW_021604696.1:8945848-8954609 GCF_004785775.1 Grammomys surdaster | reverse complement strand
TGCTCACTCACACTCATGCTCATTCACACTCATGCTCACTCACACTCATGCTCACTCATACTCATGCTCACTCATACCCATGCTCACTCACACTCATGCTCACTCATACCCATGCTCACACACATGCTCACTCACACACATGCTCACTCACACCCATCCTCACTCATACCCATGCTCACTCACACTCATGCTCACTCACACTCATGCTCACTCACACCCATGCTCACTCACACCCATGCTCACTCACACCCATGCTCACTCACATCCATGCTCATTTACACTGATGCTCACTCATATCCATGTTCACTCACACTCATGCTTACACCAGTACTCATTCACATCCATTCTCATTCACACCCATGTTCACTCACACTCATGCTCACCCACACACACCATGCATGCACACAATAATAAATACTCATTAAAAGTTAAAAATAAAAGTCTGCATTTGAAATATGTACATGCATTTCCCTTAAGTTTTTTCATTAGCTTGAAGTAAAGTGTGGAACGACAATGACTATCTGTAAGTCTAGTTCATTGGCTGTCCATATGTCTAGAGCAAACTAGTATACTTGATCTGTCGTTTGTTAAAGAGAGAAGCACTTCTTGTAGCTGGGAATCTAGCTATGAGGTGGGAAATGAAGAAAAACACATTACAACGTCAGACAGTGAAGGTGTTCTTAACCACTGCAAAGTTCATGCCCACAAGACTCAACCAGCTTGGGGAAATGTTAGCAGACCAACGAGAAGACAATACAAGCTTTCACTGCTGTTAAGTTTGGTGTGCTGAAACCCACAAGGAGCAGTCGCTCCAGTCTTCAGGCCACACGAGAGCTCTGATGTTCACCCAGAGCCTCCTGGCTTTCTGGAATGAGAGGCTGCAGGCTTCCTTAGGTGACCTCTGTGTTTGTGAGGGCTGGTCTAATGAATCACATCCTCCATCAATGGAACCAGCTTGGAGAAATGTTAGCAGACCAAAGAGAAGACAATAAAAGCTTTCACTGCTGCTAAGAGAAAGCATTGAAAGTCGCTGTTGAGACTATTGAGAGTTCTGTTTCTAGAGAACCCAAGATCAAGGGATTTTAACATTTTAACATCTTATTTTGAAACTCATAAGGAACTATGACAATTAAACATCAGTGTTCCTTATGATCTCAGAAGAGAACCAGAAATCAGTACCCTCCAAGATCAAACACAGCCCAGAATCTTGCCCAAGGAATTGAACTTAATTCTAATCCAGTCTGGACCTCTGGGCCAGCTGCCAATTACCAGAAAAGGCAAAGGACATGGAACATGGTGACTGAATTGCAAAGGGTAATTAGTAAACCTCAGCCCATGAGGAACTCTGCCAGTCAAGAGGTCCACTGTAAAGAAACAAGCAGAACAAGAAACCCCACACTGGAAGCTGGTTGAAAGAGGGATGACTATGGTGAGAACGGACTCCCTGCATATCCAGGAATAACATATGTTCTATTTTCTTATAACACAAAGTACCGATGCCAAAAAATATCAAATAATAATCTAATTTTATCTCCCTTAGAAGCCACTGGCAGGGGGCTGGAGAGATGGCTCAGCGGTTAAGAGCACTGACTGCTCTTCCAGAGGTCCTGAGTTCAAATCCTAGCAACCACATGGTGGCTCACAACCATCTGTAATGAGATTTGATGCCCTCTTCTGGTGTGTCTGAAGACAGCTACAGTGTACTCATAAATAAAATAAATAAATCTTAAAAAAAAAAAAAGAAGCCACTGGCAGTTTATTCTAAGTGCTTAAATATTTTCTTCTTTCTGCTAAAATCCAGTACCTTTACCAGAATGTCTATCACTGTTGTCGTCAATATTTGCTAGTTTTCTTTCCAATCCCTTCTGATTTTTTTACTTTCTTCATTTCCTATAATCTATTGTTAATTTGATCGTCATTATGTTACTAACTTTCTCTTCATTTCAAAATTCCACTATCCTTTTGTTTCTAATATTCTTGTGAATAATGTCACATTTCTTCAGACTTTCTAGTTCTAATTAGGTTTCCTCTGATGCCTCGTGTGTTACAATAATGCTTTAAAATGTGACGTGATTATGGCTGCTGACTTCTGAACTTTGTAAGAAAAGGAGGAAAGAGTGTGTGTCAAAAGTTAGACGCAAACAAAGTTGGCATTTATAAATCTATAGTTTAAACACAAATAGTGAAAAATAGAAGAGCTGTATAGAGACTAGGCTTGTGATCCCACCTGTCTGGGAATATGAAGCAAGAAGGCCAGAAGGCCAGACTGGGTAAGTTGTGCAGCCCTGTCCTTTTTTTTTTAAATGTATTTATTTTTAATATGTGTGTGTGTGTGTGTGTGTGTGTGTGTGTTTTACCTGCCTGTGTGTCTGTGTACCATGTGTATCCCTGGTGCCCAAAGATAGCAGAAGAGGTTGTTATATCTACTGTAACTGGAATTGTAGACAGCTGTGAACTACCATGTGGCTACTGGGAATGGAATTCAGGTCCTCTGGTAAAACAGCTGGCCAGAGTTTCTAACCACTGCCCCACCTCTCCAGCTGGTTTTAGGACTTCAGAACTGGTATGCAGGAAGAATGGAAAAACTTTGGAGCCTCCTAAAGATCCAATACCATTGCATAAATGGGGGCGGGGCACAGAAAGTTTGTAAGAACCAGAGGAACATGGACTATACCTACTAGTAATGTTAGAAGCTACACCTGTATGGTTTCCCAACACAACTACCTAAACATGAGCTGAACAAGGACCACAAGCTGACATGGTGGAGGAAAGCGCCAGAGATCTCAACCCTACACAAAGAACAACAGGCAACAGGAAATACTGAGAAAGGGAGAGATGGTCTTCCCCAAAGAAGTACACACTGGTCGGTCATCCAAAACATACAAACTAGTAAAATTATACAGAATGGGCAGGTTGTGCTCATGAATTTAGGAGTGTGTGTGTGTGTGTGTGTGTGTGTGTGTGTGTGTGTGAAAGAGAGAGAGAAATAGAGAGAGTAATTAATGAAAAAGAAGGCTATGAATTTGAAAAATAGCAAGGATGGGAAAGTTTGAAGAAGTAAAGAGAAGGAAGGAGTGATGGAATTATAATCTCAGAAAATAAAAGAAATAATTTAAAAATAATACACATTCACATGTGTACACACACACACACATACACACACATATACACGAACATACAATTTTTGAAAAAAAAATAAAGAGAAGTATTTGAGACTCTAGCACTTCTTCTCGAGCAGGGTTACCTAGGCTCAGCCATAAAGGAGCACAGAGATCTCCATGGATGTGACCCAGGACAGCCATGCGCTCTCTCAGGCTGACAGGATAAGTTTGCAGCATCCATGCAGAACTTTTTTTTTTTTTTTGCAGATGTGAAAGATATAAGAATGAGGGATTCCAAGAGGCTTGCACCAATGTCTCAGGAAGTCGCTGGAGCCAGGAAGTATGTAACAGGGTTGAATTCCCTGAGAGAACTTCCTAAGCAGGCTGTGTGTGAAGCTGGAAAGATGGATGGAGACCCTAGGATATGGAAGATGCTGAGAACCTGGGAAATGTTGCTGAGGAAAGTGAAAGAAACTAAGCCAGACCAAGAAGAGAGGTCTCAATGTGCTTGAGCTGGACCAAGAGAGAGAGGCCTCACGTGTTGATGGCAACGGAACTGGAAGAGCCGGTCCATCCAAACCTATTCACGCCCAGAGGATGCCACCAAGAGCCACAAATGCCCTGTGTAGCTAAAGCATTTGCTGTTGGCTCTGCTAGGTTTGGTCCAATCTTTTATTGTCCTCCTGTCCCTTCCATCTGGAATATTAATAACCACTCTGTGCTATTGCATATTAGAATTAGGTAACTATTTTACAGGGGATCACAGTTAGGAAATTACTTTGAGTCTGAGAACAGATTTGGACTCAGACTTCTCAACAGTGTTGGAACAGTCATGATTGAAGATGAGCTAAATGCATTTTGCATCATGAGACGGTCATGAGACTTTGAGGACCATGGGAGAAATGTTATGGTTTAAAAGTGAAGCGTTTAGGTGTCAGGTTGACAAGGGTTTAACTTGTCACAATTAATTTTCATTCTCAGCTTGACTGGATTTTAGAATCACCTAAGAGACACACCTCTGGGGGTGACCAAGGCATTTCCAGAGAGACTTAACAGAGGATAGAGAATACATCATTTATGGAGTGACAACATCCAGTGGTCTGGGGACCCAGATGAAACATAAGGAAGCCAGATGAGCTGGGATCATCTCTCTCTCTGCTGCCTACCCTGCTAGATGTGAGAAAGTAAACCTGTTATTACTGCCACAGCCGAGAGCCGTCAGCACCATGGTGGGCAGTAGTCCCTGCACTGTGAGCCAGAGTAAATCACTCCTCCTTCAAGTTGCTTCCTGTCAGGTGTTTGGTCACAGCAATGAGGAAAAAAAATCAATGCACCAGTTTTCTTTATAACCATAGAAGAGGTAGTATTAATATTATAAAATCTCTGATGACCCTATTGGGTGTTGCGGGGATTACATGTATCTAATCTTTCAGATTTTTCTCAATACCCATTCTATCCATGAGTAAAGACGATTTGACTTCTTTGTCACAGATGCCTCAACTGTGTATAAATCTCTGCCTGTTCATTCAACAAGTTTGCTGTTAGCTATGCAACTTTTCTGTATTAGCTTTGGAATTGGGGAGATTTTTGTTGATGGTCTTTGTTAGATTATTGAAATTCTCTTTTATGCCATGTTAGCCAGAATCGTCACCAGGAGTACTGAGTATTGATGTTGAAGAACTATGCAGGGCTGTCTGCCAAGAGTGAACATTGAATTGCAAAAACAGTCTTCTCTTTATTTACTCATGGTGATCATATTATTTTGATTTTTACTCTAATGTGAATTATGATTTTTTAAAATATATTAAGCCTGTGTTGTATTCCTCCAAGGAGGTGTCCATGTCTTCACGTTGCATTATTATTTTTATGTACTGTAGGGTTAAGTTTGCTATTATTTTGCTAAGACTTTCCTGTGTTTTTGAGAAATACCAATTTACAATTGCTTCTCTTGTAATGTAAGGTTCACATTGCTATAAGTAAAATACATTTCAATGGTTTGGTAGAAGGGTTTGATGAATCGGATTAATTGCTATCCAGTGAGTTTTATTCGAGGGAGATTAAAACATCATGTTCCTGACACCCATGATGGGGCCCTGAAGAGAGAGACAGAACCTTTCACTCCAAATAAGAGCTTCAGTAGGAGAGACTTCAGGGAAATCATATGACAGTGTGGTAAAGGGAAATGTCCTTCAATTCTAGAAAATAAAAACAGGATATTGATCTTCTGGTTTTCTGGATCAGAGACAGAACTGAGGGGTCATTCATACCATGTGACCTAGTCTACATGCCAGGAGGTAGAAGTCACTCATAGATAAATGTGAAGTTATAACACATGGCTGTATCGAGCCTGGGTATGGGGGATGTTAGGCTTACAGCTAAGGGGAAGAAGTCTAGCAGGCTACAGCATGCTTTACTAATCAGGAGAGCTGCAGCTCTGGGCATAGCCTGATCTCTGGGAGCTAGAGAACCTGCAACCGAGTGTGCTTTGGTTTGAGAAAACGTGAAACCGCTCCATTCCACACCCCCACCTCTTTGCCCACTTTCGTCAGATCTGCTGAGCCTGAACCATTCAGGTAAGCTTCCCTTCCCCCACCCATCTTCTCTGCTTGTTCAGTCCTCTGGAGCAAGCCAACCTGCCCTGAGCAGACTGCTATCCCAGGGGGACCTCTATTCTCCCTCTACCTCTCTGCCCACCTTCATTAGATCTGCAGATCCTGAACCATACAGACCCTCAGATCCTGAACAATACAGACCCTCAGGTCCTGAACCATATACACCTGCAGATCTGGAATGATACAAACCAAGGATACCCATCAAAGGACCACCACCATCAAGGTTAACCCTCCCCCTCTCAATACTACTACAACAGGAACATCCAAGGCCAAAAGTCACCCAGACTGCTAAAGGTCCTGGAAAGAACACAATCAACAAAAACCAGGGCAATGTGGCACCTTCAGAGCACAGCTAGCATACTACAGCAAGCTCTGGATCTCCTAACACAACGGAAGCACAAGAAAGTGACCTTAAATCCAATCTTATAAAGATGATAGAGGCCTTTAAAGAGGAAAGGAATAAATGGAAAATGATACATCTCTTGCTCCCTGTAATGTTTCACACCACTGGTTTTAAAGATGTCTAGACATACACCACAGGAATTGCACATTACATTGTAACCTAGTGTGCATGGATGCCTGGGTCTGCACCTGTGCACAGTAATAGTTTATGAAAGGATTGTCGCCTTTCATAGAAAAGAAGCATCATTTCCTTGTCAGTGCTAGTCTTTTAAATAATGGCAGCAAAGCATTAGATTGAATTCTTCACCCAGTGTCATGAGTAGCTTGAAAACCACAGCTTGCATGTCACGGGCACTATACAGGCGCGTGCTGTTACTGTTCTCACTGTTATTAATCTATGATCTCCAGCACCTTGGACAAACCGGGTATATAGCATCTGATAACTGTCTATGAATGAGGAATTCTGATGACTGGTGCCTTTAGCTGCGAGAGTTCAAATAGAGGGCCCAGCGTAGTGTGGCCTTCAAAGGCACTCTTAACCTTGATCCGTAAGAAATGAGGGCATCGCCTAGGCCCACCTTTGCTTCTTTAACTCAATAGTACAACAAATCTGCCAGCCACCTGGAGGAAGAGAAGCTGGTGTAACTGCCCACATGCATGCCCACTCACTCATGCCAGTGTGGCATCTCTCATTCCACTGCACTTCCTTCAAGGAAATCACTTGGGTGGCACAGTGACTGAATTTTATCTTGAATTTGGAGCCTTCTCTTCACTGAAAAAGGAAAGGCTTATAGACCAGGCAGAACTGAAATAATGTCTCTGAGGTAATCAATCGAGGCAGTTTGGGAGTGGGAGTAACCAGCCAACCTCATCTATCACAGAATTTCCCAAACGAGGGCAGGTTATTATAATCTGTATAATTTGAAGTAGTCTAGTTTTAATAAATCAGACTATGGAGTCCAAATGATCCAGCCATGCATCTAGTAATGTGAAGAGTTTGGGTGAATAAAATCTTTCTGTTCAAATGGAAATACAGATAAAATTATTCCTTTGTGTGTTTCAGAATCTCTCGTCCTAAGAGCTCTCAAGCAGGCAGGAACACGCACCCAGGTTCTTAATGGCAGTCGTCTCCAAGATACTCTGTGCTGTTGCCAGAGAATCAGGGAAGTCTTTATACTGGAAACCAAGAGAGCTTAGGCCAAAACTCGGAATGTGGCCCTGCCACAAAGAGTCATGGAACTTTGGGAATCTATGGCTGTCTTCACTGAGCAAAATGAGTTTCCTGACAACTGTGACATGAACTCTCTGCTTTGTCCTCATATTGGCTGTTCTTAAATTAGTATAGCATTATATAGATGGAGAATGTCGGGCGCTGGGAGTGTCCAGGAACTCAGAGACTCAAGTGAATAGGCATTCTCAAACGTTGTTTTTATCAGACTTATAAAGGAAAGGATTTGTTGTTTGTTCATTTTTCATCTTAGAGTGCTACATCTGCTTTATCCCTGTAAGGTGGTCTTCTCACAGTTCCTCACAATAACATGTTCACCAGGGAGAGTCTTGGATGGTAAGGAAAACAGAGCATGCACGTGCTGGGCTTCCAGCTCTCCCCTCTGTTCTGAGAACAGCCCTAAGATAATGTCCACCCATTCTTCAGCAGGGGCTTGCTTCTTGCAGTCTGTGCACGCTTCATTATTAATAGGCCTTATCTGTGAGGGTTATATTTTTTCCAAGCCATATGAACTCTGTATTAGAAAAGAAATAGAACCAATTTTTCAAAGTGTCAACCCAGAAATAGTCTACTATAAGAAATGAACCCACTGTTGCATTTGAGCAACAAACTGCATACCGTGTGTGTGTGTGTGTGTGTGTGTGAGCTTTATCTCTTTTCTTCTTCTTTGTTTGAAACAGTGCCTTTCTATGTAGTGAAGGCTAGCCTGGAGCTCACAATCTTCTTGCCAGGTTACAGATGTGTAATGCTCACCTTGCTCTGGGAATATTGTTTCTATTTTTACTCTTCTTACAAGAAGAGGAACACAAGGTTCTATCCTTCCACGTTTGGAAACAAAATAGTAATTATATTTTCAACCAGTTAGAGAGGTATTAACTCCCTAACTATGCTACATATACAAATCTGTGTGTTCGTTTCTTGTTGTTTTCTTCTTCAGTTTTCTTCTTAGGTAAATGGTTTTACATTCTCCCTGTGTAATAAGCTCTTCTTGCCTAACATAAATGTATACATTTCACAGTGGCTTCAGTCAGTTTGACATTTAGCTTCCACACAATAGCAGACAATGTAAAGTCAGATGGGAAACCAACCATCATTCAAAATAGCAGATGTGCATGTGTGTGTGTGTGTGTGTGTGTGTAAGACACAAAGTCAGAGAGAGGGTTTTCAGAATTGGTTTAAACAACTGTGAAGGCTAAGAAGTCCTGCCACTTGCTGAGGAGTCACCAAAAATGGTGATAAAACTTATCATAAGTCCAAAGAGTAAAGAATCATAGTCTTAATGTCCAATGAGAAGACAGATGCCTCATAGTTCAGGAACAAAGAGAGCCCACCTTCCTTCACACTATTATCCCATCCAAACTCTCTCTCCTCCTCTCTCTCTCTCTCTCTCTCTCTCTCTCTCTCTCTCTCTCTCTCTC
>NW_021604696.1:8945598-8945838 GCF_004785775.1 Grammomys surdaster | reverse complement strand
TCTCTCTCTCTCTCTCTCTCTCTCTCTCTCTCTCTCTCTCTCTCTCTTTCTCCTGTTGATTCAAAAGCTGACCTCTTCCAGAAACACTTGCACAGAAGCACACAGGACCGACAGTTTATGAATTATCTTGGAATCCCCCTTAGCTCAGACAACTCAACTAATAAATTTAATGATCAGAATGAGAGTATGTATCTAAATCACTATAGCCACATCTGCATTAACACTCTTATTAAATCACTA
>NW_021604696.1:8892126-8945588 GCF_004785775.1 Grammomys surdaster | reverse complement strand
CACTCTTATTAAATCACTATAGCCACATCTGCATTAACACTCTTATTGAGATATTACTTCATATACCACAAAACACACATCTCCAAGTGGTAAATATAATGTGTTCTCAGACTTGTGAATAACCACCACAGAATGTTTCCATTGTCCCCAAAGAGTCTCTATGCCTATTGCTGTTGACAGACCAGTTCACTGCTCAAAAGGCACTGCTCTGGAGACAAGGATAGACAGGAAATAAGGAACACAGACTTATTTAGGGGCATTGAGGATGGAGAGGCATTTCCTCAAAGCTACCACTTTGTGAACTCAGGGGCATGAAAGGCTTTTATGTGGAGACAAAGAGAACTGTTCTAGTTGGCTTTCTGTGGCTGTGATGAACACCATAACCAAAAGCAACTCAAGGAGGACAAAGTTTATTTGATCTTACACTTCCAGGTCACAGCACATTGATGAGGGGAGACAGGACAGAAGAATTCAGTGAAGAAGGCTACTTACTGTCTCACTCCCAAGCTTCTGATACAGCCAGCTTTCTTATACTGTCCAGGACTACCTGACTAGGAATGGTATCACCCGTATTGGGTTGTGCACTCCTACATCAGTTAGCAATCAAAGCCCCATGCAGGAGTGCTCACAGGTCAATCTGATGGAGACAATTTCCCAACTGAGACTCACTCAGATAATGCTGGTCTGTGTCAAGTTGATAGCTGAGGCTAACTAGAAGAGAAATGTAGTGAGGAGAGGCAGGAGGCTCACCTGCTTGAGTTGCTACGCTTGCCTCTGGGCCCGGAGGCATCTTTGTTACTGGGAGGTTGTTTTCCATTTCTCTTGAGTCTGGACAAATGAGCATTGTGCCCCCCCCCCCCAGGTCCCCATAGCTTTTAGGTAGATAAATTGATTGTTTTTCGTTTAATCAGATGACAGGAATAGCAAGTTCTTGGCCCACACTTTGATAGTACTTAAAATTCTCCAGGAGTTCCAGTTTCTGACAAACGAACAATTGATTATTGTGAGAACATGCGGGGGCCTATGTTTTATGTACATTCCACTTTTCTGCCTTGAGTAAAGAACTCAGTCACTTCACAGGATTTTGTTGTCGTGATTTTAAGATTTTCTCTGAGGAAAGGAAAAAAAGTACAATTTCCTAAGGGAATTTTTTTTTTTTAAAAAATAAAGTTAGTCTTAAGCAGGTAATATGAAGTGAAATAATCTAGCCTTGATTGCTGTGTCATTAGCAGCTCTTGGCTATTCCTGACCCTTCGGAAGCTCTTACGTCCTGTCTCTAGATTTTCTTCCTCTAGACATTTCATGCAGACACATAAAGCATGCAGTCCTTTGTCCTTTGTGGTTGTTTTTTCCAGCTAGCACAATATTTAAGGTTCATATGTACTATAGGTCTATATATGTTGTACGTGTATAAGTGCCTCATCCCTTTTGGATGCCAAAAGATATTCCACTGTATGGATATACTTCTTTTAAAATGTACTCACTGTTCGATACAGTGGGCATTTGGAGTGTTTCCTTGAGTAATTATGTGAACACTCATGCATTTTTGTCACAGACATATTTTTTTTCTCCTCTTGAGTATTTTGGGTATATACTGACGATTGGTTTGCTTGGTTATGAGTAACTCTATTTTTGACAGTGAGAACAGAATATGTTTTCTAAAGCGACCACCATCGTGCCCTCCCACCAGTAATGCATAAAAGCTCTTTTATTAATGTCAATTTGCTAATAGTTGCTTCTAGTGATTTTTATACTCGTTTTAGTGTCTGTGAAGTGAGAGCTCGTTAAGACTTTGATTTTCATTTCCCTGCTACTGACGATGATGAGCGTCCTTTCATGGTTATCGGGTATTTATACAGCTGAACAAATGTCTGTGCAGAACTTTTGTTCACATTTAAACGAGGCTATTTGCATTTTTATTATTAAATCTAAGAAATCCGTAGATAATTTAGGTATTAGTCTGTCATGGTTTGGATCTCAAATGTTCCCTGAAGGCCATGTGATAAGGGCTTGGTGGTCAGTCTGAGGAGCTATTGGAGGAGCCAACAGCTATTAGGAGATGGATGTACAGTTGGAGCAAGCAGGGACCAAGGCCTTGAGGATATGCTTTATTCTGGTCCTTGATGCCAACTCCCCCTCCCTGCATTATTCTTCCCCTTTCTCTCTCTCTCTCTCTCTCTCTCTCTCTCTCTCTCTCTCTCTCTCTCTCCCCCCCCTTACCCATAAACTAAGATTTCTCAACCACACTTTCTTTGTCACACTTTTTTTTTAACCTGACCACAGGTCCAGAAACAACAAATGACCATGGACTGATCCCCTCTGACCATGGTCTGACCCCTCTGACTGTAAACTGACCCCTCTGAAGTCATCCTTCTTTTATGTGGATTTTCTCATGTATTTTGTCATAGTCACAGAAAGATATCACGTATTTCTTTATCATGTGTCTCTCTGTATAAGATAGACAGGCAGGAAAGTAGGCAGACAGATAGATGATAGATAGATAGATAGATAGATAGATAGATAGATAGATTTGAATTTTCTCTCTTTGGTTTGTCTCTTGACCTTTTGCTATCACATAGATATGTGTACCCTAGATTTCATGTGTTAGAACCTTAATCCCAAAAGTCAAGTGTTAATAGGATTTGATGTTAGATCCATATCAAAGTGATTGAATGTCCTCGTGAATAGATCAATGATAACCTACACACCCATAAATAAATCCACTGTGAAAGGATAGGCTCTTGAGAGATTAATGTTGAAAGAGTAAGCTCGCATCCTTTCTAGCATGATTGTGAAGCTCTCTGCTGTGCTGTGGCACAGCAGGAAGGTCCTTGCCTGATGCAAATTAGGCAGATGTGAGCACCACGCTTTTAGTATTTCCTTAGGACCTAGAGCTGTGATATAAATAAAAGACTGTTCTTTATACATCAACCAACCCGTAATGTGCAGTTATAGCATCAAAACCAGATGAAGACATGTCTTCTGCAGAAAAAAATACTGTAAATTTTGAATGAAGTCTGTGTTTTCTTTTGTGGTTTGTGCTTTCAATGACAACCTTAAAAACCACTGTCTACCTTAACTAAAATCCGACTATTTCTAATGACTATGCAGCCCAGGCAGGCCTTGAACGTATGACTCCAGCCTCAGTCTCCTAAGTTGTTGTTATCCTGGGTGCCTGTGAGGGTGGGTAGGTAAGAAGAAGAAATAGAATCACTCATGTGGAAGACAGAAGTGAAACTCTATTTGCAGAAGGCATAACACTTCATGTGGAAAGTAACAAGATCTTCAAAAAATTTAGAGGTAAGAAATGAATTAAGGCATACTCTAGGAGTTGAACACCAGTTCAGTGTGCTATGGGGCTGGCCTACTGTGTGTGTGTGTGTGTGTGTGTGTGTGTGTGTCCTTTCTCTTTCTCCTTTGCTTCTGGTTGGTGGTGGAGCTGTTTTATTCCAACACATGCACAAACACACACACACACACCATGATATGGTTGGTGCCTTGTCACAAATCCCAAACAACAACGTCATAGTCAACCACTGGAATCTCCAGAATGGTGAATCAAAATAAATCTTTCTTCTTTATAAGCTGATTACTTCAATTATCTCTTACAGTAACAGTAAACTGACTGACTAGCCAGTTCTGTGACTAGCCAGTCACAGAATTCAGATGAAATTATAGGGTATAGTGGCTATGTGTGCAAGGTCAACAAAAGACTAGGCCTATGAACATCCCCTCCTGAAGGGAGGGCTCAAGGAGGTTCCTCTATCAGAGGAGCTATAGCAGTGCACGCTTTCCAGGAGAAAAGGGGTCACAGGGATGCAGACAATGGTACGCTGCCCTGGCTCAAGTAAATAATTCCCACTGATGCCCATGTAGGCAAGCTGATGAAATCCAGTCACGCATGCATGCGCGCGCACAAACACACATGCGCACGCGCACACAAAGGTGGGCGGGGACTTGAGAAGAAGGGATATGATGAGAGATGGACGTGGGTGGCAAAGGATGATGGGAAGGGACTTTGTCAAAGGGCATTAGGTGCTTGCTGTTGAAAGGACAGAAAAACAAAGCAAAAATTTTAAATAGTACGATGAGTCATGGCATTGCCATCCCCCAACATCGAAAACTTTTAAAGTTCTTTTTTTTTCAAATTTATTCTTTGAGAGTTTGAGAATCCCATATGCGTACACAACAACATACGATCATGTCTACCCTCCAATCTCTTCCAACTTACCCCGAATCTCACCATGTTCTCCTCCCAACTTCATGACTTAGTTTTTGTTTAATTAACCACTAAGTCTGATTTGTGCAGCCCGTATGTGCACAGCTGTGAGGCCGTCACCTGGAACAGGCGCAACCTCCCATTGTCCGTGTCCCCAAAGAGGAATGATGCTCCCTACACCAGCAGCTATCAGCTGCCAATGGCTCCTCCCGTCTCCATGCTGGAAGTTTAGCTGTCATGATCGTGTACAGAACCAGCTCATGCAGGTACCCACAGCTGTTGTGAGTGTGTTGGTGTGACAGCCAGATCATGTCAGAAGACAACGTTTCTGAATTTCTTATATATAGTTTAATGTCATAGACACAAATTTCCTGATTTTTGATCCAGTGATGTTTTGGGGTTTTGTTTGTTTGTTTTTCTTTTTATTTGTTCACTTGTTCTTGAGATGAGGGTCTACCAGTTCATCCAAACTGGTCTCAAATTCACTGTTCTTCCTGTCTTAGTCCCCTAAATCCCCTCACACTGGGCTCTGGTTCCATGATCTTTTTTTTTCATTGTGTGTGTGTGTGTGTGTGTGTGTGAGAGAGAGAGAGAGAGAGAGAGAGAGAGAGAGAGAGAGGGACAGAGAGACAGACAGAGAGACAGAGAGACAGAGACAGAGACAGACATAGAGAGACAGAGAGACAGAGAGACCAAGAGACAGAGACACAGAGAGAGACACGGAGAGACAGACAGAGAGAGACACAGAGAGAGAGAGACTGTCACAGAGCTCAGAAGAGTGCATCAGATCTGATCTCCTGGAACATGGATGCTGGGAACAAACTAGTCCTCTTCAAGCACAATACATATTCAACCTCTGAGCCATCGCTCCAGCCCCTAACCCTACATGCTTATTGTTTGATTAGGCTACGGTGTTAGGGCAGGTGTTCTATTAAGGGCAAAGGTTTTGATACTGGCTGAACAAACAGTAACAAAGAACAGATATGATTGCTTTTCTGTCTCAGCTATGATAGCAATGCAACTTCTCTCAAATGACAGCTCAAGGACAGCAGCTGTGTCTGCTGTCTGATGTGGCACACATCAGAAGGAGAGAACTGCAGGTCATATGATCTATTCTTCAGTGTGAGCCAAATAAATGACTAGGGTCACTCAGGAGCCAGAACATTGTCAACGTGCTCCAGACTTACTGTGTGCCCATCTAACTTCCACAACTAACTTCTCTTCTTATGCTCTAATGATCCTGAGGCCAGCACACACACACCCCACTGGCTATGATGTGTTCCATGCCATCAGCCCAAAGATGATGGAGCAAATAAGCACAAACCTGGAAAGCCAGAAACTAAGATCTTTACAAGAAACACTCTATCCTAAAGGTTGATTTATCCTGGGTACTTGTTACAGTAACAAAAAGCTGACTATTGTCTACAGAAGTTGCAGAAAAGTCTCCTTGGCATCACTAAGGCATGAGAAAGAGGGAAGGGGGAAAATGGGCACGTCAGCATGCACACCTAGAGGAACTCTAGTCCATACATGCTTAACCTAAAGTGAAGGGAGGGAGAGACGATAGGATTTTTAATGTCACAGAACTCTTGGAGGGGCTGGCAGTCCACTGCTCACATAGGATCATAGCTTTCTACTTTACACACCGTAACATCCTCATGGGCACTATCACCTCCTCCTGGGCTTCTTTGTTTCTCTAGATGCACCTTTCGTCTCCTTTTGAGGAAGGACCTTGGTTTGGTTTGGTTCGAAAGCACGGTAGTGCATATGGGTGGGTAAGGAATTTGTGTGTTCTCTAGTACAACCACCAAACCAAGTATCTCCAACTTTGAATTTGAAGACATGATCCAGTACAGACCTTCTCCTTCTTCTTCTTCTTCTTTTTTTTTTTTAAAAAAAAAAGATGGTTATGAGCCACCATGTAGTTACTGGGAATTGAACTCAGGACCTCTGGAAGAGCATTTGGTGCTCAACTACTGAGCCATCTCTCCAGTCCCACCTTCCTTTTTTCCTTTTACAATAAAAAATTTGAGTTTCTTTCAGAATTTCAGTGTCTTTTGATTCCCAAGCATTATGATCCAGAGACCCATTTACACTCTTCAAAATGTTCAAGGACGCTCTAAAGCTCCTGATAATCTCAGTTGTGTCCACATATTACAATTCAAAGATGCAAGACTAAAACATCTGTTAAACTATTTAGACATTAATATACCCATCATGCCCATTATACAAATAATTCACTTGAAAGGAAAGTAGCTATATTTTCACTGTATACAGTTTTACAAATCTCTTTAATGGTTAACATAGAGAGGTCAGATGGGTTTGTGCAATTCTTTCTGCATGTTGTCTGTTGCAGCACATTATTTTAGGCTAGGAATATGAAGAAAATTCTTCACCTAGGTAAGTAGAACAAAAGAAGAAATATTTTATTATTTCTAGGGAATTTGGCCTGAGTTTTCCTTAACATCCACACTCAGCAGGGCTAGCTCCTTAATCGTTACTACAGTGTGGAAACCAAATGCTTTTCAATGAGTATAGTTATAGTCTGTAGCATTAAATCATTGGTGGAGTAATCACTTATAAACTTATAAACCTAACAACCAATTCTCTGATTCCTGAGACACTAACAGGCATCCTCAATTCAATGTAATCTTGGACTAACTATATGGGGCTAAGGGTTCAGTTGCTCAGGCTAACAGTTTGGTCTCACAAGACTGCCTTTATTTTGATGTCAATGACACACTTCCTCTAGCGAGGCCACACCTCCCCAAGTTTCTACTACCTCTCAAAATAGCACCACAGTCTGTCGACCAAAAACTTTGAGATTATCCTGGTCACTTCCTATTCAAGCCATAATACCACAGCCACAAGTTTGGCAGCTTGCTAAGACATCTCCTAGAACTAATTTTCTAACAGAGAAATGATTTACTAACCATAAGGGTTCACTGTAACTCAGCAACAGCCAGTAGAGGTGGTGCATGGGGCAAGCTTATGTGTCCCTGTCTGTGTGTGTGTGTGTGTGTGTGTGTGTGTGTGTGTGTGTGTGTGGTGGGGTGTAGGGCCAGGACACCGGGCTTCCAGAGTTTCTATGTGTAATACAGGCAACTCACTTTCCAGACCTTAGATTTGCTCTTCAGCCTGGAAACTTGGAAACCCAGAGGTTTTCGTAGCGGGTCCATCACGGAGGCTCCATCTGTTGGCTCAGTCTCCCACCCCTTTCAACCTTCCCACAAGACAACACTCATAGTCCCTGCCTTCTAATCAGGCCATCTCTCTGGAAACCAGCTCCCATTGGGCCCAGCTAGAGTTATTTAAGTAGAACAAAAGGCAGTCCCATTTCCCAGGAGGCCTTAGGGAAGGTAGGATCTCTCCTTCAGAAAGCAAAGGCCAAGCTTACATTCCTGACGTAATACCATTGTTCATTCTATCTATCTATTTATCTACCTACCTATCTATCTATCTACATATATATGTATATATGATTATAAGGTTCATATATATGTGAAGATAAAAATATATATTTATAAGAATAATAGTTATAATACTATCAGTCTCAACAGAAAAAAAAATCTTTAAATTTTGGAATCTTGTTAAATTCACAGTGGTGGATGAAAGTATTCCAAAAGTTTAAATTAACACAAGGTATTAAATTTTATCACTGGCAAGGATTTTCATTTTCCTGGAAATAATGGGCCCATCTCATTCGTTTCGGAAAAGAAATGTCCACCTATATCACTCAGATCCAGTAGCCATAGTTCACGACTCACTTGGCAAATGTGATGTCGCTAAAACACTTTTGAGGGGATCACATGATGCCCTGAGCTCAAGTCTCAGCTCTAGAAGAGTTGTTTACACTGCAAAGCCTCAATGACAAGCATTTCCTCCTGACAGACAACCTCCACCCTTTGCCGTGAGGTAGGACTGATGGTTCCTGCACACTTCTCATCTGTTCGGCTAGTTTTTGTCAGCGTGACAAAATCTGGGAAGAGAGATCCCAGTGAGGAATTAACTAGCTGAGGTTGGCTTTTGGGTATGTATGTCTGTAGAGGACTGTCTTGATCGTGTTAATGGGGTTGGCCGGAAAGACTGGCCCATTGGAATGAGCACAGTTCTCTGGGTTTGGGTCCTGACCTCTATAAGCATAAAGAAGTAACGAGCGAGTGTAAGGAAGCACTCCTGACTTCATCCTCTCTCTGCTTCCAGACTGCTGAGGCAGGATGACCGGCTGACCTCCCGCTTCTCCTGCTCTGACACATTTTGTCCTTCCAGGATGCTAAGTCAACGTAAAGTTGGTTTCCTTGTCTTAGCTATGTTTCTATTGCCACGATAACACCATGACCCGACAACTTGTAAAATAGAGCATTTAATTGGGAACCTACAGTTCCATAGGGTTAGAGTCCATGGTAGCAGGCAGGCAGGCAGGCAGGCAGGCAGGCAGCAGGCAGGCAGGCAGGCAGGCAGCAGGCAGGCAGGCAGGCAGGCAGCAGGCAGGCAGGCAGGCAGGCAGGCAGCAGGCAGGCAGGCAGGCAGGCAGCAGGCAGGCAGGCAGTTAGGCAGGCAGCAGGCAGGCAGGCAGGCAGGCAGCAGGCAGGCAAGCAGGCAGCAGGCAGGCAGGCAGGCAGGCAGCATGGCACTGGAGCAGTAGCTAAGAGCTGACATCTGATCCACAAGTACACAGAGAGAGATAATGAAGGATGGTGTGGGCTTTGAAACCCAAAAGTCTACCCTCAGTGACACACCTCTTCCAACAAAGCCACACCTCCTAATCCTTCCTAAATATTTCTACCCACTGGAGACCAATGATTCAAAATCTTGAGGGGGATATTCTCATCCAAACCAACAACACTCTTCTAATTTGTTGAGTTATTTATTCACTTTTTTTTTGGTACAAATCACTTATTTACCATATACTGCTGAGGGTTCAATAGCCTTAATTTTATAAAAACACAGTTCAAGGTACAAGATATAAATCAAGGAAAGGACTGACCATCTAAGTAGAAGATAAAATGTCTACACAAAAGAGAGACTGGACAGCTTGGGTCAGGCTCTTAACTGGAGATGTGCTCTGAGTAAATTTCTTGACAGTACCCTAAGAGCCACAGGTTTCCCCAGCACATAGCAAAACATGCTTAGCATGTTCAAGGGGCTGTCAAGGCTGGGTTCTCTTAATGTGTTCTGCATAAGGAGCAAGATGGTCCTGGCAGCAGACAGGTCAGACCACTAGTTTGTTGATGACCAGGTAGATGTTGGAGTAGTTGCAGGCATAATGAACTTCACTGTGGATGTATGGGGAGGGGAGTCATGAGGTGAGGGTAGCTATTGGGGAACTCCAGAGATCTTCAACCACTGTATGAGGTTCATTGATCTTCACCCACTGTATGAGGTTCATTGATCTTCATTCACTGTATCAGCTTCATGGATCTTCATACATTGCATCTGCCTCATGAATGGTCGCTATTCATTTGAAAAGATTGTCTGAATGGCTCCTGCTGTAGCCTGTTATCCACAGGAAATGGGAAGTGCCCCAACTGGACTGGACTCCTTTGCAGATGTGGGCAGCAGGTGGGTCACCTTTTTGGAGTCCATTCTGCTGGTGCTAGCAAGAGGCAGTAAGTTCCTTTTTATTAGGGTGTCTTTTTTTTTTTTTTTGTCATAGCAAAAGAAATGGTGCTAAAATGCCACAGACTAAAGGACATATCACTCCTCCTAGAGGACAGTCTCTTTCCTTCGAGAATATGATGTGTAGTGAAAACTCTCTTCTGCTCTGGTTTTTAGAGGATCGGTTAGCTAAACTATGGAAATGTTAACCCACACCAGGACAGTATGGAAATACAACTGCAGCAGGAACTGCAAGGCTGAGTGGACCGTGTTGCTGAGCCATCTTGTACCCAACAGTGTCAGAGGCTGTTCTTGAGAACATGCTGACTCCAGTCAAACATGAGCTCAGGTCTCACTAGGGTCTTTGATGAGACAGTGCCTGCTTCTTGGTTCAGGCAGGCTCACCTCAAAGAATTAAGGCCCCAGACCCTCAACAGCCACCCATGTCGTTGCTCTGGGCCAGTGGATCCCATGTCCCTTGCTTTTTTTTGCATTGCAAAGAATGACAAGCAAGAAGAATAGAAGAAAAGCTAGCAAATCCTTATCGAGGTGGAGAAATCAGTAAACTCACAAGGGATCTGCCAATCTGGCCTTGGCTGGACCCCCTTTTCTACCCAGAAATTAAGCCTGGGGGGAGCTGGGTAGGAGATAGATCAAGGCTCAGAAAAAACTTGAAAATAGGAGGTCAGATGAGGACTGAGGACGACTTACCAGAAGTTCCAAGGATGGGGGGTGGGGGGACACACGGATGGACTGAGATGGGAGTGTCAAAATGAGGGAGGGATTGAAGAGTCAGGAAGTCAGGTGGGCAAGGGTTGGGCAGCCATTATCAGAACAAAAGCCAGCCAGCCAGTCTGTCAGTCAGTCATAATCTTAATAAATTGGGCCTTCTACAATTCACAGCTTCTGAGTTAAATGTACAGAAAATGGACTTTTTAATCACATAGAAGCTGTGTCCTCAGAGCACGGTCCAGTACTCATGGGCCGGAGGATAGTTTCTGAGCTAATTTCACAGGTATGGGGGGAGTCTACTCCCCATTCATGTTGTGTCCATGGGAAGGCTTCCTGTCTGCAGATGACTCCTTCTGAGATGAGTTCACTGAGAAACCACCCTTGACAGTTTGTAAAGGTTTTTCTCCAGAAATTTCTTATCTAGCTCTCTCTCTCTCTCTCTCTCTCTCTCTCTCTCTCTCTCTCTCTCTTCTCTCTCTCTCTCTCTCTCTCTCTCTCTCTCTCTCTCTGTGAGAAAGAGAGACAGACAGACAGACAGACACAGAGAAGGAGAGAGATGGAGGCAGAGACAGACAGACAGACAGACAGACAGACAGACATTCTCTGTGTAGACCTAACTGTCCTGGATCTTGCTCTGTAGTCTGGCTTTCCTCTGGCTCCCTATGCTGGGATTAAAGTGAGCCACCAAGCTCAGCTAGCCAGGCTTGCTTCTTAAGCAGGCTTTAATAAGACCCAGTAAAATCCCCATTAGGGCCATTAAGAAACTATGGATGGGGCTGGAGAGATGGCACAGCAGTTAAGAGCTGGTACCACCTTTGCAGAGGACCTGAGTTCAGTTCCTAGCACCCACACTGGGTAACTCACAACTCCCTCTTAAGTCCAGTTGGAAGGGATCCCACACTTTCTCTGACTCTGTGGGCCCTATATTCAAGGACACATACCCACATACAGAAGCAAACACAATTAAAAATAATAAAAGTAAATTTAAAAAAAACTCTATGGAGAGAGGAAGGTATGGATGGTACCTAGCACTTTCTTTGCCCTGCATTCCTGAGGCTGAGACAGGAGAATTGCCTCACGCTGGAGGCTAACCTGTGCTTACCAGTGAATTTCAGGCAAGCCTTGGCTGCACTTAAGTATGGTCTTAAACAAACAAACAAACAAAAAAACCAGAATAAAAACAAATAACTATGTAAGGAAGAATAAAGATTTGTCCTATACCAAAGCTCAAGCTATCTGACCTTTTCCCAAGTCAAAAAAAAATATTTTTTAAAGAATGCTTATTGATCTATTTACATGTTTTATTATCATTGATATTGTTGCGTTTTTCCAAGTTTTGGATTTTCTTTGCCTTCCCGGAGGTGTTTTCTGGCGCGGTGTGCCTGGGTTGGTGCATCTGTACAATTTCGTGGAGGCCAATGGGGACCCGGAGGCCTGGGATGGTGGGTGCGCGGTGCCTCCTCCTGGCTTCCTGCAACGTGGACGCGCGCGCGCGTGCACAGCGGTGGCGGCGGCGACGCGCAGGACCGGGCCCACAAACCGGGGCTGCGGTGGGCGGCGGTCTTGCACCCCGCAGGTCGCACGCACCCGGCTTCCTCCTTCCGGCGTGGCTGCATCCCTGCACCCTGCAGGCGGGCGGGTAGCGGCGCGGAGGTCTGGGCGGGGCCGGCCTCCCTGGCTCCGGGGACGCCCACAGGCCCCGTGAGGCCGGAGAAGAGCTCCGGCGGCGGAGAGGATCCCGAGCGCCCGTGCACCAAGGGTGAGCTGGGAACCCAGGGGTGGAGGGTCTCAATGAGGTGCTGTCCCCCGCCCCCATGCCGGTGGACAGAAGGATGGTGGAGTCTGTTTTCCTCGGCTAGCTACCTCGGTAAGTGCTGGGGCGACTTAAAGACATCGCTGGATGGAGAGATTCCTGGGAAGAGCCTTCATCACTTAATTATGCAACGAAGCAGCGTCCTTGTGCCCGATGCTTTGATGAATGGAATCGGTGATACTTGAACCATCCATCATCTACCTTTGCTATCCTGGGCTGGAGACTTGCGTTTGTAAATGGGGGCTGGGGTGGAAAGAGGAGAACGTTTTCCCACTTGGGTCCCGGGAGCATTCGGGGAAGGAAGACTGGAGGGAGGAACCTGTGCAGCCTTTCCGAGGGAGCGCATGGTTGAGCATGGCTCCTGGGGCTCTAGGGGAAGGAGCTCTGCCTGCAGGTCCTGCACACTGGCCCTAGACCTTCTCCACCAAGAGGTCTGTCAGAAGTTGGAGGTCTAGGCATCGATTACTGCACTTTCTGGCTGGAAAGATGAAACAGGTTTTCCAAAGGCTGGTGCTTTTTCGCTCTCCAAGTCCATTCAAGACAGGAAAGGGCAGGGCAGTGAATACAAAGCAGTTCAGCCAGGTTCTGGTTAGCCACAAGGAGTTGGGATATTGCATTGATCTGTTGGAACTGTCAGAGTAGGGAATATCTTGAGACCTTCTTAAAATGAGACAGCTCAACTTCGTTCCGGCCTGCTGCTCACCAGCCACGACTTCATCTTTTTTAAGTGACTGGGTTAAAAAGAAAAGACACAAAGAAAGAAATGGCTTTCTACCTTCCGAGGTCCCCAGGATAGTTAGGACATAGTTTATCTTGAAGCAGAGTTGAAATTTCAAGACGAAAAGAAAAATTATGAATGTTTGCTCTTGACCCTGAAGAATAGAAGAAATTCCCGAGAAAGCCTTATCTTCCCGGAAAGGAAAATAGGGTTCTGTTTGGTTTTTGTTTTTGCAAAGTTGAACAAAGAGCATCAGAAAACACTTAGAAATAATCTGTGCCACTTGCAGTAATATTTGGGTCATTTCTGAAGCTCGAGGAGATTATAGAGTGAAGAATTAGGAGAGAGCCAGGAATGCAGTGGGGAGGAGGACTGTGTAAGACCCTAAACGTGAGACCTTCTGAACTAGTCTGTTTTCTCTTCACACAGTCTAGAACTGTTTAAGCTATGTGAGGTGAAATTACCTTTAATTTTAATACTGAGGTGTTTTTTTTTTTAGATTGAAGTCTATTGTTTGTTTATTCTGCCAACGATCCTATTAAATCTGTGGTTTCTCTAATCCTATGAGGTTGATGTTTATCCCATTATCATTTATTTGTCAAATGACTTTTGTCTAGAATCTACCGTATGCTAAGTAAAGCTTGACAGAGCTCAGAGTGTGTCTGTCATTGGAATAGCTCATGGTGCCGTATAAAACTTATTTACCCAACATCTAGCAAATAAGACAATGGGATTGGATTATTCTTGGTACAAATATTTCATTAATAATTTTACTTTTCATACTAAATCACAGAGAGTACTCTTAAGTAGCTGGCACTTATGGCACATTTGAAATAGACTCTTGCTTGTGAAGAAATACAGATGCAACCTGCTTTCTGTGAGGAACTTGTTCTAGAAATATATACATGAATATTCCAAGTGACTGTTTCCCAGTAGAAACTAAGTCATATTAAGAAAATTGACCTAACTTTGAGTGGTGGTTTTGTTACTTGGTTTTGGTCTTTTGTTTTCGAGATAGGGTTTATGTAGCCTGTTCTGGCTTCAAGCTGTGCAGCTAAGGATGGTCTTGAATTCTCACTGTTATTTCAAATCATCCTACACAGTGACAGAGGAACCATAAACCACAAGAGGAACAAGGACAGCATGGGAATGTGACGCCTTCAAACACAGGCCGCAGATGGTCCGTGATGGAAAATGTGAACCCGTCAGGTATTTAAGATCATGGCTACTCAATATCCGTAGTGCCTTCTTTCTGTCCTGTATAGACATCTCAGGGAACTTAAGCACCTGGTGATGAATATGTACATGCACACTTAGGAATGGTTCCTTAAATAGAATAGGGGCATGCATTGCAGCTAGCACTGGGTTAATACCTGATGTACTGTCTGTCAGTGTTCTCTGTTACTCAAAGCTTCTGCCTCAGCCACTCTTGTATCTCTCACTGGACAGAGTTAGGATCTTTTCATCTGCTAACCAAGGAAAACCTTCTGAGGCAGGATTGGAAGAGACCGCAGCAGAGAAGACAAAGGAAAATTCTGAACTGTGAGCACTGAGAATTTAAAAGCTCGATGGTCTGTAATACAACTGTCTATATAGACACATTCATACACTGTTCTGTGCTTTAATAAGTTGTAGTTTGATAAGTTTCTTGCTACATCACACTTCAAAATCTAAAAGTATGGCAGGGCAGATAATATCCCGTTGTACCAGCCTCTGGGTTTGGTTCTCTTCCCAGTGTCCTTCCAGGCCTAGCAGCACCTTGCTATATCCAGATTGTATGAGGTTTCCTTTGTGTCTGGAAGTGTTAAAAAAAAAAAAAAGTTCAATATTGTAACTGTGGAGTCTGAGCTGTGTGTGGTGGAGTAGCATCCTGGCTTCCACAGTGTCCACAGCTGTGTCTTACCAGGGGCATTGACTTCCTTTTGCAATTCTAGAACTTAGACTTCCCATTCAACTCTTCCTCATTTGCTCTATTTCTCCTTTAACCAGTTTTGGTTTTAATCAAAATTAGTTTTCTTATAGCAGAGTATACATTCAAAGATGCAGCTTCAGTCACTTTTTACCACCCAGGTGTTTAGGTCGATTCACTGTAAACACGGAGCTGAAATCTGCATACAGTCTTGGTATGAAAATGTTCAGGGTCATTGTCAGGGCTGGCGGATTGTTCTTTCCCGTGTTTATAATTGGTGCATACTTTCACTCTTATCTATTTTGCACATACTCTGTGCATTAGTGTGTGCACTCGGGAATCTGCCTGTGAATGTGTGTGTGTGTGTCTTTACAAGTATGTGTGTGGCAAAACACAGCATGTGGAGGTCAAAGGACAACTTCTGGGAATCAGTTCTTTCCTTCCACCATAGAGATCCCAAAGATTCAACTCAGGTCTTCAGGCCTGTCCATCACATTTACTCCTAAACCACCTCACTGGTCCAATTTGTGCATTTTTAAAGACTGACATCAAAGAATTGAGAGTCACACCAACACTAAAGCAGAGAAGCTGCAGTGTATGGCAGGCCAGCCCCTTACTGAGTAAAACGCTGATGGTATGTTCCGGAAGTCCTCAGAGCGCTATCAGCATGTGAAAAGGAGTCGATCAATTGGGGTGATAGAAACATATTCAAGCTTAGAGGGAGATGCTGGTGTTTGGCAAACAATAGTCTGCCGAATAGTAACTTTATGTCTTTTAAACTAGCACTGAAAAACAAAGACAAAACGCTTAGGTCATTCCTCACTTAGTTAACTGAAAAAAAAAATTTTTTCCCGTATCTTTGAGATCATAGGTTCAGACTAGTGAGCCATGGTAGAAAACAACAAAACAGAAATCTCATCTCAGCTGGAGAGATGAATGGTCATCTGCCACCCTACAGAACCGGGGAGTCTGGGATCTGGCCTGTGCTCTGTTATCAGGGCTGCCTGAACTGGTCCTCAGTAAGAATGGCCATGCCTTGCTAGTCTCATGGATTACTTGCTCCCTGCGTACACCTGTCTGTCTCTTTGCCCCACCCTTGAATGGTGTAGCCAGCAGCTCTGCATATTTGCTCTAAAGTACTTAGCTTCTCCCAGTTCCCTGGGTGTGGCCCAGAGATGGTGTCCCAGGCAAGTGGGCATGCCCAGCGTTAAGAGTGGTGGCAGGCAGGTTCTCCACTAAATCCACCTCGCTGAAATGTCGGCTACCTTTTAACTAACACCGTTCTTTCCCCGAGGCCCTAGCCTTCCCGCCCTTCCTCTTTTTAGTTACTGATCTGCACAGACCTCTCACCTAGTGCATCAGCTTCTCTCTGAGCATTCAGTCCTGGATTGGAGAACATGCGTCACTGTTCTGCAGGGTTCAGAACAGCACTTGGTATATTCCTGAATGAGTGACTGGCTAAAGCCTGTATAAACAGAGTTGACTCGGCTTGTGTGCCACAGGACCTTTTTAAAGAGTCTTTTCTAAACCTTTTCTAATGTGATGGATGGGATCAATCTGGATCATATGGCAGGAGAGGCTTTGTGCTTCAACAGCAGGGGAACATGGACAGCTGAGACAAATGAATCTACGGGCATCCCTTTTTTAAAATGCAGGAGAGAGAAAGGTGTATCCAAAGACAGTACCTGCACTGTGTCTGTCACTGATGATGACATTCTTGTGTGTGCTGCCTCTCTTTTGTTTGAAAGAGAAAAGAGGTGCATGCATCTTGTGGGCTTTGTTGGTTTTTCTCCCCGGCTCTCTTCCTCCGTACAGTCACCAGTTCTGTGTGTGGATTTTCAGAGCCCACCCTCTGGCTTGTTGGCATCTTGACTTGTGTGTTGCTTAATGACCAGAAGGAGGAAGGCTCTGAAGATGGATATGCCAGCTCCCTGGAGCTGGGGCTCTGTGTGCAGGAGCACACTGTGTCCAGAGCCATGTGAGGCACAATCAACTCTGCCACCACCATTAGCTGCAAGTGGCATAGTGGGATTGTATTGACTTCTCGAACAACGGGGAGTTAATTACAGCAAATGCCAGGCCTTTTGAAGGCTATTTATCACCTGGTTACAGGGAAGCACTGGCCTTTAGTGGAACCCTGAAGGAAAGCCGCATGCCAGGTCCTGGTCCCCTTGCAGATGGACACTGTGAGCCTGGACCTTGACAGCTTGGGATGGTGGCAAGCCCCAGGGAGAAGACCTGTATTTAGGGACATGGTTCGGAGAATAGGGCATCCTTAGAGAAGTGAGGCTGTAGGAATTGGGGGTACTTTTTTTGTTTAGAAAATAAGGTACATTGTCATAGGGTTTCTTTCTCTATGGGCAGCAGATCGTAACTCTACAATGTCTACTTACCCATAGATGGGAGAGTTGGAAAGCAACTCTACTCAGGGCAGTGATGGAACATGGTCTTAGATTCTAATTAAATCATTTTTCAGCCATTTATCAAGAACACACTTAATTCAGAGCATCAGTTGGCTGTTGTGGCTCCGGTCCTGAAAATGGGGGAGAGTAGCCATTACTCTGGAATATGCCAAGGATTCGAATTTTAACGAGATCCCTAGGGGATTCACATGGACACTGAAGTTTGAGGGAAGCCTGGTGGGTAGAGGATGGCAAGACCAGCAGTCCCCTGTCTCAGCTGGTCAGGAGAGGCTTGTACAGAGCTTGGAAACCTGCTTTGACATCACCGCTATAGACTTGTCCATACCTGGGGCATTGCTGTTTGTCAAGATCGATGTAACAATTCCAACATAGAGCCAAGAGTGACAGCCGCTGGCCTCAACATGAAGCCAGACTCATTAGTTAGCTGCTGCTGTAATCAGCATGGAAATCACACCATAGCGAGCTAGGCACGCCTTTCTCCAGGACCCATCAAAGCCTTACATACCATATTCTGTGGATCTTTTTACTAGCTCACTCACTGGTGTGGCAGGAGTGGGGCATGCATGCATGTGTGTACAAATATAGTGAGCCCAGAGATGAACTTTGGGTGTTATTCCTTGGTTTTTATTTAATTGATTTAATGTAGCTTATGGGTATGTATACCATAGGTATTCAGTGCCTGAGGCAGCCAGTAGAGGGTATCTGATCACCCTGAAATTTGAGCAGGAAGCAGTTGTAAGCCAATAGGGGTGCATACTGGGAACCAAACTTGGGTTCTCTGCAAGTGCAGCAGCTGCTAAGCCATCTTTCCAGCCCCTACCTTGTTTTGCTTTTACTCTTGCTTTTGTTTGAGACTGGATCTTTCATTGACCTGGAGCCCACTGACAGGTTAGGATGACTAGCTGGTATGCTCAGGGACCTTGCTGTCCCTGTCTCCCCAGCACTGGGATTGCAAGCCTGCGTCTTCATGCTCAGCCCTTCTGTGTGGGTTCTGGAGATCAGACTCTGGTCCCCATGCAACAAGCACTCGGCTGCCTGAGCTTCTCCCCAGCACCTCACTCTGGTTTTTAGAGATAGCGGTATAGAGCAAGCACTTGGTCAGGTTTATACTGACTAGAATGCCCCCTCCTCTGCAAACGGAAATGGACCATCGTCAAATTAACATTTCCTCTGTATATCTTTGAGCTTTAAAACAAAATTTAAGATCAGACCAACCCACTCCACCAACCCCCTTTTCCATATGTCTCTTGTCCATGTCAGGAAAAAATGGGATCCCGTAGCAACCATTATGGCTGGTGTTTGCTGAGTCGAATTTACTCTGCCTCAGCTGGGTCTTGAGCCACACGAGCCCTTCTTCTTCTTAAGTAAATCACAAGCGTGTTTCCTGGCATGGAACCTGTCCTTTTCCCTCCTCTGGCAAGGGCCCTCTGCCCAGCTCATACCCTCCTGCAGTTTCTTACAGTACCACCTCTTTCAAGTATCATCAGGTACCATCTTTCCACTTCCTGTGTGTGTGTTAGACTTGAGATTCTATAAGGACACAAGAGACTGTCGTATCTCTAACCCCATTTTATCAGATGAAAGAACATATGCTTTCATGGTGAATTGGAGAATGATCTCTTTTTTAATTACTTTGTCCATTAAACTTGCATACACAAACATATGTCCATGGCAAAAAGATAAAGTAAAACACAGCTGTCACTTCAAAGGAAATAAGATATAGTTGTTCTGGGGATCGGGAGATGGCTTAGCAGTTAAGAGCACTGGCTGCAGCCGGGCATGGTGGCGCACGCCTTTAATCCCAGCACTTGGGAGGCAGGGGCAGGCGGATTTCTGAGTTCGAGGCCAGCCTGGTCTACAGAGTGAGTTCCAGGACAGCCAGAACTACACAGAAAAATCCTGTCTCAAAAAACAAAACAACAAAAAAACAAACAAACAAAAAAAGAGCACTGGCTGCTCTTCCAGAGGACCCAGGTTCAGTTCCCAGTACCCACATAGCAGCTCTGCGATTCCAGTTCTGGGGGATCTGACACCCTCCCATGAACGCAGGTAAAAACCCCATGTACACGAAAATAAATTATTAAAGAAAGTTGTAAGAACAAAGAAATAGCTGTTCTATGGATGAATATGAATGATCATAGCCTGGGGACAGTGATTCAGATACCACGTTCTAACCAGTAACAGTCTCATCAAGTTTTATAGAACAAAGAAAACCACACATCAAGACCATTTTCAAATACATCAACATCATTCGGGCTATGGCAAAGTAGGGCAATCTCTGCTATAAGCCTCCGTCTGATGCTAGCTGGTGGCATTTTTAGCCTTCCAGTTGGCGGTAGTTAGGAGTCTGACTATACAGTCACAAGCATGTGAGGTTCACACAGAGCTGAGATGTACATGAGTACTTAACATGCTGAAGATTGTCCAAGGTAATTTGCCTGGAGACCTGTGGCAGTCTAGCGCTCTGTAGTCACTGAAGCTTATTTTATTGTCTTAAAAAGATTTATTATGTCTGTGTATGTGTGTGTCTGTGTGCTTGTATGTGAATGTGCAGGTGCCCACAGAGACCAGATGTTGGTGTTGAATCCCCTAGAGTTACAGGTGACTGGGGGCTACCCAGTGTGGGTGCTTGGAACTGAACTTGGGTCCTCTAGAAGAACAGCCAGTGCTCTCAGCAGCTGAGCCGTCTCTCCAGCCCCTTGTTGAAGTTTTAAATCAGAACAGTTAACATTGGTGTGGCTTCCCCTCCCCCCACCCATGGGAACTTTCCAGCCATCTGACATCTAAGGGCCCTGTGTTATAAAGAAGAGTAAGTAGGAACCGAAGAGAATGTGTTTTTGAGAGAGGGCCAGGCTGCAGTGGCACTGGCTGGCTCACACTGTATACACCTGGGAGCCAAGGTCCGGTTTATGTTTTAACCCTGTTACCATGACTCACAGCGGTTTTCTCTTGTGTCTCTGTTAACCACTCTGTTTTCTCAACTATACGCCATGAGGTGAGACGCTAAATATTGTGTGTCTCCCCCTCCCTGGTCTAACCTGATGTTGTGTGCCAGAGGGTGAGCCCCTTGGGCAATAGAGTCTTCCTTGCCAGCCTGATTTAACTGCCTCCCCGGTCTATCCTGTCATAGGAAAAAAAAAAAAAACCCACTGCCTCATCTGAGGCTTTGTGTCTGGTATGGTTAAAGTAAAGTAACTCAGACACACTGTAAACCTGCTTACAGCAAGCGCCCTGTTTCCTTTAAAGAAAACCCAAATACTTTCAACAAAACCATAGTGTAATGTTTGAGAAGGGTGTTTTTTTTCATATTATTCTCTACAATTTAGGTGTAATTGCTCATTTTTTTAAGCAAATAAAGACTAAGGAAGAAAAATATGTATTTGCTAAGTATTCTGATGTGCATTGACTTTGCCAGCTTGTCATTTTTTCCTGGCTAGAAAAGTACTTACTTCCTTTTCCCAAATGGTATGTGGTAAAGAAACCGTGGCCAGTACTAGTGAAGTAGAAAGAATTAACCAGCATCAGGTACATGCTCATTGGTGGCATTCTTTGACATTTTTTTTTTTACTGTGAGAAAGTTTTGTGCTATTGAAAAAAAGCTTTTAAAACACAAATATGTCTAGAGTAAAAGTAACTCTCCCTCAACTGTCTCAGGGTATTCTTCTGTGTGTTCTGGGTGTGTATAGCACATAGCCACATTCTCTCGTAAAGTAAGCATGCATGTTGTTTTATTAACAAATAGGATCAACTGCAGTCCTATAACTCCCTTTTCTACATGCTGATGGTGTATGTCCACACTGCTTCTTTCCAATAGGCTTGCCATGTAGCATAGCGTTTTCTTCAAAATTTGAAGTTTTTGGATCCCCACAAGATTTCATAACTCCCTCATCAGCAGTTTAAAATTTTATTTTTATTTATGTGTATGTCTGGGTCCGTGTGAGTGTGCGCACATGAATGCAGATATTGACAAAGGCCAGAAGAGGGCATTGATGGATCTCCTGGAGCTGGGTGACAGGAAATTGTGAGCTTCCAGATAGGAGTGCTGGGAACCAAACTCAGCTCTTCTGGAAGAGCAGCAAAAGCTCTTGCTATCTCTCCAAATCAGCAGCATGTTGTAAATTCATGGTGATTCAAGCTCATGTACATACTGTGACTTAGAAAGTATAATCTGATTTCGAGTAATGTTGAAGTTCTAAGAACCGTGGATGTTCTGGTGTCAGTTATTGGGCATCACACTGGCAGCCTCTCTTGTGTGGACGCTGGAGTCCCAAATCTTCAAGGTGGCTTTGTGTTTTAGACAGTCGCAAATATTGGCAAGCTGCTTCCCGAGTGCTCTGCATGCTGTGCTTTTCGTGTTGCTGGTGCAGTAATTGGTCAGCATGGGCTCATACCCGGGGAGGGGGAAGGGGCAGCAGCTGTGCTTAGTAAAAAACAGGGGCCGCCAAATGAGAGAGACCCAAGTTGGGACATCAGTGGGCTAGTGATGAAGGAAGCTGACCCTTCCTCTACTCATGGTGTCATGAGTAGATCTTGAACATGAATTGTAAAAATGGTCATGGGCCAGCAGCAGTCTACTCTGGGCATCTGTTCTTGAGACGCTAGTAAGAACTTGGTGCTGGTGTTCTTAGAGGACCAGTTTGAAGAGGAGTGAACATTTGCGCACATAAACTTTCTAAGTCTTCATGCCCCAGAGGAGCCCCTTGTGTCTTAAGGAGGGCAGTAGGTAAGCTGTTAAGTAGGCAGGAAGGACCTAGGAGCCCTGCATATACTTCTCTTCCTCTCCCAAGCCTGCTCAGTAGCTGGGCTGGGAAGGGACCATCTTAATGTCAGCTCCGAGAATGTTTTACACACATTGTGCTGTTGCCAGGTAACTGTGGAGATGGAGTTTAGACAGAATACTAACACACATTGCACTGAAAATTCAATTTTGTGGAAGATAAAAGAGTGCATTGGATGTTTCTATAAGTTTCATGATCGGTCTGGGGATAACCGCAACAGGCTCTTCTGTGGGAGCCCCGACATGTTGGCACATGTACAGATGGCAATGTTGTTATAGGGATGAGACATTTGCTGCCCAGACAGCCATTCACGACATGTCTGTAGCCACCCAGCCAGACATGCCCTAGTACCAGCCCTGGGGGCGGAGGTGGGAGCTGATTTAAGAAAGTTGCAGGGCAGGCATGGCTGGGCTTTCCAGCCTCTGGCTGTGGAGTTCCTCCCTGCAACACCAGGTATGTCATCCAGACTCTGCACTGCAGAGAACTCTTTCTCCATCCTTTCCAGGCTCCATGGGAACACAAATGAAACCTCTTCAGAAGACCATTTTCCACTGAGATTAGATGCTTTAACTATCAGCCCTCAGAGCCTGATGCCAGGCACAAGGGTGCTTAGGGACCAGAATGCCCAGGTGGTACATGAGGAATGAACAAAGCAGGAGGCAAAGTGGGCAATGCCTGGGTGTTCCGTCACCTCCACAGAGTGAGCGAATCTGTGGTGGGGAGGGGGAACTCAGTCCATCATCTGTATTCCCTTGCTCACAGTCCATGACTCAGGAGAGTGGGTCATTCAGCACAAAGGCCTCTTTGTTCTGGACCACACCTAGCTCACGGAGACTCACTCTGGCCTCTCTTCTCTCCTGCTGCCTACCAACCTCTCTGCTACAGGATCTGTCAGCAGGCCACGTGGCTCAAAGGCATGGGGATGCCTCCTCCAAGTGTCATTGTCTTGAGGAGAAGTTGAGCAGAGACTTGGGGCTGCAGGATCTAGCACATCATAACCCACACCTCTCTGCAGGAAGAAGGAGCAAGGACTCTGCCCTCCTCTCTTGTCTTCTTGGACACATTACACAACTGTACTCATCTCCACACTAGAAGAACGTAGAGTTATCTGGAAAGGGTAGCAAAGGGCTTGTCAACCTGGTTTGCTAGGATCTGCAATAGGAAGTGGGTGCCTGACCGGGGCCAGCAGGTCATTCTTCAGTGCCAGGGTCCTAAGTGGGAGGACCAGGAGATGAGAAAGAAGATAGGAAGCTGGGGTCAGAGGTCCTTGCACAAGCCATGTCTTATGCCAACCAAGCTTATTAAGAAGTACGGGGTCTTACATATGCCATATTAAAAACTGGGACAGCGTCAGCAGGAAGCTGCTCAGTGTTGTACTAGGAGAACGCAGGATACATCAGGGATGTCAGACACTGAGCACACAGCAATTTGAGGACTGATAACCAAAGCCTCTAAGGGTGGAAAGGGTTAGGTTCTCAAGTATCACTCCCAAGGCCCTGGCTCCAGACCATTTCTGGCTCTGCCAGGCATGCTCCTGGTTTAGAGAAGGAACTGCCGTCCATCTCTATACATCAGGGCCTCAGGGAAAAGCCTTGGGTCCATCCAGCCCTTGACACTAGTCCTTTGTTGGCAGAGTTTCATTTCATGTTGATTCTGGGTGGATGAAGGCCTCGCATGTGTCAGAGGTGGGATGTGGAGGCTCATCAGGAGAGCTAGCGGCTGAGAGCCAGTCGGAAGTCAGGCACAGACTGGCCTTAGAGGGACGTCTAGGATTTCACTTTGCACTGAACCACACCAGTGAGGACAGGAGAGAAAGAGACTTTCAGGAGACTGGGGCAGCCTACCCCAGGCAGTTGAGGGATTTGGCATGTATCCTAACAGATGAACTGCAGACACTCAGTTAAATCTAGATTTCTAGATTCCAGAAGAGGCAAATGGCTTTTTTTTTCTCCAGGCATGTCCCATGCAACATTTAAGATATGTCTAAAATGTATATGTTGTTTCCTAGAAACTTAATACGGTGTGTTACATTTCTATGTGTTTACGCTGGCAACCTTGCCTGGGGACGTGCCAGAAGCTCTAGGCCCAATATACAAGCACAGAAAAAAACAGAGATTACAATTTTTGAGTAGATCTTGTAAGTGTACTTGTTTATGGGAGATGTAAACTTAACTGGACTCCTGTATTCCTGTATAATTTGGCACCCATGCTTGGAGACCTCAGAAGACACGCTGGGCATCACTCATGGGTGCCTGAGTGTGCCTACAAGACACCCTAGAAAGATACAGGCGGCGTGGGAGGTGGGAAGCTCTCGGGCATAGCTGTATTCAAACAGGCTGTCAGAGAACCACTCACAGGTGCTGTGGAGGAAACTGGCCTGCAGATGTCTGGTCCCAGTGACGGTCTTGAATACAGCATCCGGAAAGAAGGAGGGTTATTATTTTCTGGGTCTTGGCTGAGCTGTGATTAGACAGGGATGGGAAGCTACTGGTAAAATCACCCACTGTTAGCAGCAGCAGGCTGGAGACCAGTTCTCTTGTCTATACTGATGGCCAACCACAGTCAGCTGGTGGAAAACAGCCCAGTTTGGTCTCTTAACATGGCCTCATCTTGCTCCAAGAAGTGCCACTTGACTGAAACATGCCTGTTTGTCTCTCTCTCTCATGCTGAGGATTGACGATGACTCCCTGGTCCCTTGTGTGTCCTTGCAGCAGAGAGTGAGGACCAACAGATGCTATACCTCAGTTCCCAGGTGATAATACGAAGCACCCACCCCCACTGGTCCTTGAAGGCAAATGATCTTTTGGCTACAGAAACAGATGTTACTTTTCTTAGATTTTCCGTGTGTGGATACACCAGGTCCACCAGTCAGTGTGTTAATCACAGCATCTCCTGCTTGCATCAGCCTGGTGTCTACACTGCAGGAATTACCCTCTACCCCTGGCAGGCATGCCGGATGGTTCCTCTTAGGCCTTTCCATGAGGTTCTTGTGACCTTGACCTGGAAGACAGGACTCAGGAGGCAGATCTACCTCAGCAAAGTCTCAGAGATTCTGGGATGAAGTTGTTCCTTGTTATTCTCATCCACTGGGTGTTGGAAGTTGATGTAATTGTGAGATGGGCCCTTCAATAGTATTCATTAAGTACAAAATGTTAAATTAGCTGTCAAGTCCAAATACCCACTGTAGCAAAGTGAAAGTGTTCACATTGATATTGGGTCTTTTCATTGAAATCACCTGTGTCACCGTACCCCTTTATTGCTCGAAGTGGCAGAGGCATCTCCCTTGTGTCTTCCAGGAAGGATCATCGAATGGCCCCTGTCTGACAACATGCACCACCAGTGGCTCCTGCTGGCTGCATGCTTTTGGGTGATTTTCATGTTCATGGTTGCCAGCAAGTTCATCACGTTGACCTTTAAAGACCCAGATGGTAGGTATGCTTCATGGCAGAGTGGATTTATGGCTAACGGAGTCCTTCCCCCAACTCTGTTCCCAGGCACCAAGCATACTGGGTAGCTGTCCTGACCAAAGTGGCTCCCAAAGTCTTCATGTGACAGAAAACGGGGAGGTGGGAAGGAAGATGGGTGAGTTCCTCCTGATGAGGTGTGTTCTTTGTGGCTGAAGCCACTGGGTCACCTTTGAGACAAAGATGCTTCTTTCCTGGAGCACTTCTGAGCACCTGGTAGCAAGGAGTGCCACAGGCTCAGCCAGCCTCAAGTCCTAAGACACACAGCCGTGGTTGCTCAGCTTGCACAAGTGCCAACAGTTTCACACTGTGTGATTGATGGTTATCTTCAGCGTATCGGAAGGAAATTGTTTAAATGTGAATGGTGAAGCTCTGTTGTAGGATAGCATCTCCCTTACTAGGCAAAGACTTGCAGAGGAGGCAGATGAAGAGTGCTCGATTTGGTCTCGGCCCACTGATTCTGCTACGTGTTCTTGTCAAGAGTTAGCCTAAGCTTTAATGTCCCCTTACAAAATGGACACACTCCCTGCTCTGACATTACCAGCTGATTCTTTACTCCTCTCTCTGTGATAATTATCAGGAGTTGAGGAGAGGAAGGGACACTTCGTGGGACAAATCATTAGTGGGGTAGATAGGCCAGAGATGCAGTTCTTAGGGGGCGGAGCACAGAGCCTTGTGCATCCTTCTGTGCTTCACAGCTCGTTAGAGGCTTGTCTCTACCACCAGTGTCCCCGCTTTTAGTGGCTGTAGAAGCCTGTAACATAGTAGTTTGAACAGTTGGCTATGGGCTCCTTTATATTCCCAAGAACACCTGGTATGTTCCTAGCTATTCGAAGGGCAATCCCCACCCCCCCTTCTCCATCTCCTCTGTCACACCCTTCCTGTGGAGAAGGAAAACTGTAAGCAGACATGCAAGTGGAATAGGGAAACCCGATGTCAGCCCAGGCAGTGATCTTCAGCATAGTTTGCACTAAGGGATGATTACAGACACTCAACATAGGGCACCACCTGGCTGCCATCACAAATCCCATATCTTTCTGACGTCCTTGGGAAACAGCTGATGGGATCTGCACAGCCTAGTGAAGGGGTGTTACGCTTACTGTATTGGATGTCCAGGGCCATCACGGTGTGCTTAGAACCATCAGAAGAGTGAGTTTCAAGTCTTGGAACAAGGTTGGGGTTTGAGCATCTGTCTCAGTGTCACAGTCGGGAGACTTTAGCAGTTTCAGCATAGTCAATATTGGTGACCTCTTACAAGGACCTATGTCACCTGCCAGGCTTTGTAATCTCTGCTGAGGACAGATGAAATATATATTTCTGAGATGGGCACCAGTCCCAAATGTGGAACAGCTGAAAAGCTGAGAGAACACACTGCTGAGACTAGCACATGACTTCTGAATCCTGACCTTATCTCTTAGTGAGGAAGGGCCGGAAGGGTGAGTGGAGTGATTAAAGTGTTTGTAGTTTAGTTTGTTTTAAACCCCAGGGCAGTACGTGCTATACATCAGTGAGACGTCTATCAGACATAGTTAAATAATTTAAGCCTGGTGACACACATCTTCTACCCTAGCTATTCTATTAGCTCATACTGGGGATAGATTGAGCCTCTGAGACCAGATGGACCACAAGTGAGGCTCAATGTCGAAAAAGAAAACACACACACTCACACACAAATAACAACAAAGGGAAAATAAGAATTAAAAATACACCCTTGAATTTTAATATTCTCTGATAGGAGATTTAAAGGAGTACCTTCTCAGTGGATTCTGGTAAAGGCAGTGTCACTGTGTTGGACATGGCCGCTGTGCTGGTTGCTCTTAGGAATAGCAAAAAACAGGCTGGAGAGATGGCTCAGGGGATAAGAGCATTGGTTGCTCTTCCAGAGATCCTGAGTTCAATTCCCAGCAACCACATGGTGGCTCACAACCACCTGTGATGGGGTCAGATTCCCTCTTCTGGTGTGTCTGAAGACAGCTACAGTGTACTCATGTGCATAAAATAAATAAATCTTAAAAACAAGTAATTTAAAAAAAAAGGAATAGCAAAAAACTTAAGAGACATTAAAGGTAAAAAGCCAAGAAGAAAACTGACAGCCTTCATTTAGTCGAGGTCAGAGGACAACTTGTAGGAGGTGGGCCTCTTCTTCTGCAGTATGAGTCCCAGGTTGGGCTCAGCTCATCGGGCTTGGCAGCAGGTATCTTGACCCACCAGGCCACCTTGCTGGCCTGCCCTTCAATATTTTAACTGAGACAAAACTCTTTAACCCAGCTCACCAAACAGCTCTGCCTTAAGGTTAATGATAGAAGGTAGTTCCTCTACGTGCTGACACTTGGAGTAGCCATGAAGTTCAGGGGAGGATGCTGTCACCCCAAAGTATGCTGTAAACAAAGACATCACAAGGATTGCTGTAAACGAAGCAAGGATACTTGGCACTCACACGGCTTAACTGATGAGTTCCCTGTCATGATTCAGTCCAGCAGTCACAGAACCCATCATTGTCTTTAAAGTATCTGGTCAGATCACAAAAAATCATCCTCCATTGGCTTCATTCTTCTTCATTCTTCATTCTGAAAGAACTTATACATAAAATATCTTGACAGTCTGAGTGATTAGGACAGGATGAGGAATCTGAAAGTTAAGTACACAGTGTGTACCCAAAGCATCACAAAGGGCCCTGGGCTGGGGACGCTACAGGCTTCCCTTCCACCTGGGATCCCTCTGGGGACCCCTGTCAGAGAAGACCTTTCAGCCACTGGCAAGCTGGGAAACATCAGAGGTGTCTGTCTGTGCATTTACAGCTATGTTCTCTCCTGCTGACATTTATTTTATATGCATCCAAACTGTTTTGGCTTTTGAACCAAGGGCCCCTGTATCACTGTGAGGAGGTAACGTATAGCGCAGTGGTCCTCAGAGTGAAGAACCATTTCTTATTGGGTGATCCTTGGTCTTGGTGTTTTGGAAGCAGAGTAACACAATTGCCCTTGGGCCATTCTTTCTTCCTGGCTCTCTTCTCTTGGAGCTGGATCCCTGGAGAGGAATCCTGGACACATTGTGTATATGTTTTCTTTATGTCTACATGTGTGTCATGATTTTCTTAACCACCTGAGCTGAACCAAGAGCTCATCTGTCCTGATCTACTGCTGATCCATGCTTTTGTTGCTCAGCAATAAAGCCTCACTGATACATTTGTACAATGACCTATCCTTAGCAGATTTCTTTTTCTATTGAACAAGAATCTGGTGTTAATATCCAGACTGTATCAAGGAAAATAAATCCAACCCAATGATGGGTATTCAATGTCAGGATTTGTCAAGATTTGAAATACTAAACAACTCTTGAGGGGGTCATGGATATTTGGATACATCTTTTTTTGTTTGTTTGTTTTTTATCTGTTGGACTTTCTATTTCAGCCTGTCCTTGGGCTGATTGAAGCCCCTCAGGTTGCTTCTAAGTGGCCGAAAGGCAGAACCCATGACTTTGGATATCCCCATACTCTGCCTGTAGCATGTGCTTGTGGCTGAGCTGCTAGGCTGGGGTGCAGCATTAAATAGCATGTCAGGCAGTAAGGAAACGTTTGTGACCACTTTTAGAAAGGTGAAGCAGAGTGGTCCTCCATTCACAATTGTAGGTACAAACCCATAAATAGCCATCATTGTGACTGTTAGCAGACATAATCTTAGACATGAAGATGCCCAGCCATGCCTCAGAATCTTTAGAAGCTGGAGACTTGCTTCTGAGGGGCTGAGTGGTGGGAGGGACCAACATCTGACCACAGCAGGGATACTGGCAGCTGCTGAAGACAACTCTCCACCAGCTAAACTGCAGAAAGCACAAACTAGGCCACGCTGTGTTTCTTTCTTTGTCTGTGGTCAGATAGGGTTGGGTTAACCGGGAAGAGAATCCTTGGAACTTAAAGTCCTGAAAATATTCACTTCAGGGTAGTGACTTCCCAGTGCCCCGAGTGTGAGAAATAGGTTGTTGTCTAGAAGTCACTGGCAAGTTGGTTATTCAGCATGCAGAACACATTTCTCTAAGCACAGAACAAGGAAACACAGGTTCCACAAATCCATTTAGCATGTCAATGCCCAAAGGTGACAGGTTGAGTCAGTAGAGATTGGGCCACACAGCTTAGGCAGCAAGGCCACTGCAGTGCAGCCAGGAACCCTGGATGGGGGGCTACTTGCCTTCTTCCACCAAGCGTCACATATGCTACCCTTTGACTGTTTTGGAAGAGCTTGTGTTTTTAGCTCCAAGTCAGAGAGAAAGATGGCTGTGGGGTTTGTGAGGCTGTGCAGCAGGGACTGTCGGAAAGCCCAGTAACTGAGGTATGGAGCAGAGTGTTTTTATTACAGCACAGTAGGGTGCTTTCTAACTCAGTACAGACAAGAACCAAACCAGAGGCAGCTGTTTAGTAACCTGACTGGGTGAGCCAGGAAGGCATTGCAGTTAACAGCGCTAGCCACTCTTCCAGAAGAGTTCAATTCCCAACACACATGCCACAGCTCACAATTGCCTGTCACATCAGTTTTTCTGGCCTTAGGTACCAGGCACAGGTGTGGTACAGATACATGTGTAGGCAAAACATGCAC
The DNA here is from genome assembly GCF_004785775.1 of Grammomys surdaster. NCBI lineage: Eukaryota > Metazoa > Chordata > Mammalia > Rodentia > Muridae > Grammomys > Grammomys surdaster. The sequence goes on along the minus strand of NW_021604696.1, from coordinate 8,915,345 downwards.
ACAAAGTAAAATCAAATAAAGATAAAAATAATAAAATAAATTTCAAAGACTAGCTAGACTGGGATAGCCTGGGGCTAGAGTAAAACAGGCAACATGTAGGTGTTCCCCAAGAGGGGGAAGTCTTTATTAAATGAAAGAATACTTTTGCATATTTTATGTGCTTGTATTGTATATTTGTGTTTCTGTGAGACTTTAAAACTTTTTTAAAGTTCTTGTTTGTTTTCAGAAACTGATAGATTATGTCCAGATTGTACCTGAATAGTTCCTACAAAATCTTTTCAAGATTCGCTTGGCCGAGTCTGCCCCCTCGTCTGACTACAGTCGTATGACTTCCGGTGTGAACAAGGAAATTCTAACTTGATTACTGAAGTTTTGTTTTTGTCTTCTTGTTTGTAAATTAATTTTTTTGACTGGAGATCACTGAGGAGTGACATATAATTGTAAGAAATGCCACAGAGAGGCTGGAGAGCTGGTTCAGTGCGTCCTCTACAAGAGGTCCTAGATTTGATTCCCAGCTCCCACACTGACAACTCACAAGCTTCTGTAACTCCAATTCCAGGGCACAGGATGCCCTCTTCTGACACTCAGGCACCAGGAACACACATAGGGCACAGACATACATTTAAGCAAAATAATCATACGTATAATTTTTTTGAAAAGAAAAAAATAGAGGATAGGTAGATCCTGTGTTTTGTTTCTCCTCTGGCCCCACATGGTGCCTGCTCACAGACCTGACTGCAGGGCCAGAGTTGGGATGTGGCACAGGCACAGAACACCTCTGTCACCATGAGGGTGCATCACATCACCCTTGGTGACTATTGTCTTTTGGTGCTGGTTTAGATTTTTTTGAAATCTAAATTCAAGTTTCATTACAGAGCTCAGGTTGACTAGAAATTCCATTCCTCCTGCCTTGGCCCAGGAAGTGCAGGGATTGTAGCGGTATATACCACTCTGCCTGACCGTGTTGTCCTTTCTAGCATATCCACACCCCCTCCTTAGCCTCAGCTCCTGTGCCTCTATACAGTTGTATCTTTTCAGAAGCACCTTGTAGCATGGGACCTGTTTGACTTTTCTCATTCACACAATTCCATTGAGTATTCATTCAGCATGGTCGAAGTGTTAGCAGTGACTCTTTAATTTCTACTGTTCAGTTGTATCTCTATCTCTCTGTATAGATATAGCAGTTTGCTAACTATTCACTCATTGAAGGGTATGTGGGCTATTTCTGGTTTGAGGTTACTACACATGAAGCTGCCGTGAACATTTGTACATGGGTTTTTGTTTTAATATAAATAAATGTTCATTTCTCTGGATTAAATGCTGAGAAACACAATTGCTGGGTCTTGTTATCATATCACTTTTTCTTTCTTTCAAGAAAATTACCAGACCCTTGTGGGACTGCATAAGGGTATTCTGGGTCATGGCTAGGTAGTTGCCTAGAACCCCGAGACTCTGCGTTGAAAACCGACAGGAGTTCGGTGTGCCCCAAGAACCCAGGGTCCTGAAAAGCAGTCTAGTCTCCATAGAATTACATTGTTCAGTCACGTAGGTCATTGCAGCCCCTCCCAAAGTGCACTGGTAGAGGGCATGACTAGAGGCCTCAGCCCCTAGGGATTTACATACTAATGAAGGCCAGAGGGTGGAGCAAATTAAGCATGCCTCCCCAGATCCTCCCCCGATCCTCCCCCTTTCTCCCTCCCTATTTAACTCGGGACTGCCCTGAGTTTTATGGGGGTACTTCCAGATTCATCCACCATCCGCCATGACAATAAACCATTTTGGAACCAAGGACTTCCTCGTGTTATTGGAGCCTGCCGCCGCCAAAGCCTCAGGCCGCTGGAACCCTAGACGTTCCTCCTACATGTGGGACCCGCCACAGTGTGGAAACCCACTGAGACTCCACAGCTGTGGCCTATAATATTTCCCCACAGACCCTTTTCCACCTTGGCTTTATCATACTGAAACATTGTATACACAAGCAGGTTTCTCCACATTGCGGCCTTTGGTTGCTGTTCTTTCTCACACATTCTGATGGGTCTCTGCTACTGTCTTCCTGTGATTTTGATTTGTTTGCCTTGTGGCCAATGATCATCTTCAGTGAGCTCGCCCCTGCGTGTCTTGCTCCTGTGTGCATTGGCTTGTTTCGTTCTTAAGTGTCTCATCTGTTAACTTCTTTGTGTTTGCTCGATACAAGCTCTCTGTTGAGTATGGGGCTTGTAAATGCTTTCTCCCAGGCCACAGCTTAGCTTTTCCTCCTCTTCAGATAGGCCTTTGCAAAGCCCAGGTTTTAAGTTTTGATGAAGTTCAGTTTTCTAAAGGTTTTTGTCTTTTTTGTTCACCTTTTAAGTTTCATGGCTTCATATTTTCAAGGTAAGACCGTGGATGGTTTTCGGTTCTTTTTCAAAGGTGTGGATGAGGATTACGTGTTGGCTCATTCTGTCCATAAGGTCCACTTGCTCCATTTCTCTTTCTCATACAGACTGACCTTCAAGTTGGGTTGCCCTTGCCAGAAGCCATCGGGATGCAGCTGGGTGGGTGTAGCATCTCCTGGGATGACTTTCTGTCCCACCGATCTCTGTGCCCTGCCCTCAGTGAGAACGTATGTTTATCTGTCCTCCAGGGTATAGTGCCAAACAGGAGTTTGTGTTCCTGACGACCATGCCGGAAGCAGAGAGACTAAGAGGAGAGAAGCATTTTCCTGAAATCATAAAGGTGAGCATAACGTTTGTTCCTCTGACATGGATACTGCTTTCCTGTGGGAACAGTGCACAGGGGCCCTGTCACATGGGAGTGGTTTCTCCCAGTGGCTCTCACAGGTTCCGCCTATGTCAGTGCACCTTCGTTTATGGTACAAGTTGAGAATTCTGAATCTGAAAATCTGACATATGAGAAGTGCACACTCAGAAAGTGTTTGAGCACCAACATGGTGCCTCAGTGGAAATTCCCACACCGAAAAGCTTTGTCACATGCATCAAATTATTTAAAATATGGCTAGGGCTGTCACTCAGTGCTACAGCTACTGCCTAAAGTGTAGAAGGCCCAGGGCGTAATCCCCATAACCCCCAAAATGGTATAAAATTACCTCGATGTGTATATTAAACATAAATGAATTTCAGGTTTGGATCTGAGTCCCTAAAACGTCTCATTGAATAGATGGGAATATTCCAAAGTCCAAAATAACGTTCTAAATTCAGTGCATTTCTGTCCCCAAGCATTTTGGACAGGGGACAGCAAGGGTTATTCAAGTTATTCCAGAGTGGAACTCTGGGGTCAGAGGGAACATGGGACCAGACTCCATACTATATGAATGAGCAACTGAATCCAAGACAAGGGAGAGGCCCCCAGATGGCAGGGCAGATAACAGGGCCTAGTCCAGCTGTCAGCTTTCATGGAGTCTTCGATGCCTGGTTCCGACTCTATGTGTTCCTCTGCAGATCCACTTCACATAGCTCTCTGTGTTCGCTGTCCGGGAGAGGGGTGCAATCAGGAAGGCTTCTCTTGTCAATCGCATGCTGGGTCTGGAAGGTGCAGATCACAGTTAGGCTGGAAAGGATGAAGAGTTCACTGCTAACGATGTTTGTCAGTTTTAGACCAGACTAAGACAAAGGGCAGCTGCTGCTTGGTTCATGGTATGAAAATGGCAGATTAGAACATATTAAGAACAGAAGCATCCCTGTCAGAGGCACAAGCATCGCTGTGGTTTCTTAGCAAGACGTTCATGTAGGAAAGACCAGGTCTGCAAAGCTCTTTTGAGATAACTCAGTGGGGATCTTTAATAGAAAATATTTAAATACATGAATAGAGAATACCACAAGGGTGGGTGAGCTATTCCCAAAGCAGTTTGAGGTGAGGGCCTCCATTGAAAAGATACTGTGTCAGGGAAAATAGGTCTTCCCCTGTAGTGGTCCTTTGCAAATTCAGAATGCCTCTTAGAGAACACACACACACACAGAGGAATATATAATGATCAGTCTATACATTACTGGTACAGCTCCTCCTACCCGTCCTCCTCAGTTCTTCGTCTTCAGACCCCATCCTCTTCCACACACACACAGTGACTGTGCTGTGCACACACATATGCACACACACTCTCTCCGTGCCACACATTTGACCCAGCTAAGGCATTCTTGGGTATAACCATCGAACCTCGCTGCCACACACCCAGTCAAGACTAAGTAGCTATGAAGCGAACGGTCCTGCTGGCCTTCAGAGTCGTGGAAGATGGGGGAGGGCTTGGGTCCAGGACTGTTTGTGTCAGGGATGCTCTCCCCGTTGTGGAGTAGCACCGTACACTGCCTCTTCACTCCGAACTCCAGCTTACTCACCGTTTCAGCTGATCCGGTCAGTCTTCTAGGAAAACCAACCACAGGAATCAAGTGCACATCTCTTCTCCTGGGCACCTGTCTCTATCTGGTTTGTTGTTGTTGTTGTTTGTTTGTTTGTTTTTTAAACTCAGAAGGGCTGGAGAGAGAGAGAGTGGGGAAGAGCCATGTGAAGTGGCAGGAGACGTGTTTGTCACTGTAGAGATGGGAAGAAAGCAAGAGAAGGGGGCTTCAGGAGCTTCTCCTGCTTTATACTCACAATCCCTCTGCCTCCTCCATCCCTCTCGCTTACAGCCAACTGGGAAGATGCTTTCAGACAGCCATCCTGATCAGCCCCCGGTATATCTGGAGCGGCTAGAGCTCATCAGAAACGCCTGCAAGGAGGAGGCTCTGCGGAACCTCTCACACACCGAGGTCTCTAAGTTTGTCCTGGATCGAATATTTGTCTGTGACAAGCACAAGATTCTTTTCTGTCAGACTCCCAAAGTGGGCAACACCCAGTGGAAGAAAGTCTTGATCGTCTTAAATGGTATGTGTGGCATGTGGGGGTGCCCTCTGCAATGGGAGAAGGGGCAAGGGTGGCATCGATGACGGGGTGGTTTATTTCGGAAAAGACCCATGACCTTCCTGAAGGTTCTCGGTGTTGTTTTCCACACTCCTGTTACACTGTAAAAATCGGTGGGGTTAACCTGTTAGTTTTGTTTGTACAGTGCCAGCCAGGAGACCTAGGGCTGTGTGCATGCTTAGGTAACCTTTCTACCTCCGAGCTGTGGTCCCATGGGTGGCTCTAGCTGAGATGTTTCAGTCAGAACCAAGGGCAGGATTTCCTGGGTTTTCAGAGACATAGCTGGCCACCCCCATCAGTCCTTCTTCCTTTCCATGGTACATGCTGGGTCTGTCTTGAGTACTGCAAGGCTCTCACATTCCCTGAATAGTCAAAACACCCACAACCAGAGCCTGGGAAGAGACTCTTGCCTCCTGGGCCTGCAGGCAGCATCACCTGTACACCGAGTCTTTCTGTGCTGGCTGCTTGCTTCAGAAAAATCTGACATTTTCTGGGGAATGAATTAAGTCATAGAAAAATGAGTTCATACACTATGGTTCTGATTACCCACTGCTCTGCTTAGACAACAGGTTTGTTTCGATCCCAATTAGTCTAAACTCACCTGAAATAATTGTAGCTGCCGGAGGCCATGAGTCAACCGGGTTCACCTGAAAGGGGGCTGGGAATGAAAGGAGGACGGAGGGCGAGAAAAGATGACGCCAAGACAAAGGTCTCTGAACAAGGCTCAATGTTTTAATGTTCAGTTCTCAATTTAAAGGGGAAGGCCCTGCCCGAACCCTTCCTAGTTTCAGCCCGGAGAGATGGGTGGGATAACCCATTCTTGCCAGAGATGTCTCAAGGCAAGCCCAGGAGCAGTTCTTCTTTCAAGTTCCGTGCAGCCAAGGTGGGTAACTCCACCTAGATCCTTATCACGTGGTCTGCTGTGGTAAACAAGGTCTCTCAGGCCTGCTCAAAGGGGGGCACAAATAATTATAGGGTATCTGTTAAAACTCAGCTCCGACTGACTGAGTTCCAGCAAGCAGAAGTCACACCTGGGTACCATGGGGCAGGTTCCTGGGGTTCAGCATTGTGCCCACAGCTCCCAGGCCCACCCCTGGCATTGCTGGCCAGTGTCGGCTGTCATTTGCACTTTGTAAAGGTCAGTCACAGGGCAGAAAGGACAAGGGCTCTCCCTCCGGATACATACACGGTGTGAAGTTAATGTGCCCCGGGAATCATATGCCAGTGTGCTGGGTTTCTGAATGGGAGGTGAAGGCTATAGGGTAAATTGAAAATAAAGAGTATACAGAGAGGCTCACATAATGGGCCATGGCAGTCGGAAGCATCATAACTCACTCACAAGGGCGGGACAGAATAGAAGAAGGCTACATGAAATATGTGTGTCAGCACACCCTACTGATGTAGGTTCTGGGACTCACACACACACAGCAAACTTCCTGTGTATGTCAGAATCACATACTGTTTCAGTTACAGTACAGGTACAGTTAGAATTTTTTTTTTAAATTGAAAACAAAGAACCCTCCTTGACATCGACACAAGCAACATGGTCAGCGAGAAGAAAAAATACATTTATTTTAAGAAAGCTCTTAACATCCAACTCACTGCTTTATCTAGTTGGAAAAGTCAGCTTGTCGGTTGTTAAAACTGTGTGGACTCATGCAATGCTATTTCCTAAAACAGAGAAGAAAAATAAACCCTAAAACTAAAAGTGTAGGCCTGGGCTGACCAGGCCATGTAAAGCAGGGAGGTCCTTATGTCCTGGCCGTCCTCTGCTGACCCCCCAGTGTGCTTGGACAGTGAGCAGGCCCAGGCACAGATCCAAACCACTGGCTCTTCCACTCTCTCCTTATATACTGACAGCTGTTGGCTCCTCAGGATGGTTAAGGAGGAGATTTTATTATGGATATGAGAGAGAACAGCCAGAGGCATCTGGAAGGATCCAGAACAGAGAGGAAAAATAGTAGGTTGAACATGGCCAGCAGACTGTGGGAGAGACAGGGGAAGAGCAGAGGTAGTGATGGATGGAGCCAAAGAGAAGACAGAGAGAGAGAGCATGTTGAAGAAACAGTAGGGTTATAAGGAGAATGAGTGCCTGGGGTGGGGGGTAGAGACTATGCTGGGGGCTGTTTAGGGTCAGGAGGAAGCAAGAAGAGCCAAGATCCCAGCACGAACTCTGAAACGCATTAACAAGTTCTTGTGACACTGAGGGAGCCTGAAAGCAGGTGGTGCTTTGCTATGCTGACAGTTCTTCCTAAAGCTCACCACAAATCACCATTTGTCCCTCCTTCCAGCGATAAGGGGAATAATGGCTCCTTTCGGAATGGGGAAGCCGGCTTCACAAGTTCCTGAGCGAGGAGTGCTAGCTTTTTTTTTCCAACCACCAGAATTTGGGGAATCGAGACTCCTCAGGGTCTGGCACCCCTCATCATGGTCAAATATGCCCACCACAGCACATCACGGGCCCTGGACCAGGGCTTAAGTGGTTGGAAGAGAATGAGTGAGTGAATGGAGGCTGTGCTTCTCACATGGGTAGCTCAAGAGAGCTTGCTCTTGACAGCACTGCATCAGGATAAGGCCAAATGTTACAGTTCACAGAAGCTGGATAAGCCCTTCAGGGTCCTCTCACCCTTTATCTCCATCGGGAAAAGAAAAGTCTTGCCCTCACCCATCCTCTACAGAACCCTGGTCCCACTGACTCCTCAGACACGGCCTCTGATGCCAGCTAGGAATTTTCATCATCAAGTGTTTCGTGTAGCTTTTGCTACCCCGCCTAAGCTCCGAGAATGGGCTGCACTATCAACCCCCCACCCAGCTTCTCTTGAATCCACAGATAAAAGACACACACACACCATTGTTCTATTTCAACTTGCTTTTTGACAAAATTGCTGGGCGCTATTATCTCCCACCTGAAGAAGTATGCCCTTATCAATATTCTTAGCTCTGCACCTCTCAGCCTGTCCTCAACTTTAGTTGCTCAGTTACATCAAGTCCCAGATAAACATTCCCACCTGCCCGCAGGAGCAACCGTTAGGGCCACTCTGCCTGAGATCTCATGTAACTGGTCACCTTTTCTCCATCAGGAACATGGCAAACTCTTTCTCTCTCCTCTCCTTTCAGTCTCTCTGTTTGCCTCCAGGGACCTGGAAGTCCCGGCTATTCCTTCCACCCAGCAATTGGCCCATGACTTCTTTACTGACAGATCAAGAACCAATTGGGGAACAGGACCTTAGCATCAGACCCACCCTTATAATCAAGAGCCTGTGTCATTTGCCATGCGCGCTGCCATGGGGTCTGTGAGACACTGTTGCTCTGGTAGTGCTGTGCTACAAGAGCAGAGTCTGCCATGGAGGTGAGGGCTCGGCAGTGCTGGGGGCCTTGGTCAATACTGTGTTCATGTCATGTCCCTCTAGCATCTCCCTCCATTTCAGAAATCATAGAACAAGCACTGCCAGCTTTAGGAAGATTTAGCCTCCTGGATACAGGGCCAGGGCTGTGGGCTATCAGTATTCTTTCTGTTTCCTTCCCTGCCAGTCAGCTGATGGATACAAGAGCTGCGCTCCATTCTCTTACTGCCTCTGGCTGGAGTTCAGGGTGGACACGTGGACATCAGCTGTGGGCTTCTAATGTGTGCTGTGGAGATTGTGGGGCCTGAGATGCCGCTGATGGCACCTCTAAGGGTCATACTGAGGCAGTCCATGCACTGTCTCCTTTTGTTCTCCCCAGGAGCGTTTTCTTCCATTGAAGAGATCCCTGAAAATGTGGTCCATGACCATGAGAAAAATGGCCTTCCGCGTCTCTCTTCCTTCAGCAAAATAGGAATTCAGAAGCGGTAAGGGCGACTTTTTTGGAGGAGAAGCGTGAGGGTAGTTTTTTTAACAAAACCCCAGGCTCAGTTTGTGCTTGTTGTGTAATCCATAAGGCTCCAGGCTCAGTTTGTGCTTGCTGTGTGATCCACAGGGCTCCAGGCTCAGTGTGTACTTGCTGTGTGATCCACAGGGCCCCAGAGATCTCAGGGCCAACTGTTTCATCTTGGCATGCAGTGGCCAACAGTGTCCTTAGTGTCCTGCTTACTGCACATCTCAGCCTCCTGAGAACTTCAGAATCCCTTTCCCAACCTTGTCACAAAGGCCCATTAAAGTGTGCATCAGATTATTGTCAGGAGTGGGAGCACTTTAGTGTGTTGGTTTTAAGTTCTTATGGATTCCTAACTAAATAGGATCATTGCTCCATGATAAAGAAAGTGCTGCACACTCTGCCAAGTTACTGCGCCTACTTCTGCATGGACTTCCCACTTCGGTAGTAGTGTGTGCAGGTCCATCACATGGAGACAGGCCCCTTTGACTATGGCAGTATCGTCAGCAGCTAATGAGAGGGAAAGCTCTCCTGTTTTAGCTGTGAGGTGGCTTTACAGAGACAGACTGAAGAGCTGCCCCTCAGTGTCTGGTCCAGCCTGGGCTTGGCCCTCCTGGCTTTTCAGTCCTTTGTTCTTTGTTGCTTCTGGCCTTGGGTAACTCAGTCTTCACAACTCTACAAACTTGTGTCAGAAATTGTCCTGGGTATGGACTATAAGGGACTCTTCTTGGGGCTTCATGAGACTCCATGAATTAAGACAGGCAGCTCATGGACAAGAAACAGCTGCTGGCTTTCAGGTAAGCACACTGTGCGGGTAATGTTGCCACAGACCCAGTGATATCACTGTTGTCCCTGTCATACCACCACAGACCCTTCAGGACCATGGCCCTATCATGCTGCAGCTTGCCTGGGGCACCTTCCTATCCCTCGTCCCATCCTTCCCTTTCATTCGGGCTGGAATCTTTAAAGCTGTGTCCATAAAATAAGCCTCCAGCCTCAGTAAATACAGACTCACACTTCCAGCCTTGCCAATTTCCTCCCCAGGAACAAAACTTATAAAGGGTTTTGAAGTTTTGAATCAGCCAATTAAAATAAACCTTTGATTCAACAGTTTCGCACCAACCTCAGAGGCTTTGAGCAGTCCAGTTTGCTAAGCCTCTGTTTTCTCACCTGTAGAATGGGTTGATAGCAATGTTCAGTCCACAGTACTCAGAGTGCACTGTGTGTGTGAGACAAACTCTGCAGGACCCAGCCTGGCATTACTCCCTCTCCTACCCTCTCATCCATTACCTCCTGGAACGTCCGTCTCATCTCTGACATTTTTTCTTCCTCAGATTGAAAACATACTTCAAGTTTTTTATTGTGAGAGATCCCTTTGAAAGACTGATTTCTGCCTTTAAGGATAAGTTTGTTCACAATCCACGATTTGAGCCTTGGTACAGGCATGAGATAGCCCCAGGCATTATTAGGAAATACCGGAAGAACCGGACAGAGACCCGGGGGATCCAGTTTGAAGATTTTGTGCGCTACTTGGGTGATCCAAACCGCAGGTGGTTAGACCTTCAGTTTGGGGACCATATCATCCACTGGGTGACCTACGTAGAACTCTGTGCACCCTGTGAGATAAAGTACAGTGTGATTGGACACCATGAGACGTTGGAGGCAGATGCCCCATATATCCTGAAAGAAGCTGGCATAGACCATCTGGTGTCCTACCCCACCATCCCTCCAGGTATCACCGTGTACAACAGAAGCAAGGTAGAACAGTACTTCCTGGGCATCAGCAAACGAGACATCCGGCGTCTCTATGCACGGTTTGAAGGGGACTTCAAGCTCTTTGGGTATCAGAAACCAGATTTCTTGCTAAATTAATGCATAGGACCCTTGAATATTGCTAGACTAGGGGCTGGCTAGGTGGAGGTCTGAGCACAGAAGCAGCATTTCCTCTACCATGTCCCATGGTTCTGTGCACGGACGATGTTGGGCTCTGATTACCTGCTTAGCTCAGGTGACAGATGCTCTGATGACTCCCCTCCCCAGCCTCTGTCACCCCCATGAAAGGTTAGGAAAGACGGATGTTTGGAGACAGGTGGACAGACCCAGAGGGTGTGTTAGGAACCTGCTTCCTTCAGCTGTCACGTTGTCATTGGCACTGTGTCAGCTAACCAGTGGTCGGGTAGTGTCATCCATGACCTGTGGACTTAGTGCTTTCAAGAGAGATGGAGATGCCGGACAGACGGCTGCAGAGGTTACTGGGGCCCATATAGCATTGAATCTAAGCCAGAATGATACCTCTTTCTTCCATTTTGGCACAGCAATAGCCACAGAAGCAGATCACATGCCTCTTAAGCTTCAGGCCCTGTGACATTTGATGGTGATAATAACAGAACAGTTTGAGAGGTCTGACCTTTCAGGACCCAAGCTAGCCCATTTTTCAGGACTTCTGACCCTAGAAATACCTGCTTCACTCTGCAGAAGAGATTCCTTTCTGGAAAGTGAGGGTATTATCGGAACATCTTTGAGGACTTAGAGCTTGGAACAGGGAAGGAGGAACCAGCCTGTCTTGAGAACTCAGGCTGCTGTGGAATCAGGTACCGTTGTCTTTGTAACTGCTTTTGTCTTCACCTGCCCCATCAGAGTGAGCAGCAGGGGCGTTTCCACCTGTCTCCTGAATGAACCTCTCTGTCCTGAAATGGGAGAAAAGACACAGCATTTCCAGCGGAAAGAGACAAGCACTTGCTGACATGCCGTGAGGACACACAGGCGTGCCATGCCTGCATTGCAGAGTCCAGTGCTGTTTACAACTGCCAGTCCATTCATGTTGGCAGACCGGATCCTATGGCCCTGAGTCTAATAGTGCCACCCTCCTCCACTGAAAAACCACAGTTGGGTAATCAGATTCATCAGCAATAAAATCCTGGGTGAGGCCACCTCTGGTGACATCATCCAGGTAGCAAGTCACCTAACGTGGCACTGAGGCCAGCTCCAGCAAGAAGAAAGCCACAGCAGCTGTCTCAGCTGCCAACCAGCAGCAAAGGGCTATTAAAGATGGACAGGACAGTTTCTCTGAGTGAGTCGCTGGAACACTCATCTTCCCAGGGTTGAGAGGAATTGTACTAGCTTTTCCTCGAGGCTATAGCTCTATTCTCAAAAAGCCTTTCCTGAACTTGTAAATGTGAAAGTAAAATAAAATTTAAAATGTGTGCCAAATCTGACCCATGATTCCCTGGGGCAGGGGCTCCAGGGCCACGGGTAACTCCTGGGGTGAGGGATGGAGCTGGGGACTGGAAGGAGGCTCAGCCCTTCCTCGTGAACTGACATGCCATAAACATGATGTTGGGTTATTTGTTAGTGAAGTTTTAGCAAAACCTTCTTAAAAATCACTCCAGGCCTGAATTGCTGATCAGAAATCTCTTTCCTGTTTTTGACAGGCAACAGTGTCAATACTGTGTGTGTGAAGTTAGGGCCTTCAAGTTAGTCTTGATTAAAGCAACATTTTCTCTCAGAAACTAAAGTGTGTCTGGGTTTGTTCAGATTTTTTTTTCTATCTCTCTTTCTGGAATTCTGGTCATTTTCCTAACACACTTTGCCAAATAAGTAAATATTTCTACCACATACATCTAACAGGCCACCTCCACACACCATGGCTCCTGATCCCAGACAACCAACATCCCCAGAGTGGTTCAATTTGATACCCCTCTCCCAAGGTCGTGGAAGATCCTTCTTGTCTTCGGAATCATGTTCCTCCTCCTTTTCATTCAAGGAGGCCATCCTCTCCCTGTGCCCTTAGGGCACTGCCAAATCCAGGCTTCAGCTGCTCTGCTTCCCACCCTGCTCAGACGCAGCACAGAGAGAGCATTGCACCCCCAAGCTTCACCTCAGAGTTCTACTCTGCCCCTCACACCTGATCTGACCTGGGGTCTCATGGCTGAGGAACCATGCTTTGCTGAAGGGAGCAGCACACTCACATCCTAGACTCGCTGGGGCAGTAGAGTCACCCTCACAGCTCTGCAAGATGGACCTGTCCCCTTCAACTTCAACTTAAAGCTTTGGAAAGTGCGCAAAAGACTGCAAGACATTGGTCCTGCCCTCCCTCCAGTGTTGGCAGCCTCAGATGGTTCCTTTGTTATTGCAGGAAGAGAAGCAGCTCTGATCTGCGGCCCTGGTTTTCTCAGTGTACACCAGCTGTTTGCAGCAGTCTGCCTGCTTCTCTCCTGCCTGGTTTTGTCTGTTCCCTTTGAGGCTGGCAGGCAGTTTCATCTTTGTTCCTGAACTCGGAATTAGTTCCCTAGGGAAACAGAACTGATGGGGTGAATATCATTCTGTGTGTGTGTGTGTGTGTGTGTGTGTGTGTGTGTAATGCATATATACATAGGTATGAATAGAATATATACACACCCACATTTATCCATAATGTGTGTGTATGTATACATATGTGTGGATAGAATGTATATATACCCACATGTATTCATAATGTATGTGTCTATATAAAATGTATATATACATATGGATAGAATGTATATACACCCACATATGTCCATAAAGTATGTGTGTGTGTATGTATATATTATATATTATATATTATTATATATTATATATTATATATTTTTTATATATTATATATTATATATATACATATATATGGATAGAAAGTATACACACCCACATATATCCATAATATATATGTGTTTGTATAATGGATATATGCACATATAGGATAGAATGTACATACACATACACACACACACACACAGACACACACACACATATGGTGTATTAGGGTTTCTATTTCTGCACAAAACATCATGATTGAGAAGCAAGTTGGGGAGGAAAGGGTTTCCACATTGCTGTTCATCACCAAAGGAAGTCAGGACTGGAACTCAAGCAGGTCAGGAAGCAGGAGCTGGTGCAGAGGCCATGGAGGGGGTATTACTTACTGGCTTGCTTCCCCTGGCTTACTCAGCTTGCTTTCTTATAGAACCCAAGACTACCAGCCCAGGGATGGCACCACCCACAATGGGCTGGGCCCTCCCACCCATGATCACTAATTGAGAAAATGCCTTACAGCTGGATCTCATGGAGGCATTTCCTCAAGGGAGGCTCTTTTCTCTGTGATAACTCCAGCTTGTGTTAAGTTGACACACAAAACCAGCCAGTACGTGTAGATAGAATGTATACACACATGCGTGTGTGTGTGTGTGTATGTGGTGTATATGAATATATATGTGTATGTGAATATATTCACATACATAAACATGGAAAGTGGATTTACTAGAATGGCTTACAAACTATGGTCCAGCTACTCCAACAGTGGTTATCTACCAGTACAAAGTCCAGTAGTTGTTCAGTACACAAGGCCAGATACCTCAGCTGATCTAGGTTTTGGATGAATACTGAAGAAGTAGGCTCTAATGCCTACCACAAACAATCTTGCCAGAGAGAGCAAGCCGGCAAAGAGAGCGAGCTTCCTTCCACATCCTTTATGTAGGTTGCCAGCAGAAGGCGTGGCCCAGATTAAACATGGAACTTCTTAGGTCAAAAGATTCAGATTAAATTAAGAAAAATCCTTCAGGGGTGTGCCCAGCTGCTTGGGTCTTAATTCATTCAGATGTAGTCAAGATGGCAACCAAGCATAGCTGTAGTGCTCCATGCAGCTGTAGAGAGGACCAATGTTAGGACCACGGTTCACACCCACACTCATCTCATGGTTGAGCAGCCACAGCGTTGTGTTCTGTCTCAATGTATTCTCCCATTCCTTGCCACCTTGGTAGGCTGAGAATGTCCGAAGCCTTCATATCCTGGTACGTTTGGCTTAATAACTAAGCCTTGAGCTCCTTTCTCCGTGATCACATTTTACCATGCAGGCGGTCCTCAGTTTTTTATCATGGCTACTTCCTGATAAAGTCATTGTAAGCTGAAAATACCCTGAGTCAAAAGAACCATCAAGTACCTTAGTCCATGGGCATGGTTGCTTAGCAACACCATACACAGTGGGCATCAGTTCCGGCTCCTGTTATTGGCCAGATGGCAGTTCACTGTTGCTGCCCGGCACCCCGTATTGCTATTCTGAGGTAAAGGATCAAAATTCAAAGTACAGTTTCCACTGAATGCATATTGATTTTTGCACCATCAGAAAGCCAAAAAGGCTTAAGCCAAAATATCCTAAGTAAAAAAAAAAAAAAAACCTCCTAAGTTAGAAGCTGTCTGTATGGAAAGCCCTGAGAAGCAACCCCCCTCCTCCAGCAATCTGTCCAGAAATTTTAGCAAAGTATTTGTTCACTTGCAAGTTCTACTTGCCACTAAAAACTCCAAGACAGACATGCTCCATCCGGGTCCTTCACCACTCCATACAGTGTCCTCTTTAACAGTATGTCCCTGACGTCTATCTGATTCCACCCCAGAATGGCCTCGACACCACTTTCCCTATCATCAATATTTTGTTATTTTCTTTAAAGGGTGTGTGTGTGTGTGTGTGTGTGTGTGCATGTGCGTGTGTGTCTGTGCATGTGTGACTGAGTCTGTGTACCACATATGTATCTATAGCACTCTTGAAGGCCAGAACAAGGTATCAGACCCTCTGGAAGTAGAGTTGCAGAGAGGGTTATGAGCCATTGTGTGGGTGCTGGTGTTAGTTGAAAAGTGGCTTGTTCCTGCACAGATCAGTTCCCACAAGAGAGATCTTTTACTGAAGAGGGAGAAGTGAGAAAGAGAGAGAGATGGGTTGGGGTCTCTGTCTTTTATTTGGGCTTTGATGTAGGTGACCCAGGTAATGACTCTCACAGGTGATGCGGATGAAGCATGTGCAGGGAATGTGCAGTGGGTTGCCATGGCAACAGACACAGGCCCTGTCCTTGTTGCCTAGGGATGACATCATCGCTGGATTCAGAGGCTAACTGTAAACAGCTTCGGATGCTAACAGCTAATAACTGAACTCAGGTCCTCTGCAAGCATAGCAGAGTCTGTTATTCACTGAGCTGTCTCTCCAGGACTCAATTTTTGTGATATGTTCTCTAAGAAGATGGAAGCTGTCTCTATGCCCCTGTTTTCAGAACATCTCCCAAGAATCTCCATAACGCCCATACTTGTTGCATACACTTCTGAATCCTTGATTTGTGCAGCTGCCCCCACATTGTTAAGTGCTCTCAATATAGCAGCACCTGCTTCTCAGTGCTGATGCCTCTCCTACTCTGCCTTGTAGCTTAGATTTTTTTCAAAACCTACTTTTAACATGGGTTCTTAAATGCTTTAACCTCCCTTCTAGCCCACCACCCACCAGAGGTAGTGGAAAAGAAAGGGGAAACAGACCTGTTTAGTAACCTTTCTTTGGAGCAAATCTAATCTGCATTGTCAGGAGATCAGCCGTTCAGTTCCAAAGAATCAACAGAGGCAGCTCTGTTGACTCGCAAACACTTCCCTGGGCAGTGGTGGCGCATGCCTTTAGTCCCAGCACTTGGGAGGCAGAGGCAGGCGGATTTCTGAGTTCGAGGCCAGCCTGGTCTACAGAGTGAGTTCCAGGACAGCCAGGACTACACAGAGAAACCCTGTCTCAAAAAAACAAAAAAAACCCAAACACTTCACAAATACACCAGCAGTTCAGTTCAGTACTGTCCAGATAGAAAACTTGAATCAGCAGCAGTAGCACATCCTTGCAGAGACAGCCAGGCCTCAGCTGAATTGGCACAAGTCAGCAGGGCTGATTAGGACCACTAGGGACTCCAGGAGAAGTTCTCTGTGCCTCTCTCAACGAAGTAAAGACCAGCAAAGAGTTGAGACCAAGAAGCATTACAAAGGTAAGTATGCAAGCCCCTGCCACTGTCCATTGGGTCCTATTTATACTCCCTCCAAACATCACATGTCCTTCATGGCTCTTGCCTCACCACATGTGTGAGTCTGTTGTAGCAAAACTCCAGATGAGTCTGTATCAGCTGATAGCACTCTGCCAATCAATCTGAGTCTGCAGATGCAGCAAGAAGCCCCAGAATGCCACCTAAGTTTTTTGGTATGTTTCTTTCTTGACAAGCAGAGCTCTGCAATGCAATGTAAAGTGGACTGATACATGCATGTTGTTAATGAAGAATCAATCCTTCATCATGCATCCTTTTACATGGTTGTTTTAGCAAAACATCCTTTCACCTGTGTCTGCTTCACAAGAGCATTCCTTTGACATGTTGACTTTCCAAAGAAACCAAAAGTTTCCACTTCACTGCCCGGGGTACTGGAATAGATCACCACAGACTGGGAAGCTTAACAAGAGCATTCTGTTTTCACTGGACCAGAGGCCAGAAAGACCCAGATGAAGTGCAGACAGACCCCACCATTGATGACTTGCAGGAGGCTTGTGCTCTTTTCTCCCCACCCCTTAAAAGATACTTATCTCACTTCAGAGCCCTACAATTGTGACCTCTTCTAACTTTATCTCCCTGGGGTCCCCATCCTACTGTGGATCAGGGGATCAACATGTGACTTTTAAAGGGAATGAGGATTTAAGTCTTAACAATGATTTTCCAGGACAGAGCCTCTGCACTTATCACTATAGTTTCCAAGCCTCAGAACCGGGCTCTAGAAGCACTGAGATGTCTGAGCATGCCTATTTACTCTCTGGTGTTTCCTTCAGGGAACAGAGTTGACTCCCTGGGTACTTCTTTTGTATTGGTGTGTATGGTGGTTTGCATAAAAATGGCCCCATAGACTCCCTGGGACCAGCAAGATAGGGAGGTGTGGCCTTGTTGGAGTAGGTGTGGCTATTTTGGAGAAAGTGTGTCCTTGGGGTTGGGGGATGGACTTTGAGGCTTCACCTAAGCCAGGCCTAATGGCTTACTCTCTCTTCCTGCTGCCTGTGGATTAACATGTGGAACTCTCAGCTACCTCTCCAGCACCATGTCTGCCTGCATGTCATCATGCTTCCTGCCATGATAACAGACTAAACATCTGAACTGTAAGCCAGGGATGGAACTCAGGTGATCAGGCTTGTCAACAAGTCCCTTTGCTGGTTAAGCCCCTTCACTGACCCAACAGTTGCTACTTTCTGTGTATTATCTTCTGTTTGCTTGTTACTCTTTCCATAGAAAAGAACCAGAGATAAAAGACAGTCTACATTTTCTGCCATTCCTTAAACTAACAAGTTCAATAAACACTTCGGGATCTTTGTACATGTTAAAAAGGCTGCTGTGTGAGCATAGGGCAGCTTAATCACATCACACTGCTTTGGAAATTAGGGTATAGGAATATCTTTCCAGCTAGCCCTACCTAGAATTAAGACCCAGAGCCCTGGATGAATCCCTCCAGCTGTTTAGACACAGGGAACTTGTCTCCATGTGGAACCTGAAGGAGCAGAGCAGAAGGAAGGAATTGTGGCTGCTTCTTCCAACACTGTCCTGGTAACAATCTGTATCAATACACAATCAGACAGAAGCAGTTCTTAGTGCCTGGGTAAGAGCCCAAAGGCATTCCTTTAAGATCCTTCCAGAAAACATGCTGAACATCTAAGTTCTAGCAGGGAGTATTCCTTCTGCCTTCTTCCTTGGTTTGCACACAAATGCATAGTGCTTAACTCAAACTGAATAGCTTCATATAATACAAGAATCAAGTCATACTTCTCAAGAGTCCACATGGGTTTGTATACTCACAGACAATTACAGCCCATAGTTCCTGGAAATTTGAACATGGTGTTTGTGGTGGCTTGAATAAAGATGGCCTCCATGGGCTCATGTTTGAAAGTTTGGTCATTAGGGAATGGCCTGTTTGAGAGGGACTAAGAGGTGTGACCCCAATTAAATGCTTCCCTTTATAAGAGTTGCCATGGTCATGGAGTCTCTTCACAGCAACAGGACGTTAATACAGGGTCACTATAAACCTAGCATTCTCCTTTTGTAAGTCGTGAGCTCTGTGGATGAACCTCTGGCTTCTTGTTGCCCAGGCATGTGTTATCCGGATCTTACCTTTTGCAGAGCCCCAGTAAGTCTTGAAGGTTCAACCTTTGACTCCAGACCTGGGCTACAGATGGTAAGTGGGTTTCCAGAATTATCTATCTTTCCCAGCCCTAGGTCTTCCTACCACTGTAGATATCAGTGCTTTCTCCAGAGATTTGTAACATCCGACACTCTCTGTTACTCCCTCCTCTGCTTGAGGCAGAATCCTGTCTGATTCCCATCAGCCCCCACCAGCCCCCACAAAGAAATTATATATCTATTTGTCTGTTTGTCTTTTCCTGAAGTTTCATGTCCCTAGGGTTGTAAATTCTGAGAATGGTTTCTTTCCCTCAGTATCCATAGTCTCCTAGGATCACTCATGTTGTGTATCCTGTTGGTTACATCACAACGCAGGTGAGTAGTGTGTGCAAAGGGAACATGGCATTTTCCTTGGCCATTTAGTCCTTGATAAATATTTCAGGTGTTATGCCCTATTCCAATGGCTGAGATGGCTATGAATACACGAATAAGTCTGTGTGGATAGTAGGTTAACCTGTTATGCTAGCTGCTGGGTCACAAATGTTTATTCTACATATGTGGTGCTGGGAATTGAACCCAGACCTAACACATGCTAGCCAAGTATTTTGCCAGTGGGTGATACCCCAGCCCTTGATATTTTTGTATGGGAAGAAAAATCAATGTTGTGACTTTGAGGAAGTTGCTAATGTACAAAACTAGAAACAATGCCAATATCACATGGAGGATAAAACAAAAGAGATACATCTAGGCAGATTACAGGAATAAATTCTCGAGCAACAGGGATTAAAAAATGCAGTCTCGAGCTATAGTGAAGCCCATCGCTTTGTGTGCTTTTAAAAACCTAAGAAAAATAAGAACTGAGAGATGGCTCAGCAGTTACGAGCACTGACTGTTCTTGCAAAGGACTCAGGTTTGATTCCTAGCACCCACATGACAGCTCACATCTGTAATCCAGTCCAAGGGGGTTTGACATCCTCTTTGGGCTGCCATGGGCACTGCATGCACAAACATACATACAAGCAAAATACCCATACACATAAAAAAATTTTTAAGAAAAACAACTAATGGAAATAAAATAAGTGATTACCATACCTTAAAACTTAAAATATAATTAAAAGTTTTCAGCAACACATTTTCTAGTTCTCAGTTATTCAATAGTATTAAATACTTACAACCCAAGGTTGTAGGTAATGAGGCAAGAGGCCACCCTACAGGAAGGCTAAGAGATCTTCACGGACCCAGGGACAACTGCCCTAGGTGGTAAGAGAGTGATATCCTTTTCCTCTTCCCATGAAGCATGCATAAACCGCTGAGATTAATTTTAATAAAGTAGTGTTTCACAATCCCAATGTCCCCACTGGTTCTCACCGGTTATATAAAGAACCAAGCCAAATATGGACACTGATGAAGCTTTAGATAAAAGTAGTTGAGGACCTCAAATGTGTATTATTATTTTAGACTCTGTCCAAGGTATCTTAAGGGGGGGGGGGGAGGGTCCTTGAACATTAGCACCTGTGTAGGAAGTTCCCAGCCAGCTGCATGTCCACATCTTCCTCCAGGGGGCGCTGATCTTCCTTGTCTGGCTCCTGTTTAAATCCTGCCTCCCTCAGTAAACTCACTTTGAGGATGGCACTTTAAGATCTTATTGAAAGCTCTAAGGATAAAAGTTAGAAAATACTGCTGTTTGAGATCCAGGATCCAGGATCTGTGGAGTCAGAATTTGTTTGCTTAAGGGAAGGTAGGAACAGAAAGAGAGCCAGGTTTACAGAGTGATGGCTAGCCGCCTATGAGCGGTGAGAGAGCCAATAAAGCAGTTTTGTCTGCTTTATCGATCATAAGTTCTTAGAGCAAATAACAGAAAACTTCCCTTCTCAGAAGGCAATCCTCAACAGAAGACTGCCAGCACCTGCGGGATTTTGTCTGGGATGATGGTGGCATGTCACTGTCCTTTGTACAATTTCAATGTGTTTTCACTCCCTGCTGGAGCAGCCCCTGAAACAGCTGCGGTGAGTAGCAATCACTCCAAATCTTGTTCTGAGATGAATAGAGTCCAGCTGTGGGCTCAGAGCAGCTCTTCTGTTATGGAAGGAAGGTCTCCACCTGCCGTGGGGGAAAACAGCTTTCTGACATGGTGTGGTCAGCCTGTCTCAGCCTGCCAGGATCTTCCTAGGGTTTTGAATGAGAATCAGAAAAAGTGTTCTCTCTGTACCCATCTGGGCTCGGGTACTCATCAGTGTCAACAAAAGCCACCCAAACAGGACTAAGTAATGATTAAGCATTTTGCACTAGTGAGAAGTTTTTCTATTCAAGCTGTAGATAATTATTCTACCGGGGGGGGGGGAAGACGTTGTAAACAGAAAAATCAAGCTGCCTTTACAAAGCGTCATGTATGTCCATCTACATATGTACATATGAGATCAGCAAGCCAACAGCTTCCAATCATGGCAAAGACATATAAAGCGCTTGTGTCTTTGTGTCACACAAAGGTGTTTTTTCTCCTTAAACACTGGGCACCCCAAAGAGAGACCATTTTATCGTTTCTCCTTATTAGATTGGCACTCACTAATAACCCCAGCTGTCTTAGTTAGGATTTTACTGCTGTGAACAGACACCATGACCAAGGCAACTCTTATAAGGACAACATTTAATTGGTGCCAGCTTACTGGTTCAGAGGTTCAGTCTATTATCATCAAGATGGGATCGTGGCAGCATCCAGGCAGGCACGGTGCAGGAGTCGCTGAGAGTTCTACATCTTTACCTAAGGTTCCTAGGATGAGGGTCTTAAGCTCACGCCCACAGTGACACACCTACTCCAACAAGGCCACACCTACCTACTCTGATAAGGCCACACCTCCTAATAGTGCCGCTCCCTGGCCCGAGCATATACAAACCATGACACCAGCCATCTGATTCTGTTTTTGCAATCTTAATGACAGGTGACTTTAAAGCCCCTGTGGGAATTGCATGGGCCTGTGATGACCTCGAAGCACCCAGGTGGGTGCAGCAATACTGACAAGAAAATGAAAGATGGAAAAACTGAGAACCAGTTCCATGTTCAGCAAGGGCTGTGTGTGCAGAGTAGGCACGGGTGGGACTCCTTTGTGTCTACCTTGTTTCCTTTTTTTTTTTTTTTTTTTATTGGATGTTTTATTTACATTTCATATGTTGTCCCCTTACCCCATCCCCCACCCACCCAGGAACCCCCAATCCCCTCACACCTCCTCCTTCTTCTTTGTGTATGTAACCTCTATCTACCCCCCCACTCCCACCTCCCCACCCTCAAAACTCCCACCCCCTGGGGCATCCAGCCTTCATGAGGTCAAGGATCTCATCTTCCATCTGTGCCCAGCAGGGCCCTCCACTCTTATATATTCAGCTAAGGCCCTGGATCCCTCCATAAGTGCTCCCAGGCTGGTGGTTTAGACCCTGGGAGCTGTGGTTGGTTGGTATTGTTGCTCTCCTCATGGGGCCACAAATCCTTTCAGCTCCTTCAGTTTTCACTCTAACTCCTCCATTGAGAACCCCATGATCACTTCAATGGCTAGTTGTGAGCATCTGCCTCTGAATATGTCAGACTCTTGAAGACCTCTGAGGAGACATCCATATCAGGCTCTTATCAGCATGCACTTCCTGACTTCCACATCAGCATCTACCTTTGGTGACTGCACATGGGATGGATACTCAGGTGGAAAGGTCTTCAGACGGCCCCTCCTTCAGTTTCTGTCCCTCACTTTGTCTCCATATTTGCTCCCTTGAGTATTTTGTTGCTCCTTCTAAGAAGGACCGAATCACCCCCACTTGGTCTTCATTCTTTATGGACTTCATGTGGCCTGTGAGTTGCATCTTGGGCATTTTAAATGCCCAAGATGCAACTCACAGGCCACATGAAGTCCTTGTTTCCTTTTTAGCCTGCTTGCTTGCTTCATCACCAAATGGATCTGAAAAATGAAACCAAAGTCTACCAGGTCTCTGAAGCTGAGGCAGGAGCTACTTTCCAATGAAAATGTGTCAGAACCTTAAGTGTATTATGTTTATGCATCACATGTCTCAGGACTTTCGGGGAAAGATTCCTTCTCTGATGCTGTACAGGCTCACATTTGGGGTCTGTAAAGGTAAGAGAAGGCCATAGAGCTTCATCTGACCCATAGCCTCGTTACCACTCAGCCAATACTGATCACTCCTAATAAGGGCTGCGGCCATCTGCTGCAACAAGTTCTGAGCATGTAGAGCAACAAGTGGCTGCTTCACTCGGAAAGCTCTGTAACTGTGGGCATGTTAGGTGGTTGGAGTGTCCCCAGAGCTGGGTTTTATATTTTCTAAGTATTCCACACCTGATTTTTAAGAATTGTCTATCAAAGACCACTTTGTCAAAGGAAATGGGAACAATGGCTAACAACCATCTGTAATGGGAATCTGATGCCCTCTTCTGGTGTGTCTGAACACAGCTACAGTGTACTCATATTCATTAAATACATAAATCTTTGAAGGAAGAGGAGGAGGAGGAGGAGGAGGAGGAGGAGGAGGAGGAGGAGG
>NW_021604696.1:8797195-8892026 GCF_004785775.1 Grammomys surdaster | reverse complement strand
GGGGAAGGGGAAGGGAAAAGGGGGAAGGGGAAGGGAAAAGGGGGAAGGGGAAGGGAAAAGGGGGAAGGGGAAGGGAAAAGGGGGAAGGGGAAGGGAAAAGGGGGAAGGGGAAGGGAAAAGGGGGAAGGGGAAGGGAAAAAGGGGAAGGGGAAGAAGGGGAAGAGGAAGGAGAAGGAGAAGAAGAAGAAGGAGGAGAAGGAGGAGAAGAAGTCAAGAGCATTGGATGCTCCACAGAACAGAAAGAGGAAAGAGAGGGCTGGGATATCAAATGGTAACCATGTTACATGTATGTTATTACTTAAGTATTAGCATAGGACCTATTTCACTGACGAGGTGAAGAGCACTGGGTGCTCCACAGAACAGGAAGAGGAAAGAGGGGGCTGTGATATCAAACAGTAACAATGCTACTTTTTTACTGTTTAAGTAATAGCATAGAACCTACCTTACTAATTCATAACGGTAGTTCACAAGTTGCGTAGTGGGACATGTAATGCATGACCAGGAGGTCACTGTACCGGAGGGTCTGTGGTGCAGTGAAAGGAGCTGAAATTAGATGATGTAACTATCGGATAAAGAGAGAAAGCTGAGGACAGACAACCTCGTCCCATCTCCCTCCTTCTGTCCTCATTACTTCTTTCACATCTCTTTCCTTCTCGCCCTCTGATGCAGTAATTCCTCCCATTATCCCATCAACACAATGAGTGTAAAAAGGGCACATCAAACCTCGTGATGATATAAAGGCAACAAACACAATGGTGCCGGAAGATAATTCCCTAGCAATAAATAACAGAAAATTATCTTAACAGAGCAGCCTGGTAACAAGGCTGTTAGAGGAAGATGACTATCAGATGGACATAGATTCTGAGAAACCACTGAAAACAGACAAAATGAGCCCGAGAAAGGAGACCATAGTCACCCAAGCACACCAGGAAGTGTAGCAGAGGGTGCTCACTCTTGTGGAGGATGCTCCAGACTCAAGAGCATCAGACAGAAGGAGCAACAGGGATGTAGGCAATACATCAGGAAAACTACAGAGTACCCTGTCCTGTCCAGTTGGCCCTTTGCCCAGCTCTTGCCAAGCAGACAAATCAAATAACCTTGCTCTTAGTTTGGAGTGATACCTGGGGTGCCCATGGTCTGCAGATGTCACAGTGACCCTGAGCAGGAACAAGGAGCATCAGTCCAAGGAGATGAGCCACTTCACCACTGACTTGGGAGGAAGTCCTTTCATCCTAGAGGAAAGGGTACCACAGAGGGGAACAATAGCTAAGCCACAAGAGGGACTCCCAAACACTGATGAATCTGCACAGGATCTAGAAGCATCAGGCACTGAGGTGAAAGCACAATGAGATGGACATGCCATGCTCGACAACATGGGGAACTTAGGTAGAACAAACAGAAAATAACAGGCCTGTGCAGTATCCTGATAGAGAGCTTCAGCAGCCGGTGAACATGAGAAAGGTTACAGGTTGTGCTGTCCTCATCTCAGCATAGGTTACATGGGCTCATGGTGAGTTGCCTAGGTCCACCATCATTGCTTCTCTTCTTTCCTGTGTCCTGGAAGTTCACGGAGTTATTTGACTTCCAGAAACTTTGGTAAGCAAACCCTATAACTATCAAAAAGGCCTGAAAACGTTAGCAAAGACTAAGCTTTTGGGATGCTTCTTTACTTTTCCCATGGTTATCAGCCTGTACATGTTTTCTACATCACTTTAAAACAATTTGGGGACACTTTTATAGTCCTATAATTATCTAAGTTTTCAAATGCAAATAATTGAAATTAATGTGTAATCAAAAATCATGTCAATGGTTCCAAAGTCCCACAAGCTAAGAGAGAAGCATGGAGCACTCTGTTATTCTGAGACAACCTTCCTGGCTTTCAGACTCAAACTCCCAGAATAGAGAGAGTTCTGACTTACATCATTTAGTTTGTGATTCTTCCTTGGGTTACCATGAGAGTGACATAGATACTAAGGAAAGAAAGAAGAGAAAGGAATGAGCACCTATTGTCTCAATATCTTTATTTTCCATTTGTGCTTCTCAAATGTTTCTCTGCATTTGATTCACTACCTGACATTAGTTTTTCCTCCAAACCCAACCCTATTTTGTGTAGCAGTAACTCTGTTATCCATAAGCTCCCAACTGCAACCTTATTGCTATTTGCTTGTCATTAGCTCAGTGACTTTGTGTTATTTATGAATATTCCTACGTGCTGCATAGGACTCAACAGAACATCCCACATTCAGTGACTTCTACAGCTATTTGTTAAATAGCTAAGAAAGTATAGGAGGAGAGTTGTGTATTTATACAGCAGTTTATATTAGCATGATTACCTTTCCCGACGGTCAGTCCCTGCTTCATCTTGTCTGCGACCACCTGTTTCAGTCTGTAGAACTTTTTTGCAGTTTTTGGTAAATGCATTCTGACCACAGTAAATACTCTTGGGCATTGTTTATCTAAAAATGTCTTTGCCTCCCCTGCGGTTTTGAACGATAGCTTTGCTGGATATAGGATTTGGGTTTGGCAACTCGTCTTGTTTTCCTTTGAGCCTTTTAAGTACATTATCCTATCTTCTTCTTTGGCTTCTGTCATTTGCTGAAATGCCAGTTGTCGATTTTGCTGTGACTTCCCTGCAAGAAATGAGTCCTTTCTGTTTGGCTGCCTTCAGGATCTTCTTCCTGCCTGGCCTTCCAGCAGGTTGACTCTGATGTGTGTACTTGTAGGTGTCATTATGTGCAAAGCCCACTTACAGCCCTTGGAGCAGCCTGGATCCCTACACTGAAGATTTTCATCAGTGTGGACAGGTCTCATTCTCTCTCTTTCTATTCACATGATGCTCTGTCTGTTCTCTGCCCTTCTGCTTCCCTGACGTATGTCCATTAGGACGATCCATGGAGGCCTATGTTCCGAGGTTTCTTTCCTTTTCTTCATTGGCTTTTCCTCCATTCTTCAAATTCTCTTTTCCATCAATTCAAATCTACCGTTGAGACTCCTTGCAGGGGGTTTCCTTTGTTCTGCTTTCCACTGTGTATGAGTGTGTGAGTGTGTGTGTGTGTGTGTGTGTGTGTGTGTGTGTGTTGGGGGGGGTCTTTTTATTGAACTCTATACTTCATATATGTTGAGTATGGGCTGACGACTCACCTATAGAAGCCATTCTCTCCTCTCATAGCTGTTGTAAAAGAAACGGTGAGAGCCCTCTACCTCGGTTGTCTGAGACTCTGTAATTCTCACCTCTTCAAAGGAAGTTCTTCCAGTGAAAATGCGAAAGCTTCCCCACAGACTCCTGTGTTTGGACCCTTAGTCCCCCGCAGGGGATACTATTTGGGGATGTTATAAAACTGTTATGAAATTGAGCCTGGATGGAGGAAATGTCACTGAGTGTGGGCCTTGAAGGTTTATAGCTTGGCACCACTCCCTGTCCTCTCTCTGTTTCTAGTGCAGTGTGACTGGCCAGCCTCACGTTCCCATCAACATGCCTTCTAGGCTATCCTGGACTGTCTCCCTTTGAAATTACAGTCCAGAATAAACCTTTTCTCCCTTAAGGTATTTTTGTCCTGGTATTTTATCACAGCAACAAAAAAGTACCCAGAACAGATGTTTGCCAAGCACTTTAAGCTCTCAGTGCCTACAGGGGGCACATCTGTATCACAGATACCCATTACAATTACACAGAGAGAGCACTATGCCTACAAGGACACATCTGTATCAAGGACACCCTGTACAAAGGACACAGAAAGAGCACTATGGCTACAGGGGCACATCTGTATCACGGACACCCATTACAATTACACAGAGAGCACTATGGCTACAGGGGTATATCTATATCACGGACACCCATTACAATTACACAGAGAGAGCACTATGCCTACAGGGGCACATCTGTATCACAGACACCCATTACAATGACGCAGAGAGCACTATGGGATACTCGGCAACTACAGGGCATGGGGCCAGCCCTGCTCTCTGAAGGTCATAGTAGGGAACCCCTGCTTAGACCCAGAGGCCTGAACTCTCCTAGGAGCCCATGCCAGGCTGTCCTTCCATGGCATTAACTCTCGTAATAAATCCCCACCAAAAGACTCGCCTCAGTGTCCCTCTGAAAACCCAGGGACCTTGTAATGGAACATCGTCATCATGTCTTCTTTCAGATCTGTAGCCACAGCTCTCATTAGGACTTGAACACATTTTTAAATGACTATTTGAAAATCTTTTCATGGAAAATCCGATGTAAAATCACAATCATGGCCAATTTTTCTGTCTGTGTTCCAGTTTCCTTGAATTTGTCATCTGTTGTTGTTTTCTCTGTGTGTGTGTGTGCATGTGTGTATGTGTATGTGTGTATGTGTGTGTGTGTGTGTGTGTGTGTGTGTACGTGTGTGTGTGTGTTAGAAATTGCTCATTCCATGCTATAGTTACTGCTGCTATCCCTCCCTTCTCTGTGGGGTTCTTTTTAAATTGTTATTTATTTAGTGACTGGTTGAATTACTTTTGTGAGGTCTATTCTACAGAGGCCAGGCTTGGCTTGTTCATGATCATTGTAGGATAATGGCGACTTTGGGCAGAGAGCTCTTCCTTTTATTTCCTACACCCAGCTGTTACACTTCACTAATGGCCAGTTGGTTTCTCTATTGGATTCATCAATGCCTAGCACATAGATTGCTTCATGGACTGTTCCAGTCAATTTTAGGATCCTTTGGAAATTCATTTCTTTCAGCCTAATTGTCTCTCAAACTAATTTTTGAAGTGAGTTCTGTCTCATTCTGTTGTGTGCCTCTGTGAAAAGATCTGATCCACAGCTGACCTGAGTACGCAGTAAACGTGTCTTCCTCTCCCAGATACTTTCTGCCAAAACTTGCATCATCAGCATCAGCTTTACTGTTGCCCATGACATCAGTCTTTCCAGAAGCCTTTGCAGCTTCCCATGAGATATATACATGTGTGTGTGTGTGTGTAGGATGTATATATAGTAAATATAAGTGAGTAGGAGATAAATATGTGTGTATGTATATATATACATATATATGAATGAACAGGGCATATATATATATATGAATGAGCAGGATATATGTGTAATTAATAAATATTATATATTAATGAACAAGATATTAAATATTATATATTTATATGTATTGTACATGTATGTATGTGTACATCATATGCATCTATGTATCTAATATATGTATGCATATATATAGACATATTCTCTCTAGTCCTCATTCCTGTCTTTGTAGGTGCTGTTTCTATTTGAGTTGACTTCTCTGGTGACTAAACGTGATTGTTTTGGAAAAGAGAGGTTTAGCTGTTTCTCATTCTGTGAGCACTCCTTGCCATGGAAGGCAGGGGTTACCATGGCAACCTGTCGCAGCACAGTGACTCCTCTAGCCCCTTGAAAGAGGACTCAGCCTTCAGATCTCATTGTCTATCTTATATTTGAGAAACGTTTTCAAAGAAACCAGAGGAAGAGCCAACATTTCACAGCGCAGTGACTTAGCTCGCATTGAGCTGAGATACCCCAGTTGCTTCTCGGCATCATTTTACAGCAGTGAGACGTGACATAACTCATGGACAAGCTGAGATACTGCAGTGACCTCTCTGCATCATTTCCCACTGAGCCCAACAGACTCCCATGAACACAAGGGACATGGCAGTAGCTTCTAGAAGCTTCTATAGACTCTGAGCTTGTACTCTTTCTAAAACACAGTCTATTCCTGTTGTTAGCCATGACAATAAATAACTCACATGGCAATAAATAAAACACATCACAATGCTGCTTCTCATCGTGACTCTGGTTCATGATGTCTACGATCACCTTTCCTTTAATCTGAAACGAAAGAGAATACTGCTTGTCTGTTTCAGATTCCATTCTCTTCTCCCTCCTCCCCTCCTCTGCCTCCCTTTCCTCTTCCTTTTCTCCCATTCTGTCCTCCCCCTCCTCCTCCTTCCTCCATGAACAATCCTTTACTTGGCTTCTCAATGCTTGTTTCTTTCTCTCCTGAAAACATCTCCCTTGCCATTTTGTAAAGTGATGAGTTTAGAAGAGAAAAATAATTTTAAAATATAGGTGAAGAGATGACCCTGTGGTTGAGAACAGTTGCTGTGTTGCTTCCAGAGGACATGAGTTCAGTTCTCAGCACCCAGATCAGGCAGCACTACCTGTAACTCCAGTTCCAGGGGACCTGATACCCTCTTCCGGCTTCTGCAGATACTCATTTACCCGTGGCTTATTCAGGTAGATTCATACACACATATGCATAACTATAAATAAGTACAAGTCTTTTTAAGATAGTTCAAAATAACATTATAAAGGAGAACAAACATGCCAGCCAACTTGTGTACATAGATAAGCATACTTGTTTCCAAGGCTTGTCCTGAAACCTTTTCTCAGTTTTCTGTGTGGCTACAGGGCTTGGATAGCTTTTCCTACCCACTTGCTTAGCCACTGTCTCTTTGCAGATCTTCATTGTCCAGTACAGATCACAATCCAGCATGAGAAGGTCTTCTTGTTTTTCATGGCCTCATTCACACAAGTCCTGTTCCTCCCTGGCTCGCACGCTGGGTTCTGTGCTGCTGGGCTGAATAGCCATTTGGCTCAACCAGTAGGTGTATAAAATCTGATACCTGAAAGACTTTTTTTTTCCCTTCAATACAAATTGCTCTCAATTTTTCTCTTCCTTCCTCCCTGCCAATCTGATCCTCACAGTGGAATTAGAAATTACCCTTTTCATATGCCTGATGTTGTTTTCCTTTCTTCTTTGTATTTCTGGTACGACCTGCAATGTGCTGTGTGCATTGGGGTATCAGGATACCCTGACTTCTGTGTGTGTACACAGTGGTAAGGGTTGAACCAAGGACTTTGCACATGCTAGGCAAGTGCTCTTGCTGAACCACAATCCCATCCCCCATACCTTCCAAATAGGCAGATCCACTCTAATATAAACTGTAAGGAAGGTATCTAGGCTTAGCTTGGTTAAATGAAAGAAGGGTCTATAGATTGAACAAATGTGCACGAAGCATAGAAACACAGTGGAGAGATTTTTGGGCAGTACCATGCCTTTCAAAATTGATAATAAGGTGATTTTCACTTTTACCATACATCTTTTTAGCCAGTACAAGAGTTGAGATGGGTTCTCAGCCTTGGACCCATGCATCAGGGCACCACTCAAAGGCCCCATAAGGACTTCTGTCTGGAAGAGGAAGTTGTATTGCAATCCTGGCTAATTCTCAGAAGGCTCCCTTGAGATACATTTTATGAGCTTTGTTTTATCAAAGACTATACCAAGTTTAAAGCTTTGAAATTGTCATGTGTTAAGGCAGAACCAGGATTCAAACTTGGGACTTCTAATTCTTTATCTCTGGCTCTCTCTGGACCACATCTTCTGCTCTCGTCTATCTTCTGCAGTCTTGCAAACACTTTACCGTGAAGTACATAAGCACCTTTTTCTTTAACCTGCTTTGACCCCAGAGTGTATGTCAGCTTTGTTTCTCGATTTTGGTTTTGACATAAATCCTTAGGGTCCCTTCTGATTTGTCCACTTTGGCCTGGTTTCAGTATGTTTAGATGAATGTTGTTATTTGTAATAATAATTATCCAGAACACAGAAATTATACCACTGAGTATATCCTTAGTGTTTACTAATAAGGTTCAGTGGGCTATGGGAATGGCGTAGCACCCCATGAAAATGCAAGCTGCCTGTGGCTTAGGTCCAAATGCATATTCCCATTCAATAGTTAAACGACCGGAGACACGAGATAATGCTTCTCTAAGCAGCACTAGCAAACACCTGTGCTGCTAGTTGCTCGATCCCCTTTGAGCATCGAAATATAAGGTATTGTCCTTTCTGTACCTACTGTACCTTATACCACAGGCTCTGCTAAATGAACCCAGGTGACCAAGAAGGAGCTGCCTTAAAGATAACCAATATGATGAAGACAACACCACAGTCCTGGGCTAGAGAGATGGCTCAGTGGAGACTGTATTTTTTTTTAGGACCTGAGTTTAGATCCCAGTACCCACAGTGGGTAGCTTTCAACAGGTTGTAACTCCAGTTCAAGGGGATCCAACGTAGGGGCTCTGAGGATACATATATATATATACACACATGTATACATGTCACTAAAATAAAATCCTAAAAACAACAACAACCAAACACAAACAGAAACTAATCTAAAACCACAGTTCTGATGTCCCAGTCTGGGATGTTTCCTTCTGAACTTATGCTGGTGCTTCACTTAATATTGTTGTAACAGTATTAAAAACTGGGGCTTTTAAAGGCAACCAGGATATTAGGGCTTCATTCTCAGGGATAGATCAAGATCCATATCATGGAGGTGAATGTCCTTCCTTCCTTTGCTCTCTGTCACACAAATGCAGACTTATCCTTCTGCCAGAGCTGTGATCCTGGACTCCTCAACCTCCAGAACTGTAAGTGAAATAAACCTCTGTTTTGTTTTCTATTTATAAATTACTCATTTTTAGGCATTTAATTATAGCAGTAGAGAATGAACTAAGACATAAATTAACCATGACAGGTACAAAAGGAGCCTGGAAAGAAGTTCCTAATTGGGTTGATAATTAGGCAGAAGTTAATTACAATGGATTCCTACTTGCCAAGGTACAGGAAAAGAAAGCCAGCTGCCCGAGTGGGCAGTCAGTGAATGGGTCTTCTCAAACAGCAAAGAGGGGAAGACAAAAGGGAGGATCTGAAACCAGGCCAGCCTAGGCTGCTCCAGGAGGGGCTGAGTCTACATATGGCACCTCCCAGTTCTGTGGACACCTGAAGTAGTTAACCCACCACATATGACCTTCAACATGGCCCAGGGGTGACAGTAGAATATATTGAAGTGGCTTTAGGGGTCCCATCGTGACAAGATGAGGGCTCCTGCAAACTCAATTCCAGATGCTGACCTACAACTCTACCCTGTTGTGTGTAAATTTAAAACATGCTACCTCCTTTGCCCAGGACTTTAGCTCTTGCTCCTGGCTTAGCTCTGAGATCTGCTGCCTGCCACTGGCTCCACTCCTGACTTGTCTGGTAGCTGTGACTCTGGAGCTGCTGCCTGCACTCTGGTCCAGCTTCCTCTTGTTCCTCCTGGCTAGCTTCACCAAGCTACCATTTATTGCCCTGTTTCTCTCTCTCTCTCTCTCTCTCTCTCTCTCTCTCTCTCTTTTTCTCCTCCCCCCATCTTTGTTCCAAGAATAAAAAACATTTAGACAGCTTTATTATTTTAGAACTTTCCAGATAGCACAATTGCTGAGTACAGAATCTTCTGCCCTAACCTTATCAGCCAGCCTCCACCAGTGGCCGAGCCCACCCACTGTAGCTACCCCCAAATCTTACATGACTGCTGCTTTCTTCTTGTTGCAAAGCCTGGCTAAAAAGGGATCTTCTCTTTCCTCGATTCACTTTTTCCACCTGGGACCTGGAAGTCCCACCTTTACCCTTCGCCCAGCAATTGGCTCCCGCCTTCTTTATTGACAAAATCAAGAACCAATTAAGGAGCCAGACTTTACTATCAGCACCTCCCCCTACATCTCTACCCCACTGATATACACGGAGCTGCCACTCTGGTGGTCCCTGCCATGTTCATGAGGTACAATCTGGCATGCTGCTTACCCTCCACCCCGAGTCTGATGATACCTAAACATGGTAACATCTTGGCTACCCTAAGAATGATGCCCCTTCATCTAGCCCTTTATACTTTAGAGAGCATCTTGTGCTTTCCTGTTTCTTTTGATCCTGGAGATCTGATAGAGTGTTGCTACTGCTCTTCCATCAGTGTCTCTACGCACCCAGTGACAGGCACAACCAAGACTGGGCCAAATGCTTCTGCTGCTGTCTAACGCTGCAGGAAAACATGTTTTATTTTTATGGCAATTAAAGAAGAGACAGGAAAGAAGTGTTATTGGAAATCTCCAGGATTCCCAACTGAGCCATCATGATACTCAGGAAATAGGGTTCTACTCTTGAGGTTCTTAGTTCTGATAACAAAAGAATTTAAGGATAGACTCAGACGGAAGCTTGAGGACAGAGAAAGACTCATTCTAGAAACACCTGAAGCACAGTCCATTAGAGTCTAGAAGGAAATTTCAAAAGAGTTTCAGTGAGTTTGGGGTCACTGATTTGAAACTGTTTCCCCCAATAAAGCAAGCAGTACTTAGCGTATTGTACTTTCAAAATCAATCTTCAGCTGTCTGGTTGGATTTTTTTGTCACTCAAGACAAGCTGAGGTCATTTGGGAAGAGGAAACCTCAGTTCAGAAAATGTCTCCATCAGATTGGCTTTTTCCTGACTCACTCATCTTATCCAATAAGCATCTTTGATATTGTTTTCTTCCACTAACTACAGTGTATGTGTGTGCATCTCTTGAGTGTCTATGTACATGTATATGTATGTTTATATATGTGTGTATGTTTCTGTGTCTGTGTATCTGTGTTTGTATGAAAGTATATGAGTGTGGGTCTGTGTGGGAGAGTATGTAAGTGTGAGTCTGTATGTGTGTCTGTGTGTGAGTCTCTATGTGTGTGTCTGTGTGTATGAATCTGTGGTCTGCCTCTTTGTGTGTGTATGAATACCTCTGCGTCTCTGTGTGTGTATGTCTGTGAGTGTCTCTGTGTGTCTATGTGTATGTGTTTTTGTGTTTCTATGTGTGTGTGTCTGTGTGTTTGTGTGTCTATGTGTGTGTGTGTGTACGTCTGTGTGTATCTGTGTTTGTGTGTGTGCATGTGTGTCTGTGTGTGCATGTGTGTCTATGTGTGTGTTTGTGTGTGTCTTTATGTCTGTGTGTTTGTATATATAATATTTTTCCAAGTGTTACTTTATAGGCTGTACTTGAGTAGCAGATTTCATGCTTGTTCTTAGTGAAATGACAATTCTAGACTTATGAACTAACTAGGTCTTCGATGATATCAAGCGACTCTGTTTGATTAATGGAAGCATGGCAGTTTTTAAAAGGAATTCCTCACCCTTTGGGAGACATACCCCAAGTCATTATTAGATGAATAATACACAGTCTACCTGTTGAAAAGTTCAGGGAGGCAGAGGAGTAGGAGGAGCCACAAGTTGCGAAGCTGCAGGTGGACCAATGAGGCTTCATTATCCATGTCCTCTCTGCTCTAGCATTGTGGTAGGGTCCCGTCAGGCTTCACAACAGGCAAGGAAGGTGACCGGGTGAGGGAAGAAGGAAACTCGGCTCAGAGCCATTTTTTTTTATAGTACCCACTTTCCTTTCTTTGTTGGGATTATCGAATCCCCAAGACCCAGTCCTATCCACAGACGTGAATGTTTTTTTGGCTTTGCCAGACAAACTTAGATCCTAGAGTTTGGATCCCACCCACTAGGAGTCCGTTTCTTTCTGGGCTTTGAAGTATGCACCTGCTTTTGCTTTCAAGTGAACCTAGCTGGGCCTGAGATCTCTCGCTTTCCCTGCCCTTTGATTTTTCTAAATCCACAGAGACAATGAATCAGCTCTTGCTACCCTAGTGGACCTCATCATGACAACATCACTTTCATTTTTCGAAGTTTTAACTTAACCGCTTTCTTATCCGTTTGTGCACTCACTTGTGTGCACGGAAAATGTCCCTATGCTTTGGTTTTTGTTAAGTGGAGACAAACTATTTGCGGCTTGGCTTCCCGAGGATTTAACTACAAAGGACTTCTCAACCATCAGGAGTCATGGCTGCGGTTTCCTTGGTTACCTTGTCTGATTGCTCACCTGCCTGGTATTATGATCATTACCACAATGAAGACATATCACCCCTAAGGACTCCCTTATATAACATTGTATGCATATCCTTTCTCCTTCAATCTGCTTATTACTGTAGTTTTGTTTCAAAACGTTTCATGTAAACTGGAAATTTATATGTACATATGTAAATAATCTTCATTGTCTGGATTCTTGTGTTTCTG
Source organism: Grammomys surdaster (assembly GCF_004785775.1). Lineage (NCBI taxonomy): Eukaryota > Metazoa > Chordata > Mammalia > Rodentia > Muridae > Grammomys > Grammomys surdaster. The sequence continues at coordinate 8,880,120 of NW_021604696.1, read as the reverse complement.
GAGAGCGCTGGGTCTCATGTGCAGGATCTTATTCTCTTAGGGATTACTGAAGGGTTTGGAAACTTTCCCTTCTTTGCCTTCTAGAAGCTCAGGGTTTTCTGTGCAGCATGGCGTTGCGGAACCCGCAGGTACGAAGATGCAGGAGAGCAGGATCACGAGGACACTCGGATGCTCAGCTCCAGCCTGCGCAACGACTCCGCAGCGGCGGGGAGAGCATGCGCACGCACACGCGCGGGGCCGCCTGCGGGGAGCAGAAAAAAAGATTCAGTCAGGACGCCAGCGCTGTGAGGGGGGTCGCCACTCTCCCACGGCCACTTGGCTGACGTGAGCCACTGGGGCGCGCACTGGGACGCGCACGGCGTCTCGCTTGAGCCAGGGCTGGGCCGCGTGCGCGCTGCGCTGCGCTTCTCCTCCGGGCCCGTCGTGCGTGGTCTCCGTGGCTCGCAGCACCCGGTCCGCTGACGCGCGTGACTGACGGCGAAGAGGGCAGAGGCTGCGCTCCGGCTGCCGAGCATCCCGGTCTCCGCGCGATGAGCCCCGAGCCGGCGCCTCCGGAGCCGCAGGGCGTGCGCCGCAGCCTCGAGGAGCCCTCGGCGGAGCCCCAGGGACAGGGCTCCGCGGCCTTCCTCGCGGGCGACTATGAGGTGGCGGCCGAGCTCTTCCGCTCGCTGCTGGCTGGCCTGGCCCAGCCGGAGCGCGGCCTATGCTTGCAGCTGGGAGAAGCGCTGGCCCGCGCAGGCCGCCTGCCCGAGGCCATCGGCGCGTTCCGTGGCGCTGCGCTGCTCGGCCCGCTGCAGCCCGGAGAGCTATCCGAGCTGGCGAGCGGCCTGGCGCGCGCCCTGGGCCTGCGCGAAAAAAGGCCGCCTGCGGTGGTGAGGCCCAGCGGCTGCGCATCCGGGGCCCCGGGGCCCGTGGCGCCGCGCGACCTGCTGGGCTGTCCCCGCTGCGGGCGGCTGCTCTACAAGCCGGTGACGCTGTCCAGCGGCCTCACAGTGTGCAAGCGTTGCGTGGAGCAGGTGCCGGCGCGGGCGCAGGCCCGGCGCGTGAACGTGGTGCTGAGCGGGCTGCTGGAGAGGTGCTTCCCCGCCGAGTGTCGCCTGCGTAGGCTGGCGTGCCAGGCGCGGGGGCTGCAGCGCCAGCAGCAGCCCGAGGCCGCGCTGCTCAGGTGCCAGCAGGCCCTGGACATGGGTGAGTCAGCCTCGAGGGTGACCACAGGGCTGGGCGGTGGCCGGTCGCATTTTAATTTCAGCGGTAGTAAGGTGCACAGCCTCACCCTGAAGGGTGGCCAGTGTCATACCCCAGGTACATCGCACTGTGGCTCTCCCATGGCTGCAGTGCGTGCCGTAAAGCAGTGTTAGCCAAAGAGCTGTAGTGTAAGCCGCGGAGTGTAATAAATCTTCTGGTAGATATGTTAAGTAGGGTGACCAGAAGCAAGTGATATTTTAACAGCGGTTTCTATTCTGTATCTGGAATATTATTTATGTGTCTTCAGTATTTAAAAGATCAGTCTGTTTGTTTGTTTGTTTGTTTGTTTTGGTCCGTTGTGTTTTTTACATTCACTGCACTCCCTAGGTCAGACAGGACTTTTTCACTTGAAGACCTCCACCTGTGTTTAGATGTTGGAGAAGATGAGAGCGGTCACGTGCAAAGTATCTTCCTGGAAAATTGTTTGGTAGTGTCTATTTATTAAATGACTTGTTTCTAACAGTTCAAAGAGGTATATTTACGTCTGCACCAAACGATTGTACAGAATGTGTACACACCATCACTAAAGTTACTTCTAGGGCTGGAGAGATGGCTCACTGGTTAAGACCACTTTTTGCTCTTGGTTCTCAGCGCGTTCATGTGAGGAAATTACAAAGTTCCAGGGGATCTGTCGCCCTCTTCTGACCACCTTGGAAACTAGCCAGGTTCAAAGTGCACATAGATACCTGTAGGCAAAGTATTCACACATAAATTAAAAACTAAAATGGAAAACAAGAGCAGAATGGGTGAGTATAGCCTTCGTGAGGAGAAAGGGAACGAAGCAGCTGCAGTACACTCCATTATGAGAACCCCACAAACACACTGCAGGGAGAGAGCATCTGGGCTGCCAGGCCCGTCAGAACAGGTCTGTCTGCAATCCCAGCTACTTGGAGCTTGAGGTAGGAGAATGGTAAGTTTACCTGCCTGGGCTATAGTGTGGTTCAAAGCCCTGTCTTAACAATGAAAAAAATAGGTGGGGGCTGTCTTAGGGTTTTACTGCTGTGAACAGACACCATGACCAAGGCAATTCTTATAAGAATATTTAATTGGGGCTAGCTTACAGGTTCAGAGGTTCAGTCTATTATCATCAAGGCAGGAACATGGCAGCATCCAGGCAGGCATAGTGCAGGAGGAGCTGAGAATTATACATCGTCATCTGAAGGCTGGTAGTGGAAGACTCACTTCCAGGCAGCTAGGATAAGGGACTTAAAGCCCACACCCACGGTGACACCCCTACTCTAACAAGGCCACACCTACTCCAATAGGGCCACACCTTCCAATAGTGCCACTCCTTGGGCTGAGCATATACAAACAATACCATTCCATTTCCTGGTGGCCCCTATAGGCTTGTTCAAAAATATGAGTCTATGGGGGCCATGTCAAAAACATAGCATAATAAAAATACATTTAGTCCAACTTCCAAAGCCCCCATAATCTACAGGAGTCTCAACAGTATTAAAAATCAAAACCTCAAGGTCTCTTCTGAGATTCATCTAATCCCTTAACTGTAATCCCCAAAGCAAGACAGGAAACCAGCTGGACAGAGTCCAGATCCTACATGTCCATGTCTGATGTCAAAGTGGTCTTCATTTCTACAACTTCTTTTTCATCTTTGTTGCCTGCAACAAACTGTTGGCTGCTCTGGTTCCAATCCCTGTTAACAACTTGCCTCAGCAGATAGTCCACAGCTCTGGCATCTTGAATATCTTGGGGTCTCCAAGGCAACTTCAATGTTACAGCTTCTTGTTTCAATGTCTGGGATCCACACATGATCTTCTGGGCTCCTCCAAAGGGCTGTTGTCATTTCTCCAGCTCTGCCCTCTGAAGGACTCTAAGCTCAGGTTGATCCATTCCACTGCTGCTGCTGTTCTTGGTGATCAGCTCATGGTACTGACATCTCCAGGTCGCTGGAGTCTTCTGCTGCAACTAGGTTTCATCAATAGCCTATCATAGGCTCTCTTCATGGTGCCAAGCCTCAACTCCTTTGCATGACCCCTTCAGTCCTGGGCAGTCAACTGCAACTGAGGCTGCACCTTCACCAATGACCTTCCCTGGCATCTCACAGTACCAAGCCTTAGCTGATCTCCATGATCCCTTCAAGCCTTTACAACCAGTACCATCTGGGTGACTCTTATTACCAAGTACAGCTGCAGCACGAGGTATAACCTTGGCTATCTCTGGAACACAGCTTTTCTGTGCTCTCAGAAAAACACTTCCCAGGAGGTATTTCAGTGATGCTGGTCTCTTCTTAATCACTGCTAATTTCTTAGCTCCAGCTAACCAGCATCAGTTGTCCCAGTAGTCCCTTCTATTTTTCACTCTAAAGCCAGAGCCACATGGCTGAAGCTGCCGTGTTCTGATGCTTTCTGAGACTAGAGCATGTCCCCCCCCACCCCCGCGCCCTTAGTCTATTACAGCTTTCTGTTTTCTGACTCCTGCTCTGCCTATGCTTGGCTTTCCTGAAACTTACTCTGTAGATTGACCTTGAACTTCAGAGATCTATAGGCCTGTCTCCTAAACACTGGATTAAAGGTGTAGTCCACCAAGCCTGGATTTAAATTCTTCTTCACGTAGAGCCTGCTCTATACTGAACTGGCCTTGAACTCAGAGATCCGCTTGGCTTTATCTCCTGGGATTAAAAGTGTATACCTCCAAGCCTGGATCTAAATTTAGCTGGGTAGGATCTCGCCCCAAAGTGCCACTCCCTTAATCTGGCATCTTCTAGAACACAGGATTCAGCTCCATTTCACTTCCTGGTGCCCCTTTAATACTTGAACTATATATTTTTCCTTTCTAAGCTTGCTGTGTTTGTTCAAGACAGTCTTCATGAGACTTAACCAGAAAACAAAGTCTCTGCTGTGTGTTTCTGGGACTTCCTTTGTCAATGCAATTAATCTGAGTCTCCTCATTTTAGCCTCAGGCAGACTCTTCAGACAAAGGCAAAAAGCCACCATGTTCTTCACCAAAATACTACAAAAACAGTCTGTAGGTCACATATTGAAATTCTCCACTGAAACCTCTTGGAACAGGTCTGCACAATTCAAATCACTCTCAGTAACAAAGTCCTGTATTCCTGCTAGGATAGCCCATTAAGCCCCATTTAAGGCATTCCACAACTTTCCAAATCCAAAGTCCCAAAATCCACATTCTTCCAAACAAAAATATGGTCAGGCCTATCACAGCAATACCCCAGTCCCTGATACCAACTTCTTAGTTAGGGTTTTACTGCTGTAAATAGGCACCATGACCAGGGCAACTCTTATAAGGACATTTAATTTACAGAGGTTCAGTCCATTAACATCAATGTGGGAACATGGCAGCATCCAGGCAGACATGGTGCAGGGAGCTGAGCGTTCTACATATTCATCTGAAGTCTGGTAGTGGAAGACTTGCTTCCAGGCAGCTAGGTTAAGAATCTTAGAGCCTATGCCCACAGTGACACACCTACTCCAGTAAGGCCACACCCACCCCAAAAGTGCCATACCTTCTAATAGTGTCATTCCCTGGGCCAAGCATATACAAACCATAACAGGGGCTATAACTCAGTGGCTAGGATGGCTGCTTATCGTGTGTCAGATTCAATATTCTGTACCATACTCCCTCTCCAAAAAAATAAAATCTGAAAAAGAAGAGAAGAAACAACCACCAGACACAAAAGCATTTTTACTGTGATTCCAGTTGTTTGAGGGTGAGCAGGCAAGCCACTACAGGGTGTAAGAGGTAAGAGTGGTGGTTATTTTGGGTAAGGAAACTATTGAATATGAGGAAGCATGTGGGATCTGTGGGCAGTGATGCAGTTAGTCATGGAGATTACATGTGTGTTAACTTTCTGATAGTTTTATAGGCTATATAACTATGTCTTAAGCTTTTTATGTATGTATGCATGCATGTATGTATATATGTGTATTTCAGAACTCAGTTTACAAGTCTAAAACCTTGACAATTTCAATCCATTCATAGGACAACTTAATATTGAATATATCCTTTGTTAATGTTTTATTCAAAGAGTAGAAAAGAAAATCAGGTCTCCTGGTTTCAACGTACATAAATGAAAAAGGAGACTGAGGATGTAGCTCAATGGTAGTGTGAATGCTTATTATTTATGAGGCCATGAGTTCAATTCCCCAGTGCTACACAAAGAAACACCACACACACAATTAGATTTTATGATGGTTTTGCTCAAATTAGAAGTTTAGGTACAATGAGAAAGACCACAGATGTTTAGAGTTAGAGAGTTTGTGTTTGTAGCAAACATTATCACTTGTCCCAAATACTTCTTTCTTGATTCCTTCCACAGACAAGGTAAGATTCCCCCAAGTTACATAGAGGCTTTTTGAGTAATCTTTACCAAAAAGTTGTGAATATAATTCACATATACATATGTTAAAGAGGATAGATGAAAAGATAATGAGTTCAGCAGACAATTGGCTATGCACACACACACATACACACACATACATATGTTCACAGACATATGCATATACATATACACCTATATATATACATGCATACACACATACACACTTACACATACTCACACATATACATACACACATATACATACATACACATACAGACATATACACACATACATACATACACAGACATATACATACACATATACATGCACACACATACATACACATTCATACATACATGCACACATATATACACACATACACACATAACTTACACATACATACACACTCATACACATATATACACACTCATACACATATATACATACATACATACATACACATATACACACACACACATACATACACACACGCACAAAGACTGGATAATCTAGGATTGTGTCTGACATTAGAAGTTAATTAGATGGGTTAAAAACCAAACAAATCAGACTGCACACATCAGAAGAAAAATCCCCAAAACAGGTTGTATTGGTTAGGGTTTTTGTCAACTTAATGGAGGCTAGAGTTGTCTGAGAAGAGGGGATATCATTTAAGAAAATGACCCTGTTTAACTGGTCTGTAGACAAGCCTGTGGAACATATTCTTAATGGATGATTGTTGTGGAAGGGACAAGCTTACTGTGGGCAGTGCTAGCCCTAGGAAAATGTGTGAGCCTGAGAGGAGCAAGCCAGTAACCAATATCCCTCCATGACTCAGCTCTGCCTTGAGTTCCTACATTGACTTCCATCAGTAGACTGTGACCTGGGACATATAAGCCAAATAAACCCTTTCTTCCACAAGTTGCTTTCGGTCATGGTCTTTATCATAGCAACAGAAAGGAAACCAAGACACAAATTAACTGAATGTGTCCATACTGGATCACAGTGAGACCAAGATCCAATAGAGCAAAAGTGTGCAGGACACAGACAAAGGTTCCGAGATCTATGAAGCTGGGACCCTGGATGAAGAGTGAAGAGAGAATACTTAAGGAAAAAGAAAAGCCAAGATATTCTTGTAGTTGATGAAAACTGATACACTGAACCAACATAAGGAAAAGTTTGAAAGCAGTTAGAGAAGATCCGCAGCAGACTTCCACACAATGCTAATGGAGCTGGGAGACAGTGGGACATCTTTAGATTACTGAAAGAATAGGCAAATAAAAAAGAATTTAAAAGCCTATCTGGAAGTCATCTTCCAACCAGAAATGCCTTTCACAACTGGAAAGGGAGTAGGGATGCTGTAGGCCAAAGCTACAAGCAACGCTGAAGGACATGATCAGTGTCAGAATTGTGCTCTGTAGGATCCTGAGGAAAAGGCTTCACTGAAGAAAAGAGACCCAAGGGAAAGGACTAAGGAGGGGATGAAGATGAGAAATGTAACCCTATGAATAAAAAAAATATTTTGTGTCATTTATAACTCCCATCAAGGCAAAACATGGAGGGGGTGCAGAGCCAGAATGAGCAATGCATACTGTGTGGTAAATGTGCTGCCTCGCTGTGGTAACAATGCTAGACGTCTGCTGGTCACTTTGTATATTGTATTCAATTGAGCAAGCGGCAAAAGGATAAAATGTTGAAACATAAAAGCTTTAGCTGAAACAAAAATATCCCATCTATCCAAAAGGTAGGAAAATCAAGAGGCCACTGAGATGGTTCAGTGGGTGAAGACACCAGCCTGGGGAATCTGAGTTCTGTCAGCAGATGCCACATGCTTATAAAGGGAATGGTCTGCAGATAGTTGGTGAGCTGCACAGCAAGACAACCCCCTCCCCAGTCATACATACAATGATTCTTTTAAAGGACACAGTAGTGGGGGGGGGAATGACCCCTGGAAAAGTGAGGGTTTCCTTTACTCTGTAAGTGATCCGAATATTCCATTAAAATGTTGTCGGACTAGACTAGATGCAGCCTGGCTAGATAGTGCTCATTTACCAGAAAACTTTTGCTACAAGAATGGTCAGACTGATAATGAATGCATATAAAGACGGACAGAAAGAGCTGCGTTGTGACAAAGTCAGCATCAGGTAAATTACACCAAAGTGTGTTAAGAGGGCTGGAGGTGTTTAGGATCTGACATCTGGTTCAACGGGGAAAAGGCAGTGTTCTGGGTGTGCTCCTGATACCTGTGTGACAAAGCAGTGTTCTGAGTGTGCACCTGACACACACACCAGGCAACAGAAGTAAAGGGAGAGAATTGGTGAGACAGAGAAAGGAAAGAAGGTAACAGTGTATGTTGGAATGAGACACCTTGGTGTTTCTGTTTCAAAGGTGTTTTTACATAGAGTACCTGCAGAATATGTCACCTGTTCCAACTCACAGGGCCATGGGCCTGTTGCTCTGTAGGCCAACTCCTGTAAGATAAATGCAACAGATACTATACATCGAAATCAAACAGGTTGAATTATCTGAACAGTAAGTAAACTTAAAGGAACTTAAGCGACAGATGTGCACACTATCTTCAAACATTTGGAAATGAGGCTATGTGTTTTTAACATCACTTCTCTTACTCTTGTTCTCTGATGCCATGACAGAATACCACAAACTGGCCGATTTATAAAAGAAAGGCATTGATTTCACATCGTTGTGAAGGCTGAGAAATCCACAGTAGCATCTGCAGAGGTGCTTGCTCTGAAGCAGAGGGTGTTGCATAAGGAGATGCAGCGGGGAACACGGAGCTTGCTTAGATGGTAGTGACTAACCTGCTCTGTGATGGCCTCATTAGCCTGTTTATCAGAGCAAAGCTTCTTGGCTTGATCTCTTCATCGGGCCCCACCTCTTAACACTCCTTAACAATGCTGCAGAATATCAACATAAGCATGGGAACTTCCAACCACACTGTTACAAGTGGGTCAGATAAGAAATCGAAATTAAAATGAGGAAACCTTTGACCCGAATGGTTAATGGGATTATACTGGGCTGGTGAGATGTGTCAGTGGATCAATCAATCATTTGTGCAGAGACCTGGCAATCTAACGTGGATCCTCAGTTCTCACGGGGTTTCAGGAGAGAACGAGTTCTCAAGAGTTGTTTAACGATGTCCACATGTGCATTGTGACATGTGCATATCTGCATTCACTGATTCATTAGTTAGAAAAACATAAACGTCGAAAACTGGACACCACTGTTATACCAAGGTCAGCTAAAAGTCTGTGAAGTCCTGGCTCCTATTCCGATGCTAGAAAATGAAAAGTAAATTGAATTCAAAGAATATGGGAAGAAGGGGGACAAAGTTAACAGCAGAAGTTAACGGCAAGACCAAAACAAATGAACAAAACAATCCCACATCATCCAGTGCTTCTAATCAACCAAAGCTACTAAAAACAGAATCTCCCTGCGCTGAACTGAATGGTAACCCTGGAGGTCAACACATCTCACGTAGAGGTTAAGTCTTGTAGACCAACACACATACACACTTACAAGAAAAAAAAAGGGAAAGAGAAATATTGTGGTGCATCTTTAAAACATCACAGAAAATGAGGAATAAAAAGAAAAAATATTTGTTTAGAAACACCCACAAAGTCTGTGGAGCCATGACAGGCTTGAGGTAAAAACCAAGTCTCCCTAATGATGAAAAACAATCTTCCTAAAGGGACAGAGGTGCTCACTGTCATGTCTGTGCTAGCCAATGCTGTGAGGGGAAAATAAAAAGATGTTAGCATTGGAAAAGCTAAAACTCACCTGCAGGTGCCTTAGCATGCAGCAGGGGAACTACCAGAAATTCCAAGAGAATTATCAAGATTGTTGAATATAAAAGGTAAGTGTAGGAAGATCACTGATGATTATGTCTGTAACAAAGATCAAATAGAAAACAAAAATTAACTGTAAGCAACAAATTCCTCAGAAGTCTGAAATGACCAGAAGGTGTTCACATCATTTGCTAGTGACAGAGTCAGAATGGTGGTCACTCTTACCGGGGATCTGCCAAGTGAGAGCACTCATGAGGAGCTTGTCCTGAGAATGACCTGGGTGGTGATCTCAGGGTTCCTTGAGTCAAACTTCAAAATACACATTTAAGATGTGGACTCGGGGGCCAGAGAGATGGTTCAGTAGTTAAGAGTTCTGACTGCTCTTCCAGAGGTCCAGAGTTCAATTCCCAGCAACCACATGGTGGCACACAACCATCTGTAATGGGATCTGATGCCCTCTTCTGGTGTGTCTGAAGACAGCAATTGTGTACTCACATACATAGAATAAATAGATAAATCTTAAGATGTGTACGCACCTCCCGAGAGTGTGCTGCTTACTGTTGCTGTTCCCAGGGACTCGGCACAAGTTCTCCGGCTTTAGATGTTGGTTAATTGAACTTCTTTTAAATACTGTGGTTTTTCAACTCCACCTCTCTCACACACTCAACAGCCTTTACAGCAGAACAGTGACTCCATTCTGCTTGTGTCTGTCACCGTGCAGGCTCATTCTGAAAAGCTGGAGGATAGTCTTCAATAAACTCGAAATATAAAGTACACATTCTTCTTCTTGTCTCACAAGCAGTGTCTCAGGAGGCCTCCTGACACCTTCTTACAGTGGAGTTAACTGATGACCCTTCTGAAATGTAGGTCAGGTGGCAGATGTGCATGTAGGATTTCTGACATATGTTTCCTCTACACAAAAGAATTAAATGTTGCTTTTCCTCTTCCATTTATTTTTGAGTGACTTATGGGCAGTTTCCCTTGGTTTCATCAGTTTAAGTCTCCCCGATTAGAAAATGGTTGAATTCATTTGATGTCTGTGTGAGAAGTGAATCTCTTTAATTTTGGACTCCAGGAAAAGCAGCCTTTGGAATGTGAAGAGTAAACGTCAATGCTTTGTTAGGAAAGAATGACCTGAAAGAGCGGAAAGGTATCCGTAACCCAGTCAACTTCAAGACTACGCTAGCATGTAGCTAATGTAAGCAGAGGGATGGTGGGTTTCAAACCCAGGTCTTGCATCTGAGGGCTGTATAATTTGTCACTAACTGGCCCAGGAAGAAGTACAAGAGTGGTGTGAATGACTAATCTGAAAGAAGCTGTAATGTTGCTAAGGGATTGTTGTCTTCCAGCAAGGCACGGAGACTTTCAGAGCTTGTTTCCTTTGTATCCCACACCATAGAAAATCCACAGGAGTATTTACATCTCCTTTTATGAGATAAGATGTGCAAACCAATCTTATACGTGGGCATAAATGAGAAATCCCGAGTGAATGCCGTAGTATCGGAGTCTACCAGCCTGCTTTAAAAATATGAGGACAACTCGACATCAGACAAGTCACTTAGCATAATCCACTGAAGCAGGTTGAGGAAGACACAGTACTTCCATCTCTCAGATCCTGCAACAACCTCCTGGAACATGGCACCCCCTGCTAGGAAGCTAGGATTGAAGGTAGCCTGGCTAATTTTATCAGTGATTGGATGTAATCTTTAATTTTATATTTTTAATATGTGTGGACACTTTACATGAATGTGGAATGACCCATGTGAGGGAGTTACTGAAGGACACACTAATTAAATCAACTAGAAGCATATGAATCATTTTTTCTAAGCAGTGACCAAGAGTCAGCTCATTTCTCAGAGTCTCTTGGTGCAGAAGCTCGAGGGTACAGCGTTTTTCAAGACAAAACCCACAATTACATCAGTTTGTTTTTTTTTAAAGGTCAGAACAACATCTGTATTTTTACAGAGCTTAATGGTATTTCTCAGGCACTATGTGACAATTATCTCTGATTTACACTTACACTTGCTTATTTCAGTTTATGTTTCAGCTGGCACAGACATCAGCTGTTCTGGTTAATACATCTGGACATGGTCAGGGCATGGACAGTCCCACCAAAAGCACTGCCATGGTGGCTGTGGCTACTGGGATGGAAGGCCGAGGAACGTCTGAAAATAAAGTCAGGAAAAAATGGCATCACCTTAGCTGTTTCACACATATGTGCATGCTGTGCCATCAGGTGCCAGAAGAGGGTGTGGCCTCTTCTGGAACTGGAGTTACAGATGGTTATGAACCACCATGTGGGTGCTGGGAATTGAGCCCAGATCTAGAAGAGCGTCCAATGTTCTTAACTACTGAGCCATCTCCCCAGCTCTAGACATACATAGTCTTTTAAATTTGAGAATGTGATGGTGACAAGGCTCTGGATTAAATTCCTACTAAGGGAGGGGTGAGGGTCAACTCTCAGTACTTTACAACATGAGACTGAGGGGAACGGGTGGGAAATATTACAGTTTAAAAAAAAAGTAAATTGTCTGCACATAATATGACTGTGTGAAAAACCCAAGAGAGCCAGCTGGCAGACTGTCAGGATCTGAGAGAATGAATGTAGTGGGCACAAGGTGTGGGGCCCATGGATTTGTTTCAGAAGCTCTGCTTCTACTTCCCGTAGCATCTTTTGTTTAGATTTCTAAAAACCCCCAAAGGAGAGGTATCAAAATGCATGTAATTGTATAGTTAAGGAACTTTTACCTAATCTTTCAGTGAGAAATTATTAGTCTACAGTTATATTTCCAGTATAACAACGTGCTTTTTAAAAAGGCAGGTCCTATGAGTTAATAATTGTATGCCTTCCAGGTAGTGAAAATTCTCAATTTAAAAATATTTTCTTTCTTTCTTCTTCTTCCTTCTTTCCTTCTTCTTTTTTTTTTTTGATAACCCACTAAGTTCAATTAATGTTACTCATATGTACATGGAAGACATTGTAACTGTTACAGCTCTGAGAGGAAAAGCATCCTTGCAGTCAGAGGCCAAGGAATACCACAGAGTCAAACGACACACACAACAAACCACACACAAGAGATTTTCTGGGAGAGCCCATAGAGTGGCTGCCTCTGAGAAGCAGCAGGCAGCTGAACAGAGGCAGGCTTTATATAGGGTTTCTGCTGGTGAGGAGCTTCCCAGGGAGGCATAGGATTGGTGGAGTTATTATGACCTGATCAGGGATTGGTGGAGTTTTTTGTTTGTTTGTTTGTTTGTTTGTTTGTTTTGAGCTCAGGGATTGGTAGGTTTGTTTGTTTGTTCGTTCATTTTTTGGCTTTTTGAGCTCAAGGATTGGTGTGATTTTTGAGCTAGGGATTGGTGGGTTTTTGAGCTCAGGGATTGGTGGGTTTTGGTAGGTTTTCAATCCCACATGTGGGCTCAGACCTCTTGCCCTATATGCCCCTCTTTTTTGTTTATTAGTAATCAACAGCCAGAGGTTGGGAAAGCATTATCATTAGCCTTTTTCCTGCTGACTGGGGCCATCGAAGTCCTTGGATCTAACTTGACCTTTAACATCAGAATATGATTAGGAGGTGCAGGCCTCTGGCTCTGTAGCTGGGGGCTACTAATCCTGTCATAGCAACTGATTAAAATTCTGCTTAGAAATCTCTAGGTCTGTTGTTTAAGAAATCTAGACTAGAAGTTTATAAGGCAGAGTGTGGCTAATAGGATTAAGGAAAGGGGAGGGGCAAGCTAAGACAGCTAGCATCCAGTTTCATATTGGACTGTCAGTGATTCATGGGCCAGAAGCATCAAGCTGTTTCCTACATTTATTTTGGAGATCTTCCTGGAGTTGTCCGATCTTGTTTTTGACTATACCAGATTGTGTAACACAGAAGCAATGTTCCTCCCTGAGGAAGAGATGAAGATGACCTCTCTCTGCTGTTAGTAAATCTAATCCTTGCTGATTTTGTAACACTAGGGCAGCCAGTGAGTCTGTTTGGCTCCGGAGAGTAAGGATGGTCTGGGTCACTCACTGGATGACCTCAGAAGAAAACCTATAGTAAATAGCTAGAAATGTAGTTAGTCCCACCCACTGCTCAGGTGGTCATACCCAGGACTGTGAGAAAGGATAGGACCTAAACCACTCATTTGTCTTGCCAATCTGCTATAAGCCCTGTGATAGGAACTGGCAAGGGTTCTTCACTGGGTACCACCCCTAGGTTTTGAAAAAGGGACAGCATAGCATAAGACAACCCAGCAGGTAGGCAGTTGTAAACTTGAGTGCTGCAAAGATCAAGGCATTGTGAACATTCAGACATAAAAGGCAGGGTTAGAGAGAGTCTAGTAGTCCAAAGGGTGAGGCTACAGATGGTCTGACCTGGGAGGGACACACAACCAGTATTCCAAAGCAGCCAGGAACCGTATTGTTAGGTAGCTGGTGTGTGGAGGTTAAAGTCTGAAATGAGAGATAGAATGACCATGGGGCAGAGAGGATGGATGAGTATCATCTAGGATGGATAATGTTAGGGAAGTAAGGATCTTTGAGGAGTGTTAAAGCACGTCTTTTATCCTGTTTACACCCAGGAGTTAAGAGAGTGGGGTGTATCCTCTGTGTTTTGATTGGGCTTGATGGACAACTATGACAAATGCTTTCCTGTGACTCCCATCTGAGGTATCATGTTCAGACTTCATAGCCAGAAGGAGCTTTGTCAGGGAATAGGAAGGACAGAAAGATTGTTTGGAGTGGAGGTAAGAGATAGCTTGGACCTAGAGAATCTCCTTCCATTTCCCCTATGGCTGCAGCATTTGTGAAAGTCTCAAATAATATTGGGATCTAGGTGCCATTAGGTGGCCATTTGGATCAGTTATCTAAGGGTCTTGAGGCCAATTTTGAATGCAAAGGTGAACAAGTGTAGAGCCCTTCAGGTTGGGTGCCAGGTGTAGAGGCTAGGTTTTCTAAAAGATATCCTTCGGGGGAGTGAGAGGGTGTGGGGAAAAAAACTGTCACTGCAACCTGTAGAGTCAAGAAATTGGGAAGGATCTTTCTTTCCTTTCCTTTCTTTCTTTCTTTCTTTCTTTCTTTCTTTCTTTCTTTCTTTCTTTCTTTCTTTCTTTTTTTTTGTTTTTTTTTTTTTTTTGAGACAGGGTTTCTCTGTGTAGCCCTGGCTCTCCTGGAACTCACTCTGTAGACCAGGCTAGCCTCCAACTCTTGAACTCAGAAATCTGCCTGCCTCTGCCTCCCAAGTGCTGGGATTAAAGGCATGTGCCACCACTGCCTGGCGGGAAGGATATTTCTGAAGCTGGAATGGGCAGATGTTGGTGGATATGTTCATAGTCTACTGTATATATGTATAGATTCTCAAGAATAGAGGAAAATGTTGTTTAAAAAAAATACTCTTGGGGTTGGGGAGATGACTCAGAGGTTAAAAGCACTGGATACACTTATAGATATCCTAGATTGGATTTCCAGAGCCCACATGGCAGCTCACAACCATCTGTAACTCTAGTTTCAGGAGATTTGATGCCCTCTTCTGGCCTCAGAAGGCACCAGGCATGCATTTGATGCGGTGATTTACATGAAGGAAAATCACCCATGTGCATATACAAACATTTTAAAAATGAGTTGCTTATGAGTGTTGTCAGTGAGCACCTCTCAGTCTGTATGTCCATTGTCAAAGATGGAACATATAAGGTCTCATTGTGGATCATAACTAACATAGACGTTTGCACTTGATTTTGATGTTGAGAGAGCCGTGAACCATAAGAGAAATATTCTCTCTATACCAAAGAATTCCATAGTAGACTGTATTACCAGAGACAAGAGTGAGCAAGTGAGTGTTATATGGGATGACTTTTCCTGGGAGATGCCTCTCTCTCTCTCTCTTTCTCTCTCTCTCTCTCACACACACACACACACACACTTACACACACTTACTTCTACTCACCCTAGATCCCAGATAGGTAGCCCGTGATAGACCAAAACACAGACACTGACAAAGTCCAAATTGTTGAACCAGTGAGTTTTATTGTGGTTACTTACAGGAATATGGGCAAGGGGTTACTTACAGGAACAGAAATGACTCAAAGACAGGTCCTGATAATTTTATTCTTATGTCCAATTTTCTTGATGTGTGGCATGTGTATGCAAAAGGACCAGTGTCTGTACAAGACATCCTAAGACCAAATTCCCAGCATAAAGAGATCTATCTGCTTCAGAGGGACAGAGGACAGGGACAAAGGAACTTCTAGAAGCTAGAAGAGGAAGAAGAAAAAAAAGGGGCAAGAGAGAGGAGGAGGGGACAGAGGGCCGCCTTTGGATAGAGAAGGAGACAGACAGACATGTCCCATAGGCAAATGGCAGTTCACAAAGGTACAAGGGAAAACCTCATGTATTTAATTTTAATTGGGCATGTTAATTAGTAGAGCCAAAGGGGGCTTCTGATTGCTGGCCTTCAATACTTTGATGAGTAGACCTTGGTAGTCAGTCTCAGAAGGAGGAAGTGGCCAAATGAGGGAAGGGATCTTGGGGGTAGCTTTAGAATGTAACCTAACAGATTTTAGCAAGGCAGAGGGAATGAGGGAAGAGCCATGGTCACCATGTTCGGGTCTGGTGGAGCCCTTCCTTAGGTATGTGTTCATGTGGGCGTGCAGTGGAGATGGATGTGAGCCTGGAGGCCAAACCTTGGTGTCAGCTGTTTTTCTCACATGCTGGCCACTTTATTTTGAGGCGAGATATCTTCCTGAATCGAGGTGTCCATGACTGAGGACCAACAAGCTCCAATTTACCTCCGAAGTGCTGTGGCTGCAGGCATGTTCCAGTGCACCTGCCTTTGTCCTTTTTACTTCAGTGTTGGGATCCAAGCTGAGGTCTTTATGCTTGTATGGCAACCACCTCACTGACAGAGCTGTCTCACAGCCCCCTCTATTCATTTTTAAAGTGTGGATTCTTAGTGTGCTTTCCATGAAATGTATTTAAGGTGTCCCTTTAAAAATATCTAATTATGCAGCATGGCTTTCTCTGGTACAAAACAATTGAGTCTAGAAGTGGTTTCCATTTTAAAAGCCCTCTTTCTCTTTGTAAGTTGAGTATCTTCCACCTCTAATTTAAAAATCCAAAGTCTGAAATACCCTCAAACCTGAAGCTTAGTTTCGAAAGCTTTTTAGATTTGGATTATAGGGTTAAGGAAGTACTTGATTTATTAATGGACATTGTGCTAGGGTGCTTAAAGGAACAGTCTATGTTAGTTAGTTTTTCTTGATGCATTCTGAGGTCTAATTAAATTTGTTTGTTTTCCTGAAAGAAACTCTGTAACTTATACCCACCCATTTAACAGTGAACTGTACATATGCACACTGGAAAGAGTTGCTTTAGATTTGTCTGTGTGCTTATTTTCTGACTTAATGTTTTTAACCGCTGGAAACAATGTATTTTAAAATGTAGTCATTTGTATTTCTCCTGTCTACCAGCCCCAGATGACAGCTCATTATTGCTGCTGAGAGCTGAGTTATATTTAACCATGAAGAACTATGAGCAAGCCCTGCAGGATGCTGATACAGTTTGTCAGAGGGAACCTCTCCTGACCAAGGTGATTGATGCCTGTCAGTTGGATTTGGTAATGATCTGGTGATTAAGGTTGTGGGGTGTGTGTGTGTGTTCATGCATGCGAGTGCATGTGTATGTGAATGAATGTGTGAGTATGTGTGTACATGTGGGATTGTGGGTGTGTGAGTGTGTATGCACTGTATGTGCATGTGTGAGTATGCATGTGTGTGTGTTTGTGTGTGTGTGTTTGTGCATTCATGTGAGTGCACGTGTGTGTGAATGAGTGTGTGAGTATGTGTGTACATGTGGGATTGTGGGTGGGTGAGTGTGTGTGCATGTGTAAGTATACATGTATGTGTGTGTGTGTGGCTATGCATACATGTGAGTACATGTGTGTGTGTTTGAATAAGTATGAATGCATGTGTGTTTGTGTGTGAGTGTGTGTGTACTATGTGCATGTGTGAGTATGAGTGTATGTCTGTGTGTGTGTATACATAGTATATGTATGTACACCTGTATAGGTACAGATAGAGACCAGAGACATTGAGATGTCTGCCTCATTGCTTCTCCATCTTGTATTTTGATTCAGAGTCTCTCACAGAGCCTCAAGGTCACTCATTAGATAGACTGGCTGGTCAGCAACCCCCTGGGGTCTTCCTTTCCCCGCCTCCCAAGATGCCACTATCCCAGCTGTTTTTGCATGGATAGTAGGATCAGAACTCAAGCCCTAGGTTATGGTATTCTATTCATAAGTTATCATGATTGTGATGAAGCACCTGAAGATAGTGCATATCTTCTCTAGTTTATAGTAGTCTGAATTTAGCAATTATTTCATACTAAATCTAATTTACTGGACCAAGTTTATTCCTGGATTCAGATAATGCTTAAATAGCAATGTGCTTTAACTCTTGCTATTTTTTGCTGATGTGCTTTACTCTATATACTATTTAGCTCAATGGTATGCAGTCAGTACAGTCTCAAAATCTTTGTTCAAAATGCCTGAGAGCAGATGAATTTGGGAATTTTGAATACTTTCATATTTTGAGGATAGTTTCATATATAATGATGTAACTCAAGGAGAAGACAATTATAAGCATGTACTTTATGCTTTATATACAGCTTGCAAAAGTAATTAAAACCTTCATACAGCTTCATACAGTATTTTTAAATTTTTGTGCATGAAACAAAGCTTTATGTCTTGGGACTTTCTGCTGGTGACATCAAGCCAGTGCTGAAGACGCCTTGCGTTTGGGGACATTTCCAGTTTCACAGTTTGGGGTTAGAAATGTCTATCCTGTATAAATCAGTTCAAAAGTTACATGAAATTAAATCCAAAGAACTGAAAAAAAATATGATACCTTTTGAATAACAGCAAACCCAACAGGGAAACTGACCTCAAAATGACAGTTGAAAGTTATGAGTTGGTGAAGAAGAGAACAGCGCATTGTACACAGAAGGTGAAATACAGGATAGTTACAGAGAAAGTGAGAACCCAATCTAAGTAACAGAAAAGAAAGAAAAATGAATCAGTTCTGTGGGATTATAAAGTGGTATAATGAATGTTCAGTTGGAACCCTGGCAGGAGAAGGGAGAAATAGAGAAAGGGAAAATTGGAAATATATTGGCTTTCAAATTTAGTGAGAAACATTCATTTCAGTTTCACAAGATGAACAAGAAACCACTCAAAATAAACTCAAATCACAGTTAGTCTGCTGTTTAAGCCAGAATTGTTAAGAGTCTTGAATGTAGCAAGAAGCATGGCCTATGGGGAAACAGCAAGACGGATGGTTGACATCTCATGAGGAATCATGGAAGCTAATCAACACGGGAACGGCGTATTCAAAGTGGGAAGGGAATATATTAGTGTGCCTGCAAAGCAACACCAGTGAAATGGAATCTACTAGAAATTCACACTAAATGTGAAGACATGGGAAGATTTAAATGGCTGTATGAATGTAATTTGAAAACACAAAGTATGCAAAAATTAAATGGCCATATGATCTCATAGCTTATCAGAAGACACTAAAGGAATATTTGAGACACACTGGGAAACTTCATCTCAACCTAATTGACACTTGTAGAAAAAATGCATTTAGCTATATAGCATACATATCCTTTAATGCCTGTTGGATCCAGTGTGCACAGAACATATCAAGATTCAAAATATTGAATTCTTCAATGATGGTTCTCTTCAAACAGCTAAAATTAGAAGTTAACAGGAGCAACAAAAACTAGGAAATCTTTGTGTTTCTTAAACAATCCTTTGTAAAGAGAAGAAATCAAAAGAGAACTATCCAACATTTAAATTAATGATAATTAATTAAATTAATGATAAAATACATTATACACTTAGCTTTTTAGATGTAGTTAAAGCCATTCTTAGAGGAAAATTTATGTTATTATCATCTTCTGTTGAAGGAGAAAGGTCACAAATCTAGTCTCTTATGAAACTATATTAAAAAGAGCAAATTAAAACGAAGGAAGGTATGGGTTTGGAGTGTCTTGATGGGTAAGAATGCATGCTGCTCTTCCAGGAGTCTTGAATTTGACCACAATGGATGGTTCACAACTACCTTCAATTCTAGCTCCAGGGCATCCAACATCCTTCTCCAGTATCTTCAGAAACCTGCACACATATGGCATATGAACATAGTCACATGCAGACACATAAACAGAAATAAATCTTATTAAACCAAGATGAACAAAAGAAAGGAAATAAATGCAAGATTGACAGTCAATAAATAGAACCAGAAAACACACATTTATAAAAACAAGGATTTGGTGAGTTAGTCTTTGTCAAACTTTTGAAACTCCTTATCTTCAAAAGATATTGACATAGAGAAGAAAGGGTAAACACACATTAGGGACATATAATACTGTAGGATAAAGAGGAATTCTGCTCAGCTTATAAGAGCTGATCCTACCAATTCAGTAATAATTCACACAACTGGTTAAATGATTAAGGGATTTGAACAGGTATTTTACTGAAAAAGATACAAGAATATCAAATAAATGCCAGAAAGATGTACCACTCTTAGGCCCACCACCTTCTGGCCTCTGAGCACCTACATCTGTAGCACACACACATATACACATCTAAAAATTGGTAAACGTTAGGATATATAAATCATAACTGTTTTACTTATTATAGTTTATATTTGACATAAATATAAACTGATACCTTGTTCAAGATTACTTTAGCTATTCAAGAGTTTTTATAAATTATGTGAATTCCATAAATATCATAAACAATAAGATTAAGTTGACAGATTCCTTTTTTCCTTCTTAGCATATCCTTTAGAACATCTTTGTGCACAAATATCAGTTACAGGCATCCCTGCATTCTGGTTTCAGATGTATTTATTAAATAGTGAAGCTTGCCAGTTATCAAGACAGGAAGATACAG
Source organism: Grammomys surdaster (assembly GCF_004785775.1). NCBI lineage: Eukaryota > Metazoa > Chordata > Mammalia > Rodentia > Muridae > Grammomys > Grammomys surdaster. The sequence continues at coordinate 8,859,841 of NW_021604696.1, read as the reverse complement.
GATATACACATCTACCTAATCAAGTTGCTGTAACACATTTTCCAGGGCTGTTGTAACCAGATGCATATAACCTTGCAGTGTTTTAAAATCTATTCTTTGTCTTTGGGTAAATCCAGGGGCACCATATAAAAGCCCAGATTCTTTCTGGATTGGGAAGAAGTAAAGAAGTGTTAAAGGAATTTATCTACTGCCTTGCTTTAAATCCTGAGTGCAACTCGGCGAGGAAAGAAACACAGAAGGTATGCGTTCTGATAAGCAACTTCCTCCTTTGGGTAACACATGTGATATGTGGCTTTGTGTCATGCTGGGAGCCTTTGCCCATAAGAGCAGCAAATGTGATTTCAAATGCCCATGACAGTGTAATGAACAGCACAGTGATAATACACACTGCATTTGATAATTTCTAATTGAGTGTGCAGCACAGTGTCTGATGAGACAGTGCACACACACCCCAGTTGTGATAAGAGACTGGGGTGTAAGGTCACCTTGAAACACAAGGCTGTAGAGACAGAGCTAGGAATTGTGAAGGACCCGGTAAGAGGCACTGTGACACATGTACAGTTCACTCCACAGACTCACCTGTGACGAGCAGCAAAGCTTTATCATCGTGGTGCACACATGTACCATTGCATCGTGCTTAATGTAGGACTCCACTCTTGCCAAGTGCCTGGACAGTACTCATGGCCTTTACATAGACTTTCCCGTGACTAGGGGGCTTTTGTTTACCTTTCTCAGTGTTTCCTGTGTTAATGGTTTTACTTAAGCAGCTACCAATACGTCTACGTTATAATTTCTACTGACTAGTACATTTTATTTTGTGGCACTTTAGAACGCAAGTCAGTTTTCCCCTCTACATTTGTGAGAAGCCACTTTAGAGTCTTAAGAAAAGCTTTCTTTCTTTGGAATGTTTTCTCACAGAAGAGGGTTTCTGTGCTCTCCTCCCTGTGAGGTATCTTGTTTACCCTGCAGCTTCATCATCTACACACAATGAAGTTTTCCATCCCATGTTCACGTTGGGAAATTTGCTTGCATCTTACCCATAAGATCACACCATCTAATCCTGTTAGAAATGTAGTTAGATGAAACAAATAGGCATGATTTGTCTAAAGCAGAACTTCCTGAGAAGACACCTTTCCTTCTTGTGCTGTTGGTTGGCATCTGCTGCTCACTACTCATCTGCTGCCTACTGCTCGGCCCTGCAGTCAGGTTTCTGGCCTCTGGGGCAACTTGTGTTAGTAATATCGAGTCATGGCTGAGTTCCTCCATCATACTGGCCATACCCACAGAGCTCCTCCTCTGAATGTGTGTCTCCTCTCAGCTGACCCTCACCTCACTGTTGTAAAAGTCAGAGCAAGCTCAAATGAAACATGGGTGCTCAGGTCCCAGGGTTTTGTAGATTCTTGCCTGCCTGGTATATTGATTGTATACTTTCTAATTCTGTTAGTGTGTTGAAAACTGGCATGTCTGTTATGGGGGTCTATCAACCAGCTTTTGTTTTATTGCTCTGAGTATTACAGGACCTTGGTATTCTGAAAAAAGCTTGCAAGTACTGCAAGAAGTGAGTCAGGCTTTAAGCAGAAGCTAGAGGGTAGTGGGCTTGATTATTGCTGGTATAACAGCTTTAATTACATTAATTGCTAGCATCACTGCTTCTCCAATTGCTTTGACACAAGATGGTAAGACAGCTACTTTTGTTAATCATTTAGCAAAATAATGTTACTAATGTGTTGAGTATACAAGAGGATTAGGTAGGTGTTTAGAATAACAGATTGATGCTCTTTATCCTATTCAAATTATTAGAAGAAGGTTCAGAGTTTAAGAGTAAGGAGCTATCTCAAGTATCATGCCAAATACCAATGGATTTGTATTACTTCTAAAATTTACAATAATAGTCATTATAATTAGGAAAAAAGTTTAAAGACACTCACAGGGTATTTGGCATAATTCTAACACCTCTCTGGTTGTTTTAACTTTGCATAGTGAGCTTATGAATTTAAAGAATGCTCCTCTGCTGAGCTTTGATGCTGCAGATAATGCCGATAAAATTATCCATAGCCTGAGGTCAGTATTTCCATTTAGGTCAAGCTTCAAGAATGGCATATATAGCTTGATCATGCTAGCCCTTTTTGTCCTGGGAATACTTTTATTCCTGCCCATCGTGTTAAAGCTTGTCTTTAACAGCATCAACATGTCGGCAGCCAAAGTACATGTCTTGAAACTGAAAATGCCTGCCCCCAGAGAGAGTTATTAACTTAACAGGCTGGCAAGTCAAGGATGGGTAAGATTCTGCACAGAGCCTTACCAACTGAAGACAGAAGTACATTGCTCTTGATAATGCATATTCCATGACGAGTAAGGAAGGCACTCTTGTCAGAATGACATAGGACAGGCTCAGTCTTGTTTTTGAAATAAAAAAGGGGGAGATGTGGAGAGCTTTTGGGGCTTCTTGGCAGGAATCTGACGTTAGGCTAGAACAAAGAAATAATTTTAGGCAGGAATCTAAATATTAGGCTAGAACAAAGAAGTAATTTCAGATAGGATTATAAATTTTAGGCTAGAGCAAGGAAGTAGGCTTCAGACATGAAAATGACTTTGGGCTAGGACAGGGAAGTAGGCTCAGATATTTTGGTCATCCTGATAAGCCCTTAGAAACAGTGATCACAGGAGTGATCATGGGACTTTATTTATTGCCTTGCTTGTTCTTTGACTATTTGTGTTTACTGTCTTGCTTGTTCCTTGACTATTTGCATCTATTGTATTGCTAGTTCCTAGAACTGACCTAAATACTTGCATATAACTAAAATGGTATAAAAGCAAATTGGGAAAAAAAAAGAATGTATAATCCTAAATAAATAAATAAATAAATAAATGTTTATATTGATTCCCCACCCCCCAAAAAAGATGTGATGTTTCTCCCTGCCAGCATCCTCTGGCTGATGGACATGTATTATGACAGAATTAACATTAGTCCACTGATATGCCTGAAATGCAGTCCTGCCCCCCACAGCTCTGATGAAGCCATAGCAGAGCCACATGGTGACTCTGACATCCTCGATGAGGCTGCATTTCCTGCAATTACAAAGACTATTTACCACTATGCTCAAAATGCAGCATAAAGGGGGGAGAGAGAGAGAGAGAGAGAGAGAAGTTTAAAAAACAAAGCTTGTCTATGTTTTTGCCAGTGTCAAGCTCTTCTCTTCATTTTTACATTAATCCCTTGGGTTCCACTGGGTCTCCAAGTCTTGGCAGCCAGAATGCCTAACTGGCATCACTTCCCCAGTTATGGTGTGTAAATCTTGAGCCAGAATTCTGGCCTGTTACCAGATGCTCCCTGGCCCATAAACAGAGCAGCTCTCTAGAAAATTCTCAGTCCTCTGGGCGATGACATCTTGGATTTAATCTGAGATCCCTGTAGACTCTGTAGCCTTCAACTGTGACACTTTAGGGTTTGATGTAGCTCATAGGAACCAGACAGAAGACAGACATAATGCCCGTATTTTATCATTGATAGGACAGGTGGAAAGGGATTGGAACACATAATTAGTAATACACTGTCTATGGTTTCAAAATGTTTAGATTTTAAAAGATTGGCAGGTTGAACATGGCAATTATTCTTTTTCAGTTTGTGGGGAAGGGCCATGTCTGTTTGGCTTCTGTTGACTCTGAACCATTAAAATATGTTAGACACTTTTTCCTCCAGGGTATTTCACCATGTATTTTCTATTTTTGAAATTTTTATAGGTAATATGTGAGGTGTTCTTCTCAGCTTCAGAAAATGAGGATCAAACCTCAACATCTTCCACCGAAACCGGACCAAAGGCCCTTTGTGATGGCCAGATGAATTCCCAGTATCCTCTGGAAGAAGCAGGCGGTCAAGCTAATGCAGACAGTCCTAAGGTGTGGAGTGTGTGTATCTGCTTCTGGGTTACCTACTATGTTGGTGGTTCCTTGTGCATCATGACATCACGTGAGCTACATGTAACTAGTTAAAACTTTTAAGTGAAGTCATTGGGACTAATGGGACAGTGATAGAAATTCTGGAGCCCTTCCAAACGTCTCCACACTTTTTGCAACATCTCCAGAACATCAGGAGACCTGATATTATTTCATCTCAGAGCAAAGAAAGCAGAGATTGGTCTGAATGTATGATATATAATTTATACATTGATGCATATGCTACAGGTGTGAAGATTGCTCCTCTCAGAAAGAAGTTATCCTGTGCTTTACCATGAAAGGTGTAAAGCATTTCTGATTAGCCAATGGAAAAAGCCAATCATGTGAAGAGCTCAGGCCCCCTTTTCTTCCTCAGAGATCTATTTTGTGCATTGTAGAGACTAGAGGTAAACACTGGGTGCCCAGTAAGCACTTTACCTGCTGCTGAGCCATCTCTACAGTGTCTTTCCTAAGATTTCTAAGAAGGCTAGTATGTGGTTTGGTTTGGTTTGGTTTGGTTTGGTTTGGTTTGGTTTGGTTTGGTTTGGTTTGGTTTGGATTGATTTGATTTGATTTGATTTGATTTGATTTTGTTTCCTTGTGTCCCATGCGTGGTTCTTGAATATTGAGGGCTCTCTTTTTATACTTAAACAGACACCATCTGAGAAGTTGGATATACCCGCAGATGCCAATTCTTCGGTTTTATATTTTATTCTGGGCCTCCACTGTGAAGAGGATAAAAAGGCACTGGAAGGCATCATCCCAGTGGCACCAAGCAGCACCTTGAAGAGGCAGCTTCCCAGTGATGCAGAAGACGACGAGCTTGGTGTGAATACCCCTGAGAAGATTCCCAAGAAAGGTTAGCAAGCCGCTTCTTGCCACTGTGTTCTGAAAACAAAGGGATAGAGTATTAGATTTTAAAAGCATCTTCACACAAGTAAAATTTATAAGGAAATGAGTATACCAGCTCATTTTCTAGAGCTAATTGTGCAAGGACTTTATATTGATGAGCACTTAGATGAAATTTCAATTGTCCTGAATATGTACCAGATTGATCAATTCTTTTTTTATATTTGCTGGACAATATACAAACAAACATACATACATACATAGTACATGCATACACACACACATATATGTATATATATATGTATGTGTATACATATATATGTGTGTATGTGTGTGTGTGCTAACACTGTTGTTGACATATTTTATCCTGAAGAAATAAATTCATTGTATGGTGTCTCTCAGAAGTTCAGATGTTAGTTATAATGTTTGAAACTTTTTCAGATGCAGATTCCTCACCTCAGAGGAATTCGAACTCTCTAGAAGAAGAGCCAGAGTTCACAATTGATGCAACTGACTTTGAGTGTGCGCTGTGCATGAGGTAGGCTGGTATAGAACATGTGTAGCTCCTTAAAAATAGTAAGGCATTCTGAATTCTATGACTATGTGAAAGGTACCACTGGTGAACACACACACACAAACACACACACATTTCCTAAAATGTGTGTGTGTTTGTGTGTGTGTGTGTGTGTGTGTGTTTCTTAATTTGAGTTACTATGCTGTGATAAAACATGATGACAGAAATCAAGTTGGGGAAGAAAGGGTTTATTCAGCATACACTACCAGATCATAGTCTGTCACTGGAGGAAGTTGCATCAGGAACTCACAAAGGGAAGGAACCTGGAGGTAGGAGCTGATGCAGAGGCCATGGAGGGGTGCTGCTTACTAGCTTGCTCTCCATGGCTTACTCAGTTTGCTTTTTATAGAACCCAAGGGTGGTACCACCCACAATGGGCTGGCCCCTGCCACATAAATCACTAATTAAGAAAATACTCTCCAGCCTTGCCTACAATCTTAATGGGGGCATCTTCTCATTTGGTGTTTCCTTCTCTCAAATGAATCTAGTTGTGTCACATTTAACATAATATTAGCACAATATGTATCAGCAATTATTGATTTATTTTCTAAAAATCCAATGAGGATGTTAAGAAGAAGTGGATATGAATGACTCCTGGGCTTGTATGGAAACTACATAAGGCATCCTTTTGAAATGAGTAGCTTTCTTGAAAGTCTCTTCTGGACATATCTTTCTGAAACCTCATGTTCTTCTTTCCAGGCTGCTCTTTGAACCTGTCACTACACCCTGCGGACATACATTTTGTCTCAAATGCCTTGAGCGCTGCCTGGACCATGCCCCTCACTGCCCACTGTGCAAAGACAAGCTTTCAGAGGTGAGTGGTTCACAATATGAAGCCTCTTCTTGTGCTTTGTCAGGGATGTCATGCTTTCCTTCCACCACCTACTACTAAAATCAGATTTATTTGATCGAAGATGGGCCATTTCCCACTTCTTTCATAAATCAAAACACATAAAGAAGCATTAGATGCAGAAGTAGCTAAGTATTAAAGCAATTTCTGGGTATAAATCATTGAGTTAGATTCAAAACAGGAGAATATATATGTGGAGTATACATTCACTTCAGATGGTTTGATACATTACAGGACATTTAGTTTATGTCTAGGTTGTGTTCCTTACTACTACCAAGTCTCCTTTATGCCCTTTCCAGTTAGTTGCTACTGTCTTTGGTTTGAAACCAAATCCAGTAAAATGTAGGGTATATAGGGAAGCTATTTGTTGCTCTTTATCTCAAATGTAAACATTTGCATTGATTATGCAGATAAGATAGAGGAAATGGATAGTGGATAGCATTGCAGAGCTGTGTGCTCTGTGCTGTGTCCTGGTTCCTTTGTTCTCAGTCACTTTCCACGAGACAAATTCTTTAGCCTCTTGGAGGGGTAAGGACTTCCCTCATATCCTCAAGTTGAGACTGATAATCTTTGTTTTAATTATATTCCAGAAATATGCAACCTACAATCTCTGGAGTAATGTGGTTTTCTCCTTTCCTTTCTCTCCCTCTTGCACACACTAAACACACACACCAAGATACTCCTAAGCCTAAATTAACTTTTAAAAAAAATCTGACATGGCAAGAGAGGGTGTTAAAATGAGGGAAAGCTTAAAATAATTGTAACTTTTTAATTCATTGCTAAAACATGTTCAAATAAGTCATCACCATGGAGACCTGTTTATAATGAGTACATGCTTGTGTTACTGAGTTACAGCACACATGCTTGTGTTACTAAGTTGTAACATACATGCTTGTGTTACTAAGTTGTAGCACACATGCTTGTGTTACTAAGTTGTAGCATACATGCTTGTGTTACTAAGTTGTATCATACATACTTGTGTTACTAAGTTGTATCATGCATGCTTGTGTTACTAAGTTGTAGCACATACATGCTTGTGTTACTAAGTTGTAGCACACATGCTTGTGCTACTAAGTTGTATCATACATGCTTGTGTTACTAAGTTGCAGCACACATGCTTATGTTATTAAGTTGCATGGTAGTATACTTGCTTGTGTTACTAAGTTGTAGCACACATGCTTGTGTTACTAAGTTGTATCATACATGCTGTGTTACTAAGTTGCAGCATACATGCTTATGTTACTAAGTTGCAGCATACATGCTTGTGTTATTAAGTTGCATGGTAGTGTATTGCTTGTGTTACTAAGTTGCAAGACACATTCATTCTTAAATCACATACACATTGCCCCTTTCTGAACTTTCCAGAGGTCACAGGATGGTTATCAGTATTGTGTTATGCACACGTGCGATGACCGTAGACAAGTTCTGAGCATGTGCAGTGGTTCATTAGGAAGTGTCTCTATGGTCTTCCCCAAGCTATTATCATCCCTTGCTGAGAGGCACATCTGTCCTGCTCCCTTATACATTCCTGTTCCCAGGGTCTGGGGGCCTAGAGATGGCTCCCTTATGCCTGCCTATGAAACAAAAGGCTTGCCCCAAGACCATTCATAACACAGGCATTTTACTACTTTTTCTTTTATCTTATGTGGTATCTGTGAAGAAGAAAGCCTGGCACATGCATGGTGAATGTGGATGAAAATATCACAATAATACCCATGGCTCTGTGTGCTAACCAAAATATCTATCAAGACTTTCTTTTCTCTTCTTATCTTTTCCTTTCTTTTCTTGTTGGTTGTTGTTGTTGTTGTCGTTGTCATCATTGTTGTTGTTGAAACAGGTTTCTCTATGTAGTCCTGACTGTCATAGGATTCACTCTGTAGACCAGGCTGACCTCACACTCAGAAATCCACCTGCGTCTGCCTCCCAGATTCTGGCATTCACCATTACTACTAGGTATAGTAAAGTTTTTCAAAGAGAAAAAAGAAACATCCTGGAGGTCTGCTAACTATAAGCCCCTTAAGGACAAAGACGTCCAGACTCCAGTTTTTATTGGATTGCCAAGAGCCCTAGTGACCCAAACAGAAAATGCCAGACACCCTTTCTCTCATGTACAGCATAAATCCTGCAGGCCACACACAGGGCTAAGCTTTGTCTTTCAGGAAGAACTAACATTTACCATCATTTAACATATCTTTTCTGTTATAGTTGTTGGCAACCAGAAATTTTAATGTAACTGTTCTGACTGAAGAACTGATATTCCGATACTTATCTGATGAGTTATCTGACAGAAAGAGGGTCTATGATGAAGAGATGTCAGAACTGTCCAAGTAAGTGCTACATCACATGAACTTGGCCCTTGGTGCAGAATATTCAGGGAAATCTTTGTTGATATGAGCCAAGCCTTAGATTTTGTTTTTATTTTTTTCATAACAGAATTCTTGGTCTTTGAATGAAAAAAATTTTAGTTGCAAAATATCTGTGGAAATTTAATTATAAGTAATTATAAGAAATATTCAAAATATATTTTTGGAAAGTTATAAATCTGTTTTCTGTATCTAAATAACTTGCTGAATGGAAAGACAAAAGTCTGGATAGCAAGCAGGATTCTGACTCATGATTTCCTCTCTCCACCCAGTTAAAGTTTGGTGTTTCCGTACAAACCTGGCCGATCCTTCATTCTTGCCTTTGTCTACCATGTGGTTTTTTCTTTGTGAAGTATTTTTAAGGGTGATTCAGCTATAACCTTTACAAGTACAGTAACATAACTCAGGATGCTATCTCTCATCAAATTAAATATGGCAGACTTGGCTAAAACCTGGCTGAGTGGAGACCTTGCTCATGCCAGGCTCCTTGGCAGTCCTTGCTCGCTCAGCCCTGAGTCAGGCTCACATTTTGTTTGGTTGGCAGCTTTGGGTGTTGTAGCAACTTCTCACTTCTGCTCCGAACAGCTTACACTTCTAAGTCAACATTTTCTCTCACTCTGCAGTCTGACCAGAGACGTGCCCATCTTTGTGTGTGCTATGGCCTTCCCTACGGTTCCCTGCCCTCTCCATGTGTTCGAGCCCCGCTACCGGCTCATGATAAGGAGATGCATGGAGACTGGCACCAAGCGATTTGGCATGTGTTTATCTGCCGAGAATGCAGGGTAAGGAACAGCTTCTCAAGGGTCCTAATAAAGTTCTCTTTTTCTTGAAGAACAACTGTGCTTGGAAACCGCCCCCCCCCCCCGCTTTCTTTCCACCAATTACTTTCACACAGTATAATTTCAAGGCTAGCCAAAATGCCACCCCGACTTTTCTAGTTTCATCTCTGCCTTTCCATTCACCCATTTATCACATTCATGAGTGCCCCTCTGTGTCACCACCCCCACCACCCTCTGCTTGCAGTTCTCTGCATGCCCATCTATGCACAGAGCTCTGGTCTAGAAGAAAAACCGCTTACACCATCAGTGAAACTTTGCTCAATCTCCACAGCGGTAGCATTGTCAATCTTATGCAAACTGTGCCATGTGATGTCACCTCTTGTTGCTCCACTTCAGTTGCCTGGAGAGGATGCTTCCAGGCAGCAGGTGGCTGGGGCCTGCCTTGGAGACTTGAATCCCTTCCTGTCCTAAAAGAGGCCTTATCAATGCTACATAGGCAAGGCCATGATGGGTTAATATATGCAAGGGCCAGCTGGCAGTGCATATGCTTCTAGAGGACTCTGGAGGGGAAAAAAGCTACCTCCTTTATGCTGACACCTGCTGCAAGGGAAGCTGGGAAGTGTAGCCTGTTCATGTGCCCAGGAAGAAGAAGAGAATATATTATAAAGTCTACTCAATAATTTCTACCATGAATACCCAGAGACAAATAATTTTTAAGAGAATATACATGTATGAAGAAAATCCTAAGACTACTGATTGGCATCCATGAAGCTGTGTCTGAAAGGTCATGTTAATGGAGATTAAGACATGGTCCCACAGAAAGGTCATTTCAATCCAACTAATTCATCGTGGTGACATCCCAAGAGGAGTTTGTTTGCCCATTTCAGGATCAGTGTGGCAGGGAAAAGGACCAGACAGTTTTGAATAAATCAAATGACCAGAAGGAAGGACCCTCCTACAATATCAGAATCATAAGCAATAGTCAGCAGACTTGTGAAAGAACATGGAGGTCAGAATTTATCTGCTCCAATATGAACTCCAAATGTATGTATAATTGCATGGAAGAGAGAGACTATCTGTAACAGAGCTTATTAGGAGTCAGGAGTAGTCTACACAGGACAACCAATGTCTCTTTCCTACTTTTTAGTATGTATGTTTTAAATAGATTATTGTTATGAAACCAAAAACATCAGAAAATGTTTTTTAAAAATTAAGAGAAAGTGTAAGAGATTATTTTCAGAATTAGGAGCAGGCGAAGATTTTGTTTATATAAGATACTGAGTGTGCACAGTAGCGTGCAAGGGATTAGTAAATCAGCATGTGTTACCATTCCTCTCATCAGAAGTCAGTAAAAGCAGGGTGACAAAAGCTCTATCAGATTCATTGAGAGAGTGAACACTGGGAGCAAGAAGAAACCCCCGGATTCATGATGAGCTGTGGTCCTCAAACACAGTCAGAGAGCCGAGGGCACTCAGGCCCCTCTAGGAAAGGGTGAGAAGGGAGCCAGGGAGATAAGAGTGTGTTTGAATTCTGCTAGTTTTTAAAGGCACATTGATGGCCCTTTGTGGATCAGTGTGGAACCACATATGCTAGGAGCTGCAGGCAAGAGAAGTTTGTGCCACTCATGGGTTCTTGCCCGCAGACAGGATAGGATGCTCCTGGATGGGATGGGCTCTGCAGCTGAGGCAGACAGGGAGAACTGACATTCGGAGGTTGTTTGTGGATAGCTAGGAAAACACAAGACCTCTTCAGGGTGCTTCCAGGTCCACTGCAGGTAGGAGTGAGGTAGTTCTATGGGGTAACCAGAAAGAGAACGGTTTTATTAGATTTAAAATTGTTTTGTGGCCGGGCAGTGGTGGCACATGCCTTTAATCCCAGCACTTGGGAGGCAGAGGCAGGCAGATTTCTGAGTTCGAGGCTAGCCTGGTCTCTACAGAGTGAGTTCTAGGACAGCCAGAGCTACACAGAGAAACCCTGTCTCAAAAAATGAAACAAAACAAAACAAAAAACCATAAAATTGCTTTGTGACTTGAGAATCCAGATTCATCTTTAGTTTGGAGATACATAGTATAGTTGCTCATGCTAAGAATGTAGGAAGCAGGCATCTTAGGGTTCAAATCTTGCTTTTAAATCTTACTGTAATCTTAAGCCTCCATGTTCTGTGAGCTTGAACAAGTTCATACACTATACTGCTGTGTGTACCACCATGACATGCTGTGCAACGTACATCAGGATGGTATGTGTACTATCACTGACACACTGATAGGCGTTTTAGTAACAAGCATGGATAAGCGTTCCAGAGAAGGCGTCACAGTGAGCATAGATGCAGCTAAGGATGTCATCCTGCCTAGCCCAGCATATGAGAAGAGCAGAAGATGTTAGGTCAGTGGCAGGGTGTGCTCACTGAAAATGGCCACCTGGGACCTATCTGTGGCCTCTGGTGGGATCATGTGTGGGATGGTGGGGTAGAAAGGGGAGGCAGAGAGACCCAGGCAGCCACTATAAACTGCCTGTCTCAGGACTTGGCATGAGACAATGCAGGTGAATGTGGGGGATCCTCTGGAGGCAGGAAACAGTCCTGTGCTTACAGATGCCACTCAGATACTCTGCTAACAGGGCCTGGCCAAGCTGGTGCAGTACCACATTTAAGATTAGGTCTCATCTCATTTCTCTGGTTCATCTGGAATTCTAGCCCACCAAGCCACCATCTTCAGCGTACTCAACAGAAGGACATGTTATCTCTTGGGAGAATAATCTTGCTGCTCTGGTGCAGAGAACTCCGTTTGTTCACACCGACTTTACACTCTTCTTAAAAGACAGACTTTAGGGGAAAACGGAGGCATCTAAATTTTAAAAACCATTGTCTCTTCCCAAACTCTCTTTCAGGATTTCAGAGTATGGCTGCATGTTGGAGATAAAGGATGTCAGGACTTTCCCTGACGGAAGCTCTGTCGTGGATGCAGTTGGGATTAGCCGCTTCAGAGTCCTAAGCCACCGCCACCGAGACGGTTACAACACAGCGGACATTGAGTACCTGGAGGACGAGAAGGTGAGGATGGTCAGCATCTCTCACCCCGCATTCCTCTCCATTGTGGAACCCATCACTGGGCTTCTGCTCACAGGGCTGTATCCTCCTTACCCAGCGCATGACCTGTTACTCTGTGCATTCTTACCTGAGTTAGAGTCAGGAGAGAAGTCTCCTAAAATACAATGCTCTTTTACTTCCTTTAGGGAACATAGGCTTGTTCTCTGACCTGAGGACTGGTCTATAAAGGCTGGATACTTCCCAGCTGGCATTCTGTCTCTGGTTTCTTCATCCATAGAGTCAATTGATGGTGCACTAAAAGCACTGCAAAATAAATTATGCCTCTAGAGAAAACGTGTAGGCATGTTTGCGTTTTCACTCTTCCCTAAACAACATGGCTTAGCTGTGAGTAGCATACATCTGTAGCCCTGGGTTCTCTAGATTGCAGAAGAAGGGATGATTGAGCCCACATTTGAGGCCGGCTTGGGCAACTTATCTTGATAGTATCTCTAAAGCAAAACAGTAGATCGTAGCAACTTTCTATTAGGTCAAGTAATCTATAGATTATTCGAGGTATAAGAGGCATGGGTATGTGTTCACTATATGCAAATAGTAAATCATTGTATATGCAGTTGGCTATCTATGGGATCATCTCCATAGATACCAAGGAATGATGGTGCTTTAGACCCTGAAGGTCACATGATTTCTCCTATAACTACTAGTCTCTGTTCTTAAGATTAAAGGGCAGCAGTAGACGATACAGAAATGGGTCTGCTAGACTGGTTTTCAATACAAAGTTATTTATAAAAACATGGTGGAAGTTGCTAGAGAGATGGTTCTGTGGTTAAGAGCACTGGTTTCTCTTCCACATGGTTGCTCATATTGTCCTGTATCTCAGGTTCGAAGAAATCAGATACCTCTTCTGGACTCCCCAGAAATGCACTACATGCATGTAGTGAACACACATGCCTGTAAACAAAACACCCATACACATAAAATAAAGAATTGGGAAAAATACTTAAAAACATGGCCAGCATTTGAGTTCGAAGCAGTGATTCTCTGTGTGGCTCAGAGTGAGGCATATCATAAAATAGTAGTGCTTAAAAGTGCCTCCCAAAGCTAGTATAAAAACCTCCTACCTCTTGAGAATTATTTTTATATAATAGAATCGTCGGCACACATCTTTTGACAAATAAGGTATTTTGAACAGATCTTCATAAAGATGTACAGAGATGTACACACTGCCTCAGCAGTACCCGAAAGCGGAAATGGTCTAGACATCCCTCAGGTAGATGGATAAGCTAGACCAGCTCCTCATACAGTGGAGACTTACAACAAAACATAACGAACTGGTGTTCTAACATTGTGAATCTCACAGACATGCTGAGAGAGAGTTAGGCACATGAGCAGGCAGACTGAATGTTTACTGTACACAGACAGCAGGCCAAGTGTCATCTCTTCTATACTTCCAGAAACAGGAAAAAGCATGGTGATAGACTATATATCATGGGCTTTGTATCTGACTGGGACAGTGTCTTAGTGAGGGTTTTACTGCTGTGAACAGACACCATGACCAAGGCATCTCTTATAAGGACATTTAATTGGGGCTGGCTTATAGGTTCAGAGGTTCAATCCATTATCATCAAGGTGGGAGCATGGCAGCATCCAGGTAAGTATGGTGTAGGAGGAGCTGAGAGTTCTACATCTTCATCCGCAGGCAGATAGGAGAAGACTAGCTCCCAGGCAGCTAGGAGGAGGGTCTTAAAGCCCATACCCACAATGACATACTTCTTCCAACAAGGCCACACCTCCTAACAGTGGCACTCCCTGGGCTAAGCATATTCAAACACTACAGTGTTTAAGGAGTCTTCTCTATCTGGTTTAATGTGATGGCATAATGGTTACCCTGCCTTGTACAGTGGACAGAATTCTTTGAGTCTGACAAGATCTGTGTGGGGGACTTTTTGTATATAACTTATGTAGTTAAAAATAATTAGTAGGAGAAAATTCATTGAATTATTGTATCCCTCTTTTATATTTTTGGTAGACATCTGAAATATAGATGTAAAAGTATGTACCCTCTCGCATCACACTGGATGCCACACTGGAGATGTGGACATGTGTTCATTTAAGTGGAATCACACCCAGAATGGAGGCTCTGGCACTCCAGCTGCTGCTTCTGGTGCCTGTGGCCCTGAGAGCCTTAAATACCAAGGGGACCTCAGGGACCCCAACTCCAGGGCTTCTGGACCATGGGCCTGGCTGCAAAGATGTGGAAGTTCTTGTACTCATTTTACAGACAGATCCAATAAAGTATTATTCATATTATTATGGATGATGCCTTATTTTTAATGGTGTATGGATTTACTTCAAAACAGGCTTTAAAAGCTGCTCGTGAAGTAATTTTTAAAAGAAATTCCTATTGCATATGAATATTGCTCTGCATAAGGCACACCAATGACAGTTCTTTCAGTTTGTTACAATTCCTGTGGGTTTTGTAGCTACTAGAATGTTCTACCCAGAAAAGACCTGGATGGTTTATTCCCCTTTACATGACTGTGATCCTGGCTGACATGCACACATGAGAGCCAGCAATGAAGAAGCCAAGACAGGACCAACCTCCAGTCTCGTGTTCCTCCTGCTCTTCCAGGCTGTCCTAAGCAGACCGAGGGAGAGCTAAATGATTAGGTGGACAGTGAGGAGAACCAGAAGCCAGGCGTGCACATAGCAGCGTGGCAGGGTGATAGCTGATGTGGGGGGCTGCAGTTTTGCTCTAGCAAGTCTTCTGGAGTGTGATATGGTGATAGGAAAACAGTTAGTAAAATGCCAGAGTCTGGCTTCTTGTTCTGCTCCTGGGAAACTATCCGGAGAAAACGATACCTGACAAAATACTTCTTGTCTATATTTATTTATTTGTTATTTCATGTGTGGATGTGCACACACATACCACATACCACACACCACAGTATGCATGTGGAGGTCAAAGCACAACTTGCAAGAGTCTGGGCTTTCCTTTCACCATGTGTGTTCTGAGGTCATCAGTCTTACTGTTTCACATTTTTACTGAGCCATCTTGCTGGTTCCTTTGCATACATATTTATATTACTGACATTTTAAAAATAAAATGTCAGGATATTAAAATACATCTTATGTATATGACTAAATCATTTATGATATATCAAATACACATTTTTCACCAGTTGAAAATTGTAACATTGGATATGTGCTTATGTTAGTCTTAAGAGAAAAATCAGAATGCTATCAGTAGATCTCAGGTATATTAAAAAGCACACACTTTCTATATGAATCGTGTCATTTTGTGCAACAGTAGTGGATTAGTGAAGGAATAAGTGTCACAAGTCCACTTAGCTGTCAGAGGTCACCAACATGCGGATGATTTACTAAAATGTCCATCTCTTTTCTCTGGCCAGGTGGAAGGTGCAGAGTTTGAAGAACTTACCGCCCTCCACGAGTCTGTTTACCAGCAGTCTGTTTCCTGGTTTGCCTCACTCCAGGATCACATGAAGAAACAAATTCTAAGCCATTTTGGGTCAATGCCAGAAAGGGAACCAGAGCCACAGGTAGGCTTGTCTTCCTTCTCTCATGGTGCGGCTACTTCCTGCAGTCACGTGTCAGAAAATTCAGCAGTGCTGTACTCCATCACGAGGATGAGCTGATTCATGTAATCCCTGCTCAAAGGAGACCTAGGACGGCAGCCTGTGTCTTATGCAGCACAATAAATAGATGTTTTCTAGCCATGTATAAAGATCAAAACAGGGATCCTGCTCCCTGCAGTGGGCTGGGTCCAATTGCATCAGTTAACAATCAAGGCAGTCATTTGTAGACATGGCCAATCTGAATCAGGTAATCCCTCAACTAAGACTTCTACAGATGAGAGTAGGCTCTGTCATTGTGACAGCTGGAGCTAGCCAGGACAGTTGCTACCTTGCATTTTACTTTAAAAACAATCAGTAAATAAATGTTGGCTTTGGATCAGGACAGGATTTCCAGCATTTTCTGAAATGGCCCTCAACGCCCTATATTTATATGAAAGTGGCATTCTCGACATTGATAGTTATATAAATTCAGAATATCATTTGGTTCTGAAAAACATTGAAGATGTTCTGTGTCCTGCAGTGTCATATACTCAAGATTTATTCTCTTATGTAAAAAATAAACAATCACATCTATCTAGTGTCATATTTACTTTAATCTTTAGTAAATGATACAAATATATATATATATATATATATATATATATATATATATATATATATGACTGGTTTAAGAATCCATGTACTCATGACTTATTATCAGTAAATGTTTAATCTGTATAGGTAGATGCAAGGTACCTCTGTGCTCAGAGTTGTAAAATTCTTAGTTTAAAAATATCATGAATGTAAGCTGTTTAGGAGCCCTGCTTTAGACTCTAAAATCATGCCCAAGTCCTCTCCCTCTTTACCACTCCCTTTTGCCACTGTGCTGTCCCTCAGATTCAAAAGGATGATAATAAGACAAATCAATTAAATTAATCTCTAATTGGAGGGTGAACTGCTTCCTGTCACTGCTGCAACACATTGCCACTAACATGGTGGCTTTGGCAATACTGGTATATTATCTTACAGTGGTACTGTTAGAAGCCTGGCAGGCAGGTGTCTCAAGTGACATAGCAATGACATCGCCCTCTGCTGGTTATAGGAGAGACTCAGCTCCTGGCATTGTCCACCTCTGAGGATGCTCAGAGGCATTGTTTATCCCACAGTGTTCCAGTTCTAGCCTTTCTTCTGTGTCACACATCTCCCTCTGGCCACAGCCCCAGGACCATGTGGCTACATTGGTCCACTAGGATAATCTCCCTGTTGTAATAACATGTTCTCATCTTCAAAGTCCTCCATTACTACATACAGCAGCATAGTCACAGGACTAAGGAATTAGACCCTGAGATCCTTGGAGACTGTTATTCTGCCAATTAGAAGGATTCTAATTAGTGAGGTACAACTAAGCATGCTGTTCTCCCTATCCTGTGGGATAAGGGAAGAGGAGTTTCAGTTCTGTCATATTTCTTCAGTGTCTGGGTTACAGGTAACCTCTGAAGGACACCCCAGGATCTTCTTGGCAGTGACTTGAGATGCCCCTTTGAGCTTTGGCTAATGAGTTGTTTCTGACCTCCAGAGAAATTATACAACTTGTAAAAGCCACAAAATCCATTCTTCCTAGCTCCTGGTTGGCACGTCATTAAAAGGACTAGAGGAGAATCCAAACTTTGTAAGCAGGCAGGCTTAGTTATCTTCGTTCCAGAATGAGGAAGAACAGAAACAGGTTGAGAATCACTGTTTGCTTACAGCTCAATCCAGAATGCTTGTTTGATTATGTGAAATAAAGGCAAACATGTATCCACATTGCACCCAAACAATACTTACATACATTGTCTGTACATGTGTGAATTCACAATAGTTATCATATACTGTACTGTGTGCATATGTGTGTTATACACACTTTGCCACATTGGCTGTAGGATCAACTTCCTTGTGGCACTCAAACTCATTTTTGACCTTGATAACATTACACTTTAGCTAACTCACTTAGAGCTTAAAATGCAATAGCATACATTGTTACCTGGCAGTAAAATGTATCATCTTTCTTTCTGGTGGATATATACATGGTTACCTGGAGGCTTGGGAGAGCAGAGGCAGCTAATTCATGGAGTTACCCTGAGGAAAGAGATTCTCTTGACAAGTTCTTCCTTTGTGTCCTTGCCTTGCACCTTAAAATGTGTGACTCTCATTCAACAAGAACTCTGCATTTTGAGGGCATAATGAATCATGACCTAGCCCTACAACAGAAGGTGGGATTCTTGCCCGTATTTGTTGGTTAAGCAAAAGACTGAATTAGAGAATGGCCTGTGTTATAGATATTAATTTATTTCTCCCCTTGTGTCTTTCACAGAGCAATTCTAGTGGCCCTGCCTGGTCTTGGTGGATTCTGGCCGTGTTGCCCTTGGAACGAAAAGCTCAGCTGGCCATTCTTGGCATGGCCTCTTTGAAAGAGCGTCTTCTTGCCATTCGACGTATATTAGTCATCATCACACGTAAGCTGAATAGTCGCCAAGAGATGGCTAACAACACACAGAGAGATAATTGATTTTCCTCTAGATTAAGGTTGCCAGAAGCCCCTGTGTTTTTGAGTTCCAGACACTGACAAATACTCGTCCTCTTTGGCGTGCTTTGTAAAATCTTGTCATTGTGGTGGTAAGTGGGACATTTGCCAAATACTGATTTTCTCACACATAAGAACTCTACCTGTTGGACTTGGACACTGTGCAAGATTCGCCTGAAGTTCAAGTGGAAGGTACAGGTGAGAAGTCCTTGAGAATCTCTTCAAAGCAGATGCTTCAAGACTACCGCTCACCACTACCAGCATGGGACATACACACTACACAGCATGGTCACATGGCATGTGACTCCAGTGTCAAAGGCGATTACCCTCCTAGCCAGTGTCTTGACATGATAGGTGGAAAATGTGCGTGCCAGTGGCTAGACAGTGAGTGGGAACAGACCTATTAGGATGTAAGCAAGCCAAAACTCGACTTGGGTTCTGTATGTTGTTGTGAACTTGTTTGCAAAATTAATGAACTGAATCGATATCCAGTCCTTACTGAGACGTAGTAATTGCCGGGCAGAGCCCTGGTTGTGTTTCGTGTCCTGCTGTAACCCCAGGTGTTGTAAATTGCATGTTGTAATTAAATGAATGTAAAACTACAAGAAGATGTATCTTACGTATAGAAAAGTCTGAGGATTGCCAGTATTTTGAGAGTATATATTCATAGACACTCCAGAAGGGTAGTCAGAAATGAGTTAGAGCTGCGTGTCCATTGGGATGTCAGACATACAGCCAAACACATTCTAAACAAAGTTCTATCTATCTTCATTCACCTGGGAATTTACTATCAGATAGTGATAGGTGTAACTCCCGACCTCCAGTGCATGTTGGGAATGTATATCACTGGGAATAACCCAGACATTCCCGCCACCTGAGCAGCTGGTGCAGACAGCCCGCTGCTTAGTGTGTGAGATGAGCATCCAGACTGACAAGACCCTGCTGAGCAAATCTCAGCAGTATGCTCTGCTTTCTCCATTCAAGGTGTGTGGGTTTAATTTAAATGTATATTGTATGGTACAAAATCTTGATGACTTATCAACCCATCAGGCATTTTATGAGAAAGCCGTATGATCACAGTGATGTTGATTTTATTGTTCTTTTCAGTAACTGAAACTCAGCTTCGCCATGGGACTTAGAATAAAACACCCATCTCATTTACTGTGAATCTTAGATGTCACCCTTAAGAGGGGCTAAGAGCTCTTTTGAGCAAGCCATTCCACACATTAAGAGTTCAGCTCTATTTGGCATTTATGACATTGTCTGACCACTTAAAACTATAACTCTTGGGGCAGAAATCCTTTACTAGGATTTGCTCATGACAATGAACGAGTTTTGATTTATTTTTTCTTTTTGGGGAAAAAAAAGTAGGAATTGGTATTGTCACAGTTTCTGTTTGGGAGTGTCTATCCAGTGTG
The DNA here is from genome assembly GCF_004785775.1 of Grammomys surdaster. Classification (NCBI taxonomy): domain Eukaryota; kingdom Metazoa; phylum Chordata; class Mammalia; order Rodentia; family Muridae; genus Grammomys; species Grammomys surdaster. The sequence continues at coordinate 8,839,894 of NW_021604696.1, read as the reverse complement.
ACCGTAGCTTCTCAGGACTCTTCCAGGAGTTAAGTGTCTGTGCTGAGTTAGTGTTGGGAAGGTTTTGCTTCTACCTGCTGACGTGTTAGCTCTTATAACTTACCGAGTTCAGAACTATTATGCTGTTCTTCCTGGATCTGGGCACCTCTTTATTCCTCTCATCTTCAATGTTCTTATGTGAAAGTCCCCATGACATTGATGCAAAGGAGAACAACAGAAGTTTTGGGGATTCAGTGCCAAAGAGAATGTGGCATGATTGTCACATGCTCTGTTATACATTGCACTGTACAGTAGCAGACCAGAACTCACTTGTGCTTTTAGGGGAGTCTGGTTATTGGACAATTTCAGTAGCACAAAAGTCAAAGTGCCACCATTGCCTCCAACCAAGGTGGGGTCATTCTGTCTGAACTGACCTGTGTGTCAATTTATAAACTACAGTGAACAATGAATGTCTTTGAGAGAGAAGTTTACTGTTCCGGACAAACAAAAGGCTCATTGCTATAGGGTCTGTGAGAAGCAGTCCAGTCAGGCTAGGTGTGGAAGTGATTCTCAAGTTCTGTTGTACAGGCTTCAGTTTTAACAAAGATAGATTGTAATAGCATCAGGCAGCAGAAGAGACCTGACTACCCACCAAGCCCTTTCTTGATGGGGATCATACTAGATGTGTGGAACCCTGTTTCCAGAGTTACAGACACTTCCAACGCTCCTGTGCTAGCTGAGGAGCTGTGTAAAAAGCCTCCCGGTTCATTGTCATCCCTGTAGCAAACTGGAGCAAGCTCTTTGGCCTGAGCCAACTACGGATTTAGAGTTCCTCTCTCCGTGCCTCCCACTAGGTTGCAGCAGCTCCTTCTGAACAAGAGGTACATACTCCAGGAAGAAAGAAACTCTGTAAGTCAGCAGACCAGGTCAGCAGACCCCAAGTGGTCACACCCCGACCTTTCCCAACAGTGATTATGAGTAGCAGGATTTAGTACATTTTGGTAGTTTAAAAGGAGACAAAGGATTTCCAAAGATGCTGTGTTTGCCTGGAATGCAGTAGACAGGTTTTCCACAGACTGTAGAGCATACAAGGAAAGCCCATTTCCTAAATCTGATGCAGAAGAGGCCCATACCAGTTTGGTAGTAACCTCTGTGGCTGCTCTAATGAGGACATCCCTTAACTACCTATCAAGGGCAAGTGCACAGTGCACAGTGGTCCTCTGCTCTCTACTCACTTACTGCCTAAAGTCTCCTGTTTCCTGATGGTTATGCCCAGTGTAATTTGGAAGTAGAATAGCTGGGGTTGGTTACAAGGTCAGCTTCATCTGGCCCAAAGCTGCTCAACCCTGCTGTCAAGGCCAAGGTTCATAGTGAGTTCCTGCAAGAGCAGGGATGTTAAAGGACTTGAACCTCTCATAGCCCATGAAATCCAAAAGGACACTTACCTTTTGTTATAGGCCAGAGAAAACTCAAATAGTTTTTAATTCTCTCGGGTAAGACAGGAATTCCTTCCACCATCACACTGCCCCTCGTTGGTGGTTGTTTTGTTTTGTTTTTTTCCAACACTGATGCTTTTCCATCAGAACCTATTGGTGTTCTTTAAATCACTCAGTGGTAAACTGAGTCATTTTCAGACTCTTCTTCAGGGGCAGAGCATAGCAACAGAGCAGCTGCACACTGGAATCACAGAGCAGCCTGACCACATGGCAGAGCCTGAGAAGACAAGACACAGCTGGAACAGACCTCTGTACCTTGGTCCAGGTCTGCTGGTGGCTTTTCCAAGTAAAGGCAAAGGGCAATGATTTTTCTCTTTGTGGATGTTTAAATGAGAAACACATTCCCCCTCCCCCACCCCAGATTCTAGTATTTGAACACTTAGTCTGTACTTTGTGCCACTATTTGGCTATTTGGATATTATGGAGCCTTTAGGAGGTGCAGCCTTAATTAGTGATTGATGTGGGAGGGCCCAGCCCATTGTGGGTGGGGCCATTCCTGGGCTGGTGGTCCTGGGTTCTATAAGAAAGTAGCAGCACCCTGCCCTAGCGTCTATAACAGCTCCTGCTTCCAGCTTCCTGCTCTGCTTGAGTTCCTGTCCTGACTTCCTTTGATGATAAACAGTGTAGGCCAAATAAAGCCTTTCCGCCCCACCTTGCTTTTGGTCGTGGTGTTTGATCAAGGTAATAGGAAACTGAGACGCAGCCTCATATATTTTCCTCCTGTTTACTCAAGTACTGAAGCTTGTGCTTGAAAATCTCAGAGAGATTAATGTTGATCATTTTTTCATGTGGGCTGCATGTAGGGAGAAAACATTCTGGTGCAAAGAAAAGAGGATGATGGGCCAGGTGACATAAAGGGGGAAGGTGTCTTCGTGTGCCTGCAGCAAAGGCAGACACCCATGCAGAGGCAGAGAACCTGCAGCAAAGGCAGACACCCATGCAGAGGCAGAGAATCCCTCAGTCTCTGCACCTTCACCTGTGGTTTACTTGTCACCTTTGGTTTAAATAAGAACAGGAAAGCTGGGCAGTGGCACTTGTCTTTAATCCCAGCACTTGGAAGGCAGAGGCAGTCGGGTCTCCGTGAGTTTGAGGCCAGCATGGTCTGGCTTAGGACTGACTCTGTCACTGTAGCTGAGAAAATGTCAGCTTGAGTCCTCTGGAGGAACTACCACCAAGCCCAGCCTTCTGTTTCTAACTCGGCTACTGATTCAGGACCAAGGTCATTTACAAGTAAAGAGCTTGATTGATACCCTTTCAGTCTCCGCAAGAAATAGCCTTGATTCACTTCAGAATGCTCCCTGTGCTTGAGTGAGTCTGTGGTCTGAAACCGGCTCACTCCTCCTTTGTCTACAAGCTGTGTAATGGATTAGCCAGTTCAAGGGAAAAGTTTAAAAGGCATTTGGTGATTTCCCCAGTCCTTGTGGCCCTCCCCTTGGACGAAATGATTTTGGCGAAATGATATTCTTGGAATCTTTTTCATTTCTGTCATCCACACTCAGGTGTTGTCAGGTTAGAGAGTGTCAGAATTCACATTGCAGGTCGGTATCTTGAGTCTTTGCTTTCGTCTGCTTCTGCTGGGATCTCCATTGCGGACAACACTGTTATAGCAATAGAGCTTCCACCCTGTAAAGCTTTTTCCTTGACCAGCTCTCCTTCTGTATGGCTTATACCAGGACACACTATTGTCCACTGAGCTTTGGGAAAAGTGGCTAATAGGTAGGTTGCAAAGCTGCATATTCCTGCCTTATTCACTTAGGATACTTACTACTTGATGTTAGCAACTGATTTAGTACCTGTGAAATGATTGTTACCAGTTGAGCATTGTGAATATTTTTTCTTTATTTAGAACAGGTTTGAACAAGTTAAGTCTCTATCAAATAACATTATGTTTCTTGCCTCTTTAGAGGCCAGTAGTGATATGGAATATCACCCAGCTTCGATTCCCTTTCCTACTTAAGATGTCCGCAAAGATGCAAGTAGCAACATTTGGCATTTGTTGTTTCTTACAGGAGACTGGTTTTTAAATGTTGCAAATGTTTACTTCATTGTATTCTTTCCCTGTCCATTTCTGCTCATTGAAATTGTGTATCTAATATGTGATATTTGGATTATATAAAACGTACAGTGTTGTAAATGTTTTCAAATAAATAAACGCTCCCAGATAACAAGGTAAATGACTAGTTATGTGTCAAGTCAACGTGTAAGAAAGATGTTAAATTAGCTTTGTGTGTGTGCATGTATGGTTCTAATGAATCGCCACAGACTTCAGGCTGAAAACACTAAAAAATATCACTCCACAATCCTAGAAGTTGGAAGTTGAAGGTCCAGGGGATGGCACAGCCAGGCTTCCTGTGAACCTCAGGGAGACGTTCTCTTGCATCTTCTAGCTGCCCCTCATGATTGTTGGCTCTTAGGTGAAGACCTCAATCTCCTGTTCATTAGCATACAGCCTTCTGCTGGCTGTGTTCTCAATGGACTTCCGTGAAGACATCATGAGCTCACATGGCTTGGCACTAACTGGGCCCTCCACAGCATCCTATATGCATCTGAAGTGGTTAGATCTTTATGCTGTCACTGAGATCAATCACCAAATTCGAGCTTTCTAAGAAATGCAGTACCTTAGGTGAGGTCACCCTATAAAGGGTCCATGACAGCTAAAGCCATTTGCAAACAAGAACTCCCAGTAGCCAGGACAGAGACTTTACTATCTGTGGTGGTCTGGACCCTCCAACACACATGCCTTCTTAAGGCAAAGGTGGTACCTAGAAAGCTGGTACCATGGACTAAGATGCTGTATGGAATTCACACCAAATATCACACCGTCACTGCATGAACTATTCATGGAGCCACAGCCTTTCAGGATGAGCCAGGTCCTGACAGACCCACCAAGTCATACATAGCATGGGATAGCAAGAATCCATCTGAAGATGAAGGAGGAACGTCCACAGTTGTATACAGACAGGACCAGCTAGCCCAGCCTCCACAGGAACAGGTGATGCAGACCTTCTTGGGCCAGTACAACTTCACACCCATGCTATACTAGGGATTACATAAGACCAGACAACAAGAGGAAAATGACCAAGCTTAGTTCTTATTCAGTAGGTGTGGGTATGTGGTCTAAATGATGGCAGTACCATACAGCCTTGATTAAGTAGCATCTTGAAAAAATTGTGCAGGGCAAACATCATAGTCAGCAGAATTGAGAGCAGTGCACCTGCTTGTCCACTTTGTAGAGGAAGGAAAGCAAGCCAAATCAGAATGCAGATGGATCCACAGGCAACACCAAACCGCTTGTCTGGTGTTAGGAGCTTGGAAAGTCAAGGCTTCGAAGGTTTGATCTGATGGAGAAGCATGTCAGGATATCTGAAGGCAGTAGACAGAGAATAATGGCTGTCATATTTCATGCTAGGTTTCCTAGAAGCCGTCTGCCACAGAAGATGTGCCTCATGACCTAATAGACAGGATGACTCAGCCAGCTATGCCATTGTCCCAGTGCCAGCCCAATAGTGGGAGAGGTGGAGGCTGTGAATGAGTCCGATGACACAGACACTCATTTGCCAAAGCTGACATGCACTGCTCTACAAATCTCCAGTCTGTCATAACAGAGACAAGTCTGAGCTTGGAAGAAACTGACAGCACTGGATCCCTTTCACCCTAGAAAGATCAATAACTCATTCTAATAGAAGTAGATACCCTTGGCTGTTCTGACCACAGAGCTCTTCAGAAATGTCACTAGGATGCTCCCAGTGTGTTTGTGTATTTAGCATTGGGTATCTGAGTCATTGTCAAAGGCCCGGAAATCGTCGTTACAGAATAAAGGTATGAGAACTGTCTGTAACCAGGGGACAACATCTCATGAACCATCCTGGCTCACAGTCAATGTGGCCTGTTAAGGGCACAGGGCCAACTCAGAGATGCAAGGACAGAAAGCTACTCTCCAATCAGGAGACACTTAGAGTTGGTCAGCTTTACACAGAACTCTGTCCCCATACAGGAGAACCAAGGAGCGGTGCCTCAAACTCCCAGGAACCTCTTGGAACATTTATCCTTCCCATCACCCTCAGAGCATGCTTTCAAGATCAAAGCACTTGGCTCTCAAGGGAGACTTCTGTCCAAAAGCATGATAAGAGACTAGTTGAATCACACATTGCCGTTTTAACATGGGCACTTAAGGATGACCAGGAACAGTTGTCCTCCTGGTGTGAGAGGTGGTGTCTAGCCAGTAAGAGAAAGGGGTGCCAGCTGCCTTCACGAAGCACAACGGGGAAGAGAAGAGGTATGGAACAGAGGTGACCCCTGAGAGATCTCTTGTTTGGTGTGGATGGTCATGGCTAAATGTAGCTACCCTAGCTGGAGGATGAGGGATCACACCTCTCAGTAGAACCACTGGGAATATCTGAGGCATAGTTGTGGATGAGAAGACTGGCCAATATAGATGCAAACTGTGAGACACAAGTGATAGCCCTCGCTCTACACAGCAACACAGCCAAAGATGTTGGCATCCAGCTTCCTTTCTACCATTTTCTTTTTCTAAGATCCCAGAAATCAGATACAGAAACTCCCGCATGACTGGGTAACTATCATGCCGCTGAGCCATGGACCCCCTCCCCATCCTCCTTACGTTTTCCCTGAGAAGATAAGTCAACACGGATCTTGCAAGAGATGCTTCCAGAATTCACCCTTGGAAGCAAACCAGGGGGCCTTAGGGTGGATTAGCTAACACAGAGACACACCTTCCTGGCTCCCTGCTGCCTGCTCTCTGCTCCTTTTAGAGCTGGCTGAGGAGCAGAGAGCTGCCTCGCCTGTGGTCATTTTGCTTTCTGAACAGCTCACATCTGTGCCTAATCTATATGAGTCCATAAAGGCTGGGCTCTGCCTGACACGGGCCATCACGGAGGGATCATTCTGGCGACTGAGCTTATTGATGGTCTGCCATTGTGACTTGACTGCTCTGTTGACTCACACCGCCTCCCTTTCCCTTCCATCAATGTCAGTTCCAGGGGCTTGCTTTAATAACCACTCTGTCCACCAGAGTCCGTCTGGTGTGTTCCAGCTGTAACATCTTTCCCAGCTGTGGGATGTGCAGAGAGAACAAAAGCTAGTATCATCGAAGGAATGTCTACTGGCAGCATCAGAAATAGAAGGGTATTGGCAACTAAAGACCAACCAGGGACACAACCAAATGCTGTATGGACTTCCCTTAGTCAACGTTATGGCCTCTGCACCCAGGGGACTGGCTGAGACTGACAGAGAAGCCTCCCCTTGCTTTTGTCTTTCTTGTGACTTGAGATAAGGCGATCTGAGCTTGGTCAGCAATTAGATGAGCCTATTGAACAAGTAGGTGAAGTCATGCCCTCTCACAAACTGCCCAGGTCCTAGGATCTATGTGCACGAACCTCTTATGACTGAATAGGGTCCCCCAGATCGACATGTCGACAGCCTACCTCCCAGTGATGTAGAGTATAACTGTAGAGAGAGGGGACTTTAAATGTGCCTGAGATAATTGAGGTTAAGTGGGGTTAAGGCTCTAATCCCCAACCACTTGGGTCCTTACAAGAAGAGAGCCACCAGGGATACACAGTCAGAGGAAAGGCCATGTAAGCAGCCATCTGCCAGCCAAGGAGGAACCTCAGGAACAGCCAGCCATGGCTGTGCACTTCCAGCTTGTCCCAGAACTGTTAAAAAGGAGCGTCTCTTGTTTAAGCCACCCAATTTATGGTATTTTCCTATAGAACCCTAAGCAGTCTTCTATGCCTTATGAAAGACACTAGTCTTTAAGGATCCCAATGATGGGATGAACCTGGATACGTTATATTAGTGTCAGAGACTAGTAGAGGAGAAATGAGAGGGCAGAAATGGCCTGTGTGGTGTGGTTGCTGGCTTCAGAGATGGAGGAAGGGACTGTGCACGTGGAGGTATATGCTCCCTGGAGGTGAAATGGTAAGAAAATGGATCCATGCCCTTCAGAAGAAACTCAGCCAGTATGACACCTTGGCTTTAGCCCAGTTAGATGCCTATTAGCCTTCTGACCTTCTGTGTGTTCTTCTCAGGCTCATTGTTGATGCTCATTTGTTACAGCGGTGATGGGGGAAACGGAGAGCTGTTTCTCTAGAAGCTTCCAGGACCACTGACCACACCCCTCCCTCATTCATGGTTTGAATATGAACTGTCTCCATGGGCTCCTGTTTTGAATGCTTGGTTTCCAGATCATGGCAGGGTTTGAGGAGGTTGTAGATGGGACCTATTTTAATCTGTGCCATAGAGCTCCTTCCTGCCATCAGGTCCAGAGGTAGGGCTCTGCCTGCCTAGCACCATGTATATTATTGCATCATTTGGGGGAGAGGAGTTAGGGACTATCACAGTTCAGTCAGGAAAGAAGAGGTACAACATGTCACACCGCTTCATCCCCAGGAAGAGGGAAGGACATAGTATTTCAAGGGATCCTGAGACGCTTGGTAGTCTGGGCAATAAATAACCATGGTGTGTTCCTAGCCACAGCTAGCATCTTAGACCTCAAAGATCAGGTCTTCTTCTGTGGCCCGAGTCCTTGCCCAGACACGGGGGTACCATCAAACCCATGTTCAAATTGCACAGGTGTTGATGGCCCTGTAGGACAGGTCATCATGAAGTAATTCTCACCAACCTGGGATACAGTCAGTACAGGGACTGGCCCGAGGCATCTGTGTCTCCAGAACTGGATGGAACAAGACACAGGAATGAAGGAGAGAGTAAGGAAGGAAGAAGGATGGAAAAGTTGAGTTCTAGAAATAACCGTAGTGTATTTTCTATTGCCATAACGAAGATACTCAAATCTCTTCTTACAAAGAAAAGAAGTTTATTTACTTCTCAGATTTGGAAGCTGCAAGACCAAAGTTGTACAGCTCCATTGGCTCTGCCTTTGGCGAGAGTGATGTCGTGGCAGAGAAACGGAAAGGGAATCACTTACATGTGGGTAGAACAGGCCATACAGCAAGAGGAGATGCTAGAGACCAAGGGAAGGCCAGGCTTACTCTCTCGTAACAACCCACTCTTGACAACCAACTCTACAAGGCCAGCATTAACCCATTCTGTGCCCAACAATCTAATCACACCTCCAAAAAGTCCCATGTTCTCTCATATCGGTGCACTAAGGGCCAAACTTTCAGAGCATTGACCCTGGGGCAGGAGACTGCCCTCAAACCATGTGCAAACCTCAGGCACTCTTCTCTGACTTGATAGCTAAGCATCACAGCATTACAGCACTTGTGCACGCCCAGAGTCCCCCAAGGTCTAGCCAGCCAATACCATAAGGGAACTTTGAGAGCCGCTGATCTGTGTAGCCAAGGCTATCCCTGGGAACCTTGACCTCCCTGCTGCCATTAGCTTGAGATGTCAACTCGACACTCCTGGGAAGAAGGAATCTCAATCAAGGAATTACGTCAATCAGATTTGCTTGTGGGCATGTCTGTGGGATGTGTCCTTAACTGCTAATTGGTGGAAGAGAGCCCCATCCACTGTGGGCAGTGTAACCTCTAGGCAGGTGGGTCTGGGGTGTAAAAGAAAGGTAATTGAGCAAGTCGGGGGAGGCAAGCCAGTGACCAGTGTTCCTGGATTGTCTCTGCAGTTCCTGTCTCCAGATTCCTGCCTTTGCACTCCTGCCTAGGGTTTCTTTGAGGATGAACTTGTAAGCTAAAATTAGCCCTTTCCTCCCCAGGTGAGTTTTGGTCAGTATTTAAATACAGCAACAGAAAAGCAAACCAATATATCCTCCCTCTACTGTTTGTCAAAGTCTGGAGTCCCCATGGTTTCCCATTTTTTACATACAAAGCTCTGCTGGAGATTCATACAGGAACCTCAAGGAGAAAAAGGCCAAACAGCTTCTTTTCTAGACTGTCTGAGGGGTGTCTAAGGGAAACAGTCCGGTTGGTTTTGACTGCTGTTTCCCAAGTGGAATTAGGGATTGGAGGTCGTCTGCTATAGTCACAAACAAAGGAGACTCAGCATCTAGGTGTCCCTGGTACAAGGTGAATTTTGAAAAGTGAAGGCAGCTGCCAGGTGTGGCTGACAAGAGCCAGTGGCCACCCAGAGGGCTCACTGTGCCATTTCTCGCCTGTCCTATGATCTTTAAAGGTAGCATTTTGCCTGGCGGTGGTGGCGCACGCCTTTAATCCCAGCACTTGGGAGGCAGAGGCAGGCGGATTTCTGAGTTCGAGGCCAGCCTGGTCTACAGAGTGAGTTCCAGGACAGCCAGGGCTACACAGAGAAACCCTGTCTCGAAAAACCAAAAAAAAAAAAAAAAAAAAAAAAAAAAAAAAAAGTAGCATTTCCTCTTCACTTTGCATGTGGCTTCCTTTGAGTTCATCCTCACAGCAAGGCCAACAGAAAATCTGAATGTTAGTTAGTTAGTTAGTTTTAGTTAGTTAGTTAGTTTGTTTTTCTCTTTTTGGTCAAAGAGAAAGATGGGAGACGGGTGAGGAGAAGGGAGATGGGAAGGAGGAAGTGAACATCTTTTCAATTAAGTTCTAGTGGAGAGCTGGGATGAGTAGAGAGGTGTGGCTTGTGCCATCTACTGGAAGTTCCCAGGTACTGCAAGGACAGAAACCAGGGTACTAGCTGCAGGCAAGATTTGTATCTATCAACGTAGATGACAAGTTTGAGCTAAGATTCCACAACAAAAGGCTCTGGTGCTCTCCCAGACCTTCCCAAGACCTTGGAAGACCTGGGCAGAATTACCCTGCTGATGGAAGAGGCCGATTGAGAGATCTGGCCATAAAGACATCCGTCTTCCTACATTACGACATAAGTTTACTACATTGAGACATGCCATAATCTCTGGTTACTTTTCAATGAATGGTATGTCGAGGTCTAGCTGTGAATTCTCTGTCCTATAATCTCTTTGTCAGTCAGTTAAGGCTGGGGGTTGAGGAGAGTTCAAGTTTTAAGAGCTCTTGGCTGAGTCCTCTTGGGAAGCCAATGATATACACACCTTAAATCATATCTTCTATCAATTCACCAATTCTATCATATATGTATATATAATATACATATTCAATCGCCTCAAGTGATTTTTTTTTAAAAAAATTGGACACAGATGTACCCACAAACAGGAAAGAAGATGGCAGACTGCTCGGTATCAATCAACACTGTCCACATTCATAGTCACAAATCTGCCACAGGAGAGCTTCTCCTTGAGATGAGAAGAGCAGCAGTTGAGCAAAGAAAAGAAAGGTTTGGGTGGGAAAATAGCCCTCGCTCTTTTATGTCCTGCCACTCTCATGTAAGGCGGTGACTGCACCATCCTCTTCAAAAGGAACATTTCAGAAATGCTAGAGGCCAGTTTTAACGTACCGTTAAGAACCCACACATAAGACTCTCACAGGACACATCACAGCAGTCTCGTCTGGCCGGAACTTGGCTGATGGTATTTGCCATTTCAGAACTGAGTCCAACAGACACAAGAAGTGGTTCAGAGTTCACCGCCCCTTGTCTGGGGCAGGTTTTGTTTATAGCCAGAGAAAGGGAAGTAAGGGACAGAAAACAGAAGGTGTGAACGGATCCCACTCAATCACCTACCTATGTTCAGGGGACTTATGTGTAGGGGGAGAGAAAAAAAGACTCTTTCTAAGCTGTGCCAAGCTCAGCAGTGTCCGTAGCAGCCACATGCAATTCCTCCCTGTTACCGTGCACATCATCTGGGTGGCATTGGGAGAGGCTTCCTTAGTGCTTCTGGCCCACTTGTATGTATAAATGGGGGGTGGTATAGCTTTAAATAATCCATGTAGACCCTCCAATTCTGCGTAAAGGTCTTCCATCTCCACCTCCTGAATCTACAGGTCACATAACAGTTCCCTCCATCTCATCTGTCTCTAAGATGCAGGGAGGGGGTGTGAAGAGGTGAGGGTGAGAGCCTACAGAACAGAAAAAAACTTGAAGGTCACCCACTCCGAACATGGCGTTCATACCCGCTCCAGCGGGGCCTGAAGGGATGTGCTCAGACCTCACTGTGGGGTCACACTTGCATGCCAGAGAGATACTGTACTACAGGCTCAACACAGCTAGGTGGGGAAGAAATAGCTGTCACACCCTGTAAGTTGCTGTGCCTGGCCACAGCCACATGGGGTCACTGTACTCTCAGGAAAGAAGGAACTTCAGTTAAGATGCCTGTCTGGACTGGTTCAGATTGGGAACCAACTAACTGGCTATGGAAGAGATGAGACCTTCCCTTTCCTGCAAAGCTGAGCTTCTGTGGACAAGTCCACCTCTGCTGTTGGAAGGGGAGGGTCTCAACATGGTGGCCTTTGAACCAGGAGGCAGCCTCTGAAATGTTACTCTGGTTATTGCCATCTGTTCTAATGACTAAAATTCTTGTACCTTCCACATTGGCTCACAGCTCCTGGAAAGCTACTGAGCCTCTCTCTGGAAGGAAATGTCTATCCAATAAATCAAGGTCAAAGCCAGGGAGTAGGGAGTCCTGGGCGGTGAATCAGTTTCTGGCTCAGTCTGCTGGGGATGGTGTCAAAGAACCATCCTTCAAACTGAGCAAGCTTGGATGAGCTGCCCGGAATCCCAGGTCCTTGCTTGTCTTATTTATGTATTAGAGATTGTAATGGACACCTGGGTTTGGAGTTGATGCATACGATACTTAGGTGAGCTGTGGGCACAGGAGTGGAGCTTCTGAGTAACTAAAGCCCAGTGAGAGTCAGAAAGGCCAACATCTTCACAATCTGGGAGCCCCAGGGGCTCACTGAAGCATGGTCTTAAATGCTCTATGGTTCTAATCTATTCTTTGAGGATACAATCCCATGAAGTCTGGAACTATTGTTCTTTGGTGCTTGGTCTAAAGCCAAAGGAGAGTTTCCATTTGGTTTGGAATTGTGACTTGGGGGTGTCCACCAGAGCCACTCCCACCCTACCTCTCATGGTCATTGGCTTCGTTTTTTAGCTGCCAGTGATTTTGTTTGATGAATTATTGGGTTTGGCACTAAAGCATTGTCTTTCAAAGCCTGTTCCCCACACTGGCAGCATGGCATCATTTGGGAATTCACTTGTACGAACCCTGGGCCCCTCTCACAACTTAATCACGAGGTCAGGGATAGAGACCAGCCAGCTAGTGCTGACACAATGTGTTTCAGAGGCTGAGACACAAGGAAGGGAGTCCACCAGGGTCCTGCCAGGGTCACCCTCCTTACAGAGGCCCTCTGATCTTTAGTATCCCCAGCGCTGCCTTGCCCAACCCCCTCTCCCATCCTCTCTGCTCTCCACCAGTACCTAGCCATGGGATAGCAATGGGTTACCCAGGCATAATTCCCATTGGTCCACAGGAAATGAATGTGGCTCTTCTCTGCCTTCCACCTTCAAAGTGCAGGCTTTCTTAGGAACTGCTAAAAACAGAAGAATGAGAGCCATAGGCCTGATGTAGATGCCAAGACAGATCCAGATAAAGAAGATGGGAGTGGATATCGGATGACCATGGCCGCCATTGATTAAGCCATTATCAGAGGGGCAGTAATAATGGTGACAGCCAGGACAAGCCACAGCAGCTGGCGTGTGTGGCCTGTTCTGAAACCTGTGAGATTTCCATAGTTATTGTTATACTTCACAGAGGAAGAAGGACAGTGAGGAGTGTGGGAGAGTTAGACAGCCTTATCTACACTCATACGCTGGGGATAGAGGAGCCTGGCCTTTTACCCTACCTCAGGCAACCTTGCCCTGGGTTAACATCACGCCAGCTCCCAGGTCTTAGTGTAGTACAATGCTTTAAAGGAAGGGGTCCTTTAGTTCTTCTAGGCTAAGCAGATATAGACCTCTTAAGATATCTGGATTCTCTTGTCTACTGACCAAGCACCCTCCCTCAAGTCTGAGATTTATAGTCTCTGGAGGTGAGTTGAAGCCGGGCTTAGTGGCCACACTTGGAAGCCATGTTGGGGTGTATTCTTTGCCTCTCTGTCACTTGAGAGAAGAAATGACCCATTCCTTCTGGGGTTGCTGTGAATTTGAGTGCGATATAGGTGCCTCTTTGAGCCCAGGAAACCACAGCATCTATGTTTCTACGGCAGGAGCCTGTCACCAGTCTCTAGACTCCAGACGCCTGTGGTTGGGCAGCCCTCGTCCCACCCCAGCTTCCAGCCCTCTGTTACTTTGAGGTCTTGGTCTAAGACTATCTTCCTGGAGAAACTAGGCATTTCTAGTCCTGGGGCTTCTTGGAGCAGACCTCTTAGAGCAACCTCTACCCACAGCACAGCTGGACTTGCCCAAGGTTAAGAAGATTGGTTGTGGGTGTTGACTGCTACCTCCTGTGGGCTCTGCCAGATCACAACCACCATCGGAGCCTTCTGTCGTGGAGCCTAAGGCAGCAGCGCCAAGATGCAAATTGAAAGGAGTGGTGCTGGCTCAGATGGAAAGAACAAGTCTGGCCAGTACACATGTCCTAGGAAGGGCAGACTCTGACCTTGGACAGTTGTCCCGGGCACCTTCCACCCGGGATGACATTTAATTTTCCCATCAGTTCACTGAGGAAGAGTTGGTGGGAATTTGTGGTGTTTGCAAATATCTGAGATCCGAGTCCCAAGCCTCTGATGTGGAACCTCCCTACATGGCCACCCTTGATGACACAGTATGGGGCACCCAGCTGGTCTTAGGCAGAACTAATGAGGTTGGCAGCTCTATCACAGCAAACCATGTCCCTTCAAGGTCATCTACTCTGAACTTTTGGCAATCTTCTTATTCTTCCTTTCTCACAGCACGTCCTCGGTGGTGATGAGCACAGCGCTAGCTTTATTTTGTAGCACACGCTGCCTTTGATAGGTTGTCACTTTTTCATCTGGACACCTGCAGCCTGCCCATCTCTTCCTGGGGCACACACACATCTCTTCGCCCAGAAAGGGAGCCCACAAGAGACCAAAGGAGTAATAGCATCAGTGTCCAACTTGGTGAGCCAATGGGTTTTTTTTCTTTTTTTCTTTTTCTTTTTTTTTTTTAACTGAGGTCATTATCAGGAGTGTGGGGGAGGGCTGACTACAAGGAGCTGAGCTGACTGAGAAGTGATCCCAACATGGTGGCCATTCATGAGAACTGGAAGCCTGGAGCTCTGCACCACTCAGACAGCTAGACAGTCAGAGAAACGCTCTGCCCTTCAACTCATGGTCAGAATCTCGCCACCACTTGTTTATGTCTTTTTATACAGCCCAGGTGTGGCCTCCTGAGACTTCCAAGTTTTGTTTCCCCAGACCTGTTACCCTTTGCCTCTGGAACCTCCCTGTTCCCTCCTGAAGGAAATATTTCAATTCTGAGGAAACCACTATACAACAGTACCTCATGAGGAAGCCTCTGAAACAAGACTGAACCTTGGTCCAGCCTTCCCTGAATTGAAGGAGTCCAGTTAGGTGCACACACATGACTTTGGGTACCCAGGTACAGGTGGATGACTAAGCCTGTGCCCATCTCAGACATGTTTGGTGGAGCCTTGTTGCCCAGCATTTACAAGTGAAACGTTCTAAAACACGTTCTGAGTGGAATCTTCTTCCAGGATAAACCACGGCTCAATATCTGTTCTCAATCTGTGGGTTGCAACCCTTTTGGTCAACCTCTATCACCTCTATCTACAAAAATATTACACTACAATTCATAACAGTAGCAAAATTACAGTTATGAAGTAGCAACAAAAATACTTTTTTGGTTGGGGAGGTCACCACAGCACGAGGAACCATATAAAAGGGTCACAGTGTGTGGAAGGTTGAGAATCACTGCTGTACAGGAAGTGGGGATGGACCTTGTACTACCAGGAGCTCTTAGGACATCTCCAAATGCCAGCAGATGATCATCACAGAACAAATAAATAAGAAAAATGACATTGAAGAAATATAGCCCACAGTGTATATTGTATACTATTTCTTATATAAAATACATGCAACATGCATTATATTCATGATGCATTATATAATTAATATATTGCCTGATATATTAACTTACATGCACACACACACACACTTTTCTTTTTTTCTCTTTTTTTTCTTTTGCACACACACTTTTCTAAGCCAACCATTTCTCCTCCTCCTCTTCCTTTTCCTCCTCTTCCTCTTCTTCTTCCTCCTCTTCTTCCTCCTCTTCTTCCTCCTCTTCCTCCTCTTCCTCCTCTTCTTCCTCTTCCTCCCCTTCCTCCTCCTCCTCCTCCTTCTCCTCCTCCTCCTCATCCTTCTTCTTCTTTGGAAATTCTCACTCAATCTTGGTGTTGAACATACTGTTCTTCTCCAGATGGCAGCAGTAGGTTTCTGTTTTACCGTCAGTGAGATAACCCAAGTACTTCCCAGTAGTGAGGCAAGAACTGAGAAAAGTTGTCAACCCATGATGCTTCTCTACCTTCTGAGACTTGGGATGTAGATGACCACCACTGTGGTTACCACCAAGGCCTGGAGGTCTGTTTCTCCCTCTCCACCATCCACCTTCCCTTCCTGAGAGCTCCTGGTGTCACAGCAGGTGCTGAGAGCAGACCCCAGGGACACACTCTCCTGAGCAGGGCAGACCGAGATGGGGAACAGAACTAAAGCCCTGCTCTGTGCTGGACTGTGCGGCCAGTGCTCCTCCAGCAGCAGCTCAGTGTAAGGAACAAGACAAATTGTGCCCAGCATCGTCAGATGGAGCTGGCCAGGCACACATTCCTGCCTGTGGCCCTCACTACCTCCTCACTAGATAAGATGGTGGCTGTGAAATGTCCCACAAGGCACTAGGCCAAGCCCATTAATTTCTAGAGTTGGGCTCTCTACCCAGACAGTGCTCCCTGAGGATTTATAACAGAGCCTTGATGGGCACCCAGTGCCTCCTGAGCCTCTGGGATCCAGCTCTGCAGATATGTAGCTATAACACCCTGAACCAGCACTGATTTCCTTTCAGCCCTTCATACTCCCACAGGAGTAGAAGCCTGAACTCTTACAGACCCCTCTGAGCCTCTGCCTGTTTTGACCCCAAACCCTAGAGTGCCATCTCACCCCAACACATAGGAAGCAACAACCAGGAGCACCTCAGGCCAGAGATCAACCACCAACAGGTGGCAGGCAGGGCTAACCTATCTATGGATGCCAGCAGTTCCCTAGCAATCTGAAAAAGGACTCACCGGCTCTTCTACACAGACACCTGGTCTAGGGACCACACCAGCTCCCACCCAAGGAGAGGGGTTATTATTACGACTACTATTACCATTACTATTTTATTTATTCTATGTGTGTGAGTATTTTGTCTGCATATATGTCTGTGTGTGCACTAGACGTGTGTGTGCCTAGTTGCCCTTACAGGCTGAGGAGTCTAAAGACAACATGGATCCCGTAGAGCTGGAGTTATGGGTGCCATATGGGTGTTGAGGATTGAACATGGCTTCTCATCTTTCCGGTTTCCATCTGTGCCTGGAGTTGACCCTGTGCCACAGCTCTCCATACCCAAATCCCACTGGGAGAGAGGTGGTCTCCCAAGAGTGCTGACACACAGGCTTACAGGAGGGACAAGCCACAGTCAGAGACAGCAAGACCAGCTAACACCAGAGATAATCAGATGGCAAGAGGCAAGGGCAAGAACATAAGCAACAGAAACCAAGGCTACTTGGCATCATTAGAACCCAGTTCTCCCACCACAGTGAGCCCTGGACACCCCAACACACCAGAAAAGCAAGACTCTGATTTAAAATCACATCTCATGATGACAATAGAGGACTTTAAGAAGGACATAAATAACTCCCTTAAAGAAATACAGGAGAACACAGGTAAACAGGTAGAAGCCCTTAAAGGAAACACAAACATCCCTACAGGATTTCCCTACAGGAAAACACAAACAGGAGAAGGAATTGAACAAAACCATCCAGGATCTAAAAATGGAAATAGAAACAATAAAGAAATCACAAAAGGAGACAACCCTGGAGTTAGAAAACCTAGGAAAGAGATCAGAAGTCACAGAAGAAAACATCACCAACAGAATACAAGAGATAGAAGAGAGAATCTCATGTGCAGAAGATACCATGGAAAACATTGACACAACAAAGAAAATGCAAAATGCAAAAAGCTCCTAACCCAAAACATCCAGAAAACACAGAACACAATGAGAAGACCAAACCTAAGAATAATAGGTATAGAAGAGAGAGAAGATTCCCAACTTAAAGGACCAGTAAATATCTTCAACAAAATTATAGAGGAAAACTTCTCTAACCTAAAGAAAGAGATGCCCATAAACATACAAGCAGCCTACAGAACTCCAAATAGATTGGACCAGAAAAGAAATTCCTCCTGTCACATAATAGTCAAAACACCAAATATAGAAAACAAAGAAAGAATATTAAAAGCAGTAAGGGGAAAAGGTCAAGTAACATATAAAGGCAGACCTATCAGAATTACACCAGACTTCTCACCAGAGACTATGAAAGCTAGAAGATTCTGGGCAGATGTCATACAGACCCTAAAAGAACACAAATGCCAGCCCAGGATACTATACTCAGCAAAATTCTCAATTACCATAGATGGAAAAACCAAGATATTCCATGACAAAACCAAATTAACACAATATCTTTCCACAAATCTAGCCCTCCAAAGGATAATAGATGGAAAACTCCAACACAAGGAGGAAAACTACACCTTAGAAAAAGCACAAAAGTAATCTTTCAACAAACCCAAAAGAAGATAGACACACAAACATAATTCCACCTCTAAGAACAAAAATAACAGGAAGCAACAATCACTATTCCTTAATATCTCTTAACATCAATGGACTCAGTTCCCCAGTAAAAAGACATAGACTAACAGACTGGATATGTTAACAGGACCCAGCATTTTGCTGCATACAGGATATTCACCTCAGTAACAAAGACAGACACTACATCAGAGTAAAAGGTTGGAAAACAAATTTCCAAGCAAATAGTCCCAAGAAATAAGCTGAAGTAGCCATTCTAATATCGAATAAAATTGACTTTGAACCAAAAGTTATCAAAAAAGATAAGGAAGGACACTTCATACTCATCAAAGGAAAAATCTACCAAGCAAAGAGCACGGAATACTCATGATACAACTCACGGACCACATGAAGCTCAAGAGAAAGGAAGACTAAAGAGTGGATGCTTCAGTCCTACTTAGAAGGGGAAACAAAATAATCAAAGGAAGTAGAAAATGAGAGGGAGTTGGAAGAGAGGGGAGAGAAGAGAGGAAGAATCGGGTATGGGAGGAGATGGAGGAGATGCACAGAGGGTCAGGAAATTGAACAGAGGTGTGTAGCAATGGGGGATGGGGAACTGGGGGGGGTAGCAATCAGAAAGTCCCAGATGCCAGGAAAGCAAAAGCCTTCCAGGACCCCATGGGGATGACATTAGCTGAAATACCCCACAAAAGGGAGGGAGAACCTGTCAAGATTATATCCAGAGGTTAGGCATACCCCCTGCCCCCATTGAGGGATGGGGCCACCCACCTATCTCCAAAATTTTAATCCAGAATTGTTCCTGTTTAAAGGAAATACAGGGACAAAGAATGGAACAGAAACTGAAGGAAAGGCCATCCAGAGACTGCCCCACCTGGGGATCCATCCTACATGCAGACACCAAACCCAGACACAACTGCTGATGCCAAGAAGTGCTTGTTGACAGGAGCCTGATACAGCTGTCTCCTGAGAGGCTCTGCCAGATCCTGATCAATACAGATGCTTGAAGCCAACTATCAGACTGAGCATGGGGTCCCCAATGGAGGAGTTAGGGGAAGGACTGAAGGAGCTGAAGAGGCCATATCTGGCATCAGTGGGAGAAGAGGCCCTTGGTCTTGTGAAGGCTTGATGCCCCAGCATAGAGGAATGCTAGGGTAGTGAGGCAGGAGAGGCTAGGTGAGTGGGGGAGCACCCTCATAAAGTAGGGGAAGCAGGACAGAGTAGGGGCTTTGCAGAGGGAAAGCTGGGAAAGGGGATAGCATTTGAAATATAAATAAATAAAATATCCAATTAAAAAAAGACCATGGCTCCTCTAGAAGAGGTGTCAGTGTTCATAAGTACTGAGCCATCGTTCCAGGCCCCGTAGTCTGTTCTCAAAGGGTTGTTTGTTCTTGTACCAGTAGATGCCTGAGTGTAGCTTGGATTCACATGTGCTGAAACCCATTAACCAGAATGCCTAGCTAGAAAGCCTCAGTAAGAGAATGAGAGTAGAACTCAGCACCCTGGTTCAGATCCAAGACTGGGCTAGCCCTAGGGCCCAGGAGGTATAGGTTAGGTGATGAGCTGGGATTTTTTGGTCTCCTGTGACTCTGGTCCACAAGTTAGTTAGTTCAGTAAAATATGTGTGATCTGAAGAGATTTACCCTTAAGAGGCCCCATGTCATAAAGCTTAAAAAAGAAAAGATTGTTTTCCTTGATCAGAACCCCCCCCCATGCCCCTTCCCACACCAGCAGTGATGGTGGTTAGGGAAACAGCACTTTGCACATGTTGGCTGGAAGGGAGGTGTCAGCAGAGCCCATGTGAAATGTGGATCCAGGCTCAGAAGAACACAAATGGCCTGCCCAGGTGTCAGCCATCTATCTTCCTTCTCTCAGGAGCTCCTTCCTGAGCCTTAGATAAACCTGCCCTGCCCTCCTACACATGCACACACACACACACACACACACACACACACACACACACACACACACCACCAGTGATAGTGGTCAGGGAAGGTTTACCCAAGACTTCCTTCCTTGCCTGTGAAGAGCAAAGATGGCAAACTTTGTATTGCTTGCTCACAGGTCTGGGTGTTTCTGTAAGGGTATTTTGGGATGAGATTAACATATAGAATCTGACATAGGCCAAGGACAAGGAAATGGGCTGCTTGGCAGGAATATGACATTGGCCAAGGAAGTAGGGTTCAGGCAGGAATCTGATATCAGGCTAGAACAAAGAAGTAATTTCAGGCAGGAACCTAAATTTTAGGCTAGAACAAGGAAATAAGCTTCAGACACGAAAATGACTTTGGGCTAAGGACAGGGAAGTAGGCTCAGATTTTTTGGTCATCCTGATAAACCCTTAAAAACAGTGATCACAGGAGTGCTCATGGAATTTTGTTTAATGCCTTGCTTGTTCTCTGACTATTTGTGTTTATTGTCTTGCTTGTTCCTTAACTATTTGCATCTATTGTATTGCTAGTCCCTTAATACTTGCATGTAATTAAAATAGTATAAAAGCAAAAAGAGGAGGAGGGATGGGATAGGGGTTTTCTAGGGAGGGGAAATGGAGAAAGGGAATGGCATCTGAAATGTAAATAAATAAATAAATAAATATTAAAGTTAGCTTAGCATTGGAATTAAAAAGCAGATAGACAAAATTTTGGAAATATAAACGTTTTCACTTGAATTTAAAAAACAAACAAACAAACAAACATATAGACCAGTGGACCTAGTAAAACAGGTCTATCCTGTCATGAGTGTCAGTCACCAGAGTAAAGAGGGGAACTCGGGTGGTGGGAAGCAGCTTTCACCCCCAGGATGTGAAAGCTTTCTAGAGGGAAGCTTTCAGCCTTCATCTGAACTAGAACTTTGACTCTTCTGATTCTCCAGCGTCTTCCAGGCTTTGAACTCAGACAGCAAGTCCGCAGAGTTTAGATTCACGAGCAACAAGATGGCTTGCACGCTGACTCAACGCAAAGGTGGGAAACTTCACATTAAAGAACTGCCAAAGGGAAACAGAGTGCTCAGAAAAGGCGGGGTCCAGCAGCCACTTGTCCCCCACCCCCACCCACAGAGGGCCACCTCTATAGAAAAGGATGTCCCAGGAGCTACACCCCGACAGACACAACAAGGCCTGGCTTGGGTCTCCTAGCAAAGAAGCCTGGTATCAGTAGGCACCTGTGGGAAGCATTTGTCGCCTGCACTGTTCACCTGTGAGGTGGTGAAGTTTGAGTTTGATAGAGTTGTGATAGAGAAGTTTGAGTTTGAGCTAGGCTTAGTGTTGTTTTTTAATTCTTTATATACAATGTATCTCTTTCTCCCGAGAGGACAGCAGCTCCCCCTGCCGGTCACAGCTGGGATACTCCTCATCAAGGCAAACTGGTTTGATCACTGGTATCCTTCAACCCCGCCCCCTCTTTTTTTTTAATTTAAAATTTTTGGAGCCTGCATTCCCTAGAATATATATATTTTCTTTTTCTTTCTTTATTTCTTTCTTCCTTCCTTCCTTTCTTTCTTTCTTTCTTTTTTTTTTTTTGTTTTTTTGTTTTTTTTCGAGATAGGGTTTCTCTGTGTAGCCCTGGCTGTCCTGGAACTCACTCTGTAGACAAGGCTAGCCTCGAACTCTAGAACTCAGAAATCCGCCTGCCTCTGCCTCCCAAGTGCTGGGATTAAAGGCGTGCGCCACCACCGCCCTATATAGATTTTCTTAAAACAATTGAAATATAAAGGCAACCACATGTGCAAATCACGTGGTGGGGGATGGGACATAGTTACATACTTTATTTATGAACTGTTAGGTGTTTGGAGTAGGAGTCCCCACCCTCACCCCTACCCCACCCCCAGACCTCCAGACCTCACCCCACCCCTTTACTCTGAGTTTCTGCACAGGCTAGACACGTGCTATGCCCCTGCGCCACAGTGCCCTTGTGTTTGCTCTTTGGTAGGATTTACACAGCCTCCATCCACACAATGCCTATGCTGGCCAGGCAGCTCACCACCTTCCTGCTGAGAGGTGGTGCTTAGAAAGGGAGGGGCAGAACATCCCGAAAGGTGCAAAGGAAGACTATCTGTGAAGGGAGGCGGGGCCACAGGATGACGGCTGGTTCTGATCACTGCTGTGTGTCTAAGGCTGGTTTTCTGGCTGGCTACCTGGTTACAGATGAGACGGAATGGTCTGGGACTCACCAAGTCTCTCTCTCTCCTCTTTGTCTGTCTGTCTGTCTGTCTGTCTGTCTGTCTGTCTGTCTTGCCCCTGTCTCTGTAGGCTCCAGAGTCCCTCTCTTGCTGTGCCTCCCCATTTCCAGCTGTGGCCACAGAGGGTGACGCTGACTCCCAGTCTCAGTCCCTTCCTCCAGAAAAGAATCCAAAGGACTGTTCTGTCTTGGAGCTCCCACGATAATCCTGTCGAGAGAAACAAGGTCCTGAATGAACTCTTGAACTCGGTTTGCAAAGGTTCCAGAGTCTTAGAATTTGATTTGCCTGCTTGTTATGACAGGGGAATGGTGACAGGATCTAGGAACAAATTTGTGGATTAAGTGCTGTGCGATCTCAGAGGGTATAGCACATGCCTCTCTGCCGATGCTATTGAATCTTAACACTCCTCACAAGGTTCCTATTCATTTTTTATTAAATGAAAAATTACATGTGATAGAGGGTGCTGAGACTGACGTATCTCCCCTCTGTGTGTGTGTGTTCACACATGTGTGAACACGATGGGATGTGTCTCGCTCAGCTCCTGTGTCTGCAGCTGAGACATCGAATTCCAGGCAGACCATAGAAGCTGCTGACTGTGGGTTCCTGAGGAGACTGAAGATGGAAGAGAATGTCTTGGTGGCTCATTTTTCACTCTTAATCAATTGTGTGCAGCGTGAGTGCATGTGTATCTGTGTGTGAATGAGTTCGTGTGTGTGTGTGGTGTTTCAGGTGTGTATGTGAGGGAGTGTGGAGTGTGGTGGGTGTGTTTGTGGTGTGAAGGGTATGTGAGGGTTGGGGTGGGTCTTTGTGGTGTGTGTGTGCATGAGTGCATGTGTATCTGTGTGTGAATGAGTTTGTGTATATACCTGTGTGTGGGTACACCAGTGAGTGTTTACCTATGAGTGTGAGTGTGTGTGTACCTGTGTGTGTGAGTGCATGTGTATCTGTGTGCATGAGTGCATGTGTGTACATGTGTGTGGCATTTCATGTGTTTATGTGAGGGAACATGGAGTTTGGTGGGGTGTGTTTGTGGTGTGGAGGGTATGTGAGGATTGGGGGGGTCTCTGTGGTGTATGTGTGTGCATGTACCTGTGTGTGTATCTGTGTGAATGCCTGTGTATCTGTGTGTACATGAGTGCATGTGTGTACATGTGTGTGTGTGTGTATGTGTGGTATTTCAAGTGTGTTTGTGAGGGAGTGTGGAGTGTGGCGGGGTGTGATTGTGGTGTGGAGGGTTGTGGGGGTTCTTTGTGGGATGTGTTATGTGTGTGTGTGCATGCACATGCACACGTGATGCATGTGCATGTGTATATGTGGGTTAGGCATGCATACAGAGGTCAGGAGATAATCAGATTTTTTGGTCCTCAATCTCTACCTCTTCTGATGCAGGGTTTTTTGTCTGTCTGTTTGTTTGTTTGTTTGCTATGTCTCGTCACTGAGATGCTACCTAAACTGTGCTAGCTAAGCCATGAGCTCATGGCAATTCTCTCTGTGTCCCACTCACAGTGGGAACACTGACTACAGGGGAGCAAGCTGTCTGACCTGCTGCTATGTGGGCTCTGGGGACTTGAACTCAGACCGTCAGGATCAGCAAGTGCTTTACCCACTGAGCCATTGCCTCAACACCATTGTCCCTAATCTTGAGTGCATCCTTTGCACTGTCTGTCTGTCTGCCTACTCCTCCAAAGAACAAGTGAAAGAGGCCTCACAACCCAGAAGCTGTGCTCCTTATACTTATCCCAAATGAAGCGAATGTTCTCATTCACACACAATGCTACACGTGCCTTTGTTTGCAATTGCTGAACCTTAGATGCAGACACAGTGTCTTGTAGTTGTGAATGGCTAGATAAATGGTGGCATAGTTGACTGTGGAATGTTCTTCAGTGCTGGAAGAAATGAATTACTAAAGCTTGGAAACATGGAGTCACTCAGGCGTGTCACTAGGATGGTTTACTTTATTAATTGTGTACGTCTGAGTGTATGCCACATGTGTTCAGTTCCCACAGAAACCAGAAGAGATTCCGTGGAGCTGGAGTTTCAGGCAGTTGTGAGCCAACTGATAGGGATGCTGAGGACCAAACTTTGTTCTAGAAGAGGAAAGTAACCTTCAATGCTAATCCATCTCTCCAGTCCAAGATGTTCCACTTTGGGTAAATTTCTGCCTCAAAAATTAAAAGAAAAGGAATCCTGTCTTGAGATGGTCATGTGCCATAGGCTCTGAATTCTGGAACATTCAAACTATGAAGACAATAGCAAGAAGTGGCCAAGTCAGGCTCAGAGAGGGAGGGAGGAAGAAGCAAAGCAAGAGGGATTAGGGCAGGAAGCCACCATGCATATTATGGGATGAGCCTGTGTCATTATATGGTGAACCAAACACATAGATTGTCCAACTCCAAATGCTGAAGACACATCAGACCATGGCTAATAAAGGGTGTGTTCTGGGGCTCATCAGTTGTAAGGAATGTGTCACTCTGGTGGGGGTGTTAGCAGGACTGAGACTGTGCATGTGTGGGGCACGGACATCCAGCAAATCTCTGCACATTCCTCTCCATTTTACAGGAACTGAGACCTTTCTAAGAAGCAGCATCTCCTAAAAAAAAAAAAAAAAAAAAAAAGAGTGTATGAATGCAGAGAGAGCCATTGGGTAGGAGTGCTGACTGAACTTTCCCCTGAGAAGGGACTTTCTCGCTTGTGAAAGGAGAACATAACAGGTAGTTACAGTTTGAGTAAGAAAACCCAGAGTCCACTTCAGCCATTGCACCCACTCAGCAAAAAAATAGCCTCAGGACCGATTTTCTTCTTCTTATCAAATGAGTCTTTGTGGGTTTGTGGCTTTTCCCACGTCAGAGCATGAGCAGAGCTCTTGCTTCTGGCTTCTCATTTTCACTAGAGAGCTGAGGTACCGGAAGAGAGAGGGGTGGCCATCTGTCCCAGGTGCTTGAGAACCACATCTGGGCCTAGGACCTTCTCTCATAGCCAGCCACTGTATTAAGGACTCCTGTGTAAAGTCCTGCCTGAGGGGTGGGAAAGTGACTGTGCGTCTGTGACCCTGGGCTGGTCAGTGTGGTGCTCAAAGAACGTGCACAAGAGCCTTGGAGATAGTGGGTGCTATTACGGTGTCTGGGCAGCTGGAAGAGCTAGAGATGAGAGCTTCTTTACTGTCCCCCTGGGACCCCAAACCAGGCTGGGACTGCTTTGGGCTTGTCATGGTGTCGGCATAGGGCTAGCAGGGTGGTTAGCATGTCCCCAGAGTTCTGGTGTTTTTCAACTAGAGGAGAAGCAAGCCAACAGAGAGCATTTGAGCGACTACAGTGATAAGTGACACTCACCTCCATCTCCCAGTCACATCCCAGGTCACTAAGCCTGTCTGGAACCCATAGCAATGTAATTGTCACAGAGTGTGTGTCTGAGCTTCTGAGCAGGGAGCTGCCTCTTGACAGTGACACTCTGTGAATCTGCTTTGTCTCCAAGGGAATAATTAGCCAGGGTTGGTATGATATCAGGACATTTTTAATTATTGTGATGAACTAACTCTGCTATCTGGGAACTTGTGGTGTCATCATTGGTGGTGACAGGAAAAATATTTGCTGCTTTGTGCTCCACCTAGATTTTCAGGAACTGGAGGATGATGAGGCTTAGCAATGAGTAATGCCAGGAGCCCCTGTTCAGGAGATGCCAATCTCCTTTTGGGGGTACAATGGCTCTGGCAAGGCACTTGCTAAGGTTCTGTGTAGAATGGAGAAAGAAATGTGTGTTAAAGTGTTTATCTGTCCCAATTCCAAACTCACACTCTCTCACGCTTACATACCCATTCACACATCCTATCCACACACACTAACTCACACCCACACACCCAAACATCCTATCCACACACACTAACTCACACCCACACACCCACTCACACATCTTTATCCACACACACTAACTCACATCCACATGTTCACATGCTGATTCTCAGACACAAACAATAGCATACCTACCAACATCCTCATGTACAGTTGTTCACACCTCAAAACCGAGGTACACACACTCACATGCATGTGCACACACACACCCAGTCGCACATATTCACCCACCCTACTTTGCACACACATGCACAAGCACATACTCAGTTTAAAACAAATAAAGACTCTCACACTGGTCCCAGATGATGTATTTATGGTGCCTTGATGTATTTATTGGGTTAGATCCTCAGCTGGTCCTGGTACCTGAGAGAGTAATCCCTCTACTTTCTATAACCTCTGGGTGCTAAGAAGACTGAGCTCTGGGAGAAGTTGGCATTAGAACATTAATTCTGCTAATACCTAAACTACACTAAGCATTGTAATGAACAATACATAGATATTCGTCATAAAAGCCAATTTTTATTGAATGTGTGTATCCTATCTGTAAGTAGTTCATGACAGCGGCAGCTGGCAGAGTCCTGCACTGTGCTGAGCATGGCAAAACCACAAAAAGCTAGCTGTCAATCAAATTAGCTCTCCTTGGTAACAAGACCAAGGAGGACTGTGGCTCAACTCACTGCATCCCAGTCCTTGTTGTGTGGATGGAACGTCATGGTGTCTAACCAAGCACCAAAGCCTGAGTTCTAATCTCTCCCATCTTTTCGAAAGAGGAATCCAGGGTCTCTTGTAGCAATGGTTGAGTCTGGAGCTGGGACAAAGGGGAAGCAAGATGCTTCTGGAGTGTTGTGTGGTGAAGACGAAGAATGTATCCAAAGAACGCAAAGATGAGAGTGTACCAAAGCAACATAGTTGACAACTGGATGAGTTCCCAGTGGTGAAAGCTAGGATACTTTGAACGTTGTAGCAACCTACTATAGGGTTTATATACTTTATAACACAGTGTATAAAGTAAATATCTATGAGTCCATGCTGCTACAAGCAAATGATTGAATAAAATAAATGGGCAAGAAGAGAGAAATTCCTCATATGCATTCTCCATAATGTAGGTAGCTGTTCCTCTTTCACGTACGTGTGGCTGTGTTTAGCAAATTCTTGTGGTGCTTTGGATGAGGATGCTTCCCATAGACTCAGATGTTTGAGTGTGTGGTCTCCAGCTAGTGGCATTGTTTGGGAAGATTCAAGAGGTGGGGTCTTGATGGAGAAAGTATGTCATTTGGGGTGGGCCTTGAAGTATCAAACTCACTTGCTATTCTCAGTTTGCTCCTTCTGCTTCCTGCTTTGGTTTAAGTCCTGGGGTCTCTGCTTCTACCCTTGCTATCACATCTGCTATTTGCTGCCATAGTTCCCAACAGTGATGGCACCATATCCTTCTGGAAACTTAAGCTAAATAATTTCTTCCTTATCACAGTGACAGAAAAGTAGCTACTGTTCTTTCAAAGACTAAGTAAGACAGAGGAAGACAAAACAACTCCCCAGTGAGGAAATTTGGGAAAGCTAACCTCAAGGAGCTGGACAAGGTCAAATTATAGACAGTGATGTCATCTGGGATAGTCTGAATCCTTCATTGGTGGCCCTCTCTGGCTCTTCCTTTCACCAATTCATAATCCCAGTGTAACCATGAGGAAAACACCAAGTAAGTCCCAGTTTTGGAGAACAGTCTATAAAACTCCTGACCAGTATCTCTCAAAACTGTCAATGATGAAAGAAAAAAATTATGAAGACCTTAAAACCCCAGAAAATTCTGAGAGTTGTCCCAGTTTGAGAGAGATTAAGGAGATGCAAGGGCAGAAAAATGATTTGCTAGGAACTAAGGAAATGAGAGAAAAGAATGAAACTTTGTTCATAATAACACATTAGTGCTGGCTCATCGGTTATGACAAAGGAGCTGTTGTCTGTGATGTATTAGTGATGGAGAGAGGAGGGTGTGGGGACTCATCGCTGCCTTCTCAGCTTCCCCAGGAGCCTACAGATATTCTAAAACAAACAGTTACTTTTTAAAGAGTCAGAATGGGGGACAGCATGGGACCCAGATGTTTCCAGCATGGGTGAATTAGAGGGCCCACAGACCATCTTGTACAACCATGGCTGAGGCAGCACAGGTTCTTGGGCCCCTCCAGCAACTTGGCTGTTCCAGACAAGCAAAAGGATCCTCTCTCTTCATCTAAAAGACTCTGAGACCCAGGCTAGGAGGCAGCTGCTGTGTTCCACATGGTCACATTAGACATAGGATGAATAGCAAGGAGATCTTGGAGGGCTCTGATGACAGGCTCTGACAGAGAGAGAGGTCTTTCTGTTCTCATACCTCATTGGCCAGATTTAATCACCGATCTCACAAACCATAGTGTCTGCAGTAAGTGTGAAGAACAAAGTATCCTCCAACAGCTCCCAGAAGTCTGTATCCAGGAATCAGCAGCAAGGATAGAAACAAAGATGCATTCTTCTCGATGAGTGGTACTAACTGAGCTCCAACCCTGTCCCCACAGCTTCATGATGGAAAATGACCATCTCAGTGGCCAGATCAGAACTGCATTCTAAGAATCCCTCTCATGCAGCTGCTCATTTGCTACTTTATGGGGGTTTTCTTTCTTCCACCCTTCTCTCTTCCTTTTATTCCACCCTTTCAAACCTGTAACACTAGATAGGAGAGAGAAAAGGATAGAGGAGAAAGTGGGCAATGTTATAGTTAGACTACTTCCTGCTGATTAGGGGACATCAAGTTCCTTAGGGCAAGTTTGATGTTTGCTGTCAGAATATCTAATCTCTTCTTATTGTTTCTATTTTGGCTTATGACTACTTAACAAACCATGACCAACAACAACCAACAAAAACCAACCATAAAACACAAACAACCCACCATTTCTCTCAAGGCCCTAGTATTTATATACTCTCTGAAAATTCTCCAGAATTCCAAAGGTCACACAATCACAGAAACTATCTGCACCTAGAAAAAAATCATGCCCCTGCTAGAGCATAAGGCAAATCATAGTCAGCTGCTGCAGACAGTCAGAAGCAGCCTCATGACCCCACACCTGGGATTAAAATAAAAACTCATTCCTATTTTTATGTTTTTTTTTTTTTTTGGAAACAAATTCTTATTACACTCCCATCCCCCCTTTCCCAGTAGCAGATTCTGACCACATTCCCTGAGTCCCAGAGGATTCGTTTTCTTGAGGGTCTGCTCTGAATTCCCTGCTCCTGGGTTTCACTTCCATAGCTTCCAGGATATCAGTTACTAATGTGAAGCTTCCTGACCTTATAGGTGAGTTGAATCTAACACAGCTACTGCTATCTTATACCTGGGAGATAGGAGCTCCTTCTAGCAACTGCAGAGGGGCCTTGGACAGGATCTTTCCCATCACTAAACTCCAAGTCTTCCAAGATGCTCGGGTCAACCAACATGGCCAACAGGCCCCTAAAATAGTAAAGCTCTTCTCTTAAGGATCTGTATTTTAAATACCTTTTAAGGAGCAGTGTTATCATCAAGGGGATGAGTAGCAAGGTTGGGGGGGGAGGAAGCCCCAGGGAGATACAACATAAATTAGTTCTGACCCTCCTTCCCCAGGAACTGAAACCCAATATTGACTCAGCTCAATGCAGAAGTTGAATAAAGACCAGATGCTGGATAAGTGTCTGGGAAGTGTTGTCCAGTAAACACTAAGCAACGTGGCTTGGGGCTGGAGACGCCAGAAGATCACTTGCTGTTTGTTTTTGATTGTTTGTTTTGTTTTGTTTCTGTTTTGTTTCTGTTTTTAAAAGAGGATCTGAGTTCAACTCTAAGTATCCATATTTCCCAGCTCACAATCACCTGTGACTCCAGCTTCTGGGATCTTACATCTTCCTCTAGACTCCATGGGCACCTCTGTGTGTGACACACACACACACAGGCACACGCACACATGAGAGAGAGAGAGAGAGAGAGAGAGAGAGAGAGAGAGAGAGAGAGACAGAGACACACACAGAGACACAGAGAGAGAGACAGAGAGAGACAGAGAGACAGAGACACACATAGAGACACAGAGAGAGAGAGACAGAGAGACAGAGACAGAGACACACACAGAGACACACATAGAGACACACAGAAAGAGACAGAGACAGAGAGAGACAGAGACAGAGACAGAGACACACACAGAGACACAGAGAGAGAGACAGAGACAGAGACACACACAGAGACACACACAGACACACACACAGAGACACACACAGACACACACACAGAGACACACAGAGAGAGAGACAGAGAGAAGGAGGGACAGAGACACAAAGAGACAGAGCTCTAAACACTCACTGGGATTTTCAAACCTCTTTGCACACCATGATGCAGATGCCCCGTGAAAAGTCTCACTGCCCCAGACATGGTGACCTTAGGAGGCCAAGCCAGCTAGTAGAAAGCAACATAGCAGGGACACCTGTCCATTTTCTGCTAATCCTGCTCACAAGGGAGTAAAGAACTCTTTAGAATGTTCCAGCCCCACTACCATCTACTGTAACTGCAGAGGAACAGCTGCCCATGAGAGGCTGGTCAATCCATGGGATTATAAAAAAAAACAACCACAGGCTACTGCTCCAAACCAGAGTGGGAAGGTTATTTATATAGCCGGAGGAGACTGGAGAAGTGTAACTGTGTGGTGACTTTACAGCACACGTGAGAGGCCCTGGGACTTCTTTTAGAGAACGTGGCTTTTAAAGGATTCTCAGACATAGCTTTTCACTTCTAGCTGCAGTGCTTGGTTCAGGCACGGACAGAGGGGAGATTCTTTTTTTCATTATTTTAAACATTTTTTTAAATTAAAATGTAACTTCATTTTTCCTTCCCCTTTCTCCCTCCAATTTCTGTCCCTTGCACTACTGAAGAAGTCAGCTTAGAGCCTTTGGAAAATCCCACCAGGCCCCCTCCCCTCCCAGAAGGGAGAAGTCCTTAGAGCACATAGGTACCCCTTACCCCTGGAAGAGAGAGGTCATAGAACATGTAGGCACCTCTCCCTTCCAGAAGGGAGAAGCTGAATCACATCCCTCAGGAAGACACATTTGCGGGGGAGGGGAGCACTGTTGGCCACCTGCAGATAAGGGGAACCCCAGGGCAGTAGACACATTCCTCAGGGTGGACGACCTAAGGACCAATCAGTTTAAAAGTCACACTGTTCTGCCAATCATATTGTGCCTAGTTGCTGTTTCTCTATTCTGCCCCTGGAAACTGTATAAAAGCTCACTGACCGTGCTGCCCAGGGTCACCTCTCCTTTTGGATGCAGGATGACCCCAGCATGCTGGAACAATAAACTCCTCTTGCTTTTACATCAATCTCCGTCTCTGTGTGATTCACTCAGGGTTGCCAGAGTCTTACACTACCTCTGACCTTCTTGCTCCCTCTCAAAATCATTTTTAAATGTTGTTATTGTGATGTGTGAATATACTCACATGTGTATACATACATGTACATACATGTATATACACGTGTGCACGCGTACACGTGCACATATATGTACATAAACATGTATAAGTACATACGTGTGTATACACACATACTTGTATGTCTTATGTGTCTGTGTGTATATATACATATGTGCATGTGTGTCTGTGTGTCTGCCTAAATATATAAATATATACTTCTGAGTCCACTCAGGGTTGCTTGTATGCACATGGTTTCAGAGTTGATCACCTGGTATTGGATAACCAACTGGGAGGCGTCTTCCTCCCTCAGCATTCCTTGCTTGTCTGTAGTTTTTTGGGCGTTTGTTTGTTTGTTAGTTAGTTTTTTGGTTTTTGCTTGTTTGGGTTTCTTTTTGTTTATTTGTTTGTTTGTTTGTTTGTTTTTGTCTAGAGGTGGGCTCCCATGAAGTTTCTATTGGTCTTATTGCTTGTTCAGGTCTTAATTTAGCATCGATACTATTGACATATCTTGGGTGAAGCTTCCCTGACATTTTTAGGAGACAAGCAACTCACAGTCATCTTTCTGGTCCCCTGGCTCTTACAAACTTTCTTCTCCCCTGTTCCTCAACAGTCTCTGAGCCTTAAATGCAGGATTTGTATGAGTATCCATCATGGGGACATAGAGATTTTTTACGCACCCCCCCAAAATTAACTGGGGAAAGGATGGTTGACACACAGTTTGGAATTGTATTTGTTACCTCATGCATGGATTTGTTGTATTTCTTCTGAGAAGAGGCCCCCAGAGTTAGAATCTTTAAGAACCTGTGGTTTCAAAGAGTATTTTCAAAGCCACTTATAATTACACTAGGTGGTTGTAAGACACAGTCCTGGCTTAGGGCAGAGTAGATTCTTCCAAAGAATCAGGGAAAGTAATAGAATTTAAGTCAAGAAGTGTAGATTTTCTACTTATTCTATGTTGATTCATAAAGATAACATTTCCCTCTTAAGTGCTCAGGGTAGAGTTGACAAACCTCTGGTAAGATTAAATGTGAAGGAAATAAAACCTACATTCCAGAGGGAGCTACCAGAACACTCATTCACCAGCCTCTCTGCCCAGATGGTTTTACCAGGTGTGAGGTTGGGCCTTCCCCAGCCTACTTATAGCAAGTAGACCCAGCCTTGTTAAAAGGCCTACTTTGTCTCCAAAGCACAAAGGCCTGCCTGCCTCTCAGCACCTAAGCCATCTCTGCCTCTAGAAAGCCAATACTCTTCTTCTCATGCTTTCTTAGGTCATGGTCTCCTACATCTGAGGAAAGTCAATATGAACTTTTCCAGAAGGGAGAGAGGAAGCAGGGAGGTCCCCAGCTTCCCTCAGGTGAACCTGGCTGGAGCCTGGAAGGTTGACTTTATGCTTAAGGTAAAGTAACTCATGCCTTATACTTTCCCAAGACCAAGGAATTGGGATACATTTGTAAAAGAAGATTCAGGCTTGTGAAGCATTTGCTTACCTGTGCCCTATACCCCAAAAAGCTCTCTTCAGAATAGAGGATACAGGAGGGCCTGTCCAAAGGACTTCCCTTCATTTCTTCTGACACCTTGTTCTTTACAAAAGGTCACCATGTTCTGGTTCCCGGGGAGCTGAGCACATAACCATGCCATCCAAAAGGCTGCATGGTTTCTTTGAAACAGGAAATAGCTAGGGCTCATCATTTGAAACAGGAAATAGCTAGGCAGTGAATTTCCCGCAGGGCACTGCCTGGAGAGAGCCAAGCAGCCTGTTCCACCCTGTGGGGGATCCCTTTTCAGCTCTGACCCCTTTAGAGCACTTTTCTCTACAAAAGGCTGGAACTGAACCTCCTAGCTAGTTTCCACAGCAGGTCAGCCCTGACCTCAGTATCAGAGCCATGTCTCAAGGATGATCAGAGCTGGGCAGCCTGTAGGGGGAGCCACATTCCAAACAGAGAAAGGTAGTTTCCAGAGCTTTGGAAGGAGCTAAGCTTTCTCCATAGTCGGGTAAACAAATTTCTGAAGCTCAACTTTGATTCTAGAAATGACATCACTATGCAAATTTTCTAGGGTAGAAAAAGTCTAGAAGAGAAGAAAACCAGTCTAGGGGATGATGGGCTTTCTTCTCCCCATGCAGTTAAAGATGATCCCGTACTTGGTAATGTGGGTAACTAAACATTACTGTTAGAATGTCTCTGTATTGCCTACCAAGTGGGTTCAACTTTCTGACATGATGACAGGATGTTATTTACCATGTAATACAGTTGCCAAAAAAAAAATCACATCACAGACACACACATATATTATACATATATATGGTTTATAATACCATATATATATATATATACATATATATATATATGGTGTATATATATATATCTTAAAATATTCTTATATATAATATATTCACATATGGTACATATATATGAATATATATGATATATATATGCTATTTTTATATAGTTGCATTTAAGTTACCTAGATGATAAACTACCCTCATTCTAAATTGGCCATCAAGATTCATCCACTGTTTTTGTGGAAATATGTATTAATGGAAAACCTAGAGATTTGTCACCCACGATTGTCTAGTTTGGGTGCCCATCAAAGCAGAACGATCCACAGTCAGGCTGGCCAGTCGCTGCTCTGAGGAGATATCCTCCTCAGGTTCCCATGTGCACGCAGGATGAAAACCATTTAGCAGCATTCCGAGTTCACTGCAGGGCAAAGGTGATGAGGATGTAGCTTACTCAGTGCTGTGGTGTCCTATAGAACAGGATCACGCAGGTGGTCTGAAGTACTTCTTGGACTCTGGGTAGAATTTTCTGGAATGAGACTTTGGAACCCTTCTCCTGAGCATGGGAGAAGGCTCGCTGAATCCCCCTGCTAGTCTCGGGGTGTGACTGTCACGCACATGAAGATGAAACACCTGTGAGATAGTTCTCATAGGCTGCCCATACTTCAGCGTCGAGACAGTAAGGCTTGAGGGAGCCATGATGTGAGCAACACAGTCAGTTCACACTCACTCAATGCTGGTTTTGCTGAGCAAAGACCAGGCTACTGTGGCAGGTCCTGGCTTAGAAGAAAAGCCAGTAAGAACTTAGGGGGTTCACAGAGAGGTCCTGAACCTGTGGGCCTCAGCAGAGAACTAGGTAGTACTCAGATCACAGTTGGCTACATATGGACAGAACACCTGGAATAAATTGCAACTTGCAACATTTTAGATCAGTTGGCAAACAGCTTGATCCTTGTTGTCGGTGAATTACTCAGGAGCAGCAGTAAAGCAGGTTTTGTTATAGAGGTCAGCAGAATAATAATCAGGTCGAGTACAGCAGTATATTCAAAAGTGTGTCCCCACTCAATGCCGTGGGTTGGTTTCACTTCAGAAGCAGAACAAGAGAGGAAAAAAACCTTATTTAGGAACTTTCCAGAGCTTCGGAAATGGAGGGCACAGAAGCAATGCTGCTTTTCCCTCTGTGACAAAAGACAGGCACGTGCTTTGCGTGTTCTCACATTACCAACACAAAATTTGCATAAAAAATTCCTGAGGTTTGTTGTTGGTATTTGGCTTCTAAATGGAAGGCAAAGGCTGAAAAATGGGTACGATTTTCCCTGAAAATTCTTTTCCCTCAAGAGAGTAGCAAGAAAGCAAAAAAGGAGAATGTAGAGAGAGTGCAGATGGGCATACGTAAGGAGGAGGGTCCGTGACACCCCTAACTAGGTCTACAGAACAAGTAAGTTCCTGCTCTTGAAGACAAGGCGAGGTAAGGAGAGAAAAGATGCGGAGAAAGTGGCTCTGATCCTTAAAAAAAAGAGGAGCCTCAGAGTGGAGGAAGCAAGTTCTCATTCCCTCCCAGTAGAGGGCACTGTCGAGCAGTGTTTGGCTGCTGCTTGGCAAGGGGTCCTGCAGGGAGCCGGGCTGGGGCAGGAGCGGTGATTGCTCAAGTGGATGGAAGGCGTGTTTCTTACGGTGCCACTCAGAGTGTATGAATACCAGAGGCGGATTTGCATTTTTAAAAACGTTATGCTAATATATTAATATCTCATAGCAACAGAGAAAAGCTGTGGGCCTTCCATGGAGTCCCCGATTCTCTCCACAAACCCTTCTGACAGGTAGCGATTTATATAAAATGCTCGGAGGAGGCTGTAAGAGATTGTGATACATATTTCATAATATTTTCTAGCACAGCACTTGATCTCACGGGCAGATTCATGAAAATGCAGTATTTATTATACAATATCCATGTTTTATTAAACCTGGTTACATAGCAAGGGAGACTTTTGTGGCAGAAGCCTGAAGGCTAAACTGGGGCTCAGGGCCCCCGACACACATTCCCAGGAGCCCAAGAAAGATCCCAGATGTTGAGTGGTATCTTGGGCACTTGGCTCTGTCTATAACCACCCTCCCATAGCCCTGGGGAGGCCCTAGCTTCTCCTGATGAAAGGAATAGGCTCACCACTCTCCCACTGGCCATAGAACTGAGCGGAGTATTAATAACACGTTCAAAGACAGAGGCCCTCTATCTTATCAGAAGTAGAAGGGAGTCTAGCTTGTTACCCAGTCTGCCGCCCGGAACTTATCTTTGGAGCCACACGGCAGAATGCATCCTTCAGTCTCCTCAGCACTGCAAGGCTCCCGGCCAACCTGCCCTCCTGGAAACCTTAGAAATCTGAGGAGGGTTTGCTTCACACAGGGCCCTCCGGGCCAGGAATCAATCGGTCTGGCTCCCCTCTGATCTCCCAGGGCTGTGCGCATGGGGTCCCAGCAGCTGGAGTAACTCTACTCCCACACAACCGTTCTTTTCTTTTCCTGGACAAGATTTATGTGGCACGGTTTAGTCTTACATAGACAGACATTCCCAGGGGGCGGGCCCTGAACTCCCATGGACCATGGCCCTTCTACTCCCTGCAAGCCAGCCTGAAGGTGGAGGTTTAGATAAAGCTGGGTGGATACTCAAGGAAACAGGATTTTTGTATAAGCCAGGGCCTCACTTTAAATGACTTGATGGATTGTGTTGACCCTTGAGAGACAGGAAGGGGAGCCGTAGAGGTAGCATGTGTAGGTGTTCGCTTGCCTTGAGGCTCTAAGAGTGGAAGGTTTTGGCCTTTGTAGTCCAGGAGCTGCCACCCTAACCAGCTGTGTGTGCTCAGACAGGTTGCTTAACCTCTCTGTTTCTTGGTTTTCTTACATATAAAATGAGGGCATTCACCACCTCTTAGTGTTATGGTGAAATAATGAACACCAAGCAGACTCTGGCACAGGGAATGTCAGCCATCATTGTGAGACTGTTAGCTCTCTCCAGCCACAGAGCCAGCGACCTTGCTTTCGCTGTCCACTGGGAACTAACGAGTGGGTGAACAGTGCCACTGTGTAAGGGGCCCTCTCCCGGGAGACAAGTGAATTGTCCTCTCCATGGAGCACTCCATAGAGGT
Source organism: Grammomys surdaster (assembly GCF_004785775.1). Lineage (NCBI taxonomy): Eukaryota > Metazoa > Chordata > Mammalia > Rodentia > Muridae > Grammomys > Grammomys surdaster. The sequence continues at coordinate 8,802,899 of NW_021604696.1, read as the reverse complement.
AGAGGTTTGTCTGGTAGGGATGGTAGTCTTGGAAAGGATACCGAGAGACTAAAACAGTTAAAAAATGCATCCTTTGGGGTTTCCCTTGTTTGTTTGTTTGTTTGTTTGTTTGTTTTTGGGGTGTGAGTGTGTGTAGGAGATTGGCCAGAGGCATTTCCCAGAAATCAGCCACACACACTGGGGAAGCAGCCTGTGCCTTTTCTACTCTGGGAAGAGTCTAGGATGTGCTGAGCCCACAGTGTCTGCCTTTTACTTACCCGATGATGCCAGCTCCAGACAGCCCTGACCTGGAGGCTGATCTGAATAGCAATCAGTCTCTCCCTCTCTGTACAAGAACCCGGGACACTAATAGCATCCCCAGGGAACGCCGCTACTAGGAGGTGTCTGCCTCATCTGTGGTGTTTGTGGCTGGTGCTCAGCTCACCTCATTCATCCTCCTGGGCAGCAGCTAGGATAAAAAGGATTTTCAACTTGGTTGGCAGCTTCATTAAAAGGAAAAATGAAAGAAAGAAGAAAAGGAAGAAAGAAAGAAGAAAGGAAGGAAGAAAGGAAGGAAGCACTTAATTTTTGTTGGTGCTGGTGTAAGACATTTATGTCTTACACAATTACTGAAAATCACTTTCTATACAATCTTCATTTTATTTTGTTTGCTTTCAAACTCATTCTAAAAAATGACTGAAATCTACTGACATGTAGCTCAGCACCTCAAGAAACGGAAACAATAGCCCAGGAGCCACTCCAAGTCTGTGTGTGACGGACTTGCATTGAGGGACGCCATTTCCCATACAGATATCCCAAGTCTTGGGCCATTCAAAAGGAGATGTTCATACTCATACAATTGGATAGAACATTCTTTCACTGACTGGGCATTTGTACAGCTGGATGTAAGAGTCCCTGCCCTGCTGGCATGGTGGCCACACATTTAATACCAGCACTTGGGAGGCAGAGTCAAACTGATCTTTGTGAGTTCAAGGCCAGCCTGGTCTACGAAGTAAGTTCCAGGACAACTAGGGCTACACAGAGAAATGTTGTCTCCTGTCTTGAAAAACAAAACAAAACAAAACATAAAAACAAACCAACAGTAACAAAAATGAAACCCCCAAAACTGAGCTTGTATCCCCGAGGATATTCTCTCAGGTTAAGATTCTCAATGGCGTCAGCATACGGTTTATTTGGGCCCTGCATGCAAAGCATAGGAAGAATGCGGTAAGAGAAGGGACAGTGGCTTGCTGGAGCTCGGGGATCCCTGTGGACTTCCTGTCTGCCCCACATCTGTCCCCTACCTCCTGAGAGGCCACAGATCATTGCTTCAGGGTTTCCTGGAGAGGTTTCTATTCCCACAACTAAATCTATTCTATCAGAGGGTTTCCTTTGCCAAAGTCTAATTGATGTCCATTACGTCAGAGGGAATGTTATGATTTTAGTCAAAAGCAGTAAACTAGAAAAGACAGGCTGTATTACAGCCTTCCATTCCACTGTGTCCCAGGGCGTAGACCCACAGGAAAGGCCCAACAAAACCAGATTGTGAACAGGGGCCTGCCAGAGCCCTCAGAGGACAAATGGAAAACTGACCTTGCCCCATGTCATCTTGAATGAGGTGGTGGATCCACAGGGAGTTGATCAACTAAGTCTGCAGAGACAGAGAGGATAGCTTTGTGCTGTTTTGCCACAAGGAGACATTTGAGCACATAGGCAAAGGCCTTTCACGCTACACCAAATGAAGGAATCCACAGCCTCTCTTTTCTTCAGGAGCTTGGTCCTCAGACTGGAGGATGTTGGGGTGACGCGAGAAAAACTTCAAGTATGGAATTCATGTTTAGGCTTCCACTCGGCACAATGCATATCAAATTACAGAGAAATCAGAATGTCTGCAGATAAAATTAGAGTGCAGAGTTTAATCAAGTCATCAGAGTAAATTGCCACGAAATGGGGAATGTTCTCATGGCCCTAATTCTGAATGCGTTCCTTACACAAAGGACACCATGCTTTGATTCTATTTGTTCAGAGGCCTGTGTTCTACTAATGCATGTTTTTCCAATATGAGTTAGAGCATAGGAGTGGTAAGTGAAAGTTAGGTCATTTTGTCAGATACGTTGGTTTTCCAGCTGGCAATTACAGAGCCGAATAAAGCACGGCTCAATGTAACCGATACACATTTAATCTAGTTACCATCTAGTATTTGGGATTTTGTGCTTAGAGGATCAGATCCCTGGGGGTTTGTGCTTATTTAGAGACTGTCAATTAAGACACAAGTATCTTCTCCACTAAGCCCGGAGCTGCCTGATCCTCAAGAAGGAAGATAAATGCACAAAGACCTAGGGCTGTTTCAGGCTGAAAGCGTGTAAGTCTCTTCTTGGTATATTAGTGTAGCTTTACACTTGAGATCAGAGGCAAACCATCCCGGACTCCCCAGGCAGAACTTGGAAAATGGGCAGTTACATTTGTTTCTGAAGATGGCCATGTTGAAATACCACGGACTGTCTCAGGAATGAGAGTTCATTCACTCACACGCAGCTGGACATCAAGGCTCTGCTCCACACTATTCTCTGTGCCTTGAAGATTGGTATCTTCATGATCACATGGCGTTACCTCTGTATGTGTTCAGACGTCCCCCCACTTAACGTGTGTATATGTGTGAATGTGCAGGTATGGATGCACATGTATGTACTTTCATGTGGAAGTCAGGACAACCTCAGCTATGCTACTAATACAGTCTTGCTCTCTTGAGATAGGCTCTCTGATTGGCCCAGATCTCGTCAATAAGCTAAGCTGGCCAGCCATCAAGCCACAGGGATGGTCTTGTCTCTTCCTCACCAGTACTGGGATTATAAGAATGTGCCACAACACCTGGCTTTTTAGCATACGAGTTCTGAATCAAACTCGTATGCGTATGCTTGCAACTGCCAAGCTGCCCTCCCAGCCCCCAGGTGTCCCTTATTTTATGGACAAAGCTCGGCATTGCTGGCTGTATCCACTCTCTGCCTGTTCTAAATGTGCTCACATTCTGAGGTGATATGGAAAGCTGGTTGCCTTTTCTGTTACTGTAGCAAAAATACTCGAGCCAATCAACTTATAAAAAAGGAAAGAACATTTGTTTCACAGTTTCAAAAGTTTCAACTCCTGCTTAGTTGGTCCACTTGTTTTGGACTGAGGTGGAGAGTGCGTGGTGGAGCAGAGATGCCCGCTGCAGGCAAGGATAACAGGAGAGCAAGAAGGTTACTGTTGTCCCACAGTCTGTTTTAGGATATTTCCTCCAGTGCCTAAAACTTGCCACCAGGCCCCATTCTTTAAAGATTTTCATTGCCTCCTGTCTTAGCTAGGGCTTCTATTACTTTGATAAAACACCATGACCAAAAGCAGCTTGGGAAGGAGACAGTTTATTTCAGCTTGCTACACTCAGGTTACAATCCATCACTGAAGGAAGGCAGGGCAGGAACTTAGGGAAGGAGCCTGGAGGTTAGAGCTGATGCAGGAGCCATATAGGAACTGGGTTCACTGGCTTGCTTCTGTGGATTACTCAGCCTGCTTTCTTACAGCCCAAGACCACTGCCCAGCGGTGCTACCACCTACACTGGGCTGGGCCCTCGTACATCAATAATTAAGAAAATGCCACAGACGTTCCTTTGGAATCATTTCCTTGCTTTAGGGTCTCTTTTCCCAAATTATGCTTTATGTCTAGCTTGTGCCAGGTTGACATAAAATTAGCCAACATGCCTTGCAATGATGCCACTGGCCAGGGATCAAACCTTAAGCTACATGACAATTCCAGGGACATCCCCGATGCAAGTTATAGCAGGGATTTAGAAAATGAGCATGTGACTGAGAGCCTGACCTTCAACCCATACCACAGTGAAGTTTTCTGCTTGGAGAAAGCTCCCCACCCAGCTCCTGTCCTCCTGTCCTTTCCTAAGTCCTCCCACCCCACTGCCTTCCTCCACAGGTTTCTGAACACCTCAGACATGTAACCTTTTGCATCTTAGAGTAGCTACATTTTTCCAGGGGAGGCAGACATTAACTCCCTCACAGGTGTCAGACTTCTGACTTTGTGATTCTCTTGTATACAAAGTTGCATATAGATCCTGTTACTTTATCAACTGTCAGAAGGGAAGTTGGGCTCCTAGGCACCCCACCCTCATGCCAACCCTGCAATGTAACTAGGGCAGACCACAATGAACAAGAGGGGAGAGGCAGGAAGAGGAGGCCAGACTGGCAGGCTGAGCCCTCTGACCAAATGCTGGTCCTGCTCACACTCGGTGACTCATAGCTGAGGGCCTAGCAACCACAGCTGCTCCCTCGGGCACTGAAAGGTGATGGGATATTGTAGTTGCGATGGCTTTGCAATTGCCACTGAGGTTTCTCATTGACTCTGGAATATCTATTAAGATTAACTTCTTAATGCATTCCAAAAAGCATGATGAACAGAGAGATGTAGAAATCCTGCTTTGGGCACATCTAACTTTCCAGCCTGATGTGTCATAGGCTCAGGAGAATTCTGTGGTGGCCAGAGGCAGGTGAACGGAGATGGAGTTACGTCTGTTAAGAGCCAAAGGCAAACCTCAAAGGCAGCAATAGTGTAGCAGACAGCTTGGGTTTGAATCCGGATTCCAGTACTCTCTGGATGGGTGACATTAGACAAGTTCCCTGACCTTCCCAAGTGAGCAATCTGGTCACTCTGAGTCCCGTCTATGGATTATTAGGTAGACAGGCTGTCACAGAGTGTCCAGCAAGCATGCAACCATGACTCTAACAGCACAATCGACTTCATCTTCTCTCACAAGCCCCAACAGTCGGGAAAGTTGTTAGCTTTGCTAGCTGGTCCCCAAAGCACTGTGAGGCTGTGAACTTGCCTTGGCTACAGACACTGCTCTTACAAGTGTGACCCAGTCCAGGCCAGCAGCAGCTCCCCCTGCTCCTGACCTGCTGTGGCTTTCTGCAGGCTCTGCCAGGACTGACTGCATAGCTTCCTGAGCAGCAGGGAGGCCCAGCAGGCGGGAAAATGAGAGTAGCGAGAGTATGCACACCTGGGCTGGATCAATGGCCACCTTGTAGAGTGGAGTGACCCTCTGGGGCGGCTGGCTTGTAGCTGTTTGTCAGTCATCAAGTCACTGGGCCAGGGTCTGTTTTTCATATTTTCTGTTAGCGCAACTCTCACCCAAAAGAACTCATCTCTGACTGCCCTCCTTTCTAACTGACCAAGCTCCTTCACTATTCATCTTTTCTTCCCAGCAACATGTCTGTCTGTCTGTCTGCCTGACTGCCTGCCTGCCTGTCTGTCTGCCTGCCTGCCTGTCTGTCTGTCTGTCTGTCTGTCTGTCTCTTTACCTTTCCCCTGAAGTTTGTTTAAATCAAGTAGCTATGGTGAAGCAGAAGGCTGGGATGACTGAGAGAAAGTCCTAGAGGTGGGGGGTGGGGGGCAAATAGACTATTCTAGAAAAGTCTGTGAGGAGGTCTGTCCAGTTGGGGGTCCTCCCCCTTTTGAATGTTAGCAGCATGCACTTGACACCTGACCTTGCTAGGAGCCATTATCACACCAGATCCACTGCTGTTTGACCATGTGCTGTGTCCATTTCAGCTAGAGAGGAGTTTAAAGGAGACACCCTGAACAAATGTATGCTGCAGATGAGGAAGGCTTAACTTTTGGAGGCTTATTCTTTTTTTCACTTCTCTCTCTCTCTCTCTCTCTCTCTCTCTCTCTCTTTCTCTC
>NW_021604696.1:8698868-8797095 GCF_004785775.1 Grammomys surdaster | reverse complement strand
CCTCTGCCTCTGCCTCTGCCTCTGCCTCTGCCTCTGCCTCTGCCTCTGCCTCTGCCTCTGCCTCTGCCTCTGCCTCTGCCTCTGCCTCTGCCTCTGCCTCTGCCTCTGCCTCTGCCTCTGCCTCTGCCTCTGCCTCTGCCTCTGCCTCTGCCTCTGCCTCTGCCTCTGCCTCTGCCTCTGCCTCTGCCTCAGTGCTAGAATTAAAGGTGTGCACCACCCCGCCTGACTAGACTTAACTATTCTTAAGGGCATGCATCTTCTGAGTAAACCTGGTCCACATATCTGCTTCTCATTTACTCACAAAAGACATGTATTTCTCCCTGTCTCTGTAAAGTGTCTCCTCATACGCCCAGATGTTTTCAAATGCATCAAAACAACTCCAGTTGTTTTCTGTCCAATGGTTGAAAACATGTTTCAGAGTAGATGAACATGACTCTTACGTGTCTCTGATTACACAGTACAAAGTTTTATAAAATTGGGTCATTTACAGGAATTCTATGCAATTTACAGAGAGAATAATGTAAAGAATACAAGATTTTATTCCTGTGGCTGTTGATTGTTCTAGACATGAGCTCCTCCTGTCAAGGCTGCTGGGACATTCACATTTTACTGTGCATGTCAATGCACAAATCCTAGTGTGTCCTCAGGACAGCATGTATAATATTCTGTCATATAGACACACCATGTAACATTTGTCTCTGGGGTTTGTTTGGCTCGGTCCTCCACGTTCCGTGTCCAACTTTTTAAGTGAAGACAAAGAGCATTCTAGGGTCTGAGCATTTATAGGAGGTTTTAGAGGCTCATACCTCAAAGACTAAACCACTAGGACAAATCACACAAGGATCTGCATTCAGTGGGTGTTACTAAATTGTAATCCAAAAATGGCTGTCTGATTTACAGCTACAGTAACTATGTATAGCAGAGTGTGCCCTGAACACTCAGATTCCTTCTCCTGCTTCCAGCTTGCGTGGCCTGAGAAATAAAACACAGGTCACTGCAGCTCAATTTGCGTATCTACATCCTGTTTCCTCCTGGCAGCCTCTGCTTCTCTCCTCTCTCTCTTCTCTCCTCTTCTCTCATCCCTCAGTGTATGGATGGCAAGCGCCCACAAAAAGGCAGAAAGAAACAGGAGCCAGATGCACACCCAGACCACAGAGCTGAAGTGTCTCAGAATACAGGCACCAGCATGCTATAGTCCAGTTATGTGTTATGTCCAGTTAGAAAACTCATATTAAAAACTCACACCTAAGCTGCTCTCTGGTTCCTTGAGACAATGCAAATGAAAGCAGAGAAACTAAGAACACTGAAGACCAAGGGTGTTGCAGAGCTGGGTATCTTTCTCCAGGAGTCATGCCCATGGTCTATCCCACAGCAGGCTATCCCATAGCAGGCTATCCCATAGCACGTCACACTGACCTGCCTCACAGTCGCCCCTCCATTGCTACTTCCAGATTTTCCAATCTTTTCCTACTTCTGCCCCATTTAGTTACGTTTTACGCAGCACAGGACACATGCTGGCAGATCCCAGGCAGACTTTTGACATGACCAGTGCGTGTGGATGGATTCTAACTCTACCCTGAATCTGAAGGGCTCTGAAGTTCAAGGGTGTCCACTCTGTCCAGATTCCCTAGACAGCCTGACCTCCCTCTCTCCTTCCCTCCCTCCCTCCCCATCCCCCTTCTCAATTTTAACCTCCCCTAATGAGGCTTGGAAAAGAGCCAGTTCCAAAACTGGCGAGGAACCCAATTTATCCAGGTGGCCTCAAGACCACCCCCGGAGCAGACTTGGACCTCTGCCCCTGAGAGGAATTGCTCACAAAACAGGCTCTGTGTTTCTCCTCTCAGACACATATTCATGGAATTAATATGTCACCACCTTCTCTGGGGTCCCTGCCTGACGGAAGGTGAATTTGTGTATACTCATGCACCCAGCAACTGTATCTGTTTACTGTACGTCATTAACCAAAGAGAAATGCCCACGTTAGTGGGGCTCCGCGCGTTTCTTTTAATGTCTGTAGATTAGTTGTGTCTGGCTTTCATAGCACTTGGCCTAAACATAAGTGAGCCCACTTTCACTAAGATTCACACTTGAAATGTGTGAATAACATAACTCATTCAGCCTCTTTCTCAAAAAGAGGAAACATGTGAAGCTCATTAGAGTTTCTCCAACATTCATTCAGAAATTAATTGCCAGTTTTTATATCCCACCAGAACTTTGCAAGTCTCTCAAGGGACCATTTCCAAAACCAGGACTTTATTACCACGGTGGAACACCTTTGCTCTAGGATACCATTTATATGAAAGGAAACATTCTGTCCCTTCAGTATAAAACCTGAGAAAATATTATCATTCACAAAAAAAAAATATGAATGAGAATTTGCTGACGGCTGGGATGAACCAGAGATTACAGTACAAAGGGCCTGAAAGATAACTGAGAAATAAAGAAACATAATATTCAAAGGTGGAGTGTCAGGCTGAGAGTGTAGATCAAAGGTAGATTGCTTGTCAAGCAAGCTCAAGGTTGTGAGTTCAAAGTACTCTAATATAAAAATAAAGATACTAGAATCATCCAGGCTGGGTGAGACCTTGATGGGTAGCTTTCCAATGAGGCACATCTATGTTTTCTTCATTATGAAATTATTCCTAAGTTTAGAGAATAATTTTTCAGTGGGAAAGAAGAGAAAAAGTCATCATAATCCTACCACCCAAAGAATGCTATTAAGACTTTATTTATTTGTTTATTTATTTATTTATATGCAGCCTTTGTGCGCATACCATGTGTCCATGTGGTTGCGATCAGATATTATCTGATTACGTAGTAGCTGTCTGTGCTGGTGAGTTTTCATCAATTTGACACAAACCTAGACATATCTGGGAAGAGGGAGACTCTATTTAGAAACTGCCTCCGTCAGACTGACCTGTGGGAAATCCTTGGAGGTATTTTCTTTAATTCATGATTAATGTAGGAAGGTCCAGCCCACTGTGGGCAGAGCCACCCCTGGGCAAGTGGTATTGGCTGCTATAGGAAAGCAGGCTGAAGAAACCGTAAGGAGCAACCCATTATGTTGCGATCTTCCACGGCCTCTGCTTCTGTTCCTGCCTCCAGGTTCCTGCTTCAGTTCCTGTCCTGGTTTCTCTCCATGATGAATCATATACTCCCTCTCACAAATTGTTCTTGGTCTTCATTTTATCACAGCAACAGAAACCTAACTAGGAGAGTATCTTACCCTACTCCAACACACAGCCCCGAGATAGTTACCATCAAAGACTCTATCAGTTCATCCAACGGAGGTCCACAGAATCCCCTGTTAACAGCCAGTACTTGACTTACTGGAGTGAAGCAAAGGTATTACACCTTACGGTCTGTATTCTAGGTAAAGAAAATATAGTAAATGTGTAACCAATGGGACTGTGATAAGAAGCCAGTGTAATTTGGAAGCACGGTATTGTAAGAACATCACAGCCTTTAGAGCAATGGTCTTCCATATGGAGAATAACCCCGGAAGGACTATTTGTGAGGGAAGAGGATGGGGGCTCAGCACAACACTCCATGAGCAAGATGGCAGCAGCTTGGATCATCCTGGGGAAAAAGAGAGGCAACCGTGGTTCATTGGTTAGATCCTTGGCGCTTGCTGATAGGACGGATGGTGTGGCTGTCAAGCTTCTGTCTCCTGTGATTGGGTGAATTCAGGTGTCGACACAGAGGTGAGGGGCCCAGGGGAGCAGCAAATTTGAGGCAGAATGGGGTTCTATTGTGGACAGGCAGGATAAAGACCATTAGAAGCGTGAGTAGATAAGAGCAGATTTGCAACTGAATGAGAGACTGTGGGATCCGGAGCCAAGTTGTCTAGTTGAGAGTTATTAACACTTAGAAAGCACTTAAAGCCAGGGGAAGTGGATGAGGTGACTTGGGAGAAGGCAGTGTGAATGGAGAAGGGCCTTTTGAGAAATCACCCTGACTTTTAAAATGATGAGAAAAAGAGGCCCATACACTGTATCCCAACAGGCTCCCTGTCTCCCACCAGACTGCTTGAGGCATGTGTGAGAGAGGGCACAGATCCTCTGTCAACAAATTATGTCATTTTGTGAAGGGATGTGTTGTTGTTCTAGGGCCTCTGAAAACTGTGCAGATTAAAGCCATATTGGACAATTTTGATTTGAAAGCTGACAGGCTAGGTGTCTACAGCTCAGTATTTAAATATAATGAAAAGTATTTAAATTTATTTTAACTCTACACAAGAAAGGTGTCTTGTTTCCAAGAGCAGGTGAAAACTGGTGAACATTTGCACGCCATTGAATGTGTTCTCATATCTTCTTTAGAACGGCCCTTTCCAACAATGGATTATTTGCACACATGTTTGATTTTCAAGAGTTTAGAGACCTGCTGATTTTTGTTGCTGGTGGAAATGGTTTGGTTTTCTTTTCTTTCTTTCTTTCTTTTTTTTTGTTTTGTCTTACTGATTTTTAGCTTGATTTCATGATGCTCAAGTAAAAAAGTTTGTATAATGTCAACTTCTTTAAATTTGGCAGTTTAATGTATAGACCAGGAGATAGTGTGTTTCAGGGAATGTTCCATGTATATTTGAGAAAAAAATATGTGTCCTGAGTGGGTTCTTTGAAAAAAAAAATATATATATATATAAATATATATATATGCAGTGTGTGTGTGTTTGTGTGTGTGTATTGACTAATTTGCTTTCTAGAAATTCACTTGCTAAGAGGGAATTAGTTAAGTCTCCAACTATACATTTGGGCATGTTTACATTTTCTATCTGCCTTTATTCGTTTATTAGTTTAGCTAGCCCTGAACTCCCTATATAGCAATGGATGACCTGATCCTCCTGTTGAAAAATCCCAAATTCTGGTACAATATTGGTGTCCTACCACATGTGATTTATGGAGTTTAAGGGACTGAACCCATGGTTCTGTGCATGGTAGACTCTAGCTACACTTATTTATATAAAATTTTGAGGCTCAAATATTTGGTATTTGTACCAGTAAGGTCATTATTCATTCCGAGTGATACTTTTATTTGTTTAATGTCTCTATTTTTCTATAGTGATTCCCTTTGCTCCAAAATCTAGTTTATCAGATCTAAACATGGTCACTGCTGGTTTGTACTATTAGGGCATGTGTGCTTTATCTTTGACAACACATTGGATTTCCTTCTCCATATGTCAGTGGTTCTGAAGGGATTTTCTTGTACTTGGTATATAGTGATTTCTAATCTATGAAGCCAATCCCTGCCTTTTAATTGGTGTAGTTATACTATTCAAGTTAAGGCAGTCATGATATATGAGACCTCAGATCTGCTATGTTTTTGTTTCCTGTTACTCTCCTCTGTTTCTCGTTGGTTGACTTCCTGTAGATTGTCTGAACTGGGCTCCATCTTGACTGGTTTCCAGTGTTCCTAAGTGTGTCTTTTCTGTGTTGCTATGGACATTGTAGTCTCAAATCAACTTAGAGAAAAAAAAAAAGGTTTTTTTGGTTTACCAGTCCATGATTGTGGGAAGCCAGGTCAGGAACTAAAAGACAGGATCCTGGAAGCAGGAAATGAAGTAGAGTCCATGCTGATTGTCTTGCTTCCAGGTTCATAATGTTCAGATACCTTTTTTATACAGTCTAGGCATGCCTGCATAGGGGATGGCACCGCCCGCTGTGGGCTGGGCCCTCCCCCATCAATTACCAATTAGAAAAAATACTCCCAAGATATGCCCACAATCTGATGGAAGCCATTCCTTAGTTAAATTTACCTCTTCCAAAGTGATGCTATGTGCCAGACTCCAGCTGAAGCTAACTGTGAGGCGGAGCATGCACATGTTACTTAGAGTCTACTGGAGTCAGTAGTCTACCACTTCAAGTGGAATGTGCAAACCTTACTGCCAACTTCTTCCATCTCGTACATTGACTTAGGTATGAAATGGCAAATTTTTGATTTCACAGTCAAATACAATTTATAAGATTAGTAAATACCTTCCAGAAGTTCTCTTTCTACTATTTTCTCCTCCTTATTCTCCTCCACCTCCTCCTCTTTCTCCACCTTCTCCCCCTTCCTCCTCTTCTTCCTTCCCCTTCTCCCCCTCCCCTACTCCTCCTCTTCCTTGCCCTCCTCCTCTCTCTCCTCCTCTCTCTCCTCCTTCCCCTCCTCTTTTCCCTCCTTTTCCTCTTCTTCCTCTCCTTCCTCCCCCCCCCATCCTCCTCAATGCTCTAAGATTCTTTTATTGTTAGGCTTCCATTTGGAGAGCTTGCTTGGCCATTCAAACTGTAGATTCTTTGGGCATTTTGTCATCTGACAAGCAGCCTGTCTCCCATTTATTCCTGAAGGATGGTTTTACCAGATATGAAGTCTGTGCTTGGCAGTCCTTTTCTTTCAGAATTTGAAATATGGGCCATTTGCTTCCTGCCTCCCCAGAGTCCCAGGGCTGAGAGATTCTCTGTCTTCAGGTTAGCACCTGCCTTGGGGGATACGGCATTTCCTCTGGCTGCTTTCAAGGATTTTCAGTTCATCTTTATTTTCTAGAAGCTTAGTTACAGTTTTGTTCTGGAATGGACATCTCTGGGTGCATTTTATTTGGAGCTTACTCAGCTTCTCCATTTTATGGCTTTTAGAGCTTGGCGTCTTTTGCCAAATTTGGGGGAGCTTTCAGCCATTCATTATTGTTTAAAATCTCTTTCAGCTCTGGGGTCCTCTGGGGCTAGCCTACAAAAGTGGGATCGTTGGCTGTTTCAGGTCCTTGAGGCACAGGCCTCCTCTCCCTTTTCCCTTCCCCCCACCCATGAGCACATCTCCCTGTGTGGTGTCTGCCCTTCCTCACTCATCCCTGTCTCCTACTGAGCTCATTCAACGCTGTTGGCTTTTTTTTAAAATAATAAACCAATAACAAGAACATTTTCAATTTTATAGTGTATAATTATATATTTGTAGTGTGTGTGTATGTTTCATCTCCTTGCTGAGGTTTTCCACCTTTTCCATTTCAGCCAACAGAATCTGTCATTGACTGTGGAAGCTCATTTGTAATGACAGCTTTAAAATCCATGTCACAGGCACGGCTCTGATGTCTGATTTGTCTCACTGCTGATAAGACTTAGTTTCTTTTCCTTTCTTTCAAGTTGTGGGTCTCCTGGCTCTGTGGGTGACTGGTGATTTTGTTGTTGTTATATTCTGGACAGTTTGACTGTTAAGTTAGGTGACTTTTGTTTTAGGGCTTGGGGTACTTACCTGGGCCATGCAGTGTTTACTTCATTTTCTTGGCCTTTCTGGGTGTGTGATTCTACTGGGTTTATCTCACACTGATGAGGTTCCAGGGATTCCAGCTGCCTGGAAGGAATTGACCCAGGCATATGAGGGGTCAGGACTCTGTGGCCAATGGAAATACAGAGGACTTCCTGGGGCAGAGACCCTTCACTGGTCACCCAGTGGTCACCCAGCCACCCATCATCCCTCAGAACAAGAGAAGAGTTTTGGGCCTCTGGAGATAGAGATGTCTTCAGATGAGAGAACTACGAACTTTTTCTTTATAAGAGATCTTGAGGGAAAAAAAAATTAAAAAGATTAACTAAAAACTGGGGGAAAGTAGTTCCAAGCCAGCCAATCGGCCTGTGAAGGAAAAACAAAATAATATCAAGAGCTGAGAGGACAAGCCACAGAACAGGAGAACATATGTAAAAGATGTACCTGATAAAAAAACACCCAAGATATAAAGATCTTCCATAATTCAACAATAAGCTGGACATGGTGGTGTACACCTTTAATCCCAGTGCTCGGGAGGCAGAGCCAGGTGGATATCTGAGTGTGAGACCAGTTTACTCTACAAAGAGAATTCCAGGACAGCCAGAGCTATACATAGAAACCCTATCTTAAAAAAACAAGGCAAACAAAATTCAGTTTTAAAATATGCAAAGACATATGTAGCCATGGGGGAGGGGAGACAGATGTAAAGATACTCATGAGCAAATACCACAAGCTAAAGGAATCACAAGTTAAAGCAGCCGTCAGGGACAGTTCCAGACGGCAGCAGCTCTGAGCACTGAGCAATGGGCCTGCTCACTCATTGTTGCTGGGGATGCAGAAGTGGCAGAGGCAACTGTTTTCCTAAAGAGACATTGTCTCAGCAGAAGGTCTAATTACATGCCTTGGTTTTTACCCAGTTGTACTCAGAATGAATATCTGTACAAAAACTAAACATGATTGGTTAAAATAGCTTCATCTGTAATTGCCAAAACCTGGAAGGGATCAAGATGGTCTTTAGTAGGTGAAGGGGTAAACAGTGGCCCATCTAGGTATTGGATTATTAGACAGGGCTAAAATGAAGAGATGGAGGAAACAGAGTCATATTACCAGTTGGAATAAGCCAAACTGCAAAAGGCTGAAGACTGTAGAAATTATCCAGTTCTATCTAGTTCTATGGTATTCCAGAAAAAAAGCCAAAGCAGTGATAAAGTCGGAAAAACATTCAGTTGGTAAAGTGCTTCCCTTGCAGACATAACGGCCTGAGCACAGTCGCCCAGAAGCCTAAAAGAATATCTGGATGTGGTGGTGTTTGATTTGCAATAGAGACGCAGAGACAGGCAGATCTCTGGGGCTCCCTGGACAGCCACCCTAGGTTAATTAGCAGGCTCTAGACAAATGAGAGACCCTGTCTCAAAAAAACCAAAAAGAATAGCACCTGACAATGTCAATGGAGGTGGTTCCCTAGTGTACATGCATACACACATATGTGTACGTACACATACATGCATGTCAACCTGCATTGCATGGCTGCTTGCTATTGGTTATGAAGAAGGGAGGGGTAAGTAGCTGGAGCACGGAATTTTCTGAATGGAGAGACTACGCTTTGAAACTATAGCAGGCAGGAGGTTGTCCTTGATCCTTTGTCTAAAGCCACACAAAGTACAGCACCAAGATTAAGGCTCATATAAACCATGGGCGTCAGGTGACAGTACTGCATCTTTGTATGTTCATCCATAGCAACGAGATCCCCAACCTGGTGAGGGATGCTGGCAACGGGGAGACTGGGCACGATTGTACTAGGAGAGGATATTAGGTCACTCTGTGTGGGACCGTGAAAGGATAGCTTGGTTTCTGGTGGAGCACTGATTAGAAATGGCTGGAGACCTACATACCTACAAGGGGCATACACGCTCCCAGACTCCAGGCTCCTGACACACGGCCAAGACCTCCATTGATCTGCCTTTCAGTCACATAGGACAATGCCCCTACCAAGGAGGTGTTTGTGTCACCTAGCACAAGTAGAGGGCGTGACCACAGGCCTCAACCTCAAGGGATTTCCATATTAATGAGATACCTAAAGGCCAAAGGGCATAGCCAATTAAGTATTCTTTCCAAGACCCTCCTTCCTCCTCCCTCCCTATTTAACTCAGGTCTGCCCTGAGATGCGGAGGAGTATAGCCAGATTCATCCACTTTCTGCCATGACAATAAACCCTTTAAAACTATTGACTTCCTTGTGTCATTGGGGCCCGCCATGGGGAACCACAGAGAAGGCCTTTAACTAATGAGCCACCACCTAATCTCCCTCTGAGGACTTCTCTACATTCCCACCATGGAGGCCGCCAATTCAACCAAGCTAGCCGAGTCAGCCAAGTGAGTGCCAGTAACCAAGAGTCTCTACCCATGGGGTACTGTTGGGGCTTCCCTCTCCCTCGTTACTCTCTACTTCAGGCCAGCCCGTACGCCCCCATTGTCTGTTATTCCATGGCTCCCAGTGGTGTCATGGAGCCCAAGGACAGACCACTGGCCTCCCGGGTCAGCCACCTCAGCCCGTAGACCACAACTCAAAAGCCCTGCCCCCACAGGACTTCAGCCTGAGATCTCCCCGCCCCCGGGCAGAGCCCCCCCAACCCCCCACAGCGTCCATCTGGTGCCACGTGGAGTGAACCCAGTCAAATTCCTACGCTTTTGCTCCCTGGAGCTGCAGGATCCACAAATCCACCCAACAGGACCCACACCCGCCTGCACGCTCAAGCTAACAACCACATAACTCTGGTTTTTTTTGTTTTCTATTCAGTTTTTCTGTAAGCCTCAAACATCTCTAAAATAAGGGCCAAGTTAAAAATCAAACTTGCAAAAGTAGCACAAATGTGCACACAATTCAATTGGAAAATGGGTAAGGGATATATAGAGATATCTCACCAGAGGTGTACAGATGGCAGATTAGCCACTAAAGTTCTTTGACATCATGGACTTTTGGGGAAATGCAAATTAAATTCTCTATAAACATCTCAAAATAGCCAAAATAAAAAATAGCGCCAATACCAAATACTGGCAGGGATACGGGGAAATAGAATCACTCATACCATATGTCGCTGGAGGGAGCACAAAATGGTACACGCATTCTTCAAACAGTTTGATAGGTTTTAGTAAAGCCAAACCTGGGCACCAGTAACCCCCACCATGAGGCGGTGAAGGCAGGATAACCAGGAGGTCAAGGCCAGCTTCATCTGCATAGTGAGTTCAAGTCCAGCCTAGTAACCTTGTCTCAAATAACCTAAAACAATAAATGAATCTCTTGAAACAAACCAACAAACATCTAAACAAAACAGCTAGATTACAGTGATCACATGACTGAATCATGTGGCATTTATACCAGAGGAGTGAATGCTTGAGTTTATAATAAAGCCTTTGTTCCAATGCGTGTGCGGCTATTTTTGGTAATAGTTCAGAATGGATAATAAATGCCCTCCAGTGGGTGAGTGGTTAAACAAACTGAGGCGGCCATGCTATATAGTGATACTCTGTAACAAACAGAACCAAACAGGGATACCTGTGACTGCTGGGGGAATCCCTCCCATGGATGTAGGCTACCAGACTGAGAGGGGAAAGTGCATTCCAAGCGATTCTACATTTATGTAATTTATGTAAAATCATACATTTACGTTACATAAATGATTTACGTCATTTCATTCACATATGAACTTATTACAGAAACGGAAAACAAATTAGCGCCTGCTAGAGTTTAGAGACAGAAAGAGGCTGCAGGGAGACACTGGGCGTGCCTATACAAGGGTTGTTGTGGTGAGGGAGCTGTGCTGTGAATTGCTGTTGTGATGCACACACTAATCTACAATTGTGGTAAAACTGCACAGAACCAACATACAGATGCACACACATGCACATGCATGTACATAGGCACACATACAAACATACAACTTCACGCTCCTACAGGTAGAGACACCCATATATAGGCACATAGACAAGTGTACATGCTCACACACACAACCAAGCACAGGTGCATACACGCAGGTGTGTATCCTCACACACATAGGCACACACAGGCAAACCCATAGACACGCATACACAAGCACACACATATATGCACATATGCATGAGTTCAAACAAATCTGATCGAGATCCTTGGATCTGATCCATGGCTGTGGTACTCTACTGTTTGTTGTATTGCAACATGTGGTTACAGGGGCGGGGGGGGGCATGTGGTACAGTGCCTCTCTGTGTCACTTTGGATCTAAGACTATTTTAAATATTTTAAATTACCTGAGTGAAAGTCAGCGGACTGCTCACCGTCGGTAACCTGAAGCTGGGCTCTAGGAATACAGGTATACATGTGTACTATTCAGTACGTTAGCACTTATAACCTGAGGGTACCACGTGGCCACTGGCAACTTGGCTGTGGATGTCAGCAGCTCACATGCTTCTGGGTCATAGATAAAATAGAAGATTTGGTGGGTCATAGATAAAGAAACAGACTCACAGTTCCCCTTCTGGACCCCCGAGTCTAACATCTCATCAGCTGTCAGCCCCGATCCTGAGAACAGAGACCTTGTCCATCCTGAGGCTTCTCCTATTGATCATATTTTTCCATAATGGGTTATTTATAATGTGAAAAATGGATGCATTATAGTAAAAAAATTTAAGTGTTATTTATCAAGAGTTAAGCATAGGACCTCTAACAGGATGCACTCAAAGAATTGTATGGATAGATGTTTACCATTATGTAAGTCACAAGTGACAATATGGAGTTACCCTTGGTGCCCATTCCCAGATGAATGGGTAAAGAAAAGATATACAGACGAAATATTATGCAGCCATAAAGAAGAACAAAACTGTGACTTTTACAAGAATGGAACTAGAGATCATGGTGTTAAATAAAGTAAGCCAGACTCAGGAGACATGTATTGTATTTATTCTATTTCATTTATGAAATCCACTTGGGTAAAGACATCACAGAAGAAGGAGGACTCAAAGTGAAGGGGGTTGGGGGAAGGGAAAGAGAGGGATAAGGCAGGTGAGATCGATGAATACAAATAGTGTGTTATGTGCACCCTTGAAAGTGTCTCAATAAGCCCATTCCGGCATACATTTAAAACATTTAAATGATAGCTGTGTGTCCCATTGATGCTGACGACAGCAGTCAGGAAAACATGGAGAAATATGAGTGCTTTGGAATGGAAAGAGCTCAAATCAAGCACTTTCAGAAGAGCAGCTTAACTAAGCCTTTGAAAAGACAGCCGGAGAAGACCAAGCCCATGGTTCTGTGCAGAAGTTGAAACTCTACGGGCTCCTTCAGGAAGTGTGTGGCACCTTCCATACTCTGCATGGCCACTTCTTAACAAGCATGGTTTCCAGGCCTTTACCACATGTGTGGTTATCTTTCTCGTCCTTTACTCATCTGCTATAGACATATTCTTCCATGCTGTTCCCAGGAGAGTTCCCAGAGCAAAAAAAGAACGAACATTCTGAGGTGAACAACATATATCCATCCATTTCTTCCCAAAGGTGTTGCATGAAATTACATTCCATGGAGGAAGAGTCACTAGTGGATGCCTCTGCAAAACCCTGTGCTGTGTTTAAAGAAAAATATGTGCTAATTTTGCATCAGGAAAGTGGTATCCTGGAATTATTTTAATTTGTTTTTCCTGGGTTGCTAGGTAGGTAAAAGTCCTCTGGAGTCAGAACTCTTTTTTAAAAACTGCTTTATGCTTTGAGCAGCACCTGTGAGCATTTCCTCCCGCCTCGATGTCTGTCCACATCCCTCAAGAAGTCCAGATGTAATTTACTGAGTCCCTTTGCTGTCACAGGGAATAGATTTTTGATGGATGACAGTTCGTAGATGGGTCTTCATGTTGGCACAGCCCATAGTAGGAGGATAGATTCTGGGTCAGTCACCATGGGCTGTACTGGTAATTCATTCAGACAGAAGGACTGCCTTTGAAGTGTGCACAGTCACATTCCTAAGAAGGAAACATCAGAGTGTCAATCAATAGGACTAGTTTGCTGTGGAGAAAAATGGCGTAAGGAAATAAAGATGGTCAGCATGGTAGAGTCCACTCCATTTTACAGAGGATGTTCCCAGCCAGTCTGGTTGGTAAGACTCTAGAAAGAATCTGCAAACATGCCAGGTAGATGTTGGTGGGGTTAGAATGCAAGCATGGGGTACAGAAGATGTAAAGGCCTTCATAAACGTGTGAGAGAAGCATCATGGAGGCCGTTGTGTCTGACATGTGACAGGTGAGATGAAGTCGAGAAGGAGGTCACACAGCTGACCAAGGACCAGGTAAGGAGATGTGAAGCCATTGTAGACCTAAGGCAGAAAGCCTTTTGTAACTTCATTTTGTAAAAGCCCCTGCTCTGCCTTCTATTTAGTAGATTATAGAGGGGCGTAAGGAAAGCCAGGAGACCAGTTAGGTCATGGAAATGATCCCACCAAGGTGTGGATAAATGGTTAATTTTTTTATGTAGTTTGAGGAATTGGGTGATCGCAATATTGGAAAGGAAAAGAAGTCAAGAACAGCAGAACATGGTTTGCTTGGGTTTTTTTTCTTTGTTTTTGCTTGTCTTTGCTTCGTTTAAAATACTGTGGTATTCATTCAGAAGTAGAAATGAATCCTGTTCTGGATTTAGGAAGCTGGAGATGACACAAACAGACAGCTGGCTATGAGTCTGCCAGCCGTGAAAGTGCTCTGGGCAGAGACCTGAATTTCAAGGCTGCGAGGAAGGACTGGGGTGTAGCTCAGTGATAGATACACGGTCAGCATGCACGTATCCACAGCAACGCTTGTATCCATATTGCTGCCCCCCATAAAAGGGTTGCTCTGGACATTCTGAATGAAATCGATAGTAATCCCTCCCTGGGAGTAGATACGGAGAGAGGAGCCAAAGTTGGGAACCAAGCCCTGGGCATCCCAAGTCAGAGTGAGGAAGAGGGACAATACCGTAAGAATAAGAGAGACAATATAGAAGGAACTTTAAGACAGATGCCGCACAGGGAGGTGCTGGGAACAGGGTCAAAAAAAAAAAAAAAAGCTGTGGGGGAGAAATAGTAAAGTTAGATAGAGGCTTAGAACCGAGCACGGGTGAAAAGTGGCAATGTGGGCGGAGCTAATGACTGGAGTGAAGGTCACATGGGAGCGGCAGGAAGAGAGTCACGAACTAGAGAGTGCAGCCGTACATCTTGTCTTGCAGGGCTTGACCATAAGGGACAACAGAGGAATGTCATGGGTCCCAGGGGAATGTGCTTGCCACAAGAGAAACTTTCTTCAAATTTAACTGGGAAGTATTTCAGCACGACTGCATTCGTGTAAAGAGAGGAAATTATGATGGTGAGAGTTCCTGGAGCGCAGACCTCAGGGAAGAGGAGAGGGCACGAGACTGGACACAAAGCAGAACTGTAGGCCAGGGCAGGAACCCTGTCAAGTCTGTCTGAGCAGCAGTGACAGGCGAGTATCGAGGACCAGACTGGACTAAGTTCAAAGGCTCATCGTTGAGAATTTAAAGTTCTTCTTTAGGTTGCCTCTGTTGTTTCTGTGAAATAGGAAGAAAGTTCATCATCAGAGAGGATGCTGGGGGAGAAAATGTGAATAGCTATTAACGAGTAGATGGGTGAGCGGGGGTGTACATGGGTGAACAAGCAAGGTGCAGGCTGCTGACCAGGATGCAAGTGGGCAAACAGGGTGCAGGTGAGTGAGCAGGGTGTAGGAGGGCAAGCAAGTGGGGGGGTGTAGACAGGTGATCAAGTAGGGTGTAGGTAGACAAGTGGGGTGTAGGCAGGTGAAGGATGTGGAAACTTGCCAAGGTATCACCTAGGCTAAGAAGTGACCAAGTGACTAAGAAGTCACACTTGTAGGCAGGATGTGTGTTTCTCTTGGGCCCCACTCCTCATGCAGGAGATGGATTTCATCAGACTTTTACCAGGTGGGACAGAAAAGCTGGTATTCCAGGGCATAAGCAATGGAGTGACAGATCCCACTGGAATCTAAGCCCAATAAGGAGGAGGCAGAGATACACACAAGATAACGCTGCTGATGGCCGTCCTCCATCACGTAGCTTCTTCCACATCCTAGCCTTCTGGCAGGAATAATAGCAATGCCTTGAGATGGGTGAACTTTGAGGGAGAGCACATGACTATTCAGTATCATTAATAGTTAGCCTCCAGTTAACCCCAGTTAACTTTGCCCAAGCCTGCAGCATGCAAAGCTTTGTGAGGGCACGCACACTTGAGTGCAATCCCAGCGAGGACCAGATAGCAAGGCACTTACCCTCAGGTAGCCTGCAGTCTACTGAGGAGAGAAACAATGATTGGATGAATCCCATGAAAAACCACAATGACGATTGGGTATTTTAGGAGTCTTTGGGATGTTCTCACTGTCAATGTAACACTTACCTAAGTAAATGAAGTAAAGGGGTGAATCTGTGTGCTCTCTCTGGGGGGAGCGAATAACTCAGATGGAGGGGATTTCATCCCCAGTGTGCTCAAGGAAAGGACTGAAGCTGTCAGCAGTGGAGAGGTGTGGCTTCCCTCTGGTCCATGCAATGAGAAAAAACACGAGGTAGGCAAGGGTAAAAACAGAAAAAAAATTTAGAGTCTACAGACACTTTAGCTAAGAACTGGCAGTAGCTTGGTCAGAGTTGGAAGCCAGAAGGCTGTCCTTTCCTCTACATAGTAATCACTGGGGAAGAGATTTATACGACCTTAAGACAAAGAAAGTCCAACTATCTGGAGACAGTTTGACAAACTGTCCCCTTAGGAATAAACTAGGAGAAGGGAGAGTGGGAAAAGAATGTCCCATTTAGGTAGGAAGTTAGTAACTGTAGTTCAAGAAGATCTAAGCTTGGCTGCCTCATATACTCATGAAGACTTAAGGAGTCCAAACTGGGGAGAATCAATGGAATGGTTCCAGTCTGAGTCAACTCCAAGTCCAACGGAAACTAAAAGGCAGATGTCTCTGCTCATGAGGTTAAGAAAAAATAGTCTTTCTTGCTAAGCCTCGTATTCCATTCAAGGCTTGGATGAGCTGGATGAGGCCCACCCACAGTGGAGTGGGAAATCTGCTTTGGCTAGTGTACACATTCAAACTTTAGCCTCCTCCAGAGGAACCCTCACAGACACAAGCACAGCTAATGTTTCACCAAGTATCTGATCACACAATGGCCCTATCACATTGACATATAAACCTGACTATGTTAGAGAGGTGGGGCTTGCTCTAGGAATGTGTGGTTGTTTTACCATTCAAGACCAGATCTGCACCATACAGAATATTGCTAAAGAACAAAACCCCACATGGTTGTGTCCATAGAAGCAAGGAGTGCTTTGGACAGTATTCAACACCTTACTATTATAAAACCATGCAACAAAATGAGAATAGAAAAGAGGGCTCTCGAATTCATAAAGGGCACCCATTAAAAACACAGGGTCAGCTTCATACTTCAAGGTGAAAAGTTCCCCATATTATCTGGGACATGACATGGATGTCTGCTGGTACCATGAATGTTTACCATTGTGCTCAAGGCTCTGGGCAAGACTGCCCCAGTCCCACGGGGGCATTGAACTGGGATCAGAAGACCTGGAAGAGAGAAATGGGGGATGGGGCATGAAGAACGGGTGGCTTGTCTATAGTCTGATCAAACCACCGATTTTAATTTTTTAAATTCACACAGGGGTTATATATACATAGAGGCAGGATGTGGGGAAGGGGATGACGCAGGAGCGTAGGTGTTCTCAGGGGGAGTACAGATATCTTCCAGAAAAAGAGTGTTGGCTGGGTGAAGAAGCAGGGAACAGGTCACTATGACTCTGTCTATGATTCATTTGTACTTATCTAAGCTGGCACTTTCCACCAAGGCTACCTATCCACAAGACCTATGACTACTAGTTCTTATCCAGGCTGGTACATTTCCACCAAGGCAAGATCTTATAGCTATCTGTTTTAGGGTCAGTGTTTTTTCCACAGAGACCAAGACTTTGTGTTAGCAAGCATGTAAGGCTGACTTAGGCCTACGGCTGATTTTAGGCCTTCAGTGTATAAGCAAGGTTGCTCCTGACACAAGACAATCAAGCAATAGACGAAAAAAAAAAAAAGACATCTAAGTTAGAAAGAAAAAAGGTAAAAGTAAAACATCTTTATTTTTAATAGCATGATATCCTACAGAATTCACTAAAATTATTAGAGTTTTTCAGTTCGGCAAAGTTACAAGATAAAAAGCAACATAGAAAAAAACAATTGTTTCTATTTACCTATGATTAACAACCTAAAAATAAAGCTGAGGAAACTATTTTTGTCACTTAAAATGGCAGCGGCTAGAAGGGTATCCCACTGCTGTCTCCTGGTTTATGCAACGTTAGGGTACAGAGACCTAGTCAGGATGATAGTGTGAGTGTCCCCATCAAGGTCATGAGATGACAACTCCCAACAGGCAGAACGTCCAGAAATTGATGACTAGTCCCCTGATAGCCACCATTTCATGGTTCTTACTGGGAAATGTCCAATTCAGATCATACACTTTTCACTCAGATTCCCAGAAGTAAAGAGCCACCCATTGGTGGAATTCAGAATCCAGCATACTTCCTATCCCCTAGTTTCCTACCTGAAGAACCTTAGCAATTCAAATACACTTTTTTTGTGCCTGTAACAAGAAAACGTCCATTTGAGAGACATGTACCCATTGGTATGATTGACATCAAGCTCATTCCACATTTACTTTTGGTGGTTTTTCCATCCCTAAATGTACTTTCTGACAGAAACAAAGACAAAGGAGGAGCATTTATTTTGGTCCTGGGTTTCAGAGAAGGTTTCCATTCACTGTGGTTAAGAAGGCATGGCTGAGAGATCACTTCCTTTCTTGGAGTTCAGGGTAAGAGGGCTACTCATGTGTAGCCACCAAAAGCCATAGAAATCAGGCAGGGACCATGAGTGGAAATAACCTTCAGAGTTCCATCTCTAGTTCCATCACTTCCATTCTACTTCTGTCAGGTATAGTCACATCCCAAAAGCTTCACAGCCTTCAACATAGTGTCTCAGCTGGTCTGAAGGTTTAAGACATGAGCCTGTGAGGGAACAGTTCAAATTCAACCTACAACCACACAAACAAAAGTAGAAAGAGATTGAGTTTCTTTTAAAAACTCCCCTGTAAACTTGGAAGCAAAGGGCAATGGATGGATGTGAGCTTTCCTTGGATCTCGATGTTGATTTCAATCCCTGAAATAGTGAATCAAAATTCACTATTATATTATATTATATTATATTATATTATATTATATTATATTTTATATTATAGTGAAATAGTATTGGATTGAATTCGTAGTTAGTAGAGTGTGAATAGGGATGAATCTGGTCCTTTCTAGATAGTGAATATGCTGGTTGGAGTTTGTCAGCCTGACAGAAGAAGTTCGGGATATCTGAGAAGAGGGAACCTCAATTGAGAAAATGCCTCCATCAGACTGACTTTAGCAGGCAAGTCTCTGGGGCATTTTCTTGACTGGTGATTTATATGCAGGAAGGCCCAGCCCACTGTGGGTGGTGCCATCCCTTGCTAAGTGGTCCTGGGGTATGAAAGAAAGCAGGATCAGTAAACAATGAGGAACAAGCCAGTTACTCCATGGCCTCTACTTCAGTTCCTACCTCCAGGTTCCTGCCTCGAGATCCTCTCGTGACTTCCCCACAGGATGGACTGGGATTGGAATGTGTTAACCTTTCCTTCCCAAGTTGCTTTTGAGCATGGTGTTTTGTTACAACAACAGGAAGCAAAATAGGACAGTGAAAGCGTCAGAAATGTGGTTCCAATTCTGAGAAGAAAGTACAGGGCATAATTATCCAAGGTCATGTGCAATCAAATGAGCGAGCTAGGACTCCACCTGCACCTGTATGGACAGAACTCACCTGCTTACCTCAAACAGATTTTACATCACAGCTAGTACAGCATAGTATCCAGTATGACATAATTATCTAAAAATTATTTTAAAGCATTTCCTCGGCCAACTGAGACATGAAGAGGACAGCAAGCATTCCTTTTATAAATTCAACATGAGGATGCTTAGCATAGTCACTTGCCCCTAGAGGCCACATCTGGCAGAGGCTGCATGAGATTGGTATGCCATGAGGCCACGCTTGAGAATTTTCTGTTTTAATGTAGGCCACCTTCTGACAAATGAATTAAGGCATGTCGTAGGAGCGTGTCGCTGGAGGCTGGTACCGCATGCTTGCACCGGATTACTGCATAAGAGAAACACTAATGACTTTAGCATGTGCCCTGTTCAGAGTCAGGCAGAACCTACCTTACCCAACAGCACCTGTGACAGTGGCCATGGAAGTAGGTCAGTGAGCTTTTAAAGATAAATAGTCTTACATTTCCATATTGAACACTATGTAGGTCATTGCCTACCTAAGGACTCGGTTCATACTAAAGCTAAAATAATCAGAATTGTGTCTTTCTGATGTGCTCAGGGTTTTAGTGCCTGAGCAAATGGCTGCTGCACTAGAAGTGGGGGGCAGGATGCAGGGGTGGGCGTGGGAGAAAGACAAGAAGAAAAGATGTCCCCTATCAGCATTCAGGACTGATAAGCAGCGACCTCGGAAGGCACCACAGGACACCTGGATTAAAAGGGATGGCTAAACTTTTATAAGCAAGCATGAAACATATCCCTTTTATCATGGGCACCTTTGTCACCCCAGTTTCCATTTTCTCTGGCCAGCAAGGTAGCCTTTCATTGTCACGAGCAGCAAACTGAGTTTGGGGGGAGGGGTGTCTCGCTGAAATATAAACTGCATGTTCCATCCCATCGGCTGTTCTGGCAACAGGATTCGGAGTCTCTGCCGCAAATGTCTATCTGAATCCGGGGGAGGTGGGGTACGATCTTCCAACCATAGTTAGGACTCTGGCAATGAGGATACCAGATGTGATTGAGGACATTTCTATATCTGCTAATTAGCTTTTCTGTGATCTTGGGATCTCCTGCCTGCGTTCGTGAAAACATCCACATTAGAGAAAAGCCTTTGTGGGAAATGAAGAGAAGTGTGCCTTGGTGCTTTTATGGAGACATCTGGAGAGGTTCTTAAACATACACTATAAAGGAACCATATTTCCTAATCTTTAAAAGAAAAGTTGCATGGAGTGACCTTGGCGGTGTGACTGCATTTCTCCTGGCCTCCATTTCTTCATAAGTAAAACAAGATTTAGGCTGCCTAATATAACACATAGGGTATTCCCTGGGGACCCTCTGTTAAGAAACCCTGGAATGTTGGGATGCCAGCATAGGAATAGCCAAAACCTCCTGCTGAGGCAATGTGTAAAGCATCTCTGCCTCCAAGCAGAGCTGCCCAGGGCCTTGGCTCCCAGGAAGCAGTTTTTCACTGGTCATAATAACCATTTCTTATCTCTTAGGGGTAACCCAGCCTCTGCTTTCCCGTTGGATGTTCCTGAAGTTCGTAAGATACTTTGGGATCAGAGGTTCCTGAGTTTGTGTCCTGGCTCAGCCACTGGCTAGGCAAGACCTCTAGCAACTTATTTGACTTTCTGAGTGTCTTTAATTCTCTTTGTCTGTCAAATGGAATGAGAGCTTGGTAGGGTCTACTTAGTGGCTAGCTATAAAGGTTAACTGGAAACTTTCTAAGGATAGGGTAGAGAGTATGGAAATTTCTTCAATACATTTTAGTTTATACAACCATCTCAGAAGAGCCTGCAGGGATGCATCTGGCACGTCTTTGCTTTGGTCCTACATGAAGATCATTGTTTTCAAGTATTTGCATGGCTTTGTGCAGAAAACCAGCAGAACCCATTTGGATGACTTTGGGGGTAGCAAACATCACGAAGAAAGTCTCTAGATTTCCTGTCATAGGAAAGGTTATGATGCATAGTTACACTAAATCCTGAAGCAAGAAAGCTGAGCAGTAATGAGAACCACACTAGGCCCGTGAGAGACCACCCCCAGGTCATCTTCATGACTGACGGGTCATCTTCATGACTGACAAAAGGTTGACTCCTTCAAATGTTGGGTGTCTGAATCCATTTTATGTTGCTATGAAGAAGTTGAGTACTTTAAGAAGAAAATTGGTTCATTTAGTTCTGGAAGTTCAAGAGCACTACACCAGAATCTCCTTGGCTCTGGTGAGAATGTCTGGAGGAGTGGTTGTACAGTCTTAGGGAGCGTGGATAAAAATGAAGAGCAGAGACTGGGGAGGAAGACTTTAAGGGACGTGCCAAGCTTGCTTATGACAACATACTCTTTTGAAAGCTTGCCTAGTCCTGTTGGGTTTTCATTAATTCCTTCTGTGGGCAAAGACTCTAATTGCTGTCCATGAGGTCCTACATCTCAAGAGTTCTACCACCCTAGTCTGCCATACTGGAGACAACGTTTACCATATAAAACTTGAACCTCTGAAGGACGAATCATGTCAAATCTTAACACTGGATACTTACAGAAAATAGTTCTGGGCTTTCAAGACACTCCCAGGTAAATGATTAGAGCAGGAATAGGAAACCATCTTACTCAAGAGGGTGGGGTTGGCTGAGGCCTTCAAGAAGATTATATCATGGCAGAGATGCCACCCACTCAAGCCTTACCTACTATCTTTCCTGTTTCTCTTCTGGATGCTGATCCTGGAAGACCAAAAAGAGTTCAGAAAACCTCCACTTGATGGAGGTAAGACTGGAGACTCATAGGAAAGGAAGCAGGCAGGATTGGGCGGTGCTGAGGTAACTTGGTCTATGGGACTAAATCTATATTTTATGATGCACAATATGTCAGATTTCTGAGCCCTGCTTTGGCCCCAGCACTGATCCACTGAAGGACATTTTAAAAAAAAAAGCCACATGTCATTCTCCCAAAACACTAAAGAACAACATCTTAGAAGATAAATTTTGCATTGTTGATTCTAGTCACAGGCATGAAGCAGGTTTTAAGTTCTGACTTGTATGAAGGTAGAACATGGAACAGTGGAGAGGTATATCGTCCACAGATACAAGCATCATTAAAGGGGTGATTTGCACACTGCCTGCTTCTTCTTGGACAAGTTTGCAGTCCTTGTCTCAGCAGAATGACGAGAACCCTAGGTGTAGACGGTTTTATTGTCCTTGTTATTTCGGGTAGATGGTTTTTTAAGCAGCAATTTACAGAGGTTGTACTAAAAAAATACGGAGGTTGGAGAGAGTATATAAAAATTTCAAATATTATTAAAGAATGATAGTTTCATACTAGGAAAAGGAAAATCTCCAGTCAGCTACTAAGCAAGCACTGGTCATTTTAATATTAATATATATTAGCGGGAACTCAGGAAAACACCCAAACTTCATAGCTGAGCTAAGCCTGGCCACAGAGAGAGCAGGAATTATGTCAGGAAACTGAGCATAACTGAAGTTATAGATTTCTTTCTTTTTTTCTTTTCTTTCTTTCTTTGTTTCTTTTTCTGTTTGTTTGGAAACGCAAAGAACATTTCATTTAAATTTGAGAAAAGAGTCACAGGGCAAACAAGGTATAAATCCTAGCAGTTGCCAGGAAGACAGAGATGGATCAGAAGAAGAGATAGCCCTGACTTTTTGAGTTGGGGATCTAAGAAAGCAGGTAGGTTAGCAATGTTCCGCAGATGTATCTGGGAGTGGGTAGGTCTTCAGAGAAAAAAGAGACAGCCAATGCAAGCACCATGAGGCTTTGGCATGTATTCAAAGAGAACGGAAGAAAAGGAAATGTCAACTCTTTTGAGCTAGACCTCAGAAAAGCAGGCAGGCTTAGCAGTGAGACAGTGGGCAACTTTGACCCTCATACTCACCATATGAGCTGTAACTTCAACCTTGTACCCAACACGGTTCCTTTCTTTGACAAAGACATAGACCATCATGCTTCAGAGACAAACATATGGCTTCAGGAGACATGACTCTGGGTGAACAACCCAACTCCAGTGTTAGCTAGCCCCATCACCTTGAACAACCCAGCTCCAGTGTTAGCTAGCCCCATCACCTTGAACAAGAAACTTCATCTCTTTAAGCTTCTTCTCCTCACTCTATGGAATAGAGGCCAAATGATCCTCTTCCTTTGCAGATGTCTTATGGGTCTTAGACAAGATGGGGGATTCCTAAAACACAAATAGACTTTGAACCAGTGGCCCCACAAAGCTAAACCTTGGCACACATGGCTGTATAGTTTCCTCCAAGACTGTCTCCTTATGCCAGTCTCCTTATGACAAACAACTCAAAATAGCTTCAGGAAGTCCCTGAAGCTGACAAAATTCATTAGGACCATCCCTTTACAGAATAAACAATAGATAGCTGAGAGTTATTCTCAGACAAGTGAAGCTGCCAAAAATTCTGTTTAGACCAGACCACTTGCTTGAAAGAAGCAGAAACCAGCAAAGCTTCCTAGAAGAGGTTCATGTCAACCAAGTCACTTGGAAAGGATACATACCAACCTATTGAGCTGATCATGGGCTGTGCAGTGTTCCCAGCTATGTGAGCTGTCTCCTGTGCCAGGGTGGGCCTTGTTGATATAGCTGTCTTTGAGTCACTTCTGCTCCTGTAAGTAACCCTTCACCTATATTTTCTATAAGTAACCCCAATAAAACTACTGCTTCACCAAGTTGGACTTTGGTGATATCCTTACTCTGGTTTTTGGGTCCCTGTCTGGGGTCAGTATCTTTGTGTGTTATGTCTCTTCAGGAGAAAGCCTCCTCACTCAAGCACACAGCTGCCTTCTCCTGATCTCAGTCTTGGAGATGCTTCAGTGTCTGGTGGTGTTGGAAAGATGGAAGGGAAGGCATCTTGAGGCCCTTACCCCCCAATTTGGAAGGGAGAAACAATCATACGAATGGCCAGGAAGCAAATGTTAAGCACAAAATGAATAGCAAAGAAAATTATCTCAGGCTTAAAGCTACAGAGGCTCAAGGTCTGGGAGGTCCAGGACAATTGCTAAAACTCAGATTCAACTCTGGCTGCATGGGAGCATCATCTGAGACATAAACTCAGTGCCAAGGTCTGGATCCAACTCCCAGATACTAAGTTGAGTCAGAGTATCTTTGTTTTTGGCGCTCTCTTACTTGATCCACCATGCTGGAGGAGCAAGTTCCCAAAGCAAGGCTCATTCCCTCTACCATATGAACAATGCTTGCTCATTCCCAAGTACTTACCTGCATGGTTTCAGGGGACCAGTCAGGTGTGAAAAGGTAAGTCTGTGCTTTGGCCTGGCAGTGATGGTTTTCTTCCAAAGAATTCTGGATCAGAGTTGTTGGTGGCCACCAATGCTATTATATTCACCATTGTGCCGATTCCTCACAAAAACAGGTACACAGGACAATGGAGGTCTGTGTCTTGCATGTATGTGTAACTTGAGGTGCCCTCTCAAACAAATCACATAAAATTACAAACAAAATGTACAGCCTTCATTAGCTTCAGAATGAACTGGGCCCTGTGAAGGGGGTGTCACAAATATTTAAACTTTCTCTAAGTTACGTGAGGCACCTGAATCCCACAGCCAATAAGGCCAGGTCTGGTGTTAGAACCTGTCTCTAACTTTATCATTTCTTAATCACTTTCTAGAAACCCTGCTGTAAGCTCAATTATGAGTCATTAAAATGTTTTTACTTAATGTCTGTCCCACAGTGCAGATTAAATTTGGCTGAACCCTGAGTGGTAGTCTGTTTCCATTCCTAGGTACTGCCCCTAAGTAGTTCCCATATACTGGGATAGGAGTCGAAATCTACAGAGCACAACACTCACACCAGAGGGTGAGACCGCCCTTAACAGTCCCTGGGCATACTTCCAAAATATGCAAGGGGAAACCTCCAGGGTGCCTTACTGTCTGCCTCTAGCCAAACTGAGGTCTGGCTCCACCAGAAAAATGTGCTGAAAATTAGAAGCAGGAAAGTAGAAATAAGTCCTTTTAGAGAAGCAGGGAGTTGAAGACATTACCCCTATGAGCAGAGGGCGTTTGACGCCAGCAGGGAGCCCTCTTGGGGGTTAATGGATGGGGAGAAAGACAGCTGGGAAGAGACTGGGGAACAGACCAGGAGAAGCACCAAAGAGCATTCTTATTCTGGGAACTCACATCAACCCAGAGGCTGAGGAGCCTAGTGAGCTCCCAGCCCCCTCGCCTCAGCATTCCGGATAGGTCAGCATCCTTTGTGTTCCCTAGGATGGCCCTGTCGCCTCAGCATTTCAGCATTCCCTAGGATAGAAGATTTTGCTTTGTCATAGATCAGGGCTCATCACCCAGCTCTGAGGGCCACATCCATAGTGTGGTTTCAGACAAAGCTCCCTGTCTCTTTTGTACCAAATTTTTCATCAGAGAGAGAGAAAAAAAAAGAGAGAGAAAGAGAGAGAGAGAGAGTGAGAGTGAGAG
Organism: Grammomys surdaster; assembly: GCF_004785775.1. NCBI lineage: Eukaryota > Metazoa > Chordata > Mammalia > Rodentia > Muridae > Grammomys > Grammomys surdaster. The sequence continues at coordinate 8,771,523 of NW_021604696.1, read as the reverse complement.
AGAGAGAGAGAGAGAGAGAGAGAGAGAGAGAGAGAGAGAGGGAAAATATCTATGGTCCCCTTCCAAGGTAGCTGTGGTGATTACAGCCTAAGTATGCAAAAAATCTGGACACAGATTAAAATCTCTGTAACTCAGAGTTTTATTCAGAATTAGGTTGATTTTTTTTTTAAATTATGAAACTTTATTTAGTTCTCAAAAAGGGAGGAACAATACTACAGACTCTCACAGGGACAGACCCAGAGAACCTCAGGGCAAAATTGAATACCTGCATACCCCCACGATACTACAAATCTTCATACAGGTGGTCAGTGATCTTAAAAGTGTGTTGGAAACCAGCCGTGAGGATGCTCAGAGCTCACAAGATCTGGCAGGACTCTGTTAACAAGAGATCACTTACCAGACTCCACCCTGCTAACTGTTAGTAAGGAATGGATACCCACATGGGCTTGATCAGGATGTTCAGTTCCTGTGCCAAGCTACACGAGGCGAGGAAAGACAGAGAGGTTGTGGAGACCTTCTGTCAAAAGAGAAGGATTGTCTTGTGTATCTCAAGTGGTACTGATGAGAGACTCTGGAGGAAGCCTGGAAAGCTGGCTTCTAGACCAGGTTCTGTGGTTGCCCACATGTGTAAACAGAACTGCTACTCCATTTACTTGGGTCCGAGGAGTCTCATTGGCCAAATGGACAGTGGCCTGAACCATTTCAAGGCCATGTATCCTAACCTATAAAGGATATCTAAAAAGAAAAAAAAACTGACTTTGGTTTTATTATCAATCTATAAATAGAGTCAGTGAGTAGAAAGAACAAGATCAGCTAGATGTTTGCGGGAGACCCAGTGAAGTTTTAGGGATTACTCTATTTACATGAGAAAACTGTCCCTGGTTCCTTCTTAGTCTTTCAAGGGCTTTAGAACAGTTGTTCAGAGTCTTACCCACTGTGGTGACCCCCACACCGCCACCTGAGACCTTCTGATGCATACTGACTATCTGTCTGTGACTATCGCTCCCCAGAACAAAGAACCAGAGACACCTGGAAAAATGTCAGGGACAGACAAGATGGAACTGGATCACCTTGCAATGCCAAAACGGAAGTATTGGAAAAGTTACCAGGGCATGCTCCATGGACTCAAAGGACAGAAGCCATCTGTAAAGTTTGCCACTGACCAAATCTGGAGCAATCTGAGCACCAAAATAAACCATGACATTAATGAATTTTATTCCATTAAAAATAACACGAATCCTGCATCCACATCTGTGCACATGTTAAACCCCATTTTGCAGCACAGCCTGACTTTCCAGTGAACATGGAATACATGTAAACATATGGGAAGATGGGAAATCCTTTCTCGAAGCAGAATGACAACAAATATGGATTGTGGAGTTGAGGTGGTTGATCTTGGATGTCAACTTGAGTGCATCTGGAATGAACTAAAATCCAGGCGTCCCTCAAGCACCCCTGTGAGGGAGTTTCTTAACCAGATTATCTAAAGCAAGAAGACCGACGCTTAATCTGGGCCACACTTTCTGGTGGCAGCCTGCATAAAAAGACATGAGAGAAGGAAGCTTTGCTTTTTGCCTGCTCGCCCTTAAGCCCTTAAGCAAGTTCATCTATGCTGTTGCTAAGGCATCCCTTCATCAGGATCAGAGCCAACTTCTTCAGGATTCTCATGTAGATGGAAGGTTGGCAGCCCTCCAGGAATCCTCTTGCACTCTAGTACATGATGGGCTGCTGGGACACCCAGCCTCATGGACTGAGTAACTGTAGCTTCTCAGCCTCGTAGTATAAAACAGCCAAGGCTGAAGGACCCAGACAGCTTCCCGTGAAACAGTCTAATAAAACCACTTTGACATAGAAGTGTATTTGTTCTGTCCTTTGGAGAACACCGAGTAACACATGGGGTTTTGAAAATCGCAGTTTGGCAACCAGCATGGTGAGTGACTATTGGGTTAGTTTAAGAGTCATTAATTTCAAGGAACTGGCTTTGCCCAAGTAATTGCAATGGGAAAAATAGGTAAATTTAATGCATTAAGGTTTGTTAGCCTTTATCTTTATCAAATGATCAAATTAATATTAACAATGTGAGAGAAGCTGTCACTGAGGACAGTGCCAGCCTCAATCCCTGGACACAGTCATCGTGTTGTGGCAGACAGACACTTGAGGCATGGCAGTGATCCCTAGCCTCTGGTTTTCCTTATCTTGTGTGACACCTTTTAAAGCATGGACAGGACTCTGACTTTCTCCTCTCTAACTGGAGGTTTATAGCTACATACACACCATGCATGACTCTGGTACGATATCTGTCTGTAGTACCATCTTGCTGGGGGTCTCTCACTCCCTTGCTGGTTTTGAATAGTCAAGTTACCATGTGTGTGTTGCCTACACTGAGAGGGATGGATGGAGACCTCTAGCTACTGAAGGCAGCCTCCAGTATATAGCTGACAGCTATAAGGACTGAACTCTATCCAGACAGACAGATTTCTTCCCAGTCAAGCCTCAGATGAAACCTTGACCCTGGCTGATAACTTGACTCCAGCCTTCTGCAACCCTATGTAGAAAGCTCAGCGAGGCATGGCCAGACTCCTCATATCATACAAGCTACGGAAGACTAGATAGATCTCTTAAGTTGTTGGATCTGTAGTCACCCTTGGAGCTGTCTTTAAATGTATGGTAATCTCCTTATCCGTGAGAGATGCATTCTGAAGTTCATAGAAATTGTTATACCTACATTTTGCCCTGAAAAGACTCAGCAAAAATAGAACTCTACAATGTGCTTAGAGAGATAGAAAGTCTTTGTGACAAATTTTAAGTCTAGATAAAGAATATATAGGAGTGATAACTCTGACACATTGAGAACAAAGCTCTACTTCCTGATCACAGGATGCTCTATTGTCTGGAACACCGTCACTACCCTTACCCATGTACCATGGTTGCAGAAACACCAAAAGATGAGGAATCCAGCTCTCTCTTCCGGCATCTCTCCACGAATGATCATCAAGCCCGACTTCAGAATAACTAACTCGATCACAGTGTTTGGTTATTCATTTCGCGTGGGTGCCGCTTCTCTTCATTTAGAGGGGGAGCACAATGTATTTTCAGCATGCCATTTCCTATGTTTTCTTGTAATTCAGAGGCAAGTTCACCTTTTTTTCCATTCTGTCTTTTAACATTTGGAATTTGCACTTGGCTGTTCATGCCCATGATTCATTTGTACTAATGTGTGGTGGGTTAAAAAGTCAGGTGCGGTGTGCTGGGTAGGCTGGAGCAACCCACTGTCTGTCGCATTTTCCAGGAGAAGCATGCATTCATTGTTTTGATATGCATGAATCATATAAAAAGTGAGTTAGCTTTTAGAGGAACTAGGCCACTGGATGCGATGGCCTGTAATTATGGTGAAGATTTGGACAACCTATTAGCATAAATCCCCCAAAGAATGTCATCTAAGAGATGTGCTTTGGACAGTCCCCAAACCCTAACCAGGGTATTATGCAAATTTTGCCTTGAGGACTGTGGAGCCCGTTCTAATATTAAAATCATGTTGACAGGATGATGGGCACTGGATAAACCACTGAGGTGCCATAGTCCAAGCGAAAAGCACTTTGTTGATGGGATGGGGTCTAAGCAGAGAAGTACGAGGCTCTTACAGAGGACCTTCTGTCCTTCACTGAAGGATATCTTAGGAAGGGAAAGTCCAGGGAGCCAAGCGGTCCAGATTTGGCATAAATGAGATGGCCTGTGCCTTGTGTGGGTCTCATCTTTTTTCCCATGAGGAAAACAAGACTTGTAGAGTCTGGGCTGTCTCTGTGATGTAGAGTTCAGCAGCACTCTGTTAAGTGTACGCCAACCGAGTTGCATTCGGGATGTTGGACCCCTGGGACCCTGAGAAGTAGCTTTTGGCCTCTCAATCCATTTGCGAGCCAATAGTCCGCAGTGTTTTTATCATGGAAATAATTCTTTCATACCAACTTGGGTTTTCTGCTAACACCCTGGAAGGCACTTCGTTTCTGTTCCTGGACAGATGATGGCATTGTGGTGCTTCTACAGGAAACAAATCGCCAGCAGTATCTTCTGTTCTTTGATGGACTCAGATACTGTGGGAGAGCCTAAGGTTTGGACTGTTGCTTTTACGGTCCTAGATGAAACCGATGAATGGTGTAATCTCCCTGTTTCCTAAAAGAGAGATAACTGAAATCTTGCATTTAAACTAAAAAGTGTTCTCACCTCATTGAAATTCAGACCTGAGCTCCTCCGCAGCCTCCCACTGGCCAATCCCCCCCAAGCTCCTTCTGGAATTCTAGAAGCAGCCATCTCTGGAGAGAAGTTTTCCATCTGTCTCCTTATGATACTAAGCTGTTAGTGAGGTTTCGTTACATCTCCCATTTTATGTTAAGCTGTGATTTTTTCCCCCTTCTTTGCTGGATATCAAGAATTCCGTATAAAAATAGGATTGGCATCTATTGCTGCAGACTGACTCCCTTGACAGCGTATTCTGGAGGAGGCTTATACTGACTCTCAAACTGTTTGCATGCTAAGCTTGTCCTGAATATTGGCTCTGGTTATTGATGCTAATGTTATCTTTTGTCAGATGGTGTGTGCCCGTGTGCAAGTGAGTGTGCGTGTGTCTGTGTTTTCATATGCATGCACATATATGTGTGTGGTATGTGTGTCTATGTGTATGCTTATGCACATGTATGTGTGCATGTGTGTGCTTGCTTAAAGGCAAGGCTAGGAAACACGTGTTTGAATCCTGTACGTGCATGTGGGGCTGTGGGTGTTTATTCCTCAAGGCAGGAAGGTGACAGCAGAGAGCATATCTTGTCAATTCACTGTGGCCTTGTGCTCAGGGCAGAGCTGAAGTTTCTGAATAGATGAATTTTGACACATTGTTATTTAAAACAAAAAGACACATAAACAAGCAAAGTAGCAGACAAAACAACTACTATTCAATACTACCCCCTCCTGGTCCCCCAGGGCAAGCTTTGTAGCGCCCATGCTGCCTTAACCAGAGTGAGACTTCCAGACTCAAGCCGGGAGGAGAGCTGGGCTTTCCAGCTAACTTTCCTGTCTCCTTCAAGGCTAGGCTTCTGCTCACTAACATTCTGGTGTGTGTGTGGGGGGGGGGGAGCAGGGAATCCTGGCATTCTGTCCTGTTGAGACCACAACTGAGAGCGGCACCCATGGAGCAGGAGGGTAGGCTGGGCACTCAAGTGACAGCCAGGATGCTCTGTGGTTAGGCACAGCACTAGAGCCCTGCACCAACATTCCTCTAGTTAGTAACATTGTTTTTCAGTCTCTGCAGGAGCCTGGAGCCTGGGCAGTCACACCCTGGTGTCCACAGGGCTGGTAAAGGTACCTAGAGGGATGCTTCTGCCATGGCAACAGGGCTTGGTCATTTCCCGCTCTTCAGAAATAACCACCAGACACAGAAAGGGAAAGATCAGTGGCTCTTAAACCATGATTAAAGTATCACTTTTGACAATGAAACTAGATTATCCCCTAAAACCCTTGCTTGCAATAGTAGCAATGAATGCTGTTGTTTGCTGGAATGCCCAAATGGTAATCCCAGGATCTCCCCACAGTTGTTCATTTGCTCTGCTCCTTTGGAATAAACAGACTTATCTTTCTTGTCATACAACACTGTCTCTAATTTAATGGAGATGTTACTAAGATAAAATCTCTATTCAATTCCATATTGTACCATATTAACACACACAATTAGTAATGCCTTCTCCATTATGGAGAGAGATGACGGCTGCTTTTAAGCTAAATTACCTTTATCGTGGCAGCACGTGAAGAAAGCTACAAATATTTACCCAAGTGTATGTTAATTCTTATTTAATTTCAACGCTGCTTTTATCAATCAAATTAGCCAATGAATTTTATTAAAGGGAATGTTATTACAGAGCAGACCTCCCCAAACTGGATTCCATCTGCTTTTATTTATGTAATTTTGATGGTTTCATTTTCTCTTTCATTTCATTTCTAATTAAGAAGAACACGTGGAAAATTGAACAGTTGGGTCTAATTTTGGCAGTATTTAGAATAATTAGAACTCCGTTCTTGTTAATATAAAGATTGTCAGTATTGTAACTGCAGGGTCCAAGTTGTGCTTTTGAGCCCTGCTCCGCATGGCACCTTGCAAAGACTATCACCACCCAAAAAGGTGGTGAACAGGAGATTGCACACACCACCTCTACCTCCATTACCACCACTACCACCATCACCACCACCACCATCATCACAACTACCACCACCACCATCACAACTACCACCACCACCATCACAACCACCACCACTTACACCATCATCACCATTACCAAAACCGACTGGGGAAGCCAGGGAACTTTTTTTTGTTTTTGATTACTCAAGACAGGGTTTCTTTGTGTAGCCTTGGCTATCCTGAACTCACTGTGTGGCCCAGGCTGGCCTCAGACTCAGAGATCTGCCTGCTTCTGTGTCCTGAAGTGCTGGTATTAAAGGTATGTACCACTTCTGCCTGGCATCCCATCAACTTTTTAATGTTTAATTAAGTCTATGTATGAGTTCAATGCCCATGAAGGCCAAAGAGAATGCAGGCTTCCCTGAATCTGTTGTTACAGGCAGTTGTGAGCCACACACACGAGGGTGTTCCAACCCTTTGCAAGAGCAGTCTGCATTTCTTTAAACGTATCTGAGTGTTTTACCTGCATAGATGTCTCTGTACTATACGTATGCCTGGTGCTTAGAAAGGCCCAAAGAGAATGTTCCACCCCCTGGAACTGGAGTTACAACAGTTGTGAGCAACAACACGGTTGCTGGGAATCAAGCCCAGACCTCTGGAAGAAGAGCCAATACTCTTAGCCACCAAGCCATCTCTCCAGTCCCTGATCATAGATTTTTACAATACAACTTGTAGTCTGAGGGGATCAGGGACAACCACAGGAACCATTGTTAGCCAGGGTCAATCTTCCCCAAGAAATACAGAAACCTTGCTTCTACCAGGTCTCTGGAATTCTCTAAAAGTGACTCACACACTTAATTACTTTATGTAAATGAGAAAGATTGAAATCAAGGAAACCTCTTGTTTTAAGAAATTGCTAGACTTTCTCAGGCTCAGACCTTCCAGAACTCTACTTTCTGGATCTTGATCTAGGTAAACCCTACTACATACAGTAACAGCGTCTGTGGGGATTAGTATTACTAGGGTCATTGGGAGTGTTAGAATTTGGCATATGATAAGTTTTTTTTTCTAACCCCTGGAAACTTGCAGGGAGGCAAGATTTATGCTCACACTTCATTACTTCTAGAAAGGAAGCCAGAGAAACTTGAGAGATATTGCCTGGTGTACTCAGTAGGCAGGTCACCCTTATACCTGCCTATTGGAGTTCTCAGCAACCGTAATGTTGCAGTATCCATGCAGGCAGTAAAGTGTACCCCATACTTTGGGCTGTCTGGGAACTTCCGCACATTGATCTGATGGGAGTTGTGCAGAGCCGAGAGACAGTGGGTGGGGTAGGCTACTCCTTCAGTTCACCCCTGCCTTGCCAGATATGACACTGAGAGCCACATTCTTAAAAAGACCCAGATTCATAATCCAGCAGAATCCAACACCATGCAAGATTTCCTTACCCTGCTCAGAGCAGCATGTGTTTCTTACTAATCATTCCTTCCTGAGTTTGCCACTGACCATTTTCTGACTGCAGTTGACCACAGGGTGACTGGAGCCTTTGAGAGCAAAACCATGGACAAGCAGGAACTACTGTAGTTGAAAACACTACCTTGTGAGGACTATCGGGGTTACTTTTTTAGATTGGGATTTGAGTTCTTTTTTTATTCTTTTCCAGCCAAACACATCTGAATATATTGGGGAGAGAAAGATGAGGAAATGTCTGTGGCTGAAAAGAAATGATATACAGCTCCAAAAATCCAAATGGGCCACCTCGGAAACTCTGCTTCTTACTCAGGGGCTCGAGACGTTTATAATTTAGGATCCTCAGAGCAGCCAGGGTTGTATTTTATCAAATCGGAAACAAATCACTTGAATTTGGTCCATAGGGACTGATAGTACAGACGTACCTCACTTGTCGCAGAGGCAGCACCGCTCCCACTGAGTGGTGCCAGCTACCCGAGAGCTGGCGTTGCAGACATTGCTTGTGGAGCAGTCCTAAATGACTTCATGTCTCAAAGCCTTACTTTCCCTCAAACCAGCACTTCACAGCCCTAAATGTGGAAGCTGGCAACTTATGCTTAATCTCGGTGGAGACCATGTGTTCAAGGGAGATCCCAGCACTTCGAAATGGCTTGTAGCACTGACATCCTCAGAGATCTAAATCAGCTTATCAGTAGTAAACATATTAATTTGACCCCAAGGGGAAAGAAGGCGAGAACGAATCAGCTAGAGCAAGCCATTTATATCCTTCGTTTCTGAAGATGAATTCTCCATTTATTTTCATCATGCAATCAGTCACTTGCCAAATACCTCCAAAATCTCATTTTCTGTCTCTATAGCCTATTTGCCACCTTCCTTTGATGTGCCCTGTTTTTAGGAAGTAGAGATGGTTTGAAATTACAACTCAGATAGGAAGGGAAAAAAAATCAGTCTTCTTAGAATTAGCAACTGTAACCGGCTTATTTGCAATCAACATATACTTAATGTCTTATTACCCTAATGGAAGTTGTTATGCTAAGTGATGATAAAATTGGCATTATTAAGTGCTGAAACCTTTTACCTTCCGTTTGTCGCCCGCCCCTCCACCCGGCTCGAATCTACCTAAATTCATCCCTAATGAGAGAAGCTAGATGGAGCTGCTCAAAGCACTTAAGCCAATCAAGGAAATACCCACAGCTTTTACCCACGTAAGCACAGATGCTGGCCTCCAACTTGAGAGGCAGAGGCAGGTGGACCGTGGGAAAAGCTTCCAACATGTAAGTGTGCGCTGCATGTCGTTAGCGTGCCTTTAAGATACTCCTATTTGCGCCCAAGCTGCTGTTTCCTATTGACCTGTGATTACCAGATTTTGTATCAAAGAAGAGATTATCTGGCAGAAAGAAAGATCAGGCATCAGGCAAGTGATGAGGGACCTTGGAACCACGCTGAAGGGCAGCTTGGCCTAGATACTGGAGGAAACTCAGAAACACTGGTCCTGTACATGTATGAGGCGCTTCAACAACAGAGATCAATAAACTGAAGGGAAAATAAGAGAGAATGGATTTCTAGTTAGATTAGAGCCAACTCCGGCTTGCCTGCGGAAACCTCTCATGACATCGTGGTGCCCGCAGCAGTAAGATTGATAAGGCAGATGTGAACATGCTCTCGTGGCTTAATGCACAACAAGCTACTGGTGATGCGGACGCTCGGGTGAGCTTTTGTCTCAGGTCACGACGTACTCTAATGACGGAGCATCGTGCCTGGAATCACACCTCTCGCAGACTGTTAGCTTGCAGTGTGTGGTTACTTTGCTCACTTTAACACTTTATCCTTCTTGGCACAGAGCCTAGAAGGAGTACAACAAATGCCTGTTGGGAAGGTGCCTGCCGGCTTCTCTCACTAGGGTTTGTAAGAGAGGGCTCGAGAAAGCCCACGGTTTGTTGCTTCCTGTTTCCGGCATCCCTCTACCGGCGTCCTGCCGCCTCACAAGTTCAGTTTGAAAATGCTGGGTCAGTTGTCTTCTTCATCTGCTGCTCTCCCATCTTATTAATAAGCAATTCTATCCTTTCTGATTGCGGGATCATTTTCAGCTGGTCTACCTGACCTGAGCCTCTCGCTATGCAGCCACAACAGCCTCCCTCACAGGGCTTCCCCACCTCCGCAGTGTAACCAACGGTGCGGTGTGGGTTCGAGAAACCCCAAGTATATCTCCAACCACTGGGTCTCTGCTCAGGCAACGGCCAATGTTCCTCTACACAGGAACGAAGAGTGGTGTCCCAGCAGCCACCAGACACTTGGTGTTATACAGTTCAAAGTCAACTTGTCAGTCTTGCTTTCCCTACCTGCATAGAATTTTCTTCCTAGCTACTATTTGAGACTGAGGATGTTTTGATGTAGAATGTTTTTAAACATGAAGGTTTCACTCTTATTCAGGCTTGGAGAAGGCAAGATCAGAAACTGATCAACCATCAAAAGGATCCTCAAAGGGGGAAATGCCACCCAGAGCCACAGGTGACAAACCAGCACGTCTCAGAAAGTACAGAGAAGAAGGAAAGTGTGAGCCAAGGGGATTTTGTTGTTGTTTTGCTGAGCTTGGCCTTTTATTGAGACTGAATCCCCTCAGACAATCACCCTCTGTGTGTATATTCTCAGCATCCCCAGGTGGGGTGAGTGTGCTCTGGTGACCAGACAGGCATAAGTGAGGACCACTGTCTTTTAAAAGGACATGGCAAGTGAGAGTGTCTTTGTGGAGATGCTGAGAGCTGGGGTCCAGCACGAGGACATGGGTGGTATCTTCCCAGGAGCAGCTCAGGAATGTGAAGGCATGACCCATATCTTCAGCATCTCTTCCTTCATGCCTGCTGGTCCCTCCTTTGGCTCCTCTGCCAGACTATGATTCTTCCTTTGGTGGGGGAGTGGTCAGAGACCCTTTCTAGTGCTGGGAGCATCTGCTCTGGGTTGGGGCATATGCCCCGTGAGTCTTGAGACTTATTTCCTTCCCTGGAAGTTGGGACCCTAATCCCTCATGGGGAGGGCTGTGGCTGTGATGCAGAGCTGGTACATTGCTGGAATTGACTGGGGTGGGGCCTGAGCAACTGAAAGGCTAGGAACTGCCTGGCTGTCTTCTTTGTCCTAGCTGCTATGTCTCAAATACGGATGAACTCTGTGTAGGTAAAGTTGCCTTTCTTATCAAGGGGTGCCTTGTAGTACATCTTACCCCCTCCTTGTGCAGGAATCTGTTGCCCATGGTAACAAGTGGCTCTTTTAGGACAGTCCTTATGGATGAAACCTGAGGCCTTCCTCATCAAAACAGGGGGAGGTGTTGTGGATGATGTCCCCGAGTGCACGTGCTGCTCAGTTTGTCCGTATAAAAAGTAACATGGAGAGGTTGTTGGCCTGAGGCCTCACTAATCATGCCCTCCAGCTGCTCCTCCACTGTGTTCTTCCCTAGAGAGGTCAGCACGTACATGTCCTCCTTGTCAGCGAAGCTGCCACAGTTCTGGTCAATCATGTTGAAGCCTCTTTAAACTCTTGGATCTAGGACTGGTCAAATACTGTGAAGACACTGGACAAAGCCCACTGAGGTCTCTCTCTCTCTCTTTTTTTTTTTTTATTTTTTGTGGCCTTGGTCTTGGTTGGCTTGCTGAACATTTTGGCTTCAGGTGGGTGGGTCTTCCTTAGTGCCAAGAAGATGATAGAGAGTGTGGGATCTGTCATCGTGGCTCGGAAGCCAGAGGTTTATGACGGTGATTTTTCGGATGGGAGAAATGGGTGAGATAAAAACAGGCTCGGATTTGAGCTGTTTGAGTGATTTTTTTCAGTGAGTAGAGGTTCTTGTTGGCTGCCTGACTCCTGGCTCTGGATGAAGGGGCAGTGCGGTCGAACATGAGAGACTGACTAAGGATGAAGTTGTGGATGTGCCATCCCTTACAACATGTAAAAACATCAGGAGACACAGGGAGTGGGGCAACCATAGTTAATACAATGGCTTAAAGAAAAAAAAAGCCCAAATCATTAAGCTGTCCAGTAATGATTAAACCAGCAATTCGTACCCCATTGTCAGGATCTCCAACCCTAAGATCCATTCTAATATAAACTGCTCCTTCCAGTGCCAGACTTAATCTTGGTATCCAAGAAAGCATTCTGTTAGAGATTGGTTCAATCTGACAGGCTTTGCTCTCTGGAGAACGGCTGATCCTTACATTGAGATGTACCCCACGCCTCCATCTCTGGTCCTGACGGCCACGGGTGTCTGAAAACAGCTGTGGTCCATTTCCCTTACAATTGGCTATTAAGAGTCGAACCGGTCATCTGGTCGGCCGGTCGCCGCCATTTGCCAATTTATAATGCCGAAAATAGTCTTTCAAACTATTTTGTTGATTTTAATAGGCTTTTCTGTGTGACTGGACGCTGAATCCTGAGTGTAGCCATCATGCCCAGCCTCTGCTTATGTAAGAACACGACCAGGCCTGGAAAGGCATTTTCCAAACCGTAGATTTTTATTCCAGCTTTAGGATGACATAAATTCTGCCTGGTTACTCACGTCTACTTTATTCACATTTAGTCATTAGTCAGGTTTATTAAAAATGGTGGCCTCTCCGATGTGCCTTTATAGGTAAATGCGGCTTCCCTGCAGAAATCTTTTGAGGAGTATAGAAGACTATCTCACCTCTATTTTTCCTTAGAAAACACAGAGGAAAAATGAGAGTAAGAAACGCTGCCATTTCTTATATATTCTTAAATATCTTACTTTGACAGAGAAACATTTTATTTAGTCTTGTTAAACTGTTAGTTTATTGTACTTTAGTTTTTAAGATTAAAACTTTAACATATATATATATAATTTAAACCTTATAAAACACAGTTTTACTGAAATGTCATATATATATTATGTCAGATTCATGTATATGTATACATGTATACAAATATCAGCATATATATATGTCTGTTGATGTAAACATGATGTATGCATGCAAACACATGCATAAATATATGTGTATACAGATATAGATATATATCTGATATTTATATATACATATAAAAATATCTGAAATAAAGATAAAAATATCCTTCTGCAAATTTCTTTTGTGCCTAAATATTGAAAGAAACTCAAGTTGAATGACATCTGTCATTCAATATGATGGTATTTTAATCACTGTATAGGATCTGATCTGTGCACAGGTACGTAAGATTAAGAGCACCCAACTTAGATGCACAGGAAGCACAAAATACATAGAATCTGCTAATGCCCAATTTACCTGCTACCGAGGATGGGCATCGTGTGGAGTAGAGTTGTTTGTGTGCATGGCGATAACATTTGTGGACAAAGCAGTGAATATTTTACAAAGAGTTTCCTCGTTTAGTCCTCTGACAGCCTCCATTAGACAGATAGGAACACTGAGCTGAGGCTGGGGAACCTGGGCATCATTCTGAACTGTGCAAGTACAGAGCCCAGTGCTTTGGCTCTGCCTGTGTCCCAGCTGTGCTCCAATGGTTGCCTCCAGTGCCATGCACTGCAGGAACTACAGAGCTCTGGCCATCCTCATGGAGAGTACAGGCTCTCTTGGAGCAGGATATGCATGAACTGTGCTACCCCTAACCCCCCCCCCCAGTTATAGCAATACAGACAAGATTACCAGCAGGCTGAGGAGGATCCTGCCCACGGCAGAGCTCTGCTGAGGAAATGTTAGCATAGTTGGTAGGATCCCACCTGGAAGTTCCCACAAAGAAGAAGGCCCTACTTTCAACTCTTGGCGTCTCTGAATCTCAAAACAAAGTCATTTTACATCCTTGGTGATCAGCTTCCTCGTCTGTGGAAATGAGGATGAAATCTCTTTCTTGGAGTGGTTGTTAAAACAAGTAAGAGATTGTTTTGTAGGGGTTTGGGGATTTAGTTCATTGGTAGAGCACTTGCCTAGCAAGGGCAAGGCCCTGGGTTCGGTCCTCAGCTCTGAAATTAATAATAATGATGATAATAATAATAATAATGACAAAAGTGCTTTGTAAACAGCTTTGAATACAAGTGCAAGCAACTCAGAAATTTTCAGTTTGATTTGCAACACATTTAATGCCTAGAACCAGAAACAGTTAGCTACCTGTTCTACTTTCAGATGCTCTTAGTCCACAGATCTCCAGACATATTGGGGATAGAATTATAGACACCAGTGGATCATGAAAAACAAGCATTTCTTTGCACCCAAGTTTCTCTTCTCTACTCTCCATGAGTTAGTAAAACAGAAATGTCATTCTTCCTTTTCTTCTCTTCCTATTAGAGCCAGGCCCTCAGCGCTGACATTACCATAAGAGAAAATGTTGACACCCCAAATAGAGGCCTGGCTGGGCCCAATGAAGGGAGACAGGGAGCTGGCCTCGCCTAGAGGAAGGGCTTGGCAAGAGGTATTATGGTTGGAATGTGAAAGGCCCCTATAGGTTCACATGTTTTACTAGTTGGTTTCTAGCTGGTGGTAATATTTTTTTTTTTTTGAAAGTTGTAGAAACTTTAGAAGGCAGAGCCACACTGAGGTTGGGCATTTGACGTTTTTTGGGCCTGGCTTGAATTCCTTTCAACCCTCTGTTTCCTGATCTTAAGGGATGTGAGCAAGCAAAAGCAGCTTCTCTTATGTCCCAAGGATGCCTGCCACCATGCCTTCCCCACTGTGACAGGTTGTATCCCTCAAGCCATCAACTAACGTAAATCTCTCTTCTCTAAAGCTGCTTATTTTCAAGTTTTGGTCAGAGTAATTGGCAAAGTAAGCAATGTAGAAACACAGAGGTGTAGGCTTGCCTCGGTGACTGTCCTCATGGTTATCACGCCCCTGGAATTGGTTTGTAGGAAGAATGTGGAGGAGTCCAGGGCTGTGGAATGGAGAAGGCTTAGAGCAGCAGCTCTCAACTTTTGGGTCATGATCCCTTTGGCAAATCTCTGTCTCCAAAAGACTTATGTTACAATTTATAATAGTAGCAAAATTAGTTTTGATGTATCAACAAAAATAATTTTATGGTTGGAAGCCACCACAGCCTGGAAACTGTGGTAAAGGGTCTCAGTGTTAGTGTAAGACTCTGATGAGCCTTAGCTACCAGAGACTCCACCCCTATCCCCCAGTGAACCACTCAAGCCAGAGATTGATGCAAAAGCAAGAGGAGTTTATTGTTCCAGCATACTGGGGTCATCCTGCATCCAAAAGGAGAGGCAACGACCCCTGGGCAGCCCGTTCAGACAGTTTTTATACAGCTTTCAGGAGCAGAATAGAGCAACAGCCACTAGGCACAGTGTGATTGGCAGAACAGTGTAATTTTTAAACTGATTGGTCCTTAGGTCAGTCTGCCCGGAGGAATGTGTCTACATGCGCTGGACTTCCCTTTTCTGCAGGTGGTCAACGGTTGGTCCCTGTGTGGGCTTCCTAAGGAATATGATCCAGCCTCTCCGTTCTGGAGGGGAGGGGTGTCTATGTGCTTCATGACATATCTTTTTCAGGAGGGGAGGGGCCTGGTGGAATTTTCCAAAGGCTCTGAGCTGACCTCTTCATTGGGAAGGTTGAAAAGTGCTGCCTTAGAGTGTTGTCAATTAGTATTTAATACATGATGGTGGTAAGAGTTCAGAAGATCAAAGTACCTGGAGAAAGGAGGGTAGAAAATACCATTCTTGCAGTGTTTCAGAAGAGAGGAAGAACTCAGTTGGGAACTGGGCTGAGGGCAATTATATCCTGAAAGAATCTGGTTGAGTTCAGAAAACTTGGGTGAGGATGAATTTTAAAATGATGGGCCGGTTTGTTTGACAGGAAATTTCAAGACCATGTAACATTCAGGCCATGGAACGCTTATTGCTTATTGCATTTACTCAGATTTTACAATGATAGAATACAGACAGGGGAGTAGAAAGATGTTAAAAACTGTGCACTTTGATGAGGAAAGACCTGTGACCTCAATTAAAGTTGAGGATGGAACATGAGTAGACAAAATGGTAGTAACTGTTTAAAAAGATAGCATCTGTACGAAGGGACCTCGGTCTTTAAGCTGGGACAAGAGAAAAGTGCCTTTAAGACCGACCCCACCCTCTCAGTACTCCATGGAGAAACACTGTAAATACAACTGAAAAAATTTCATTGAAAATATTTGCATAAAACAAGCCTCCAGGGCCAACAACAAAACCATGAAGACACATAGAAGATGCTCTACCACAGAGAAACTACCATAGAGAGGCTGCTGTACCATAGAGAGGCTGCTCTACCACAGAGAGGCTGCTCTACCACAGAGAGGCAGCTATACCACATAGCACCTACTGTACCACACAGAGCAGCTGCTATATCCATGGTTTAAGAGCTCCAGGCTATGTCTTGAACTGACAGAGAAATTTGAGTGAAGTGCTGGTTTTGTAGCGTTCAGGATGCAAGAGTAAGGAGATTATTTATACATACGCCAAGATTTCAGAAAGTTTTCAGGGCTGGAAACACACAGCAGAATCAGATAACCTGTGCGGACCATCTGAAAAGTATAAGTATTGGTATAAGTTACACCAATGACCACAGGGTATCAAGAATTCCAGGTATATGATACCTTTGCCAAGGAAAACTCAAGGCATTGAGCGTGCCATACTTAGGAAAGAGGCTACTTGTGTCATAGGTAACAGTCCTGTAGGGGAAGGGCCAATCAAAGCCACTGGAGCCCAAATAATGCCACCAAGAGTCCCAAATGTTAGACATGGAACTGTAAGATGTAGAATTTTCTCTGCTGGGCTTTGTTCCTGCTTTCTATGCCTCTGTTCCTCCCTTTACAATGTGCATGTTTATTGTGTACCGCTGGGTGTTGGAAATGTGTGATTTAGGGTTTTTGTTGTTGTTTCCTTCATAAGGGCTCTCAGTTAAGAGTTAGCCTTTGAATTCTGTGGTGGTTTGAATATGCTTGGTCCATGGGAAGTGGCACTATTAGGAGGTGTGGCCTTGGAGTAGATGTGTCTGTTAGAGGAATTGTGTCACTGTGGGGGTGGGGTTTGAGGTCCTATTGTCAAATCTACCCAAATGCAGAAGAGTCTCCTTGCAGCCTTCTGATCAAAATGTAGAACTTTTGGCTCCTCCAGCACCATGTCAGCCTGCAGGACACCATGCTTCCCACCATGGTGAAAATGGTCTGAATCTCTGAAACTGTAAGCCAGCCCCAATGAAATGTTTGCATTTGTAAGAGTTGCCTTGGTCATGGTGTCTCTTCACAGCTATGAAACCCTAACTAAGGCAGCTTCAGAACAGACTTTGAACTTTTGAAAACAATTTTTGAACTGAAAACAATTTGCATTACAGGTTTGCCAGGAACCTAAGGGAGGTGAGGGTTAGAATATTATAATTTGAATGTGTTGTGTTCCCAATAGGCTAATGTATTTGAGTGTGTAGTTCTGAGCTCATAGTTCTCTTTCAGGGGGAAGTAGAACATTTAGGCTAGGGGGACTACTGAGGTGGGCCTTGAGGTTTATAGCATGTCCCCACGGGGTCTGTGATGTATGATCCATAGGCATGTGAACATGTAGGTGATACAGGCTCCTACTGCCAAGGACCTTCCCGCATCTTATTTACGCCCTCCCCCGAATGCCCTGCATCTCCTCAAACCACAAGAGCCAAAACACACCTTTCCTCCTTCAGCCACTTCTTAACAGGTATTTGGTCACAGCAACTAGAGATGCCATAGCTTTTGTTTTAATGGAGATAGAGTTTTGCTTAAGGTTAACTATTTTAAAGCCTGAACTCAGCTGTATGCCCACGAGGTTGACAACTGTCTTCCTCACTGAGTTTCAGAACATTTTCATAACCTCTGTCTTAGTCTGTGTTGTGTGGATCCTTGAGGCTAAGTAGTTTATGAAGGAAATAGGTTTATTTAGTTCACATTTCTGGAGGTCTAAGGCCATGATACCAACTCCAACTTCTGATAAGGACCCCAACATAAACACCCCTACTGGATTGGCATTCATGTAAAAGTGGTCACAGGTGAGAAAGAAAGCAAAAAAGAGGCAAGAACGACAAGCCTGGTTTATAAAACCCTGCTCTTTAGGTGGCTGTCCAGACATATTAGACAGGCATCAGTCCTTCCTGGGGGTGACAACCTTATTATCTAATCCTCTCTTGCTAGTTCCCAACTTTTAAAGAGCCACTACTATTCGATATGGTTACACTGGGGACCATGTTTTAATGTATAAATTTTGGGGGGCAAACCACACATCCAAGACACAGCAGCCACTAATAGGGGCCCTGAGAAGGGAGGTGTTGGAGGTAGAAATTGTGGAGTTTATAACATAAACCAGATACCACTAATTCCAGGCAAATAACCATGGTGGCTTCTGTGGCTCTTGTGTAAATGGATTCCAGTGGTAAGTCTAGGGAAGCTGCACATTAGACCTTACCTCACAGTGAAGCCACGGAGCCTTAAAGTGGGTGGGATCAAATGGGAAAAAAACCTTGGCTAGCAGGCACCATCAGGAGCAACTGGACTGCCCTGGGCAGAAAATGAGGAAGGCAAGGAAAGCCAAACACACTCAAGAACAGATGACTTTTATCTGGGTTATACAAGTAATCTGTGTGACCAATAGGAAGCTTCTCATTCAGCACAGGAATTTTCTAGCACATGAAGATTCCTTCCTCTTAATTCTACACTTTATTATTACTCAGCTGCTGCAAATAATTCTTGAGTCAAGTGTTCTTGATGGACATTTCAGGTATACCCGCTCTCTACTGTTTGTCCTGGACTCATGACACTGCAAAGCACAAGATGGTAGAGATGGATAGAGAGGAGTCAAGCTCCAGCCTTATTATCTTTGGCCTCTCAGACACAGGCAAGGTCTACAGATTCCCAAGCCACAGCCAGGACCATTCATAGTTGGGTCCCTGTCCTGTCTGCTGCCACTTGCTCTGCATTGTGGGGCTAGTCCACGTTCATAAATTTCTCTTCTATTCCATCTCTGGTATGTCTTAGTTGCTTTACTGAAAAGCCACTTAAAACACACACACACACACACACACACACACACACACACTCATCATTATTTTGAGGCAGGGTCTTACTATGTAGCCCTGGATATCTTGCTATGTAGATCAGGCTAGCCTTGATCTCACAGAGATCTGCCTGCCTCTGCCTCCCAAGTGCTGGGATTGAAGGTTTGTGCCACTATGCCCCCTAAATCTTCATTCTCTAAAGCAACTGTACTTACAGGCTTCTGAGCTAAGAAGGTATTTTTATTAAGGATTCCCTTATATTGTGATTGTTGAATGCATAATCTGCCCTGCTGGGGATAGCAGCAAATATGACTATTGACATGGAGTGGAAAGATGTATTTTCTGAGACATATTTGGCCAAGCACATACAGCTTCTTGTAAGAAAAGAATGGAATGAATCTTTCTCTATTTTTAGTCACACATAAATCCCTTTAATAGGTTTGAGTTCAGAACTCCATATTTGTCGTGGTCTAGAGTTGAAGCCCCAGGAGGATTTGAAGAAACAACATAATTATCTAATTCTATGCCTTTAAGGATCTGCAAACGGGACAGGAGTTTACAAGAATCTGAGTGTTGTGGCAGCCCCAGAACTGGGCACCTCGGGCTTCCACATATAGGAAGGAAGTGATCAGCTCTGCTCTCTTGGACACAGGCCATGCCTTGGGGGATAAAAAGTCTACTGCATTTTAGTATCTATTTGGAATCTATGGGAGGGCATGATTTAAATGAAAGCAGTTCTAGAGCTGTGTGTGTGTGTGTGTGTGTGTGTGTGTGTGTGTGTGTGTGTGTTGTGCATGAGTGTATGTGATGTACATGTATATGCATATATGTGTGAGAGTAGTGTGTGTGTGTGTGTGTGTGTGTAATAAAGTGAGAGAGGAAGAAAAGGATCCTTATAGGATTAAGTTCATTGTGAAACTCAAAGCATTCACACAGAAAGAGCCCTTGCCCTAACTGATGGCTATGGTTGGACTTATGTAGAGTTAGAAAGGACCCAACATTGGCAATCAGAGACATCTCTCTGGTTGATCAGCTTTAGCAAAGGAGATCAAGGTCATGGCCAGAGCTAAAATTGCACACAGGCTGCATCACATCCAGAGGCATTGGAGGCTGTAAGAACTAAGAAGAAATGGTAATGTTCTTGATCTCAGAGGACAAGGGCTCCAAAGAACAGCATGTGAGTAGCCTCAGAATGCTGTAAGCTCTCTGGAAGGACACTGGAGCTAGCAACTGAGGGAATGAGGTGAAGAGGGAGGACAGGGGATCAATGGAACCCACTTTAAGGTGGCTAGGGCTGTGGAGACCTTCTCATGCTCTCTTATTTCAGGGTAACTAACTTGGATGGAATAAAAGCATCCCAGCTCGGGTTGCAATAGTCTAGAGGTCTCCCCAACTTTGTTCGATCTTTACTGAGTGAGCAGAGTTCACAACCCCTGGATCTTTGAGGTGCTGCCAATGCCAACTAGTGAGTGTACCTGCAGATACTTCCTGTTGTATCTATGTGAGTTGACTTTGGTGGGCAGGGTGAGGGCTCCCTGAGCTAATGGTGAAAGCCCCAGCCTGTCTGTTCCAATTCCTGGTACATCGCAGACCAAGCTAGGTTGTACCCCTGTGTGACTAGCACACACCAGAAAGCAAAAGAATGGGCTATTCTCTTTACTGTGCTTTCTAAAGTACCTGGAAATTGTTTAAATTTAAATTTAATTTAATTGAAATAAATTCATACAATATATTTTGATTATGTTTTCCCCCTACCTACCTCCCATCCCACCCAACTTTATGCTATTTCTCTGTCTTTTAAAAAACAAAAAGGAAAACAAAGCAAGACACACCTGCAAAACCACAGAAACATGAATCAAAATAAAAGACAAATAAGACAAAAAATGCCCCAAAGTAAACTGAGACAAGTCTCCAAAAGTACCACTGAGCACATTTTGTGATGGCTTCTAGGGGCATGCCCAGACTGTCATTAATATACTCATTCCTTGGTTAGCAGTGGGAGTCTGTGTCCCCTTACCTCCTTCAGTGCTGTGACCCCATCTGGCTTGAGCCTGTGTAGGCCCTGTGTGTGCTGCCCTAGTCTCTGTGAATTCTTATGTGTATCATTCCTGTTTGTGTGGAAGACACTGTTTGTTCAGAGTTAGAGTCATCCATCACTCTTGGCTCTTAACAGCCTTTTTGCCTTCTCTTCTGCACAGTTTCCTGAGCATTTAGGGGAAGGCTTTGATGAAGACATCCCATTTAGAACTAAGTGCTCTGAAGACTGACTCTCTGTCTCTCTCTCTCTCTGTGTGTGTGTCTTTCTCTGTGTGTGTCTCATCTCTGTCTCTGCCCCAGCCCCGCCCCATACATTGTGCAGTTGTAGGTCTGTGTTAGTTCCTACTTAACTGCACAAAGAAGCTTCTCCCTTAAGGGCTGAACAAAGCACTGATCCTCCATCAGTTTTATAATTGGTAAAGATCTTTTCCCATTCTGTAGACTGCTATTTTGCCTTAATGATGGTGTCCTTTGCCATACAGAAGCTTCTCAGCTTCTCGAGGTTCCGTTTCCAATTGCTGTTCTTGGTGCCTGCACTATTGGTGCTCTGTGCAGGAAGTCCTTCCTGTGGCAATGGGTTCAAGCCTATTCCTCACTTTCTCTTCTGTAGGACTCAGATATTCTATCAGATTCAAGAGCCAGGGCATGTCCTTGCTGTGACCTCTTTAACTTTCCATGAACAAGTGGAGTGGGAAGGCTCCTCTTACTCTAGTCTTTGAGAAATTAAGGCACAAAGGTTCCAGTATTTGCCAAGATCAGAAGCCTTTCAAGAGACCATACATGCCTCAACTCCACATGTGAAGGAGTCACCACAGCTCCATCCCAGCCAGTGGATCCCAGATATCCTGTTTCCATAGTTTTAAGCATAATATCCTTTATCCTTTTGGGGCGCATGTAACATAGATATAAATTATTCATTTTAAGTCTCTGTATATTTAAAAATGACAGTATAAGCCGGGCAGTGGTGGCACATGCCTTTAATCTCAGCACTTGGGAGGCAGAGGCAGGTGGATTTCTGAGTTCAAGGCCAGCCTGGTCTACAGAGTGAGTTCCAGGACAGCCAGGGCTATACAGAGAAACCCTGTCTCGAAAAACAAAAACAAAAATGACAGTATACAAAGAATATCTTCCACGAGTCTGCCCAGTATTAACATAAACTAGTAGAGAAATGGAAATCAATCAAATTGTCCAGGTCAAAACACCTTTTAAGAAATATTTTTTAAAGATTTATTTTATTAGTGTGCAGTGTGTGTGTATGTGTGTGTGTGTGTGTGTGTGTGTGTGTGTTTATCTTCTTCACTTTCAGTGCTGCAGCAGGACCCTGAGCCCTGGAACATGATTGCATGTTAAGTACATGCCTGCCAGTCCATTGCTAGCTAAGGACAGATGCCATTTCTGACCCATACATTTCAACTAGCGAGGTAATAAAATGCAGAATAGTATTTTGGTCTCATTTTTGAGCCAGATGTTTTAGTCCATGGAAACCGAGATCAGTTTCTAAGACTGTCCATGTAAGCCACAGTGGACTCTGCTCCAGACTTAATGTTCTAAACTCACAGTTGAATGACAGACACTTGAGTCTCCCCCAACACCACCCCCATCTATCATTTCTTGGTTCCCTAATTTATAGAAATCGACCCCCTATGGATCACCTTTCATGTAATGTGTGACAAACCTAAAAATCTTCATATTTTTTTATATTTGTAAATAGCAAGGCAAAATAATCCATTTTATCTTTTAAGAATTTCTGCTTAGGGGGAAGGGCATTCGTGAAAGCCTGTTTAATTCAGGTGGACAGAGAAAGCTAGACCCACCACAGAGACAGTTTCTGCTACTTCTCCACAGCAGTGAAAGCAGCACCCCTTACAGATTATACCCTTACAGATTCATAAATGCCAGCGAATGCACTTGGAAACCGAAAATAAAACAAAACCAGACGGTTGTGACTTTGAGTATGAACTATCCCATGGACACTTGTGTTCGAACCCTTGGTCCTCAGCTGGTGACATGGTTTTGGGACATGTGTTAATTTTATTTGGCTGTGACAGTATACCCTGCAGAAAGCAAGCTCGAGGAAAGAGAGTTTATTTGGCATTTTCAGAAGGGATACGATCCATCATGATGGAGAAGACAGCCTGAATATGAGGCCTCCCAGGGTCCAGGAAGCAAGTGGGAACAGGCTATGAAGTCTGAACACCCACCTGCAGCGTTGTATGTCTCCAGCAAGGCTCTCCCTCCTAAGGATTCCATAACCTTCCCAAATAGCGCCACCAGCTGGGAACCAAGTGTTTAAACATATGAGTCTATGGGGGAACATCATTCACACCCTGATGGAAGCTATAGGACCTTTGAAGAGTCTCTCTGACAGCGCTGACCACTCCAGGAGGACTTTGAGATATCTTAGCCTTAGCCTAAGCCAACTTTCTATATGCTCTCTGCTTCTGAGATGAGAGTAAGCAGTTGCCTCATTCTGATGCCATGTTTGGCTATGCTCGCTTTCACACCTGGGCCCCATCTCTTCAAATCTACATCTTCTCACTTGCATTGCTTTTATCAGATATTTTGTTACTACAATAGAAAGCAACTAATACAAAAACAAAACTCCCAAATCAGTACTTCTAGTTGATTTTGACTCCCAGTATTGATTGCAGATGGCCTCTGCCTTGGGAAGCATCCCTGATTCACAAAGGGTGATTGGATCCACAGATGCATTTGCATGATAATAACTGGAAATGGAGCAATAACTTTCACATATATAAAAATTACTGATAAATCAACTAAGGCAAGCAAAGCAAAGCAAAATCTCCAAACTAAGGAGAGGATAGATAACAATACCTTTCTTTTTAATTCAGGCTTCCTTGGCTCCTATATTTGAGGCTGTTTTTTGATGATAAGGACAGACCTGGGGATAAGATAGACAAGCTCCTGACCCTCAAAGAATTGATAATCTAAGTGTTGAGAGATTTGACAAGAAAATGTGTGGTTACTGTTGCTTTGTAAACAGGCAGCAAAATATGAAATTGAAACTGGGAGGGGACAGTCAAGGTCACTCTAAGCCAGCATTGGAAATTTCAAATACTTGCAGCCTCAGGGCACTGCCAACCCCCCACTGTTCCCATTCCTTTAAACTGCTGGTCCAAAGATAAGCCAGTTAACCAGGTTAAGGGAACTGAGCTCCGGGAGACGAAGTGCATGCATTGGAGCCAGAATAGGAGGGCCAATGTAAGAAGAGTTTCAGGTACAAGAATCTGAATAGACACTCCAAACAAAGCCATCTGAGAAGTGTGAAACGAGGAACTTTATGGGAGGGAGACATGGCAGCAGATGAGGCTGGCTGCGTAAGCAAGGTCAGTGATACAGGATCTCATTGTTCTACTATGGTAGGCATTGCTGGTTGGCTCATCACCAGTCATACTTCTTTGAGTCTGAATGGGAGGGAAAGCTCCTCCGTAGCAGGATCTAAGCCTGGCACAATAATCTCATTTCTGGCAGAAATCCTCACTATGATAGTTAATGCTCCAAGGGTTGCCCAAGACTCGAATATTACTGATGTCTGCTATACAACTATGTGTTGTCCAACTGTGATAAAGCTTAGTTTATTAATTAGATAAAGAGTTGACAATAGTAGCTAATAATAAAACTAAGTATTTGTAAGGATGATGACAAAGGTTATGCAAATGAGTCTCTTCATTCCAAATCTTACTGTGCTAAGTCTTAGCAACTTCAACATTTGATTTTTTTCTTCCATACATACTGAATTGAGGATATAACATTTTGCTTAATAAATCATGTTAGCTCTCTGTGGCATATCTGAACTGCTAGCAGCCTTTTCTTTTCCTTTGGGCCACTGTGAAGTAAATTGAAGCTATTGGTACACAGTGCTACAATATCACAACAGTTACAGAACGAAATGCTAAAATATTGCAGCAGTTACAGGACAGGATACTATAATATCACAACAGTTA
This sequence comes from Grammomys surdaster, assembly GCF_004785775.1. NCBI lineage: Eukaryota > Metazoa > Chordata > Mammalia > Rodentia > Muridae > Grammomys > Grammomys surdaster. The sequence continues at coordinate 8,746,927 of NW_021604696.1, read as the reverse complement.
CAGGACATGATGCTACAGTATTACAACAGTTACAAGATATAATACTACAATATCACAACAGTTACAGGACATGATGCTACAGTATTACAACAGTTACAAGATATAATACTACAATATCACAACAGTTACAGGACACAATACTACAATATTGCAACAGTTACTCTGAGAATGAACATGATACTAAGTGGTTAATGTTGGGTAATATATACAGTGTGGATACACGGGGCAAAAGATAGTTCTTGTTCTGGACAGGATGGAGTGAGATGGGGTGAAAATTCGTCAGGATTATCAAAACAATATGCCATTTTAAAGTGATCAATTATTTACCCCTGGGATTTTTCCATATAATAATTTCAGTTAGTAATTGACCTTGAATAACTCAATTCTTTGAAATCAAAACTGTGGATAAGGAAATGACTTCTATATTTGCTAATTGGACAATGGAGGAATGGGGCTTTACAAAAAAAAAATTTTCCTGATTAAAAGTCCTGTAGGAAGAAACATCCCTTACTTTCTTTCCTTGTGGGTGAAAGCATCCCAGCTTGCTATCTTGTAGCCAAAGCAAAAAACAAACAAACCCCAATACCCTAGTCTCACATGACAGATCAATGAAGCAGAAATGTAGAGCCACCACACACACATCTGATTTGAGTGTGCACAGGTGTTGTACATACTGCCAGAGCTGGCATGGGTTCATATGTGCAGCTGGTCTACGGTGTGCAGAAGACAGTTTCCTTACAGTAATCTACAACCTCTGGCTCTTATGGTCTTTCCACCCCCTCTTCCACAATGATCCCTGGGCCTTTGTTGGTTACTCCCGAGGTATTTGTGGCACTGTTGCATCAATGGGTATATCTTTCCAGGCCAGGGTTTATTGGAGCGCTCAAGGTTCACAGCTGGATAAGGTCATTGATCTTCCCCCTCATACTGTGCATAGCACCTGCCAGCATTATAAAAGCTTTCAGGTCAGTACCAAATTGATTTCCCCATGCCCTATGAGATGCCTTCAGCAATACTGTTTTACCATCAAATTCTAGATATAAGAAGACATTCAGACCTAGTAATAACTAAATTCCAGTTGTTTGAGTCACTTAATGGTTACAGTATATTGTAATGCATGACAATGCATTATCATGCATTTCTACCTACATCATATTTTCCAGTAATATAAATGCAAATGAGTTAAAATGAACCCATGTAAGGGTTTTGTGAATTTTGTAAATTCCTTTCTCTAGGGGCCAGTACTCTGTTTGTTTGCTTGCTTGCTTATGTTGTTTTATGATTGTCCTACGCATTTCTATATTTTCACTGACTCTTTATAAAACCTTAAGAACATTTTAAATGTGTAACTCACAGTTGCATGCTTTTTTTTTTTACAAGGTTATTCATACCAAATAAACCCACAAGAGAATTCAAGAGAGAATTAAGAGGTTAACCTGTCCCCAAAGCATTGCTAGAAGATGTGGCCCTTCCAGGAACATACAAGCAGATGCCTTTAGTACATAAGCAATGTCCATATGTCTCCTCTGTGGCTATCAGTAATTTTTAGTATGTGTGGAGCACCCAAGCCTCCTTTTCACAGGAGGGCTGGAATAATATGCCCAATACTCTTCAAGGCACCACCCTATGTACTTGATGTGTCTTCTCCATGTCTATCCTTGCAGATCCTGATGCTGATCACCAAATACCTGAATTGCAATTTCAAAACAAGGGGTTGGGCTCCAGCATGGTGTTCACATTGGCTGTTCCATGCACAGATCTATCACTGTATGGTTTATCAATACATGTCATCACTTCTAAAGCATGTTATTTTCTTGCTTTAATCTTTCTTGAGTTAAGATATGCCTTTCAGTGACAGCTGAGGTGCTTTTCTAATGGTTGCCATATAATTGCTATTGCCTGGGTAGACACTGATGTAGAAAACTTAAGTATCAAAATGTGCAGAATAGAGATCAGCTGCCCAGATGAAAATCCCAGAGGTAACAGTGAAGCACTGTTCTGATGCCTGCTAGCTGACAAGTTACTGGGACATGGTAAGAACTGAAAGACCAGGATTACATACTGTATTTCATAGTGAGAATCATACTTTGCTTGGCTCTTGAAAGAATACTCACCAAGAAGCCATGTTTTTTTGAAATATATATATATATAGTGTGTGTGTGTGTTCATATAAGTATAGGTGCCCATGGAGTCCAAAAGAGGGCATAGGGCATAGAATTCCCTGGAACTGGAGTTACAGACAATTGTGAGCCCCTTCACAGATAGGAATGCTGGGATCTGAACTCAGGTCCTCTAGAGGAGAAGTGTGGTTTCTCAATTACAGAGCAATCTCTCCAGTCACTAAGCTGTGCTTTCGAGAGTTACTTTAAGAGCTCGGAGTTACCAGTGAATTTTGTGTTTCTACAGAAGAGAGCAGGGAACAGGATGAGAAATATAAACCAAGAAAGTCAGGCTAGGGCCCTGGAGAGATGGCTCAGTGGTTAAGAGCCCTGACTTCTCTTCTAGAGGTCCTGAGTTCAATTCTCAGCAACCACATGGTGGCTCACAACCATCTGTAATGGGATTCAATGCCCTCTCCTGAAGACAGCTACAGTGTTCTTATGTAAAATAAATAAATAAATAAATAAATAAATAAATAAATAAATAAATATCTGAACAAAAACAAAAAGAGTCAGGCTAATGTGAAGACCTCAGGAAAGCCTGTTACGTTTCTACTTTGATGGTATATTAAAAAGTAGTATGTGGGAAAGCTGTAAGACATTAGCTTGGCTCCCTGAAATTAAACAGTATGTGGAAAGCAGCAAACACTGATGAAGACCCGAAGAAGCTGAGATGCTTACCTATTGTCTCCTTTTGGCTTCACTGATGGTGGGGGTGTAAAATTGTAAAAGTGCTGTAAAACACAAAAGTTCAGTTTGTCACAGTATTAAATACGCACTTACCCATTGGGCATTACACCGAAAAGAATGAAAAGCGAGAACTCCAGGTACCAGCACATCCTTGTTTAGAGCACCACTGATGGAGACAATGTGTGTCCTGCATCAGAGGCATGCACGTGCACATGCACATACAGAATATGGCATATACAGCCATGTAATGGAATATGATTCAGCCTTATAAAGGAAGGGAATTATGAGACATGCTACCAAGATGACAGTTCAGCATCTCACAGATGCAGTGTGGATGATCTTAAGTCCTTAGAGACATCCTGTGGCATGAAATAAGCTAGCCATACCAAACAAAATATGATTTCACTTACAGAGATTATCTAGGATATATAAACTCCTAGAGAAAAGATAAAATAGTAGTTACAGAGGCTAATGAAGAATAATTAAGTATGACTAGTAGAGAATTTCCATTCGAGAGGAAGTAAGGATCCTAGAGGGGGTGGGGGTGGTGGCTACCTGCTGCTAATGTCCTCAATACCACTGAACCATCCACTTACAGATGGTAGCTGTTTACACTGCACACTCTACCATAGTAAAGCAGCCGGGTCTTAGTCAGCCAACAGCAAGCTCTATTAATAGCATTCAAAGAAGGCTGTCTAGTGATGAGGTATTCTGCCAGACTCCACTGAGAGCATGCCTCTTCCTCAGTGGTCTGGAAAATGTCACACTGTCTGGACACAGATTCCCAGACTTATGATCCATGGCCACATACCTTCCTTCAACTTCTCTCAATACAGACAAATGTTCCAGTGAGAATTTCAATTTTGGATAAGGGTAAATTGTGCCTTGCAGTGTCACCCCTGATCAGTGGTGAGGATTTCCTCCCTGGCCAGCTCAGCTCTAGGATGTGGGATTAGAAATGTCTTGCTTTCCATGAGTATACGGCTGTGTCTGCTGCTGCTGATATCATCAACAACAAAATAATAGTAATAATCTTCCTCCTCTTCTTTTTCTCATTTATGTGTTTAGTCTTTGTGTATGTCTGTCTCTTTCTCTGTCTCTCTGTCTCTGTCTTTCTATGTGTGTGTGTGTCTGCATGTGTGAGTGTGTCTGTCTATATCTCTGTCTCTTTCTCCCTCTCTCTCCCCCTGTGTGTATGTGTGTGTATATGTGTCTCTGTGTCTGTCTCCATCTCTCTTTGGCTGTGTGTATGTATGTGTGTGTGTCTCTATCTGTCTCTTTCTCCCTCTTTCTCTCTCCACTCTCTCTGTGTACATGTATGCATGTGTGTGAATATGTGAATATGTATGTGTCTCTGTCTCTCTGTATCTGTCTCTCTCTGCCTCTCTGTATCCCGTGTGTGTGTGTGTGTGTGTGTGTGTATCTGTCTTTGTCTGCGCTACTCCATGGCACACATATGGAGGTCAGAGGACAACTTGTAGGGGCTGATTCTCCTTCTGCTATGTGAGTTCCAGGAAACAAACTCATGTTGTTGGGCTTAGTGGCCAGCACTCTTATTCTCTGAGCCATCTCACAGTAATGTGGTTTCTTTATCAGATAACAACAATCCAAAAGTTCAGGATAGAGCTGTGCATGGTCATACATTCATGCTACCCCAGCAATGAGGAGCCAGTCTGCAAATTCCAGACCAGCCCAAACAACTGAGTGAGACTCTGTCTCAGAAAGAAACAAAATAATAATATATAATAATAAAGGCTTAGGTGGGACAGTAAGCCCTGGGGCAGGCATCTGAAGAGCAAAGTTCAAGTTTAGCTCTCTATGGTCTGAATCCTTGTGCCCCTGTGACCCTCCTCTGGAAGATGGAATGTTTAAACTGCAGGCATCCCTAAAATAGTCTTCTACCGTCTTCTAAAATAGTCTTTCTTTGCCTGAAAATAATCAGGCAAAATGCACCCAAAGGGGAGCACCAACAACACAGCAGATGTGCTATCCATGTGCTCGGCAAACAGATCCCTTCCCTTCTAGCAGGTAAGGAAATTCCCAGACATGCTACCAAGGATGACCACTATGCTCTCCACAGGTGACAGCTTTCATCTTCCACTGATACAAAGCAAGTGATCTTACCAACATCCTGCTAAGTAAACTAAGCCAGTCACAAACTTGTAAATACTGTGTGCTTCCGCTTACACAGAACATCTAGAATACAAAATTTCAGGGGCATAGAAAGAACAAAATAGTGGTTAGCTTAGGTAAGGAGTGGAGCAGGTTAGAGAGAGGAATTAAGTGTGCTTGGTACAGTTGAGACTACCCTGGACCACCGAGTGGGATCCTGTCTTGGAACAAACAAAATAAACAAGATATCTGGGTAGAACTGTGAGCCCTGAGCAGGACTCTGCCCAACTTCTTTTCTTCAGCATCTATGCTTCCTAGCATCCTGGTGGGATAGGCAGATGGGTGCCTGAGGTCCAGCCAAGGGCTCATGACTAGAGACTGTGTGTATGCTCAGGCCTTACCCTGCCACCTTCCAAGCAGATCCCCCTTCTCTCAGCCCTTCTTAGGCACCCTTAGTGGTCACAGGTCAGAAGTTATTATGCCAGAATGCAATGACCAGTTCCTGTGCCCAAGCCATCTGAGAACGTGATTTGAGCAAAATTCAGGTACGTGGTCACCACTTTCGATTTTGTTTTGATTTGTGGACTAGTCTACTTTTACTAAAAAGAAAATAAAAGAGAAAAGGAGGAAAAAAGCAAATGTGAGTTCAATTAAAATTCTTTATATATTAGAAAGTTTAGAAAGAGGAGGTCACTGCAGTGTGTCCCAGAGAGCCCAAAATGGAAAGAGAGACTTTTCAGTCATGGTAGAAGCATAAGAATGCAAAATCTAGAGACTTGGGTATAATTTATTTTGAGAGCTGAAGAAAAATATTTGATGTTATAATCCATTCCCATGACCATCACACTGCCCAAATCCCTTAAAACACACCCAAATATTCTATACCCCATGCAATAGTATTGCCAGGACATCTGAACATGATTCTGGATGGATCCAGTAACATGGAAATAAGATATGCATTGCTGTAAGGAAGCCAAGTCGAGTGGAGCCTGGGTGCGTGGACCGTGCAGGCAGAGAGTATCAGGGCTAACCTGAGATCTGTCTTCAATTATGTAAACAGCAAGAAGGAAAGGAGCCATGAGGGCTAGGCAGAGAGAGATTAAGAATACCCCAAAGGTGGGACTTGCTAGGCTCCTCCCAGGCAGGGGAACTCTATGACCCACACTGTGCCCTTGATCAACAGCATCAGGGCTGGGGAGAAAAGGCAACTTCCAGCAAGGCCTGACAGAAGGACCTGCTCATCCAAAGCTGCATCCTTGGTGCCCCAGGAAGGATGTGAGGAGGAAATAGAGGTAAGGGGGATACAGGACAGAGGAAGGGACTCGGGGAGAGTAGGGAGAGAAAGAGGAGGAGATGAAGAAAGGTCAGTGGAGAAGAATTAGCAGAAGTGAGCTTATTGAAAATCCTCAACAAGTGCTCAGATCTCCCTCTGTACCTCAAGAGAAAATACCCCAAAAATCAGTTGGCACCTGGGTACAGCGATGGCAGGCAGATCTCCAGTGAGTGCTCATCTCAGGACCTTTGCACTTGCTCTACCTGGAAGACTCTTCCTCAGGGTGTGTGTGCCTGACTGCAGTTCTTCACAAGATGTCTTCTCTTAGAAGACCTTTGACCTCAGGCAACTCTACTTCCTCCTTCTATTGCCTGTGCATTTGTTTCCTCACAGTTATTTCCCCTGACATTAAACAATGTATCTGTCTGACTTCTCATAAAGCATGCTCTTTGTATCTTGTGTTCCCATTGCCTTGAAAAGGTATTTGGAACAAAGGTTCAATGAACACCTGCTGGGTGGTCTTGCTGAGACATCAGTAGTCAGTAAGTAACCACTTGGAGGACTATTTAGACAAAAAGGTTTGGGAACTCTGAGTATGTAACTGATGTCTGGTAGCTTGCCTGGCCATGGCAGAGCTCTGGGATAGGCTAGCATGGGGCTCAGTTTGGGCTCTCCTCATATATTGTCCACTCAGTTGGCATTGTGAGTTGGCAAGTTTGGTTATAGCCTGTGCAGAAAGAAGTTGGAGTCGACTTGGGAAGTAGGAGCTCGCTTGAGCTGGGAGAGTAAAAGAAGTAGGTTTGACATTAGGAGGGACAGTTCAGTCCTCTGCCACCCGACCTCTCAAGTCTCCAGCGTCTTTATTCTCTTCACAGCTGTCCTGCCACTTTCCTGATGTCCAGTAGAGTTGGAAAGAGGAGTGAGCAGGAAACAGAAAAGCTTACACATCAGCTCGGGGGCTCCTCAGGTATCCAGTGTCAATTGTTCATTTACTGCTCCAAGCCTGTAGAACACCATCACTTGGGGACACAGCACACTAGAGAAGCATTTCCCGTGACTGTGGGACTGATGGCTCCCTGTCTCTGTCCAGCATTTCCAGAGATGACTGTCCCATGTGGCTCACTTGGAAAAATTCCAAATTCGAGCTTCGAAGTACCATTTCTCCTGACTGCTCCATCCGATGGTAAAGTAAAAAATGAAAGGACGTTCAATCGTTAGAAGTTGGGGAGCGTCTGGTACATCATTAGGCAGATTCCTTAAACATCCCTTCCATTTGGACTTGTGAAACAATTTCTTTTGGTTCATCAAATAAACTTAGAAAAGGCCTTTCCTCCCAGCCTCCAGACTGGAGAGTGTGCCAGACCAGGTGATGCCAGGATTTCTTTTTCATAATACTTGTTCATCGTGAGTTAATGATGACCAATTGCCCTTTAGTGTCCTGCCAGGGCCAAGCACAACAAATAGTGTGGGCTTCCCCAGATGAGCCATGCCCTGCCTCCTCTCATAAGCAAACATCACTAGGCATATCAGATCTGTATCAGCCAGTTTCTGGAATGGAACACAGAACCAAGAGGCACATTTCTCCCTACAGTGTGTATTCTTGTATAATAATCTCCCTCCCCTCTCCTGGAGTCTCTTCCAGCCAAATGATGACAAACAGAATCCAAACACCACTTGTGGGAGAGATGGTCTTTTATTAGTTCTCAGAAAGGACTCAATTTCCTTCCAGGCTCCTCTTTGTAAGGGGGGGAGCCAACTGATGGCTGAGGGAGAAACAGCCAGATCCGAACAGTGAGAAAGTGCGATTGGACTTTGATGGTAAAATAATTACAATCGGGGACTTCCAAGCAGACTTTAGCTTCCCCCCAGGAAGAATCATACTCTTACTGTTTTGTGACAGATCAGGATTGGAGTTTTAAGTGATGTTTTTATGTCTCTTTTGAAGGACTGGTGCTTCAGAGACAGGGGAAAAAAACAATACTTTGTTTCATATTTCTATCTTTTTTCTCCCCTGAGGAGCTGGTTTTTACCACCAATTTCTTCCACAGGGGGGGTGTGGGGGTGTTAGGAGACAAGGCTGAGTTCCATTTCATTGATCACACTTGGGGTGATTTAGTTTGCAATACTCTCCCCCGCCCCCAGAGTTCATCATTCTGGTACGCAGCTTCTTTTTATGTGGATAGAATTTTACACAAACGATTCCAAATCCCAGCTCATTCCTTTCTCCATTTTTTTTTCTTCTCACTTTTAAAACACAAACTGAATTCAGAAGAAGGGTCTTTCTCACTGGCTGCTCACCTGCCTGCTCGACTTTGCTGATGTGGCTAGAATTAGCAGCCTCTGCGGTAGGGCTTATTTCACAGGGCTTAGCTCAGATGTTGCAGATCATTAACTGGTGCCAGCAGAGGCTGAGGAAATGAGTGGCCTCCAGCACTTGTCAATTCACTTTGCTGCCCAGTCTGATGAGACACCATGCGCCTGCCATCGGGACCTGTCTGCTGCCCAGGATGATTGAACTGTCACAGGAAATGCGATTGTGGATAGAGCTGAGGCAGGACCATCTCGCTGGAGACTGGCATCGATGTGCATCTCCAGAGTCACTCACGTGAAGAAAAGATTACAGCAGCTGGCGGGAAGCCAAATGACAAAGACAGCCCAAGACAAGGCTCTGAGGCCACGCGTGAAAGACTTGGACAGTGGCCCAATTGCTATGCTGAACTCAGAAGGCACGGGCTAGCTGGCATTGAATTTTAGTTAGTTTAGGAATTGAAAGCTACTCGGCACATTGTGTGAGAGATGCCAGGCAGCGCACGCAGCATCGGAAGCTGTATGATTTCTCCCCAGCAGGAAGCTCTTCTTCCAAGCCTGATCAGACAGACATCATAATGGAAGCGCGGAGGAGCTGGGCCTCCTAGAAGGAAGAGTCCAGGCATGCAGAGGAGTTCTTCCTTTCCCCTCTGGGGAACACACTCTTCCTGAGCTGTGCCTGAATCCCCCCACCTGCAGCGGTTAAAAAGCCTGCCCACATCCCCCCATTAAACAACAAAGCAAATTATCCCAGGATGCCTGGGAAGAAAGCCACCACTTAATGAGAAAGGAATGTGGGAATGTGGGCCCTGGTATGGCTTCACTATGGTGTGAGTTGCTGCCAGAGACAAAATGCAGCAGCCACTCTGGTTGTTGGTTGCTAAGAGAAAGTCAACTAGTAAGAATCCACCAAGGTAAATTCATCATCATCATCATCATCATCATCATCATCCTGCAATGGCATGAAGGGTGACCATTGGGACATTCTCAGTGTTCCTGTGAAAATCAGGACACTTTTTCCCCAGGAAATCAGGACAGTTGATGATGTGACTTTTAGCCATGATCATGGTCATTTGGGCTATCACAGTGCAAGACAAACAACTAAGCTTTTTCAGACTATGTTAAAAAAAAAAACTAACAGACTTCTTTAGCTCCAGCTACAGGAATTAAGGCACTAGTAGACCTGGGCATTGTGGAGGACACCTGTAACCACAATTCTGCAGGTTGGGCACGGAAGATGGCAATAATAGTATATAGTGTGAGCCATATAGCAAGTTATAGGCTAGCCTGGGCTACATAGTGAGTGGCAGGCCAGCCTGGGCTACATAGTGAGATCAAATCTTTTTTAAAAAGCAAAAGTTCTATGTGAACTAGTTTAAAAGTTTTTGTTTATTTGTTTGTTTTTGTTGCTGTTTAATTTTTATGCATCTAGGTGTTTTGCTTGCAGGCCTATGAGGCATATTCATGCAATGTACACAAAGGCCGGAGGAGGGTATCAGATCACCTGGAACTGAAGTTATAAACTGTTATTAGCTGCCATGTGGGTCTGGAAACTGACAACAGGTTCTGCAAAGCTGCAAGAGCTCTTATCCACTGAGCCATCTCTGTGTCCCCTTTGTGAACCAGTTCAGATAAAATTGCAAAGACTCTGGAGCCTTTGACTGCCAGGGCCTTGGTTGCCTAGACTTGAATCCTGAGTTTTTCCACTCGTCAGCTCTGTGACTCTTAGCAGATGACTGCTGAATCTGATACAGCTCAGTGTTCTTCCCTGTAAAGTGGGGTTATTAATAGAGCATCCTTCATAAGTGTGTTATCATAATTCAATGGTCCCATAAACAGCACCTAGTATATAAGAAGTGCTTAATATGCATTAGTGCCCATCATCATTTTGCTATTGTCCTTATTTTTTATCATATCTCTTTTCATAAACCCTGAATTACTGCCAGATATAGCAAAGATTAAGGTAAGTATTACCCCTAAGTATGCATGCTGCTTTATATCATTAGCTGGCCATTTCAATGCCTGTTCCTTTGACCATGATCTTCCTTAAGAATGACAAATATGGAGGTCCTACTTAATGTCACTATGGCAGTGATGAGCATTGTGACCAAAACAATTTAGGGGCTAAAGGACTTATTTTGCTTACACTTCCACGTCACTGTTCATCATTCATCATCAAAGGAAGTCAGGACAGGAACTCAAGTAGCACAGGATCCTGGAGGCAGGAGCAGATGCAGAGGCCATGGAGGGGTGCCACTTACCGGCTTGCCTTCTTATTAGCACCCAGGATCACCAGCCCAAGGTGGTACCACTCACAATGGGGTGGGTTCTCACCCATCAATCACTAATTAAATGTCAAGGAGGCTTTCGTGCAGCCTGATCTCACGGAGGCATTTTCTCAGTTGAGGTTCCCTTCTCTTTGATGACTCTAGCTTGTGTCAAGTTGACATAAAGTAGCCAGTACAGTGAGATTTTCCTTCTTCATACTCATGGGCCTTGAACTGTTTCCTACTCTCTGTTACCTCCACCTCATCCTGCCCAGAGGAGGGCTCCTTTTAATCTCCTGAAGCACCCTCTGCCAGGGTTTCCTTCTCAGTCTGTAGTTTGAAATTTTTCTGTCTCTACTTCTTGACATTTCCAATCCCAGAACACACATGTACGCCCACGCGTGTGTACATACAACCCCCTGCTGATGTGCGTCACGTCCCTAATGAGCTGTGGACTCCAGCGTACTCCCAAAGAGCCCAGCAGAATGTTTCTATCATTCCCACATGGCTTCCTAGTGAACATTTAGAAAAAGAAAGTGCTACTCACAAAAGATAAATATATCTGCATTCCTTCACTATCATATTACAAATACCAATAAGGTAAAAGATTTTCCCAAATACCTAAACTTCTTGGTTACGTGCTGGTCACTAGTATAGCATCAGTGTTCCTGTCTGGGGCTTTAGAGTCCTCAGGGGGAACTTCTTGGCATGTCCTTTTATTTATCAAGGAGGTGCTGCATTGGTTTCTATAAAATCATCAGCCCTGGGTAAGCGAGTTCCTGGGTGGGAGGGAGTAACTCACATGCCAAGTCTGTGGAACTAGGTAGAAGTCAGGGTATTTCACCCAGAGATGGAAGGAAGGGGCGACACAGTTGGTGATCAGACACATTGGTTGAGTGGACACACAGGCTCTGGTTTTAGAAATTATCATCACCAAGTGACCTGTCAGGTGATGGAGGTGAGTCCCGACCCCTGGAGCAACATCTGCTGCAACTGGAAAAGATCTGAGGTTGCTCGGGAGACTTTGGTGCTCAAGTAAGGAATGGAGAGAGTTAGGTGGGAGTGTAATAGGCAAGGGGGGACAGGGTGTGGTAACAGGGGAAGTGAGTAAGGAGGAGACCACAGAAAGAAGCCACGGCAGGAGGGGAAGCAGGGTGCAGCAGGCTGGAGACATTCCTTTGTGTTATACCGATGCTTGCCTGCCTGGAGAGGAAGCAGATACGAAGGGTGGTGAGGTTTTGTGGCTGCAGCCCACATCTGTCTTATCACCAGCCCAGGCACCTCCACTGGGGTGGAACTAACTGTTAAAGGGGTTGAAAAACGGTTTGTGATAGCCGGGGTCCTGGCAGGACACGGAGAGAATACACCAAGCCGGTAGATAGGTGGCTTAATAAAGAAACTTATGAAAGCATGGGCAGCCAGGCTTGGAAACGCCTGTGCCTTCCCAGCAACTCAGGGTCACTGTATCTAGGAGGGTCACTGTATCTAGGAGGGTCACTGTATCTAAGAGGGTCACTGTATCTAGGAACATCATTGTATTTAAGAAGGTCATTGTATCTAGGAGAGTCACTGTATCTAGGAGGGTCACTGTATCTAGGAGGGTCACTGTTCCTAGGAGGGTGACTGTACCTAGGAACATCACTGTACCTAGCAGGGTCACTGTACCTAAGAATCTGAGGCCAGCATATTGAGACATTGTCTCTCAAAAATAAAATAAAAAATTAAATTAAGTTAAAACAGGCAGCGTTTAGGGAAATGAACAAAACAAAGACAGGTTCTTAAGATCTGAGCACTTAAATCAGGGCAAGCCCAAGTAGAACAAATTAGTTCTTTACTAAACCATCTAACTACCCACTTGGTGCGCGTCCCTGTGTTCTGCCAGGTTTGTGCCTATGCACGGGTCTGGAGAGAGCTTGTTTTCATGGAAGCTGGATGGAGGCACGGAGGATGGATCAACACACAGGGAGGGAATGCTGGCGTGTTAGCCAAATCAATGCCTCATGCCACTCTCCCCTTACCCTCCTATCCTCTGCAGGTTCCCCAAAATCCCTGCACTGGTCAAGCTGACTCTAAGGCAGGAGGCAGGGACAGCCATTACTACAGCTCAGCACAGGCTAGCCCCCAGGGCACAGAGCAGGGAGAGGAGAAGAATGGGCTTAACAGACAATGGTAACATCCTGCGGCTACATCCTTCTGTCACCTCTTAGTGTCCTCGAAAGTACCAGTGATCCACTCTCACACATACAGGTATTACAGTCTCTATATTGCCAGCTGGCCATAGGCCTAAGCCAGCACCATAGTTTCCTCTTTCACTATGTGTGTTATAAATGCCCGCATTCCCCTTGTCAGATCCTCAGCTGGACAGGTGGCATGACCTAGATTAATTCCTGCAAAAATCCAAGTTTTCTATGGTCTTCCTCTGATGTGTTTGCCAGTTTTTAATTTGTCCAGAGTATTGCTCCTCTTGCCCCCTCCCTGTCCCCCGAAAGCCCCCCAGGGTTCTCTTTGGCAACCAGGCCAATCTACTGTCGATGACAATACCTCAACCAGACCTCCACCTCGAACATCAGCAGCATCCATCCAGTTAAATCACTGGTCTTCCTCAATGTTGACCAGAAGCCACCCAAGTGGTTCAACAGGAGATTTAAGCAAAGAGTCCCCGATCTACCCATGACCTAATCACCTTGTGAACATTCCATCTCTTTACAAACATCAGAGTGGCAGTTAATCTCTGTGTGAGTTTCAGAGTGAACAGACTATCTAGCCCACTGTAGGAGGGAGATTAGCCACAGGACAGGCTCAGGATGTGGTACAGAGCAGATTACAGATTTGCTCCGTCAGTCACCGGCTTCAATGCGGCAGGGCTGAGACTGAGAATCTAGTAACTCCTGAGAAATCTGGGGATGCCATACAATGGCCTGAGGTCCCTCTGACTACAGTACATGGGATTCTACACGTCTTTGTACCTCTTCCTGGATCCTTCCTTGAAGGAACCCTGTTACCTCACACACATCTTAACTGAGAAATTCTTGAGCTGTGAATTGACTTATCCTGAGACCTCAGCAACCTTGAGTCCCCACTATGATCATTAAGGTTAGATTTCTTCACATGGACCTCGAGTGTGTGTGTGTGTGTGTGTGTGTGTGTGTGTGTGTGTGTGTGTGTGTACATCAAGCAGCATTCTAGAGAGGAACCCATCTATTACCTCCCAAGGGACCCAGCTCTTGTATTATGAGCTCCAAACACTGAGATAACACCTATCTTGGTTATTGATTAGGATCATTGTACCTACCTCATCTTCAAGGACAAATATAGCCACAAAACCTCTTAAATACTGAGGTGCCACTGACAGAGAAAGTCCATTCGCCACACCTGTGAATGGCTCTGCCTTCCAAGGAAAGTCTTTGTTTTTGGAGAATTCTAGGGCCCTCCTCACCAGTGGACTGACTGCTTGTGGCTTGGTTATTCAGATGCACAACAGTTCCGAGCATACACAGCCGAGTCCAGGCTTTGGATAGTCCTAGCCAATTAAAGATGTCATTCTCAGGCACACACGCTACAGTGTTAGATACCAAATCCAGAGTAAACGCTTTTACATTAACTATTTGACTCAATCATGTTTTGACTTCTTCTTTCCTGATTTAGCAGCCACAAAACTCAGCTTCATTCTGTACCTCCAACAGACAGATATATTGACACCTTCTGAGCAGGCCTCAAACTGGGATGGAATACTCTTCAGGATTTAAAGGTGATGAGAGGGAGTGGCCAGTGGGATTCATATGCAATTGCTCTGTGCTGTTCCTGGAAGCCACTGGGGTGGTGTTAGTGTGTTAGGAGAAGAAGTCAGTATCTCAGGACTCTTCTACCAAGGGATTAAAGGGGATTTGATGGTTCAAAGCCCTCGGCCACTCCATGCCTGTGTATCTGAACCCACCTCATTGCTTAGGATTCATCCCATTCTCTACACTGTTGCAGAAGTTGCATTAGACCGCCTTGGCATAAGCAGCCTGGTAGGATCAGGGACTTCATGGACGAACAACACTGCAGTTATCCCACTAAGACCCTGGCTGCCCTGTAACTGTAGGAGGTAAAAGACTCCATCCATGCAGTCAGAAGGGTTTCTGATTTTCTTGGTATTCTGGGTTTCCTTCTCGTTTTCTCGCTTTCTGTGTACATTTTTTAGAGTCATCAAAAGAAGCTACCTGAGCCTCACTGTAATTCCCATGGCCCTCGGCACAGCAGGCAGCACGTCAGCCTCATAATTCCTACTACTGCCTGGCATGGGTTTGGACAGTGGACCTCCCCTCTGATGTATGCCTGCCGGGAAGCCGGGAAGGCGCTGTTATTTAGAAATAGGATCTTGTAGGTATAATCAAGTTAAGAGGAGGTCCTGTTGGAATATTGCATGCCTTAAATCCAATGTAGCCGAGTCCTAGAGAAAGAGGGAAGCTGGTACAGCGACATGAAGGGAAGGAGGCCACTTGAGCAAGAGTGCAGATGCTCAAAGGATGCTCAGTAGACACCAAGGAATGCCATAGAAGAAGAGGCTGGGACACATCCCTCCCTGGAGCTTTAGGGAGATAACGGCCCTACTGACATCTTCACTTTGCATGACTGAATAGACCTCTGAGAAAATTCATACCTGTGGTTTTAAACAGTCAACTTCAGTATGTCTATCATAGGCTCCCTTGAACAACAAATATGTCACCACTGCAACTATTTACAGACCTGTTTGCTGCCAAGAAAAGCTGCTGAGTGCTGAGGTCATGTCCACCCTATTCCACACCCATGACCTGCTCCTGCTGAGGTGAAGATCTGCTGTGACATTGGTCCCGTCTGCCCACGGGGTTCAGACACACAGAAATGTGAGAACTTTTCCCTTCAACCCTGACACACTGAGGTAGGAGTTCTACATGGGACATCTCAGGGTGAGTTTCTAGTGGTATAACAGGAGAAAGTGAAGTTAGAATGGAGTGAGCTTTGGGGAGGACTCTCTAGATGCTAACAGCAATTCATGTTATTTGTAGAATATAAACATTTTTGGAAATAACAAGATGTACAGTCCCAATTTTCCCACCCCTGCTTGAGTAGCTTCAGGCAGGCAATATAACATCCATGACTTATTTGTTTTGATTTTTAAATTCCTGAATGTTGTTATCCATCTCTCTCTCTCTCTCTCTCTCTCTCTCTCTCTCTCTCTCTCTCTCTCACACACACACACACACACACACACACACACACACACACATACACACACATGCTGTGGGGATTCACACCATTAGACCAGGGCAGGCTGATATGTCCTGGGCAGGTGGTTTGGAGCATAGGCAGCAGTGAGTTAGCCTTATCTCTGGATGGGCAAGTAAAGAGACCGATGCCGGTCAAAGCGGATCAGCCCTGGTGACCTCCCATAGCACTGTTTAACCTCTGTGTTCCTCTCTTTCCCTCCGTACATCTCTCTCCGATGGTCTGACATCTGCTTTCTTGTCTAGTGAGTCCTGTGACACGTACTTTGGTACCCTGCCCTTCCCTCCACTCTGCTAGTTGAAGCTCAGGCCTAGCCATGTTGGAGTTTTATGTTTCTGATGCTTCCTTCCATTTACCACCCCTTACCTGTTATTTTTCTTCTCTTAAACTTTCATTGTTTTTCCTAAGAAGCCTATAGCACATCCGGCTTGGCAACAAGTGGGAAGTAAGTTATGATGCGGAATGCATCACCTTTTCCATTCATAACTGAGACTCAGCAGAATTTCCCAACCATGCAGGACAGCTTTCACTTCTCCTGTGTCTCTCCTCAAATTCAGACACCAAGCCCTGTCCTCCAGTTCCCCCAGCCCCTAATGGGATGGTGGGCCAGGTACACACACACACACACACACATACACACACACACACACACACACACACAATGGGCAAAGAAACATCTTGATGGTGATGTTGTTCTTTTATTAGTTGGGGCAGAGCAGATGGCAGACCTTTACTCATCCTAACTGATGCCTCGCTTGGTGGACAAAGCTTTTTTACACCTAGGACTCATAAAAACCAAATCAAATCAAATCCAGGTGGTGAAGCCTGGGAGGAAGAAGAGAGAGACCTGTGTTCCACTACGCCACATGGTGCTTCAGGTAGGAAAAGATGTCCACAGACCTGCCCTCTGCCCCACAGCACAGGCCGGCCATAGACACACAGAGCCCTGCCTACCACCATGCAGTGCATTGAGGGAGGAAAAAAACAGACAGAGACCTGTAAACCACCATGCCATACACACACCTGACTCCAGCACATGGCACAGATGCACAGGCACCTTGCCGCCCTGCCATGCGGTGCAGACAGAGGGTGTCACTCAGGGGTCTGCCAGCCAGTGATGCAGGTGAGCAGGCCTTGAGGGCATGAGAGCAGGAGAGCTGATCCTGCCTAGTGAAGATGGCAGCAGTGGGTGGCCTAGCTGGAGCAGTGCTAGATAGCTGGCTCTGGTGGTATCGCTAAGGAAGAGGCACAATGACAGCTACCACCCAGGCCCAGATCCAGGGCTCTGAGCCGGCCCATTCTAAAATCTACATCATCTGCAAAAGGGTTGGGAAGCATGAAAGAGCCAGCCCTGCTGATCCAAAGCTGCAGGATCTCCATGACGCAGGGTGACAACAGGATAACCAAGAGGAGTCCTGATGAGGATCCAGTATTGATGGTGTCACAGAAGCCAGAGACCTGGACCAGACCAATGACTCACTGCAATGAACACTTGCAAGTGAAGATGTGTGGACAGAGGGGTATACTGTGAGACACACTGTGACACACAACACTTTCCACAATGAGATGTTTTCTGTGCTTTGTTTTTTTTGTTTTTTTTTTTTTTATTTGGGGGATGGGTTTCGAGAATGAAGGGCAGATATAAGGGGATGGGGAGATGAACGGGATTGGGGTACAGAATGTAAAACTCACAAAAAATCAATAAAAAGTTTTTAAAAGATTAAAAGTAGTACCACATGCTCAGAGGAAACCCCTTCGTGTCTGCCTCTGGATCACAGTCTCAAAGGTTTTTCCATCTCTAGATTCATCTTTGTTGCCTGAGACAACAAAATCACTTGGCTCTGCTGGGGCCTGGGCATAGGAACATCCCTGAGAGAGCCTTTCTGTTCCTGGAATGTGGATTAAAAGGCTCGCTGGGGTGAGCCGCTAAATCTTTACAAATGTTTAGGATAAAGCACAAATGAGAAAAATGTGTTCGGCTAGGTCTTTGTTTCTAGCCAGTGCTCTTAATTCTCTTCTACTGAAATGTAAACCTTGAGATCCAGCAGAATACGTGCAGGTCAGAAGCCAAAGGGCCCTCGCTCTCCCTGTCTCTGCCTCTCTCCCATGAGGGGTCTTTCTCATTAATAAAGAACGTTCGTATCTTTGGTGTTCTTCTTTAAGAACAGTGCAGGAACAGTGTGAATCACAGGCATAGTCTTGTAGAGCACTGGCTAGCTGGCATTGTAGATGCATGTGGGAACATTTGTGGACTGAGATTGTGACTGACAAACTGGTGTAATATGATAGTGAGATATAAGCTAATTGTTGTGGAGGGGAGGGAACCCTACTTCTGTGGTTTAATAGGATTTTAAAGTAAAAGAATTTTAAAGTAAAATGTAGAAGTATATTATACACAGTATAATTATCTCTGTGTGTCTATGTATGTCTCTGTGTGTGTCTGTGTGTGTATGTATGTGTTTCTGTGTGTCTGTGTGTATCTGAATGTGTCACTGTGTATATGTGTGTGTCTGTGTGTGTATGTATATGTGTCTGTGTGTCTGTGTGTATCTGAATGTGTCTCTGTGTATATTTGTGTGTGTGTGTGTGTGTGTGTGTGTGTGTGTGTGTGTATTCTGCCTGTTAATTTTTTGTCAGCTTCTCATAAACTAAAGTCACTTGGGAAGAGGGAATCTCAATTAAGGAATTGCCGCAACCAGATTGACTTGTCTGTGGAACATTTTCTTGACTAATGTTTGATGTGGGAGGGTCCAGCTCACCCTGGATGGGGCCACCCCTGCTCCAGTGGTCATGGGTTCTATAAGAAAGAAAACTCAGAAAGCCACAGGGAGCAAGTCAGTAGCTAGCACTCCTCCAGTCTCTGCCTCAGCACCTGCCTCCATGTTCCTGACGTGAGTTCTTGCTTTGGCTTCCCATGATTGATGAATTGTGTGTGACCTGGAAGTTGTAAGATTAAATAAACCCCATCTTCCTCTAAGTTGTTTTGGATCTCATGGTGTTTACCACAGCGATAGGAAACGTGCACGTGTGTGTGTGTGTGGTGTGTGTGTGTGTGTGTGTGTGTGTGTGTGTGTGAGAGAGAGAGAGAGAGAGAGAGAGAGAGAGAGAGAGAGAGAAATCTGACCCCTCACTCAGAAGTCCTTTCTTTCATCTCTACAGGATCACAAAGGTGACTTTTCAAGAATCCTATCATCATGAGATTTACCTAAACTTACAATTTCTTGAGACAGTGTCACACAGTGTAGCCCAGGTTGATGTTAAACATAGGGTCCTTCTGTCTCAGTCTCCCGAGTGTTAGGATTACAGGCCAATACTACAACACCTGTTGTGTGTCCTTTTGTGAAAAACTTGTCTCATTAAAAAAAAATCTGCTATTAATTCCTGTGTATTATCTGTCACAGCGACGTATTCCTTCTACCAGTCTAGGACAGAAATGGGAAGGCTAGAGCCCACCATGGCCTGTTGCTTCTTCTTTATTATCTTTTAAATCACTCACCGTCTAAGAATGGCTTCTGCTTTCACAAAAGCTTATAAAAAAAATAACAGGTTCATGCAAAAGAAACAATATGTGGCCTGCAAAACCTCAAGTGTTTTCTACTAAGCTTTTGGGAGAATAGCTTTCATAAGTCTACCTATGCAGCATTCCAACACATAGCTATGACATGTAATATTGGTTCATCCATCGACTCTAGAGCTAAGGGGTGTTTTGCTTCATTTCTGGTACACTATTCATGAGTAGTTCTTGCACACACATTTTGGTAACTGTGTGCACCTGTTCCTGTTGGGAATATGCTCAAGGGTGGATAACAGGCTATGCAGGTATCCGACATTCAGATTAGTGTTAGTATTTACTGCCAAACAGCTGGATAGACATGCTGTCAGCGTTCACTGAAGGTCTGATTCCTTCACATCCTTGCCAACATCTGCTATCTACTATATTTTAAGTACTTGGAGGATGGATAGCAGTACCTCCTGTGGTCTGAATTTGTGCTCATTCAATGCTCACCTTGTTGAGTACTTTCCCATACAAATATTGCATTCTGGTGCATTCCCTTTTTTGACAAAGGCTCTCACGTGGTTTGCTCAAGGTTTGTCTGTGTCTGTTTTCCTACTGTTGTTTCTTTTCTGAATCCTTTGATAGACCCGGATTACAAGCACCCTGTTCTACCCAGCCTTTTTGTGGGGTGGAGTGGTCATCTAACTGGGTGTCTCATGAGTCCTAAGCAACATTTGTCCTGTGTTCAATTCCCATCTCAGTCATTTATGCCTAAACTTCCTCATGGTGTTCGTCAATGAGCAGAAATGATTCATTTAACATGATATAATTTACTAGCTCTCCTTTCTAGTCAGCATTATATTCAGTTCAAAAAATCTTTACCTAACTGTGTCAAAAGAATGTTCTCAAATGGTTTCTCCTAGGCATTTCTTTTATTACCCCTGACATTTATGTCTATAATTCATTGGCATTGGTTTCTCATGTCAAGAGTCTGCCCTTTATGGACAGTCAGTTGGTCTAGTGTTCTTTAGGAACATCTCATTTTCCCACCGAACCATGGGATGGCTTCTGTCATGAGAAGCCATGCTAGTGTATGTTCAGGTCTGCTTCTAGGGTCTGTTGGGTTTCACGAAAGTTTATTTATGATTGAATATGAACTTCAGCTTTCTTACTCTCCAGGATTCTCTTGAAGTATCTTTGGCTTATGAGTTCATATATAAATTCATGAAATCAATGAATTTGTGAAGAATGAGATTTTTGTAGTTAAAATGTTAATGTGGTATAAGCTCCATTCATTTAGGCTTTCCTTCATTTCTCTGTAAACTGTCTTTTAATTTTCAATGCAGGGGAATTATGGATGTGTCTGTATTTGTATGTGCATATATGTTTATGCATGCATGTATATGCATATGTGTATGCATGTGTGTGTTCATGTGTGTGTATGCACATGTGTATATATGTGTGTGTGTGCACATGTGTGTACATTGTGTGCATGTGCACATGTATGTGTACATGTGTGTGTTCTTATGTGGGTATGCACACGTATATATATGTGCTTGTGTGTACATGTGCATGTGTGTACATGTGCACATGTGTGCATGTGTGTATGCATGTGGTTGTTCATGTGTGAATGTGTATGCATGTGTGTGCACAGGCATATACATGTATGTACATGTATGTGCACATGTTTGTATGTGTATGCATGTGTATATATATGTGTGCGAGTGCACACAAGTGCAGTTTCCCAGAGACAATAAGCAGGCGTTACAGCCCCTGGACTTGGGTTACAGATGTTTGTGAACTGCCTGATGTTGATCCTGGGAACTGAACTTGGATCCTCCAGCAAAGTGGCAAGCACCCTTAACTGCTGATCCATCCTTCCAGGTCCTAGATTTTAATCTAAATAGTACCTGGTTAAGTTTTTATTTTATGATTGTTGTTTCCGTAGAGATAGAAATCTAACTGATTACTGAATGTTAACTTTGCGTTATGTTTACTGAAGTCGCTACTAAGTCTCCATTTACAGAGTCTTATGTTCTCTTCCTAGTGTCCATTTGTAGACTCTTGTCTGTTCTTCATAAGTAAGCATATTGCTATGGAGATAACATTTTAATTATTTTTTCCATTCTTGTTTTTTCTAGCATTTTAAACCCAGTCATATTATATATAGTATGATATCGGATAGATGTAGTTGTAATAGATAGCCTTATTTTACTTCAGATTATTAAAAGAAAATGCTTCCAATATCTTTCCACTAAGGGGCATGTTTGTCATGGAAATTTTGTAAATACTCCATCATACTAAGAAAGTTTTCTTTTTATTTCTGCTTGATAGTCGTTGTTTTAGAGTGAATAAATAGGTCCTGACAATGGTTGGATACATTTTATAAGTCTGTCCTAATAATTGCCTCTTCATATCTCTTCTGACAACATGACGGATTGCACAGGATGATCACATGTAAAGCTAATGTTAGATCACTGGATAAACTCAACTTCCTTGTGGCATTTTATATCTTGTACAAATTACAAGATGGGATTTGCTAATATTTTCTTTAGAATTCTGCAGCGTAGAGAATTTCTTCTAGTTTTGCTCTTGAAGATCAAGAGGTGGAACAAATGTGTTCATTTTCTCTTCTCTTGAGGACTGTGTGTAAAATTAGTATTATTCCTTCACATTGGAACTTATTCACAAACCACCACATTTTCATAGGAAAGCTTTAGTATTTAAGTTTGAAAATGGGTTATTGAGGTAAACGATAAACGAGAATCTACTCACCCTTAAAGCAAATGAGTTGGTGAATGTGAACTGAACACGTTTTCAGTTATGACCCTTTCATCAAGCACCATGGTCAAGATCATGGGCTACATCTATCATATCTAAGATTCTCTCACTCCTCCACTCAGTTTTCCTGACCCTCCCCCCAGCTCTCCTTGTCCCCACGTCACCTTCAATTATCTGCATCTCTCCAAATTTAGAAGTGGAATCGCACAGTCTGTTCTCTATGTTGTCTGTCTTCCTTTGCTCAGCGTAACTGGCTTCGTCTTTGTGTGACGTGTATCGATAATTTGTTTTTAAAGCTGAATCATCTACCCGTACATATTTAACCAATCACCTATGGATGTGCAATCAGGTTGTTCCCAATTTGGAGCTATTACAAACAAAATTGCTATAAATATTGTTGTGGACATATGCTTTCGTTTCTCTTCTTGTTTATCTAGTAGTAGAATGGCTGGGCCATATGGTATGTATATGTTTAACTTTTGAAGAATCTGCCAAGCTGGTTTTCAAAATAGTTGTGCCATTTCGCATTCCCGCCAACAGTGCGTAAGGACTGCCACGCCTCGCATCCTGTATGACACTTGCTGTGCTGAGAAGTTTTAAGCTTAGATGTGCTAATCTATGTATAGGGCTATTTCATCCATGACTTGAATTCACATTTACTAAATTACTATGTTATGTACCCTTTGAGTATTTATTTGACATCAATATATGTTTTTGAAATTTCAGCTCAAAGTTTTGCTCATTTCAGCTCATTTTTTTTATTGAATTGCTTGTTTTCTTATTAGTAAGTTTTAAAGCTTCTTTGTATATTAAGGCTCTGGGTCTTTACTTGGGTGTGAGGCTTTCAAATATTTTCCTACGCCCTGTGGTTTATTTTTCATCCTCTTAAAAGTATATTATGGGGCTAGGCCCAGTGGTGCATTCCCTTAACCCCAGTACTTGGGAGGCAGAGTCAGGCAGAGCTCTGATTTCAATGTCATCCTGGTTTACAGAACAAGTTTCAAGATAACCAGGGCTACACAGAGAAACCTTGTCTCAAAAAACCAAAATCAAAAAAAAAAAAAAAGAAAGAAAGAGAGAGAGAGAGAGAGAGAGAGAGAGAGAGAAAGAAAGAAAGAAAGAAAGAAAGAAAGAAAGAAAGAAAGAGAAAGAAAGTTAAGGTGGCTGCAGAGGTAGCTCAGTAGTTAAGCACTGGCTGCCCTTCTAGGGAATCTGGGTGCAAACACCCACATGGCTGCTGGCAACCAACTGTAATTCCAGCTTCAGAGAATCTGATACCCTCTTTCTGACCTCTGTAGGCACTACATACATGTGCTGCACAGACATACATGGAGGGAAAACACCTCTACACAAAAGTAAAAACAAATAAATCTGAAGAAACACTAAAAGCACATTGTGAAAAGGCAAAACTATTAAATATCGATGATTTAGAATTTGGCGATAATTTCCTTTTATGGATTCTGAATTTGGTGTTACATATGAGACAAGAATATAGTCTTCCTCCCAAGTACTGGACGGACGTCGTCAGTGCTAGGCCTTATCTCTCGGCCCTAAGAGCCTGCCTGAGGTGATACCAGCTTGACTTTCCAGGTTACTACCAGAGCTTCTTTGCTGGAGTTTTCTCTGGACCTCAGATCCCATTTAGTACCTCAAGCAAGCAGCCTCTAACCACAAGGAGTGGGTGTGTGATATGTCATTCTAGAGTCCCAAGTTGTGTGTTTCATGCTGGGTCCCGGCTTGTTTCCCAACAAGTTAAGCTGTTGTTGGTGACCATGATGTGACCCCACCCTCTCTGGCTGCTCTTCCTTTCCAGTCTTCTCTGCTATTTTCTACTCTTCCTTTACTACCCAAGGAAGAAGGACTTTGCCGTGGAGCCTTGTCTAGCATGTGTCTGGGGAAACCCAAAGGCAGCATAGACTTTCAGCATAGATCAGCGGGGATGTGGCAGAGCCCAGGTCCCAGACAGCAACCAGAAACACGATGAGAACCTAGAGGGGAAAAACGGGAGTTTATCAGAGCTTGGAACCATGTGCCATGTTCAGAAACCCCTGATAAGGGGTGTTCAATGATAAAGATCCCCACCACTGAGCCTCCTGCTGGAGAGGGCACTAATGCTCTGCAGATGACATTATGTCCATAAATGGACAGATGAGTCATTTCTGTGAGTCACAGGGGAGGGTTTGCCTTCAGGGACTAACCTTTACCCTTGCATTTGCCTGATACTAGCCAGCCGGGTTGAAAATGTGGAAATTATCCTGAATATAGATCCAAAGGGGTTGGATCCACTGTCCTGGGTGACATTTATTTCTGAACTACTGATGGACTTAGGCCATATAATATATATAATACGTATATATTATATATACATATATAATAAATGTGTGTATATGTATATTATATATATTACATATATAATACACATATATATGTGTATATGTATATATATAAGAAATTGAGCTAGAGAGGCAGCTCAGCAGGTAAAAATGCTTATTACAAAAGCCTTGGGATCTGAGTTCGATTCCTGGAACCCTAGTAAAGAACCAGATGCAGTGACTCAATGTGCCATCCCAGCTGTCCTATGGTGAGTGGGACTTAAAGATAGAAGAATCACCCTATAGCTTAAGCCCCCAGTACACTGTAGACAATCTGCAAAAATAAGAGAGACTCTGCCTTAATGAAAGGAAATAGCCTATTCAGAAAAACATGCCCTTTGACCTCTCCACACATGCTATGGTACGTGCATGCCCACCCCTGACATACACCAAATAATATTTAAAGAATCGGTAGTTACCTTTTTCTTATGCTGTTGAATGTGTGACCAACACAGAGTGTCTTCCAACTTAATTTCTTTCTGCTGGTTTCCTTTTACACATTAGACTCATGCATAGGTAATGCCTTGAAGCCAGCATTGAAGTTAAGGCTTCAGCATTCCATTATGATCTCAAATTCAAATTGCCAAAAAGGCATCTTCTAGCTGTGGGAGGTGCCTGTTGTCACCAGCCAATTTAGAATCCTGGCTCATGTGACCCAGGCAAAGACACAGAAATTTGGTCATTCTTTATTCTGTCTTTGAAGAAATTTCTTTCTGCATTCCTCCAGTGGGAAAATGGTAGGTAGGCACATTAGCCCTCAAGCTGTTATCCAGATCAGGCTAGTTATGAGGAAACATAGAAGCATTGAGTTAGCAAA
Source organism: Grammomys surdaster (assembly GCF_004785775.1). Taxonomy (NCBI): domain Eukaryota; kingdom Metazoa; phylum Chordata; class Mammalia; order Rodentia; family Muridae; genus Grammomys; species Grammomys surdaster. The sequence continues at coordinate 8,721,406 of NW_021604696.1, read as the reverse complement.
CCAGAGTGTGCGTAATGAATTGAACATCGTTACATGTGTTTCATCCATACTTTGTCTCCATTTAACACTGTGAACACAGTCTTAGATACTTTTTGCTTGTCCCTGTAGATTCTGGATCCCTGTTTACCCTGCTTGTGTTTTGGAAACTCCTACTTATAAATGCAATCAAAGGCTCCATTGTTTTCTGGATTCTTCCTGGTTCAAGCCAGTGGAAGTCACGATCAGGAGACCAGAAGACAGGGGCAGAGAGAGAGACCAGCTCACTGTCAGCCGAGTCACTGCACGTAAACTGCAGCACATGATCAAAGTCAGGGCTCCTTCAAGGCAACTCCCACCTCCAGATTTCTGGGCCACAGGTCAAGGTTGGGAAATGAGAAGTTGCCAGCAATCTGTTCGTGGTATTTCTAACCCATATATCCGTTAGCATCTCCTCAGTTTCCCCTAACCCATCCAACCACTATTATTTGGGGTCATTTATTAAAACACTCCCCACTTATGCAGACTGAGTTTGCCGTCTATTTTCTGCAGAAGACCAAGGCTAGTCCAGTTGGCCATCACCAAGGACAGACATAAAAGGTGGTGTAACACAGTAGTCTGGCAATGTGAGTCAGTTTTAGAGTAAAAGACTCATCTTGTCAAAGAAGATGGATTTCATAATCAGATCAAGGGATGCTGAGGAATTTTCCAGATCACATGTAGAACTATTGTCTAAAGTGGAAATTTCTCCAGCTAAAAGTGAAAGAGAAATAAGGAAAGAAAGTGTTTGTAAGGTCAGAGGATTGAGCATTCGACCAATGGATAAACATTCAAATATTTTCTCTTTAAGTAAAAGAAACAAGGACTTTTCTTTTTAGTTTAATTTTTTTCTTTCTAAGAAATTTGTTCTTTATATTTGTGGCATAAAACTGCATAAAGAACATCCAAAATTTTGTCCTACTATTTTGTTAAGAATATTCAATATCGAAGCCACCCAAGTGGTATTCAATTTGTTCCTTTTCTATTATAAGAATTGGCAAGTAATTGCCATCATAAATTACATCTTAATACATGCTAAGTACACTTGCTGTCATAAGTTTACTCTATTTTTCAAAGATAAAGTTACGATGAGTTTTCTTATTCCTTGGCTGTGTATCAAAGCTTGGTTCTCACCGTCAGGGAATGTAAATGGCTTATGTCCAGACCACCTATGTTGACTATTAAGACCTCCTGGGAGGAGCTCCAGAAGGTCACCTTGGAAGAGGAGCAAGTTGGTTCCTTATATGGGTTCTGTATCGGTCACTTTTCTCGTTGCCATGACAAAAATACCTGACCAATGCAGTTTAATGGAGAAAGTGGTTATTTGGGCTCGAAACTGCAAGGAATGGAATCCAACATGTCAGGGATGGTATGGCAACAGGAGCGGGAGGTGGCTGGTCATAGTACACATGCAGCAAGAAAACTGAGGGAATGGACACTTGTGCTCTGCTGGCTTTTTCCTTTTTATTCAGCTTGGGACCCTAGCCCATGGTATGGTGCTCCCTGTCCATGATGTGGTACTCCCAGTCCATGGCCTGGTGCTCCCAGACCACAGCATTATGCTCTCAGCACTCAGGGTGAGTCTTCCCAACTCAGTTACTATAATTTCAATAGTTCAGAGACAGAGACATGTCTAGACATTCGTTCCATGTTGATTCAGAACCCTATCAAGTTGATATCCAAGATTAACCATTTAGGTTTCTAACCATCTCAATTCTGTGGTACAAATCAGCTTCAAGAATCATACAGCCTGGGGTGCAGGGTCCAGGTGCCCGTCTGACACCGCTCTGGTCCTGGAGACCCCATCACAGAGACATCCTTGAGGTCCTCAGTCCAAATTTGTATGATGTGGTAAACTCTCAGTAACGGAGTTAGTTCTTGTTAGAATTAGTAGACTGGGACGGCATCATACTTGTATTTAATATGTGGTTTCGCTAAACATAGCATTTGTTTCAATAAATTTCAAATATAAACAGTCAAATGCCAATATTTTATGTGACAGTGGTTATATTTAAAGAAATAAAGATTTAAGGAGTAAAACGTTTTAAAGTATGTTAAACAGAATCTCTACTTTTCCAAGACAATTATATATAATCCATATAAAATATCCAAACAAAAGAAGATATAAGAACTCTCAGCAATAAAAATAACAAAGAAATATTTAAAAAAAAGAATTAAAGACTGTTAGGAAAGTCTTCCATATAAAGGGGGTTTGCGTTTCTTTTCATCCTACAAGGTCAAATTCACTTGTCAGATACATTGTAATTATAGTGAGTAGCAGAATTGTTTCAAAACGTGCTTAAAGATATCAATAACAAAACTAATCAGCGGGAATATTTATGCACCCAAAAACTTAGTCTGAAAATATAGAATGCAAACCTTTTAAAAACAATGAGTAGTTACAGATCTCAAAGGCAGGATCCTAGTATCCACTCTGTACCTTGGTCTGTGTACTTTAGAAACTGCCTTGTGACTGGGCTGACTTTCCATGCCAGTGAGTTCATAGTTTAAGATTCACTGGTCCTATTTTCTGTGTGTATTTGTGTGCTTGTGTGAGTTTATGTGTGTGACTTTCTGTAGAAGCAAATTATTGAATCTCCTGGGACTGAAGGTACAGGCAGTTGTGAACCACATGATGTGGGCACTGGGGACTGAACCCGGGTCTTCTGCAAGAACAATAGGTATGCTTAACAACTGAGCCACCTCTCTAGCCCTACTCAACAGGTTTCTAGTAATGCACACACAAGCCAAGTAGCCTGGCCGTTATTTTAGCTATTATAAAATTTGGAATGGTTATTTATTTAAAAAATGCAAATGTTCTTTCACTTTTGTATATAAATAGAGTTGGTGTCTGCAATTGACCCTGAAGTATTTAAAGACATTATTTTTCTCTTTTACTGAAAATAGGTTCTTTTTATAATATAATATAACACACACACACACATACACACACACACACACACAGAGTTCCTCTTTACCTCCCTTCCCTCCAGAACCACTCCTTTCTGTCTCTCATTGGAAAAGAACAGGCTTCTAAGAGAGAACAACCAAATATAATGAAATAAAATATAATAAGATGAAGCAAGACCTATGATTTTGAAGTTGGACATGGCAACCCAACAGGAGGAAAAAGAGTCCCAAGAGCAATCAAAAGAGCCAGGGACCCACGCGTCCTCACGGTCAGCAGTCCCATTTAAGTACTAAGCTAATAGCCATAATACATGTACATAGGACCTAGTGCAGACCAGTGCGGAGCCTGTGCCTGCTGCTTCAGTCGCTGCGAGCTCATATGCACCCTGCTTAGTTGATTCAAAGGCCTCCCTGTGCCCTCTGGCTCTTAGACTCTTTACATGTCAGCCCAGCACAGGAGTTTCTAAGCTCTGAGGGGAGGGATTGGATAGAGATCTCCAATTTAAACTCTCTTTCTATATACTGTCTGGCTGGGGGGGGGGGGTCTCTGAATCTGCCCCCATCGGCTGCCAGAGGAAGCCTTTCTGATGATGACTGCATAAGGCACCAATCTACAAGTATGGAAGGATATCATTTGGAATTGAATCATTTTATTGATCTTTTTTTAAACCAGTAGTTTTGGTTTTACCCTAAATCTCTGCACTATCTAGACTCTGGTTCTTAGTCACCAAGGCAGTGTAGGGTGTTGGCTCCTTCTCGTGGATGGACCTCAGATTAAATCAGACAGTGGTTGGCTACTCCCACACATTTTGTGCCACCCTTGCCCTGCCATATTTTGCAGCTTATAGGTCAAAGATGTTGTGGGTGGGTTACTTTTCTCTTTTGATAGCCTGCAGAGTACCTTCCCATACCAAAGAGACTATATAGTACATAGGGCTGAGGGCTCCTTCTCCATGTTCACTGAGTTGTGTGGGTGTTGTCTTTGGCAATTATGGTCCCATTGCCAATTTGCAGAAAGCTACCTTTGGTCTTAGCAATAGCCTAGATTTTTTTGGGATTTCCTTGGGACCTTCTTGGCCAACAACCCAATTGAATGTAACCGGATCTGCCACTGGAAGCTTTGCTTGGCTACAAGGGATGGCCAGTTGAGATTCCATATCTCCCATTATTAGGAATCCCCATTAGGATTGCCTTCATAGATTCCAGGAAGTTTCCTCTGCACTAGGTTTGCACACCATGCCCCAAATGCCCTACACAATTCCAGCCATCTCCCCCAAATCTCTCTGTACCTCATCCTCCTCCCCTAAACCTGGTTCCCCACATTTCTGTCCCAACCCTTCCCCAGTCAAACCATAAAGTCTATTCCATTTCCCATCCCAGGGAGGCCCATGCATCCCCCTTAGACCTCTTCTCTTAACTTCTCTGGGCCTACAGATTGTAGCTTCATTGTCATTTACTAAATGGATAATATCCCCTTATAAGTGAATACATACCGTATTTATCTTCTGGGGTCTGGCTTACCTAACTCAAGATGAATTTTTTTCTAGTTCTTTCCATTTTCTTGCAAAATTCACAGTGTCCTTTCATTTAACAGTTGATCAATACTCCCTTGTGTAAGTGTACTACATCTTCTAAGTTTGTTTTTAGGGAAAGTTGCAATGAACATGGTTGAGGACCTGTCTTTGTGGTAGAATGGAGCATCCTTTGGATATATGCCCAGAGGTAGTACACCTGGGTCTTGAGGTAGATGGATTCCTAACTTTCTGAGGGACCACCATATTGATTCCTACAGTGAATGTACAAGTTTATACTCCCACCAGAAATGGAGGAGTGTTCTCCTTGCTCCACACACTCACCAGCATGAGCTCTCACTTGTGCTATTGATCTTGGCCATTCTAATGGGTGTGAGATGAAATCTCAGGGTTGTTTTGCTTTGCATTTCCCTGATGGCTAAGGATGTTGACCATTTCTTTAAGTGTTTCTCAATCATTTGAGGTTCCTCTATTGAGAATTCTCTGTTTAGATCTCTTCCCTAGTTTTTATTTGGATTATTTGTTTGTTGGTTGATTATTTTGTATGTTTGTGTGCTTTATTTTATTATTTCTTTCAAGACTGGGTTTCTCTGTGTAGCTTTGGCTTTCCTGGAACTCACTCTGCAGACCAGGCTGACCTCTAACTCAGAGATCTGCTTGCCTCTGCCTCTCAAGTACCAGGAGTAAAGATGTGCACCACTACCACCTGGCTGCCACTTTGACCAATAGATGGTGTTCTTTGATTTACAGACATTTTCGGTTTTGTCGAGGTCCCATTTATTAATTGCTGATCTTAGTGCCTGTACTTTTAGTGTTTTGTGCAGAAAGTCATCTCCTGTATCAATGTGTTCAAGGCTGTCCCCCACGTTTTCTTCTATCAGGTTCAGAGTTCAGTATAACTGTTTTATGTGGAGGTGTTTGATCCACTTGGACTTTCATCAGGAAGTTGGATTTTTGTCAAAAGCCTTTTTATGTCTTTTTTTTTCCAGTTTGTTTATATGGTGGATTATGTTTACTGATTTCTGTTTATTAAACCATCACTGCATCTCTAGGATGAAGCCCATTTGATCATGGTGGATGATCTTTTTGATGTGTTCTTGGATTTGGTTTGCAAATATTTTAATGAGTATGCATCTATGTTTCTAAGAGAAATTGGTTTATAATTCTATTTCTAGTAAAGTCTTTATATGGCTTGGGTAACAAGACTCATAAAATACATTGAGAAACATTTCTTCTGTTTCTATTTTGTGGAATAATTTGAAGAGTATTGGTGTTAGCTCTTCTTGGACTATCTGGTAGAGTTCGGTGCTAAATCCATTTGGCCATGGGCTTTTTTGGATGGGAACATTTTAATGACTACTTCTACTTCACTAGGGGTTGTAGGTTTATTTAAATTGTGTCTGAACTTAACGAAACTTTGGTAAGTGGTACCTATTGAGAAAATTAACCATTTGCTTTAGATATTCCAATTTGGCAGAATACAGGCTTTTAAAATGTGTCCTTATGATTCTCTGGATTTCCTCTGTGTCTGTTTTTAAGTGTCATTTTTGTTTCTGGTTTGTTAATTGTATAGTCTCTCTACCTTTTAGTTAGTTTGGATAAGGGTTTGTCTAGCTTGCTGATTTTCTTGAAAAAACCAGCTCTCTGTTTTTCCTGATTCTTTGTACCATGCACCTTGTTTCTTTTGTTACTGATTTCAGCCTTGAGTTTGATTACATCTTGCCATCTACTCCTCTTCAGTGTGATTAGTTGTTTTTCTAGAGCTTTCAGGTATGTTGTTAAGTTGCCAGTATGAGATCAATCTAATCTTTTTATGGAGACACTTAGTGCTAAGAACTTTCCTCTTAGCACTGCTTTCATTGTGTCCTACAAGTTTTGGTATGCTGTGGATTCAATTTCATTAACATTTAGATAGTCTTTAATTTCTTTATTTCTGTCTTGGCCCATTTTTCATTCAGTAGAGAGTTGTTCAGGTTCCATGAATTTGCCAGCTTTCTACTGTTTCTGCTGTTATTGATACCCATCTTTAATCTTCAGTGGTCTGATAGGATGCAGGAAGTTATCTCAATTTTCTTGTGTGTGTTGGGGCTTGCTTTGTGTTCAAGTATGGATTCAATTTTGAAGACAGTTCTATGAGTTAGTAAATTTCCTAGTGTTGGATGAAATGTTCTGTAAATATCTGTTAGTTCCATTTGATTTATAATGTTTGCTAGCTCCAGTATTTCTCTGTTTAGTTTTTGTCTGGATGACCTGTACCTTGGTGAGGATTAGGTATTGAAGCCTCCCACTATCAGTGTGTGATTGTCAGTGTGTGATTTAAGCTGTAGTGGTGTTTCTTTTATAAACTTAGGTGCCCTCCTGTTTGGGACATAGATGTTAAGAACTGAAGTGTTGCTAGGCAAGTTGGGGAATGCCTTTAATCCCAGGATTAGGAAGACAGAGGCAGGTGAAGCTCTTTGAATTAGAGGTAGTCTACAGAATGAATTCTGGAACAGCCAGAAAATACACAGAGAAACCTTATCTTACAAAAACAAACAAACAAACAAACAAACAGAATTGAAATGTCATCTTGGTGAAGTTTTCCTTTCACGAATATTTGGTGTCCTTTCTTATCTCTTTTGATTAGTTTTGGTTTGAAGTCTATTTTGTTAGATATTAAAATGGCTACACCAGCTTGTTTTTAGGTCTACTTGCTTGGGATATCTTTTTCCAACCCTTTATCCTGAGTTAATGTCTATATTTGATGTTGAGGTGTGTTTCTTGGATGCAACAGAAGGATGGATCCCATGTTCACATCCATCTACTTGTCTTTTTATTGGAGAGTTGAGACCATTGATACTGAGAGATATCAATGACAAATGGTTGTTGGTTCCTGTTATTATGTTGCTATTGTTGTTGGTGGTGGTGGTGGCAGTGTGTGTGTGTGCACGCGTGCATGCGTGCCCATGCACATGGTCCCCTTCTTTTGATTTTGCTAGTATGAGATTATTTATTCCCTGTCTTTTCATGTATGTAGTTAACCTCCTTGGGTTTTCCTTCTAGAACCTTTTATAGGGCTGAATTTGTAGATAAATACTGTTTAATTTTTACTTTAATATGGAATATCTTATTTTCTCCATCTATGGTGATCAAAATTTTTGCTGGGTATAGTAGTCTGGGCTGCCATCTATGGTCTCTTAGAGTCTTGGGGTCATCTGCACAGGCCCTTCTTTCAACATCTCCATTGAGAACTCAGGTATTATTCTAATAGATCCTTATATGTTAATTGGTCTTTTCCTCTTGCAGTTTTTAATATTTGTTCTGTGTGTTTAGTGTTTTGATTTCTATGTGGCAAGGTGTCTTTCTTTTCTGACTCAATCTATTTGGTTTTCTGTTTGCTTCCTGTAAGCATCTCATTTTCTTCTATGATTTATTGAAAACACTTTCTGGGCTTTTGAGCTAGGATTCTTCTCTTTCCTCTATACCTATTATTCTCAGGTTTAGTGTTTTCAAAGTGTCCCAGATTTCCTAGATATTTTGTATCAAGAATTTTTTAGATTTAATGTTTTCCTTGATGGTGTATCCATTTCTTCTATCATATCTTCATTGCCTGAGATTTCCTCTTCCATCTCTTATATTCTGTTGGTAAATTCCACCTTAGTAGTTCCTGTGTAAATTCCTAAACTGTTTATTTCCAGAATTCTGTCAATATCTGTTTTCTTTATTGCTGTATTTCCACTTTCAGATCTTGAACTATTTTATTTATTTCTTCTAATTGTTTGTGTTTTTCTGGATTTTTAAAGGGATTTTTCCATTTCCTCTTCAAGGATCTCTATTATCTTCATATGCTTGGTTTTAAGGTCTTTTTCTTATGCCTCAGCTTCATTGGAATGGATATTCAGGGGCTGCTATGGTAGGGTAGGTAGACTGTAGTGGAGATATACTGTCCTGGCTGTCATTGATTGCATTTTACACTGGCATCTCAGCATCTGGGATTGGAGTTATTATAGGTTTTTGTGCTGATTTCTGGATTTGTCTTTGTTGGTTGGGTGCTTTGTTCCATGGTTTCTGTTCCTTCTCTGGAGTTTAGGAGCGTGCAATGGCTGTCTGCTGCCTGTTCAACTGGTATGTTCACAGGGAATGCCTGGTGGTGTTGAGGGCTGGGAGACTGAGATGGATTGGATGAGAAGGTCTTTGTGATCCACTGGGGATGGGGTAAGAGAGGAATAGGAGACAACAGCAGGTATCCAGCTACAGAGCTGGGGAAGACTCTGTAGGTTGGAGCTACAGAGCAGTAGGAGAGACATGCATCTGCCTTGAGCCTACTTGTTTTTCTGGTAGGAGCTGCCCTTGAGTTAGCAGGAGTGCCTGCTGGAGCTAGGGTCTTAGACAAAGCGACAAGGAGGTTCTCAAGAAGGTCTGTGGGAAGCCCACCTGGTTTTCTGTCAGTCCTAAATTATTTTTTTTTAAATATTGCCTGGAAACTGTACCCAGATGGTCACAAGAATATTTTAAATGATGTTCACGAGAATTTAGTATTTCTCTTCCAATACTCCAAAAATTAGCCTTTAAATACATAAATATGAACAATACAGATTATAAGACACGTGTCAAATATTTCACATGCTGATTGAAAGCCACTTCACTGTCTGAAGCCCAACGTGCCATTTTAAATGTATTTTGATGATGCTAGGTAGCAGACCCTACAGCGTACCGGTTTCAAAGTAGTGTTTTGTTGCCTCTTATTTGTCTGCTTGCCGACACGCTTTCACAACATGTACGAGTTCTTATCATTGCTCTGTTCTTTTGCTATCTCATTTGTATGCAAATTTTCTTGTATGCAACTTACTCTTTGGTAAATGCTACCAGCAGATTGAGTGTCTGTAATTATGCCTCGTCCCTGTCTGCCCTGTTTGTTTCTTATTATATCACTGCCATAGTCTCTGCTTCGTGAATTACAGACTGGCTCAGGTGGCAATTTTTCTTATGGACAATGTGTTGAGCTAGTTCTGTGTTCCTCTCCCAATGCCTCTCTCACTCACAAGGACTCTGCCTAGATCAAATGTGTAGGACCAGTTCCTTCCTTCTTAGTCTTAGGTTCTTTGTCTTTCTCTCTCTTTTTGATCTGATTTTGTTTTTAAACTAGAAGCCTAATGGTGTTATCAATGGGCAGGTTGTCAACTAACTCTCTTGATGTCTTCCTTTCCTTCCCTCCCAGGTTGATTTATGCAACAGTAAAATGTGAGGTGGAATAGCTCTGTATACATGTGCGTGGTTTAGATTGTTTATAGTGAGGCTGAGAAATCTAATGAAATTTTCATGTGGGACCTTCATGCCAGGAATATACATAAACATGATGTGTATAGATTTACATGCAAATATAAACACAATGTGTATACCTGTCTTTATAAATGCATACAAGTTTATCTGAGCAGACTGGAAGCAGGTATAAATACACATATGTGGGGAGTGGAGCCGAGAGCTAGAGAGAGATCAGCTCTGTGTTATGGAACCACGCTATTTTAACTCAAAGCCCAGATTCACTCTTAACTATCTCACTGACCTTGGTCAACTTCTGACACTTCGGGCTCTCTGTTTTCTTATTAGGAAATAGTTAAGAATTGTGAGAGCTGTAGAATCAATTGATACTTCGAACTGTTTCTCAGTGCATGGCAAGCTGCAGTAGACATTGGCCGTTTCTATTATCACAGAAGATAAACAGGAAGTATAGTCTTACCCTGGACAGGCATCCATTAGACTAGGTTCCTCATTCACTCCGATAACATTTCTGGCCTCTGCTCAGTATCAGAGTTGGTTGATTGTGAGATGCACCTAAGAAACATGTAAAGGTGGACTGTGCTTCTAGGTCAACCATGGTCCATGGTGATTACTTGAAGAGATCCTTCCGTAACACCCAGGCATAGTGATGTACGCCTTTAATCCTACTACTGAGAGGCAGAAGTAGGAAGATGTGTCAGTTCAAAGAGGAGATTAATGCAGTGAGCAGGAAACATGAGGTGAGGGGTCTGGGTATAGGAAGAGAGAAGAAGAATCTCTAAGGATGGTTTCAGAGATGGAATTGACTTTTTGATGACAGGTTGAGGGCTCTTAGGGAAAGGGAAAAATCTAGGCAAATTCTTCAGTTTTGGTTTTGAAACAGGAGAAAGATTTGCTTCTGTACAAGGATTCCATGTGGCTGAAGCCAGAAGTATGACAATATGTAACTGGACAGCGGAGTCTCCGGTTATATCCAGGATTCCATCCAGTGTATGGATAAGGAAGGCTGTGTTCAAATAAAGAAAACTTGGGGTGAAAAATGAAGAAGCTGGGTTAGCAGAAGGCAGACATATAAATCCAGGAAGAGGCGGGGGATGAAGGAGCAAGGAGGGGATACAGTAGGAAAGTTTCACAGGCTGTATGATGAGGGAGGGGAGGGAAACGGAGAGGTCAGTCTCATTTTGATCCATTGAACCTGAGGTTCCTAGGGGACATTCAGGAAGAACAGCAAAGACTTGTAAACAGGCAGACATGGGCTTGGCAAGTAACATGGAGAGAGTAGACGAGGCCACCCATGGAGAACATAAACCAAGAGCCTGGAGAACGGGGCCTGGGAAGCGCACAAATCAAGACTGTCGCTGAGGAATGGAAGTCTGCCAGTGAGAGAGAAATGGCCTGACAGAAGCAAGGAGTCATGGTGGCCAAAGGGAAAGTTCCAGAAGAAAGGAAATGCTCCCTGGTATCAAACACTGTGGAGAAAGGAGACTGAGCAGACAGCACAGTTAGCTATCCCCTGGAAAATCTCCTTGTTAGCAGGAGAACATCAAGATACGGATGAGTGTGCAGGTGCTGGCAGTATAGACAAGAAGCCCCCCCCCACACCAGTTGATGGATGCATGGGAGATAAGGAGAGAAAACCTTCAGGGAGCATATTCATAAATCTTTATATTTTTCAACTGGTGCTGTTTCTCCTTCCCCTGTGAGCCTTTGTTCTAGAAAGTTCTAGGAAACCATTACACTCTAGAGACCAGGTAAGTTTTGGTCCTGGTTTCTTAGATGTCCAGGCAGTTGGAGATCCTGCAGAGCTCTGGCAAGAAGTTAAAAGGGGAAAGCACTTGGCATGTGACCATAAGGACCAGAGTTCAGATCTCCAGCACCCACATAAATGCCAAACCAGCATAGTGACCTACTTATAATCTTGGCAATAGGAAGGTGAAGATGGACAACCTTGGGTCAATCTGGCTAGCTAGACTAACCTAATCATCAAGCCCCGGTTCAGCCAGAGACCTTGCTTCAGGGTGGAAAGTAGAGAGAACACTTGAGGAAGACACCTGATGTCAGCCTCTGATCTCTGCATGTGTGATGGTTTGAATATGCTTGGCCTAGGGAGGGGCATTATTAGGAGGTGTGGCCTTGTTAGAGTAGGTGTGTGTGTAGCCTTGTTGGAGTGGGTGTGGCCTTGTTGGAGTGGGTGTGGCCTTCTTGGAAGATGTGTCACTGTAGGGGTGGACTTTGAGATCCTCCTCCTAGCAGCCTGGAAGACAATATACTGGTTCCCTTTGGAACAAGAGTAGATAGAACTCTCATCTCCTCCTGCACCATGCCTGCCTGGATGTTGCCGTGCTCCTACCTTGACGATAATGGACTGAATCTCTGAACCTGTAAGCCAGCCCCAGTTAAACATTGTCCTTGATAAGAGTTGCCTTGGTCATGGTGTCTCTTCACAGAAATGTATGTGCATGACCTCCACATGAAAGCACATGTACCTGTATATACATTTGTACACATGCATGTTGCACACACACACATACATCCCACACATACAGAGGAGGAATAAAAGGATGTTAAATAGCCGACCAAGATCAGCACCTGATCTAATCAGGTTGATGATAAGGGATTCCAGAATGTTCCAGGATGATTTTTCAACATTCTTTTTAGGGTTAGGTGGGAGTGAAAAAGATCTTTGCCCCTGGCCACCATGACCATGTATCTTGATCTGTGTTCTTGTCAGATCTCCCAAGCTGGGAGTCCAGGCTCTGTTACTGGTCTCCTGCCCTGGGGCGGGTAGAAGCAGGAGGCTGGGTGTCTGCCGTAGTCCGTCGCCTCCACACTTTCACATCCTCTATCAACACCTGCACACTTGGGTGGTGACCACACAAGCTCTTCCTGTTTGTGCAGAAAGTGCCATTCAGAAAGCTTGCCAGCGAGGAGGGATCTGTACACTCAAGAGAGAAACTGAACAATTTATTTGGAACAGAAAAAAAAAGGAAAGTGTGTGTTGAGAGGTAAGTGGGTCTGTGTCTCTGTACCTTTGGCGGTTATGGGTGGATGTCGTGTCCCGAAGGGTAGGGCTGTGCACTAAGGCTCCTCAGGGCCCGGCAGTTGAGAACGTTCCTAGCCTGCCCCACAGAGGGAAGCATGACCTGGTGCATGGCTGGATAATGGGACAGGCAGATGTGGAACATAACCAGAGGAGGTCACAGTGTGTGTGTGTGTGTGTGTGTGTGTGTGTGTGTGTGTGTGTATGTGTGTGTGTGTGTGTGTGTGCATGTGTGGCATGCAAAGAAAATACCATCTAGATGTAAACATGCTCTCATGTACATTTGTGATGCCAGTTGGACCCACTGGTCTTAGGCAGTATGTCTGAACCTCATGTAGGCTAAACCTCAATGAAGAACCCAAGTCAAGGTCACTGAGACTATCTGAGGATGGCCTCGATGGTGACTTCAGAACCTATACAAAGGAGACTGTGGGTAGCCTAAGGCCACCGTCAGTCATACAGAAGTAACTTAATAAAAACAGTTAACAACACTACCTTTGTAGCTCATGCATTCACACAAGGCATCACATACACACACACACACAGACACACAAACATTCTCATGTTCATATCCAGAAACACATATCATAATATATCAACACAGCAGCTATATTTTTTGTGACCAGAGAAAACAACGAGTATAATGAAGGGTTTTTTTTTTCTACATGTGATTTCCTTGTTAGTCAAATGTTACAAACTACAAAACATGCAATCATGTTTAGATGTGCATTTCCCAGAGCAATCCTACAAGACAGGGTGGTATGGGTAGCATGAGGTTTGGCACCACAAGAGGGACGGCTGAAGGACAAATGTCCATGGACCAAGTGGTGGTAAACCCATCTGAGTATCATTTGTACAAACTAAGTAATCAGTGTAAGAAAGCATCTACTGGCCGGGTGGTGGTGGCGCACGCCTTTAATCCCAGCACTTGGGAGGCAGAGGCAGGCGGATTTCTGAGTTTGAGAGTTTGAGGCTAGCCTGGTCTACAGAGTGAATTCCAGGACAGCCAGGGCTACACAGAGAAACCCTGTCTCAGAAAACATTAAAAAAAAAAAAAAAGAAAGAAAGAAAGAAAGCATCTACTGCTTTAACCGAAAGTATCTGTTTTAAAAGTATGGAAATTTAGAAGTTTGCTAACTGTGCAGAATTGTCTTCCTCCACATGAGGCTGGGTCTCCCCATCTCCCCGCCCAAGAGAGATAACAGCAAAGGGATTCGTTCATTCAATGTTCTTGGGGTTTGTCTCTGTTGACTGCTATTTCCTTGCTCTGTGCTTAGTATTCAGTTGTAGCATGCATAGTTTTATTTGATTTGTATTTCAAAAACAGGACAGATACACATTGCTTATTTGTTAGACCTGGTAGTTCAAATCTTGACTCTAGCAGGATGGATTTGAACAAGCCACTCTGCCTCTGTATCCTGGGTTCTTTGTCTGAAAACTGGACATGATAATGGCTTCTATCCCTGAATTAAGAGTCGAATGTGTTACTACATGTAAAGTGCGTAACAAGAGTGCCTGGAACTTTAGCAGGGCTTGATGAGGACCGGCTGCCCTTGCCATCGTTGGCACCACCACTGTCTTTCACACAACTGAGCTGTCAGACTTGAAGAGAAATGTCAAAAGGTTGGAAAGGGGAATGGAGAGAGGTTGGAGCAGACTTAGAGGAGACACTTAAGTTAGAGCTAACAGTTCTGACTCTCAGAATGCTGGGGAACAATAGGCAGAGGAAAAAGCTCTAGGCATCCCTGCTCATGAGTCCCACTCAAGAGAGAGGCAACATGGGAACACCGTGTCTGGTTATACATAGTCACACATCTCCCGTTCACCCATGTGCACAGCAACCTAGGCAGTTGGCACCTGTACTTCTCTCATGCAGCTGATAGAACGAAGCATGCTTGGTGTCTCCCACGTGCCAGCAATTGTATGTAGGGAATTCCATTTGAGTCTGTCCAGAGCCATGTCCTGAGCCTTCACACGTTATCTCTAGAATACAGGTCCTTCACCAAGTGTGACTGATGAAGAAGCCAAGTCCAAGACAACTTAAGAAGCAGTTCAAAGTTACAGTGAGAACTAAGGGGACAGTAGGGGCCTGGTACCAGACGTCGGCTTGCGGATTCTTCTCTACACCATTGTTCAGAGCCAGGACTCCTGGGCTGACATCCTGCCTGTTACGGTTGACAGCAGAGGTCCCCACAATGAATCACTTTTACTTTCCACACTTCAGTTTCCTTATATGTCAAGAGGGTTCAGTAACCTTCTGTATAGAGCACACATGGCTTTATAGGGGACCCAGTGAGGCTACACAGATAAAATAGTTGTCTTATTTCAGATTCACACAAGGACACATGTGGATGATACTTTGAGTAAAGGCAGATTGAGAGAAAAGTGTGGGTGAGGATTCCATTCTGTTTTGTTTTAATTGTGTGTGTGTGTGTGTGTGTGTGTGTGTGTGTGTGTGTGTGTGTTTCTGCTCATGGGAATATACATCCATGTGCCTGTACATTCATGTGTACATCAATATCAGGTGTCCTCCTCAGTCATTGCCATCCCCCACCCTCCAACCCCCTGGATTTCTGAGGCAGGGTCTCCCACAGTGCCTAGAATGTGTTGATTTAGCTAAGCCGCCTGGGCAGTGAGCTCCAGAGATTGACCTACCTGCATCTTTCCAGATTCAGAGACTTGACATCAATCGCAACTTTTGCAGAGGTGCTGGGGACATGAACTCAAGACTTCACCCTTGCATGACAGAACTTTACTCAGCCAACCATCTCCTGATGTTGGTTCTTAATGACATACTACAAAGTGTGGTGTTGCTTATTCTTTCACATGGCTCTGGTAATCATTTGTAAACTCATTGCCGTACATAAAATTTTATTTCTGAGATTTGGATATTATAAGTCAAGTAGCATTATTCTAAAGATCTGTTATTGCAAATAACCTATCTACTCTCTGACTATGAGTAAGTCTGATAAGGGAAGCATGTCATATCACTTTCCTTGTCCCTTGTCTATTTAACTTTACTTATTTATTTAACTGTTAATGAGTTGATTTTTCAAAGTTTTGAAACATAGCTTGGACATTTTACCCAAATCCTCATTTCTCCTCTAGATAACATGTTCTTTCTAAAATGAAACAACACCCTTTTCTCAGGATTAAAATATAAGCAGGTGTTTGTACACAAATACAAACCTATTAAAAGCATCTTTCACAAATACCCCTCTTTATAGCTTTTATCTGTGCTAAAATGGGGTTTATAATGAATACGAGGCAACCCGACTCCTGCAATAACTAATAAACATGACAATTTGATTTATTGCTGTTCCTCGGCTCCAGTCTGTTGACAGACTTTTCTTTATGGAAAAATTACTATGGTTTAAATCTCTATCATATGGTACTTAATTCAATCAACAATATGTTACCAATTAGATCCTGTTTAAACTACCACCAGCCAGCAGACCACGGACCATGTTAAGTCCGATGACAATCAGAGAACTGGTAAATGTTTCGTGGCAGCCTACCCTGGGCCAAGGAGAGATGCAGACACAATGGTCAACAAAGAGAGAAAGGGCAGAGATGAATGTTTGTTTTCCTATCCTGAGAACTGATACAATTTTGAATCCTTCTAAAAGCAAACAAGTTTGTTTGTGTTGGTAGTAGTGCACATTGATACTTCTTCATGGTTCCTACATCCACTGGCAACATTTGAGGTTACATTTGCAAACTGAAAGGCTCATTCCCATCCTCTAACTCCTCCCCCATCCTCCCTCCCCATGGACCTGCCTTTGTGCGTTTTAAAAATCCCCCTTCCCCTGGGTGGATGTTGACCACGGTAACCGAGAGATTTTTCCGAGGTAGGAAGGAGCCGCTTTGCCCTGTTTTCTCCCTGGACTCTGTGTGTATTGGGTGTGCTGCTGTTGGGCAGACAGTGCTGAGCAGGGAGCTGGAGAGAGGGCGTAGCAGTTAAGACCATTTGCTGCTTTTTCTGAGGACCCGACTTTGGTCCCTAGCACCTACTACCACCAGGTGGCTTACAACCTGTAACTCCAGCTCCAGAAGCTCTGACATCTTTTTAAGCACTGCACTTACATATATATTTCCCCCCACATGTCCCACATAGAAATAAAATCTTTCAAAACATTAGACAAAATAGACCAGGAGTCTCAAAGAGTTAAAGGTCAGGTAGTGAGAACAGCTAGAGAGGACAGACCACATGGCAGCTGACTAAATCAAGTGAGGTGACCACTACTCTAACAGGTGTGACTTATCTGCTCCCCAGTCATTTGTTTAAATATCCACAAAGAGGAGGGAGCGGGTAGCCAGTCATCTTTAGGTTTGATGCCTGTCTTTTGAGAGGTAAGGCCAGACCCCATTGGATTTCAGGTCTTGCCTAAACTGCCTACCGTGAAACTTCTTCAGAAGGAAGACTGGAAGACAAGGAAGGCTGAATGGCTGGAGCTGACAGTGAAAGTCACAAGGATTTCGTGTCCAGTCTTGACACAACAGTCTTTGAGTGGAGGCTGACTTGCTTTCAGGTCGTTTGGTTCACAGACTGAGGTATAGAGGAGAGACATGATCGCTGTTACTATGTCCTGGGTTATCCTGGGCACTTTATTTCTACAGCTGGAGTAGAGAGCGAGGCCGGGGAGTTTCAAGGCCAATCATATTGAAATTCCCTCTAAATTACACTAACTAGAACTGCTTCCCTTCCTTCTACTTTGCAGGGGGCATTTTAACGGAAATTTTCTGAGTCTCCCCCCAGCAACCCTGTGGGAGAGATGTATACCTCTTTCACATATGGAGAATGAAGGTCGTAGGAAGTTAAATGGCCTTCCCAAATATATAGACAGATGTGAGGCTCAAGCCTGTCTTGCTCAACTCTAAAATCTTCCACGCCAGCCTTAGGAGAATCTAGACTCTAGTCTGCACATGTGTGGGACCATTTGAATAAGATTCCTCTGTTCCTTGGCAGTGTGAATGTATATATGAGTGTGTACATTTGTATGTCTTGTGTGTGTGTAAGTGTATGTATGTATTCGAATGTGTAATTGTGTGTATGTGTGTGCAAGGGTGCATATGTGCAAATGTGTGAGTATTTATTAATATATGTGCTTGTGCATGTGTGCTCTCCAGGCATATATAACCAGGATGAAAGCAGAAAGTTTGGGGGTTTCAGAAGAAAAACCGCCCAGATGTTACAACTTTGCCTGGGCTGTCCTTGTTTTTGAATACCGTGACAATATTTTCTGAAGCAAAGATCAAAGGGACATATGGTCTGACTCATGGGTTAACAAAGGAAAGAGTATTTGAAATTGGGAGTATCTGGGACATATTCAGATGTGTGGCTACAATAGCTCTCAGAGCACCTGGAAATCATGGCCTCTTTGGGAAGCCCCATGAAATGCTGGCGTTAACTCCCATCCTCCTCACTAGCTTTCT
Organism: Grammomys surdaster; assembly: GCF_004785775.1. Taxonomy (NCBI): domain Eukaryota; kingdom Metazoa; phylum Chordata; class Mammalia; order Rodentia; family Muridae; genus Grammomys; species Grammomys surdaster. Next base: position 8,703,217 of record NW_021604696.1, on the reverse strand, counting down.
ACACAAGTCTGTGGTTTAAGACTGTGTGTCTCGCAAGTGACAAAGGTACTGAAAACTGTTTGCCCTGCTTGTAAAAGCTTTAGAAATAGTAAGAGAATGCTTTCTATGCAAATGGATCTCTTACAACTAAAACAGAAAGAAAAGACAAAGGAGGAACTTATTTATAAAAGGCACCAACATTTAAATACTTAGAAGAACTTTACCAGGAAACAGTCCTAAAGGAGAAAAAAATCTGCAGAATCAGCTTAGGGATTTAAAACATATAAATGAGTCCACCTCAGCTCTAAGCAGATAGATAGATAGATAGATAGATAGATAGACAGACAGACAGACAGATAGATAGATAGTCTGGAGAGATTTCTCAATTAGAGCACAGGCTGCTCTTTCAGAGGACCTGGGTTCAATTCCCAGCATCCACCTTTAAGCTCCCAGTTATCTGTAATTCTAGTCCCAGGGACTCCAACACCCTCTTCTCACTTACAAGAGCACCAGACACACATGTGGTGCACAGACATACATGCAGGCAAAACACCCATGCACATAAGGCAAAAAATTTTTTTAAATACATATGTTAAAAGGTTAAATTAAATTTAAATCCCCATCTATTTAAGGAGGGAAGAGATTTCACAGGACTGCAGTGAAAGCTCCAGATGAATGTTAAAGACTTGCCTGGTTGTTTTTGGAAAAGGAAGAAAAGCAGGGTGCACTATTTGCTTTGTCAAAGACAAAACTCAAGCGGTCACATAGTCCCAGGTGATAAACACATCTCTGGAAGAGAGAAACACATTGGTGCTCGCCCACGCACATGAAAGTTTAGTCTATGAGAAAGGACCCTTTTTGAGTCAGTCAGAGCAAGACAGGGGGCAGGAGATCAAGCCTGGCAGATCCTCGTGAGACTTGATTCTTTTGTCCACGTGGCACAGACATCTGCATTTTCCTTCTCAGACGCTTTCCTCTTCGCTCTCCAGAACATCGTTTTCTCGGCTCTTTTCTCAGCTCCAACACTTCCACATCTCTCCATGATGGAGATCCTCTCACCACTCTACCCCACGCACCCTGCATTAACTCCCCAGCCGATCCCGTCTCCATATGACCACTAGAATACCCACGATGTCCACACTTACATCCCGCAGCCTCGATTTCTCTCCTGACTATGAATGTGATCTCCTGCTGCACATAGCCTCTCTGTCAAGTGTGCTTTCTGCTTCATGATATTAACGTGTCATTTCCCTAACAACACCCCAGCTTCTTTAGTTTCAGGACATCTCCATCAAAGCCCCCTTCTCGTCCATCAGGCCAGCTCGGAGCTGTCCTCTGTTCCGCTGCTTTCCTTCCATGTCCTCATGTGATCTGACTGGCCAGCACATACCATCCACAGGTGTCTTGACCTGTGTCCACATTCAAATCGGTTTTCACTCTCCCTGCCTCTACTTCCCTTATTCAAGACTGTAAGTTGTCCGGGCTGCTCTTCAAACTTAGTTCTCACTTTCCCCGAGCCTCCCTCTTCCACCCAGTTCTCAACCCAGACCAAGAGAAATTCTTGTAAAACTAAGTCATAACATATGATTGCTCAGAAATCTCCAGTGGAAAACCTCACTGTCTCAACGTCTGTTACTGTGTAAGCAACGAGCTAAAACCACAGCCCAAAACACCCTTTGAGGGCGGTCCCCAGGGCACCAGCTCCTTTTCATCGCAGGTTCCTGATCTGGAGGCAGCTGCTGCCTGGATGGTGAAAACAGAGGGTTCATTTGTCCTCATTTCTGAAACGTAATGGTTTAACTTACACAGGTAATCAGCAACGGCGTTTTAGTTTGCTCGAGATGTCATAGATTAGGACCTTCATCAGCGCAGGGACTGGAGACATGATGGCTCAGGAGTTATAACACTTGCTTATCTTATAAAGGAGTGCAGTTTGGTTCCCAGCATCCATGCAGAGTGGCTCAGAACCACCCATGACTCCAGCTCCAGGGATCCAATACCTTCTTCTAGACTCTGTGGATGCTGCACATATGTTCAGACACACGTGCATGTGTGCTCACAGATGGATATACTTACAAGTAAAAAATAAATCTTAAAAAAAAAAACCTCTCAACAGTTTGGAGCTGGATGGAACCCCTTCCTCCATGGTGACAGCCCTATCTATCTATCTATCTATCTATCTATCTATCTATCTATCTATTTTTCTGTCTATCATCTATCTACCTTTCTATTTACTACCTATCATCTATCTACCTATCTATCTATAATCAATCATCTATCTATCATCAATTGTATCTATCTTCTATCATCTACTTATCTGTCATCTGTATATCTATCATCTCTATCATCAGTCATCTGTCACCTAGCATCGATCTTTTAGAGCTCATGTGGTGGCTTGAGCTTCTCAGTTAACCATCATTGAAGGTAGTTGCATTTTTCCTATTGTGATTGGTTTCTTAGAAGCAGGAAGCACTTGCCACAACTCGCTAGCACCCTTCCTGCCCTTTTGTTGTTGTTGTTGTTGTTGTTGTTGCTGTTGTTGTTGTTGGCTGATGCACACAGGAGACCTGTCCAGATCTGGAGATTAGGAGAGAGTCTACCTCCTCGTGGGAGCATGACTTAACACATGGTCAAAGCATCCTTGGCACACTGCAGTGCTGTCTTTGGGAAACAGTGTGCTGTCCTCAGCGGGTACAAAGCGGAGAGTCCTTACGTGGTTCATCTGCTGCAGTTAACCTCTGGTACCCTCTCCCCCACTTGTGACACTTTCCACTAAGGACTTCCTCCATGTTTATTCACTTAGTTTTGAGACAGGAGCTCATGTGGCCCACCCTGGCCTTCAGCTCACTAACAGCCATGGATGGAGCATCTTGAACTTGTGATCGTTCTCCTGCCTCCCCATCTCCAGTGCTGGGGTTACTGGCATTCACTGTCATGCCTGGCTTCTTTGCTGTCTCTTGCACGTTCCCTCCTTTGGTCTATCACAGGCTATTTTCTCTGCTTGGAGCTGTTTCTTGCATGTATAAGTCTCCTCTCCCTTCCTTCCTGCCTCCCCCATCTCTCTGTTGGTATTTAGCCTTCTAAATCAGAGTTCCGTGCTGCATCTCAGTGACCTAGAGCAATATATGTTCATACTTGGCCTAGGGAGATTCTTTTTTGGAGGAGTAATTTTGATTGAGTGATACTGGGATATTTTCTGACTACTATGTAGAGAGGGGAAGAAGATAATTCTAGACAAAGTATCTTTTAGAAGAATACCAATGTAGTATAATAAGTACTAGAGACAATTTGTGGAACATTAAATGACCTCAGGATAAATACTTGATAGACTCATGATATACCTGAGTCTATCAGAAAACCCAGCGAAAACAATGAATAGTAGTAAACTTGAAAATTACTTCAGTACAAAACATGTGCTTACTGTCATTAACATATATAAAGAGCACAGTCAAATAAATAAATTCAAATAAAATATGAACACTTAGAAAGCATCAAAGAAGTAGTTAAAATATTTTCTGCTCTTGAAGAGGGTGGGTCACAACTGCCTGTAACTTCAGCTTCCCGGGATCTACACCCTCTTCTGGCCTCTTAGGGCACCTGCGTGCATGTGTACATACACAAATAGTGCTATAAATCTTCAGGAAAAAAATTCTCCTTGCTATCTTTCCATCTGCTTTGCTCTCTGCATGCAGATGGCAGTGGAGGCCCAAGTGTTTACAAAGAGCACCAAGTGAGCCAAATGGAAAATTAAGCAAACCCTACCCATTAACCTCATTTTTTTTCAATTATAAGATAAATTAACATGATTCAACTTTTATAATCTCAATAATCTGTTTTATTTCACAAACCATAAGACTGTTCAAAACAGTAACTGTGTTTTTGCATTCTTAGTGCTGTGTCTTCAAAGTACACTGGCCCCCTCTCAAAGGCAAGTGGTCACATGTAGTCAATGGCTGCCACACTGGCTGGCTAAGGACACTTGTTCAATTGGTATATGCTGCCTTGATATTATGTTTAATTTAAAACTAAATTAAAGGATGGGAAGGATAAATTTCTCTGAGCTCACCAGTAAGTCATTATGTCTCACTGATCTGTCTCTTTGATTAACTTTGGGGGGAGGTGGAATTATAATGTACTATCTGCCTGTTCCGTTGTTTAGATGGTGATGGTGATGGTGGTGGTGGTGGTGGTGGTGGTGGTGGTGGTGGTGGTGATGGTGGTGGTGATGGTGGTGGTGATGGTGGTGGTGGTGATGGTGGTGGTGTTGACGGTGGTGGTGACGGTGATGGTGGTGGTGGTGATGGTGGTGGTGGTGACGGTGGTGGTGACGGTGGTGGTGGTGGTGGTGATGGTGGTGGTGATGGTGGTGG
>NW_021604696.1:8671101-8698468 GCF_004785775.1 Grammomys surdaster | reverse complement strand
TGGTGGTGACGGTGGTGGTGATGATGGTGGTGGTGGTGGTGGTGGTGGTGGTGACGGTGGTGGTGATGGTGGTGGTGGTGGTGGTGGTGGTGGTGACGGTGGTGGTGGTGACGGTGGTGGTGATGATGGTGGTGATGGTGGTGATGGTGGTGGTGATGATGGTGGTGGTGATGGTGGTGGTGATGATGGTGGTGATGGTGGTGGTGGTGATGGTGGTGGTGGTGACGGTGGTGGTGGTAGTAAATACAGTTGAAATCTGTTCTCTGGGAAATTTCAAGTTTTCATTGCAGAATAATTCAGTGTATCTCCTGGGCTTGGGTTAGGAACTCATTCTCTATGTTGAGAACTGAGAGTATTCTGCCATACCATGTGTCTTGGTGGGGCAGGTTAGTCCTTGCTTGTGAGCAGGGAGAATGCTCACTAGCCTGAGGAGGTAGGCTCTCTGACTCTATAGCCAAGCACAGCATAGGGGCTCGGTGAGCAGACATGTGTGCCTTTTTTTGAATACCTGGCACATAGTAGGTGCTCAGTAAACATCAGCTTCAGATACTACCAGCACCTTCTAATGCCACACATGGAATATGTGTGGGATTTGAAAGTGCTTGCACATGCTTTCATTGACTCATACATCCATTCTCTGGGGTAAGATTCCGCTTCTAAGGCCGGGCTCTGCTTTATCCCATTTGACTCGTAAGTATAACAAATAGAGGTCAATGTGGGAGCTTCTTGATTCTTGAGAAATCTATTTGCAGAGGGCAGCCTCTCCTGGAAAAAGTGCACTTACATGATATCAATAACGCCGGCCTGGAAAGCATACGCACTCGATTAGCTTAGGGGCTGAGGAAGCACCGTGGATGTCTTGACCCAATCCTTCCTCGGTCTGGTTAAGCATAGTCACGTGTGTCTCTGAGGGTTGGAGTTCTGTGTCCATCCTCCTGTTTTTCTGGGACATATTTATGATGCATGCTGGAGAGACACAGGGCTGAAAAAAATTGCAGTGGAATTTCTGGCCATTAATTTTATGAGTCTGTTATTCACTCTTTATTGTTGTCTGACCTGCCATTATATATTTGTACATTAAAAGCAGGTTGCTTGCTAATCTTTGTTTTAGAACGAAGGAGTGAGCGATTAACCTTCTGACTGGCAAACGTCCTTTGTTGTCTCTGCTGAGATGGCCTTGGGGTTCCCACGAGGCTGCCTGGATGTCTGGAAGCTGGGAGGGCAGAAAATGGTCTCATTACCCCATGAATTTATCACAGAACCTTCTGGAAATATTCTGAGAGAAGTTTGTGCTCTGAGGCCTTGTAGATAACAGTCTGTGAAACTGCTTCTCTTGGCACCCAGAGCTTTTTATGTCTGTGGCAGTGCACATCCTGGGCATTATTGAGGACTTGAGGCTGTCTGGCTGAGGGCTAATGGAACTTATGCTACAGCCTGCTCCCATTTGTCCAGAGGAAAGTGCGCCTTTCCCCAACTATTTCTTACAAAGGTGTCAGCATCTCAGGGAGCCCTGTGGCCCAGGGGTTATGCTATTTGAACCAGCTATCTCCTGCTTTTCTCTGGAGGATAAACTTGGTGCCAGGCTTGATAGAAATCTGCAGCTGCAGGCAGGGCACATTAGATTTCAGAAGGATGCTTCCTGTAAGCTAAGAATCTACCCATAGATTCCACTAATTCTAAATATTAATAAACTTCTAGAAACTTTGCGTATCCTAGCCCCTGGAGATAGCCTATTCTTATGTAATGCAACATGCTTCTAGCTGATGGGGAGCTATTGAAAGTGTCTGACCAGGGGTTAGGGAGACAGTTTAGATGGGGAACTGACAAGCCTGAGGGCCTGGGGACCTGAGTTCAATACCTACCACCCATGTACATGAACATGGTAGTGAGCTCTTACAGTCCGAATTATGAGGAGACAGAGGCAAGAGGATCCCTGGGGCTTGTCAGTCTAGCCTAATCGGAAAGCTCCGGAACCTAATGGGAGGTCTTGCCTCAAAAAACCAAGGCAGATGTCTCCTAAGAAACAACATGTGAGGGTGACCCCTGGTCCTCAGGCATGTACACAAACACATATCTGAACACAAATGAATACACATATGAAGCAAAGAAAGTGTCGAATAAATAAATATATAAATAGATAAATGCAGCTGTCCTGCCACTCACACTTGGCCACACGCTCTGCCTTTTCACTTCAGCACAAGTTTTATGTGGTAGCTCTCTACTCAAAGGCCAAGTGTGTGAAGGTTTTTAGGTCAGTGTTCAAATCCCAGCAGAACCTTCTAGTGGAGATTAACCCTCGTCATAGCGCATGTACCATGCACGGGCAGCCAAGTGAGCACGAGCAAATGCTGTCTCGCTCTGCATCGTAGTGTGTACTTCAGTTAAAGCTGGGGATGATAATGCCTCTCTCCCCCGGGTTGTTGTGAGCGTTTAACAAGGTTACACACAGCGCACTCAGCGTGCCAGAGCACACTGTGCTTTCGGAAAAGTAGCTTTTGTGTGGTTATTTAGATACTGGACCTGCAGCAACTTTAACACAGCAATTACTTGAAGAACCAGTAAATTAGACGTATTAGGAAGAAGGTTAATTCCTCAGGCTGGTGGAGCATTTTCTGAATCACAATAGTAATTTTCTAAATGGCTCTGAGGAACCTAGAAAGGAGCGGGCATGTGTTTCAGGCCTCCTTGATTTCCCAGAGAGTAAATTGCCCATCGGAATGGCCTGCCCATTACCTGATCACAATTCGGACTGTACACACACACACACACACACACACACACACACACACAGTGTTATAACATAATACCAAGAAAACTACAAAGCGAATGGCTTTGCCCAAGTGGCTGGGATAATGAAGGGTTGGTTTTGTGACTTGGAGCTTATGTTCAGCTGATTGTCTACACCTGGTGAGGTGTCACTGGTAGAGAAGGTATATATTTAAATGTTTTGGTGATTCTCCTGCTCATTTCTCTGGGATTCTGAAGGGGGAAAATACATTAAGATTCTAGTTTGAGAATTGATCTCATCGAACAGCTCCTTTAAGTCTGGGGCTGTGTCTGTGGTGACAATGGAAATGGCATCGGGGGGGACTCTGAAAGATAGGTAGGTCTGTTACCTATGGACCTGGGTGGTGCCACAAACTGGTTTTGGTGCTACAGATTGCATACTCCTGGCAACATTTGGTGGAGAGGCAGCTGGGTCTAGCCAAGGCGACAGATGGGCTGGAGGGCTTGACCACTGGCCCTGAACTTTGACCCCACTCACTCCCTCTGTCCTCTAGTAATGTAATGTACCCACAGGAAGGAGAAGAAAATTAACCACCTCAGAGCCGAGGCGTTAACGGTCAATTGAGCTAACCATGCCCTCTCTTCTCAGCTTGCTTGGATAAGCAATCATGATTGTGATCTGTTATGGCAGCTACAGAAACCTCACAATCAGTGAATGAGACTTACTTGGAAGTCCTTTGTTTCAGACTAAACGTCTGTGATTTCAACTCTAGAATCCAGTGTTGCCTACTGGCGTCTTCATGGAAACATCCAAACCCCACAGTGTAGCTCTACCTCAAAGTGCTCTTGGGGTCAAATCACAAAACTCAGCATTGATTGATCTCTGGTAGCATGCTTTAGAGGGCAGGCTCCGGAAACACCATTGCCTTAACTTGAAAGTGACTTTCCCTAGGTGAAGCACCCCAGTGTTCTCTAACTGACCAGAAAAGACATTAGGTGCTTCCTATGAGTTTGTCCCATGGGAATGAGTGAGGAGAGAGAGAAGGGTGGGGAAGGGGCACACACAGAAACATACAGCCAATGACAGAGGAAGAGAACCACCAAGACAGAGCCACGATCTGTGCGCTGCATGAATCCTCTTCCTGAGAAGCTTGAACTCCTCAACGGGTGGACAGACCCGTGCTTTCTTCATTTCTGCTCCAACTTCTCTTCTCATGCTTAGTCTATTCTCAGGCTCCCAGCAGGTGTGTAGTTGGTGTGGAGGAGTGTGTGAGGCTTAGAGGTCAGGGAGTATAGGGTCTGGGGTCAGGAAGTCTGCAGGAAGTGACTGCCAGGCATCCAAAGACTCTCTCCTGGATAGTTTAATGCCAACGTGGCACAGGCTAAGGTCATCTGAGAGAAGGGAACCACAATTGAGACAATAACTCCGTAATATTGGGCTATAGGCAGGCAAGCCTATGGATTATTTTCTTAATTAGTGTTCAGTATGGAAGGGCTCAACCCACTGTGATTGTAACTCCTGGGTTCTGTAAAGAAGCAGGCTGAGCAAGCCGTGGAGAGCAACCCAGTAAGCAGCACCCCTCCACGGCCCCTGCATCAGCTCCTGCCTCCAGGTTCCTGCCCTACCTGAGTTTCTTTCCTGACTTCCTTTGATGATTTACAGTGATGTAGAAGTGTGCACAAAATAAACCCTTTCCTCCCCAAACTCACTTTCACTCATGGTGTTTCACTGAAGCAACAGAGATGCTAAGAGAGACTTGAAGCTCTGGTTCTGCCTGTGGCATCAAACAGCCTCCTTACTCTGGGGTAGTATCCTCCCTGAGCTGAAAGGGGAACACTCCCTTCTATATCTATAAACAAGTGATGTCAGGATCCCATGAGACCAAGAAGTGACAAAAGGAAAGATCAGGACTAAACATTCTGACTAAAATGGAGTAAATGCAGTCGATAATCCTGTACCTTCTGAGCACCTCAGCCATAGACGATAAACACTGGATTAGCTTTCCTCTGACTGCATGGACCATGGCTGTAGACTCACACCCTGGAGGTGATGGGATGATGGGATGGTCCTTACACTGTAGCCTGTGGTCTTCCTGACAGCCCATCAAAGCTCATTTGTATGTGTCAACACTCTTCTCATCTTAGATGTTAACCACTTTAATTAATAATACCCTCCTTCCTCAGTGTGTCAACAGAGCTCCACCTTTTCATTTTGAAAGAACTTAAGTAAATAAAACATTCAATTATTGGAAGTAGAAATGAGAAAAATATAATTGATTTCGGAGGCTTTTGCTACAAAAAATTCCCTGAGGCCGCTGACTGCATTTTATTAAGAAAGCATTGAGTGTTTATATCTCTACATTTCGTTATCTGATAATGTTAAGTTTCTCAGGGTGGGGGAAAGTATTATTGAAAGAGAAATAATTATGACAAGTGTTAAAGATTAGTGAGTTGGATTCCCCCAGTGGGCCACCAGTATCCCGGGAGTATGTTAAGTGCCTTAGAAAGCACCACCAATTCTTGTCACTGAGCAAATTGCTGCTCCAATGCTTTAACAAGGACCCCAGTGGGTTGGAAGAGTTAACCAGAGTCCCAGAGCTCAGTGCCTAATCCCTCATGCGGCATCCGTGATCTGTGAGAATTTGGATCTGTGTTCCTTCACGTTGATTTCTGTCTTAGGAGAACAGACACTTCTTCAGGAGCAGAGCTGATATCTCTACCATTATCACTGGCAGCTGGCCCAGCCCATTGCCCTAAGAGCCCCATAAATACCCCTCTGACTTCTCGAACAGAATATGCTGTTCAGTGCTCCTTCCTGATGGGGAAATACAGCCCTGTCTCCAGCATTCCTGGTTGTCACACGACTTCTTCAGGGGAGGTGTAAAAACACATCTTTACAGATAGGCAGAATATCAACAGACCAAGGAGATGACTCCATCTGTGTCCAGCTTATTGAGAGAATGGATTTATTGGGAGTTCTTACAGGAGCGTGGAACTCAAATGAGGCTACACCACTAGGAAGTTCCCTGGTTAACTTATGGATGGCTATACATACCACTCAGTGAAGAGTCACACCTACCTACAGCGTGGATGACTCACAAATTGCTGAACCACTGACGGGGTTCCCCTGGTGACATACTGGCCACTATACTACAGTACAGTCCCTTCCCCATTGTTTACTGTTAACAGTCTCAGTGAAAGGAGAGGTCTCATGAGTCCTGTGAGTCTGTTCAAACTCCTGAGCCCACAAGGAAGTGTCAAGAGGCTTGATCTCAGAAGGGTCACACATAGGTTGTCACAGTTGCTCCAATTCAAGATGGCATGGGTCAGTCATATCAGCCCAGAGGAAACAGGCACATACCACCAGCTTGACACAGTCACACAACGTGTGCAGTCAACTGACATCTCAGACTCACACTGGTCTTCTCTCCCAGATCTTTCTTCTGATCCCTCCGCCTGGAAGATGCAGCAGTCTCCTTCCTTGGCTGATTCTCTCTCCTCCTATGGTTAACTCTCTCCTTCTCCCGGGTAACCCTCTCTTCCATGGCATGCTCTGTTCTTCCATGCACCGTCACAGTTACTATTTCCCTTCTATCGAAAGAATATTTTCAATGCCTGGAGTGAGCGAGCCTTCTTCAGCACCAGGGCCGTTTTCAGAACTGCCCTTTCATTCAGGATTATCAGGCAGGCCTGCTGGGAATGGCGTCCTGCTGTGAACTGAACTGTCTTGGACCAATCAAGGCAGGTGCAGCCCCGCCTCAGGAAGTTCTTTTCATTCTCTGTCCTTCTGCTGGGTCCATGCAGATGACATACTTATACTCTTATTTTGCTGCTAATGTGTCAACCACAGATCTGATTGACAGCTTCTCCAAAATAAAGGTTGAGAATTTAGCTCAGGAAGACTGACCTTCTCCTTCTAGGATTCAAGATGTTCCCAGCATCTAATGTTTATCCCTGCCTTTATTCCTGCATTTAATTTTTTTGTTATTATTTTATGAGTTGGGGTGTTTGGCCTTCATGTATGTCTGTGCACCACATGCTTTTAGTTGCCCATGGAGGACAGAAGAGGGGATGGATCCCTTAGATCTGGAGTTACAGAAGATCGTGGTCACCTAGGATGGACATGTAGGTCCTCTGAGAGCAGCTGTTTTCTTAACCTCTGAGCCGCCTCTCCAGCCCTCTTTTCTCCTATTTTTTATGCTCATCTCTGGTTCTCATTTAATCTGCTTTTGGTTACCCAGCTCTGATCCCCACACTCAAAGGTTGATTTGTAGTTACACCTCTCTTCTACCACCCTCCCAGCTTTCCACGTCACCTTTGTTTGGATAAACGTTTACTTTTTACCGTGCCTGGAGGTTGCAGCCAGCCTCCAAAGTCTGTTTCATAGACTGATCAGAGTCGTCCCTGAGGAGCAAACCATCTTAGCTAAGTCTCAAGCCATCACCTGTGGGCCAATCAAGGCTCCCCGAGGCAAGGTTCCGTGGAAGTTCTCTTTGTTTTTATAGTCTGACTTCATTAAATCTTAGTCTGCTTCTCTTGTGAATTGTGACCTTATTATATATACATTTGCATTCATTACAATATTCTTCTGTCTTCTGTTCAGAGTTTGAAAGCAATGCTATTTTCTCACCTTATTTGTAGGTGGGATTAATTTTGCCCAAGTAGCTCTCCTATTATGCTCTTCTTTTCACTAGAGTCCTGGTCCTCCAACCGCACCTCCAGGTCCCTACTTCAGCGGTGGCCTGTAATACAATAATCCTGTAAATGTGTTGGCCTGCAGCAGGTTGTAGATGGTGTGCTGGTTTGACCTCAGAATTTCCATTTTAGCCCAGTTTTGGTTTTCCAGGGTATATCTTCAAACACCTTTAAAGAAAAGAGTGTGTGGAAAACAAGCTTGCTGGGATTTTTTTTTTTTGGGGGGGGGGGGAGAACAGCATTCTACTTTCTCACGTGGCTAATATCTAGCTGAGTCTAGAAGCTTTTGGTAATGTCCTTACTCTATGCATGTTAGCACATTTGATGATTCAACATTTTGCCAGGTCATGCCTTTTTTTTTTTTTTTTTTTTTTACTACTTGTTCTCGTCAAGGTCTTAAGATATGAAGTAACATGTCCTTCAGTATTTTTTAAAAAGAGATTTTTCCTTTAATTATTTATTTGATTTTAAAATGTCGAACTCTGTAAGTAAACCATCTAGACTGACTTTCTAAAATCCCCACAGTTTTCCATGTTTTTTTCTTTTCTTGCATTCTGACTATGAAGAGCTATCAGTTATTAGCTATTTCCATATCCATTAAATTAAAATTTTCCAGACCTGCCCCCCAAAAAATATATCTGTGCTTTCTTTTGCTACTACATTTGATTCTAAACCTCTGGGTACAATGTTTTCTCTAAATTCCTCTGGAATTGATTTGAGTGCTTTTAATGTTATCTTTTGTTGTGTGTCTCTCTGATTCCTTCTGGAGCGTTCTTGCTTCTTTTGGCTTTCTGCTCACGAGCTGCCATTTTCTTTACATGTATGATGACTCTTAGTTTTGAGTTCCTAATTAGGGAAGAAGGGGTTGGGTGCTAGAGAGATGGCTCAGCAGTCAAGAGCATTAGCTGCTGTTTCAGAGGACCCAGGTTCAATGCCCAGCACCCACATGGTTCACAACCATCTGGAATTCCAGTCCCAGAACAGTTATGGGTACCAGGCATGCATCTAGTGAACAGATACATATGTGAGCAAAATACCTATACACATGAAAATAAATAAATTAATAATGGAGAAGGGTTAAGTCCTCATGTGCTTTTCATGTGCCCTTAGTAGGTCTATGGTTTGTCAGAATCTTTTCCTTTAGAATTGTGTGGAATGACAGGTGAGGCATGCCTGCTAGGAAACTGTTTTAGGTTGGGGTCATGGTGACCTAGAATCATCTTGTATTCTTCTGTGTATTTTATCATGTGGCTTTAGTAGGAAAATGGGCTCAGTGGTTAGATAGCTAGCAATTGATAAAGCCAAAATCGAAGTGGACATCAACGACAAACACACATCCTTGGTCCTGCAGAAGCCAGTAAGTCCCAGGCAAAGGAGGAATAATGTCTTGTGAGTTAGCTTTATCTCTTACTGTGAACTATGTGTCTTTCTATCTGTATAAACAACCATTGTCTTGTGGCCCACTCTTGGGGAATTACTGTACTTCCTGAGAAGATGCAGTAACTAAATTTCACTCAAAGTCAGAGACATCTAGACAAAATTCAGTACTGTAGAGGGAAAGTTTCTGGTCCTGGGGTTGGCCCCATCATTGGTAGACATTTTAGAATTATTTTTGGTAACTGTTAAGATAGCCATGCTCTTCCTAATTTTGAGGTTTCTCCTTACATGAGCCATGATACCTCATTTAGATGGATCTATCTTTTGAAGAACCATGGATAACAGATGATGATTTTATTACAAAATTGCCCCTATTTTTTTTAAAAGTCATCATCTAAGTAATTAAATAATAGTGTCTTAATTCTCCACTCCCCAAACTTCTGAGAAGGTCAGAGATGTCCCATTTAAAACATCACAAAGTCATGTATAAAACACTGCAAACTCATGTGAGACTGACAAACTCTGAGCTAACTGAAATTGTGTAGTTTCCTCTGCTGAGCCTTCTTGGTCCTTTACATTGATAATATGATTAAGAATCTCTAAGGAATTTAAAATTTGGGAAATGCTCAATTGAGAACAACAACAAAAAAATCACATTTTGAGAAATAGTGAGTTAACCCATTGAAGAACCACTCTGGTTCCCTCTTCAGAGAAGGCTTGTCCTCAATCACTCACACTCGGGCCAGAGCTCTGATGCTGTAGTTCCAAGATAGGCTCATATATTTAGTGTTTACTACTTGATTGGGTACCTTATTGTTACAATCCTCTGAATTCCCTGCCCCTCTTCTATGGCCATTTTAATTAACTGCCCTAAATCTTTCACTTTTCTTTCCTTTTCTTTTTTTCTTCTTCCTCCTCCTTTCTTTCTTCTTCTTCCTTCCCTCTCTCCCTCCCCTTTCTGCTCTTTTGAAACAGGATCTCATCAGTAAGTAGCCTTGGGTGACCTTGAAGTCAAAAAGATCTAAATCTGGATCTGGATCTGACCCTCCTCCTGCCCCCGACCCCACCCCGACTCACCCCTGCATCCCAGGTGCTGGGATTGAAGGCATGTGCCATCACATTCGACTTTTAGATTAAAAATAGACTTATTTTTTAGCTTATGTATATAAGGGTATCACTTGTATGCAGTCCCCATGGAGGCTTGAAGGAATGGGAGACACCCTGGAAATGAAGCTACATGGGATTGTGAGTGTCCAAGTGTGTGTTGGGAAGGTAACAGGGGTCCTCTGCAAGAGCAGGAAGTGCTCTTAACCACTGAGCCATCTCTGCTGCTCCTGCCTGTCTTACAGTTTTTAATTAAAACTTGTTAATGGTGTGGAGTCATTGTGCACAGTGGCAGGTCTCATAAAGACAATTTATTTCAAGTATGTAAAGTGCTTTGACCATATTCATCCTGCATACTCTCTCCTCCTTCCCTTTCTCAGTCTATTCCCTGCTTATATGTCATTTATATGTACATATGTATGTGTATATACATATGTATACATACATATATATGCATATGTACATATATTGTGCATGTACATATAGATATGTGCATATACATATGTGTATATATGCATATATCTCTATCTATCTATATCATATGTGTATATATACATATATCCATATGTATATCTATATCTATCTACATATGTATATCTATATGTATATCTATATGTATATCTCTATATCTCTATATCTCTATCTATCTATCTATCTATCTATCTATCTATCTATCAACATACGTATACCTTTAAATATGATTGCATGGGAACTGAAAAGCTGCACAGCAAAGGAAATAACTGACTGGGGAAGAGACAGCCCCCAGAATGAGAAAATGGTTGCTGTCTACCCAACAGAAGATTAATATCTAGAATATATGAAGGATTCAAAGGCTTGTGTTGGGAGTGGGATCAAATCTGTTATATAGTTTCCCAGTGATTATGTTCAGTGTGTGATCTTGTGGGAGTATGCATTCTAGTTGGTTCTAGACTATCTTTTATTAGCATACATGTTACTAGTCCAAAACAATGAGTTCCATTATAATTTTCTCGTACATTAATACAATGCACTTCAGTCGTATTCTTCCCTCTGGCCTCCTGCTTGTCTCTAGAAGGTGATTACTCACAGACTTACATGTTCACGATTGTTGTTTTCCATTTCATCAATTGCAAGCCTCTCTGGGAGACTTCTTATCAAGATCTAACGATGCTTTCTGCTTTGGACTGTTTGTTGGACATCGTCACCTACATGACTGGATGATAATTATCTGAAGTCAGACTCCTCTCATTCTGTCCCTGTGGGCTGTGTTCATAGTTACCACTGTTTTAACTGAGCCTGCCAACCCTATCTTTATTGGGATAGTCTTCAGAAGTCAAAGGACTCTAACAGAGCTATGCTATTAGCAATCCACCTATTAGTTTGGAGGAAAGTCCTTCCAAACCCTTCAATACTTTCTGGGTCTAAGTTTCTCAACCTAACATTCACTGGGGGAGCCCATAGAATAGCCGGCAACCCTGTTGCTGGTTTGTGGCCTGAGTTTAGATAATTTGTCCCTGTAAAACACAGTGGCTGTCCTGTAAAACAGGGCTAATGGCAGTGCCCACCTCATTTGGCTGCTATATTACCTGCCACTTTGTTAGCACTCAATGCTTGTTAGCAACTATTAAGCCACAATTAACTATTGTTAAACTCTGTCATTGTTTGGGAAAGTCTGCCAAGAACAACATAAGATTGTTTGCTGCTTTTATTGACTTTACGAAGGGCTTTGACTTCTGGGGTCAAGACCAGGTTAGGAATTAAGCAGCGTGAGGTCAATGGTGATGCCTAGTTACCGAAGTTTAAATGGACCTGCTTTTAAAAGCCAACAGCAGGGATTGGCAGGAATGGTCTCCTAAAGGGTGAATAATCTCTGAGCGTGTAAAACAGGGCCAAGAGGCTTAAAGCAGAACTTTAACAACAGAGTCCTTAAGGTTAATCATGGGGCCTTTCTTACTCTGCATCTAAGCCTTACCTGTGGGTAAAAAGGAGACTAATGAAAACCCCTGAAAACAATTAGTCTTTGTAGAAACTGAACTATGGAGGGAGCAGTCTCATAGTCTCTGCTGGGCCATGTGCTCTAAGGCTACATGCAGACAAAGCCAGACTTCCCCTTAGTTAGAGCTTGTAATTGACCCCAGAAGACAAGAAGGCATTCCCATTGGGTCCAGTGGTATCTCCTAACCATTGCTAGGACACGGAGGCATTACCACACAGGAATTCACAGCGACTCAAGTTCATAGCCTATGAGTATTTATTTTGGCAAGCATTACCAAATATTTAAATGGCTCGAGTCCAGTAAGGGTAGTTGCCATTAAGCAGGCGCTTATGCTAGATACATCTTTGCAATATTATCGCACTCATTTGCCAATAAAAGAGCTATAACCATTAACTCAATTTATCAATGAAGGAAGAATGAGAAAGTTGAAGCTACTACTGAAAGTCACCCTGCTGATAGAATCATAACAACAGATTGAAGCAGCCTGCCTGGGTTTGTCTCCTGTTCTCTTAGCTAATACACAGGATGTGTACTGTCATCCTGTTAAGGAAGAGAGCATTTCCCTTGCTCTCTCGAAACCTAGCTTTTCACACTATATGTTCATGTATTAAGTGCACTGAAGAGTCATTTCTAAATAATTGGCTTATGAAGGCCTGGAGGACCTAGAAATCAAGTAAAGGAGGGTGGAGCCAAGCTCAAAAAGAGTTCAAGGAAAGTGATTTGATATTTAAAATCTCCAATCCCAGTTTTGGAGGCAGTTCACAGAATCGTGGAGCTCAGAGGCTAAGGATGAAATGAGGCTCCTACTAAGAAGAATAGTGACCCCACCCCCACCCTGACTCAGCTCTGACTCCTGAAAGCACACTCTAGGATAAATGTATATTTCAAAGAACAGGAGCTCATGATAGGAAGTGGTGTAGTTTAGTCCCAACTCCAGCACGCAGAAAAAAGCTGGTAAAATTGTGTAAAGACAATACCAAGTTGCTAATGACCCCATCTACCTGGCAGAATTGGTTATCCTCTTTGGAAAAAGAAAACTTCACTGTAGGCTTTAAAGTATTTCTGTAAACTCTTGCAGACACACTGCCAATCACACCCTAAAAATACCTAGACATAGGGGCGAAGGAGATATTGGTAGTGGAAACAACATAGAAAAATAGACATCTGTGGTACCAGATAAAGGAACCATTAAATCTACCCCATGATGACCATGTTTATAGTACCCAAATTGTAAAAAAAAAAAAAAAGCAAACAAAAAACCAGACACTCATAGGTACAAGGATGGCTGAAGGGCAAGCCAAATGCTAATGCAAATTAACTCTATAAAATAACCATGTTTTTGGGTTTTAGAATATAGGTAAATAAATGCATGTAATAGCTATATACAAATTAGGAGAGTGATAAATGTTCTATGGTTCTTACATTTTCATGGAGGAGATTAAAAGTTGTAAATCTAGATTTTACTTACTCAAGTTCAAATAAAAGAATAATAAAAGATATACAAGTTTAAGCTGATCGAGGATGAACATGAAATAATATAAAACATATTAAAATAATTCAAATGAGGATAATCCAAAAATTGAAGAGTAAACAGAATAAATCATAGACAACACCTAGTAAAAATACTTAAAATGTATCACAAAATAATTACATTAAATATAAATAGGTTAAATACATTAATTAAAAGGCAAGTGTCCTCAGAGTAAGCAAACATCTAAAAGTCTAATTGTTTATAAGGAGTATACTGAATATAAGGATATGGAAGGGCTAAAAAAAAGTTAGAAGTTCTGTACTAGCAGGGCTTTAAAGAAAATTTTGAAAAAAAAGATAAAAAACTAAAACTTCTAATTGCAATGAGAAATGTTAATAAAATTATAAAATGTAGATTTAGCAGACATAAAATCTTCATGAAAGAATCTGAACACATAACTGATAAACAGTAAGAATGACCCTATCAACAATAGCAAAATGTATATACTTTTAACACAAATGGCTACTTGACAAAATTAAATACATGTAGGATATTTTAACACATTATAGAGTATCAAAATGATAGGTAGAGGCAGACTCTTTAATTAAATGCAATTGAACTTTAAGATATCTTCAAAAAGAAAATTAGAAAAATCTATATTTGGAAATTACAAAATATGCTATTAAATAAATGATTCATCTGTCAAAATGTCACAATAGGTGTTAGAAATGACGATACTTTCAACTAAACGGTGACAAAATTTATGTATATCAAATCTGCGTCTTGGAGCTGGAGAGGCAGCTTATCAGTTAAGAGTGCCTACTGTTCTTGTATCTCTACAAGATGACCTGGGTTTGATTTTCAACACCCACACAGGCAGCTCATGGCTGTTCCTGTTCTCCAGTTCTAACTCCAGTTCTAGAGGACCTGGCACCCTCCTCTGGCCTCTACAGGCACCTGCATACTGAACACACAAACTCACACAGGCGCACGCTCATACACATACATTTTTAAAAAATCATAAAAATGTGCTTAAAGGAAAAATAAGAATATTGGAGAAGGAGGAGAAGGAAAAGAAGAAGGCTATACATCAACAAGACATACACTACATTAACCACTAATAGAAAAATGAACTCATGTAGTATGATCTTTTCAACTAGCCACATAAAGACCTTTTCTCCTAAAATTCACCATTCAGTTCATGATTCCAATCAAACAAGTAAAAAGATGTAAATTTAACAAATGTTCAATAAATGGAAATTTTCTTAATCAGATAAAAGTTCCCCAAATGAACCATATACATTCATAATATTATTAATTAAGTTAGTTCCCTCATTTCATTCACACCTGTGATATATTCTGGTCCCTTACTTCCCCACCCTTTCTTCTTTCCTTTCAACCTCTATCGGTATTCCTTCTTTCCTACCTGAGTCCTCAGATTCATAGTTTCTACTTTCTATTCTTTTGATTTGTTTTGACTCATTTAGTTTAACTAATACCATTTGAGTGACTGTTGTTTTAAAGCTATCCTTTGGAGCCTCTTGGGGGTTCCAGTATGTATACACTGAAGGCAGAGACTCTACCTTTTCCTGAGTCTGTCTACCGGAAGCAGTTTAGCAGTGAGGTGTATGACCTCCTGAGTCCCTCCATTCTTCCCTGGCTGTTGAGGGGCCTTTCTTGTATAGACCCAGGGCAGGCAGCTACATTTGTTCAGAGTCTGAAATTGCACTGATTGTACATTGCCCAGTAAATGGCATTTCAGGGCTCTTCTTCCATGTCCTCCAGATCTTCCATTCTTTCTACCCCATAGTTCCAGCTGTTTCCCTGGTTTTAGAGGGAGTAGTATAATTGTCTTCCTCAGTGCCGAACACTCCCCTGTCATCCATTCTTAGAACCCTGTATAGTCATGAACATCCGCACTCACTGAAATGCATCAGAAAAGAGAGTCTTCTCTGATTAAAGCTCAGAACGTCTAGGGATACAAATACCTACAATCAGAAGGCAGTTCAGTGCTCTGTTGACTTAGTTAAAGAGAAAAATTAAGTTCCCCTATAAGGCCTATGCCCTTTCCTGTAGGTTTACAGTCCCACATATGGATGGGCTCCCATGGAGTGAACCCCTAATTCAATCCAAGAGTGGCTGATTATCCCCATAACGGTTGTGTCATTACTGCATAAGTCCAGAACGTCTTGCCACCAGTTGTTACTGTATGTCACAGGACTCACAGCTGGATAAGACCATTTGATGCCTTGCTTTCTCCTAGCAGCTTACACAGCCTTCTGGAAGCTTCTGGTTCAGTGCTTGCTGGCATGAAGGAAGATTCCAGCTCAGCACTAGCTGGCAAAAAGGAAGCGTCCATCTCAGCGTTAGCTGGCAAGAAAGCTTCCAGTTCAGTGCTTCTTTAATTTCTCATCCAAGTTGTGTGGTGTCTTCAGCAATGGGGTGTTTTGTAGTTAACCAAGTTAACCAAGAGAAATGCAGGCAAAAGCATGCATTGTTTGGGGGGTCCCCTAGGGCCTCCCTGACTAATATCTCATAAAGAATATTTGCCACATGTGGCACTGGAAGCCCTATAATTTTTGTGGCCACCATCACTATTTGTATTCAAATGTAAGTTCTCAACTAGTAAGTCAAAATAATAATAATAATAATAATAATAATAATATAAATGAAAGTATACATCTTCCAAAGAAAATAGTCAACATTTGCAGGTGACATTCTCCTACTACTATACAGATAGAAAAAAAATGAAGTTACAGATACATTCTCAGAATGAATAGGCCAATTTAATCAAACACCTAGGAAGAAAGTCTAGCTGATATTCAAATATCTTTGCCACAAGTCACTAAACATTTCAGATATAAATAAAAGAGAGACCAAATAAACAGAGGCATACCCTGCTCAGCCACCAGAAGACCCAGCACTCCTAATAACTAATCTGTATACTCAAAGCAATTCAGTTAAGAAGCAAGCAGACCTTTGCTGTGTGCCTGTCCGTAAGTTGAGATGCTGCTCCTGAAACAATGTTGGTAAACAAAGAGTAGGAGTTAGACATTGTCCAAAGATAAACAAGGTGTGCATCAGTGCTTCTGTAAGCCATTGGAGTTTGTTATAATGTGACAGTGATCAAAAGCATATAGACAAACAGACCAGATGAGCAGTAATTTGGCTAACCACTCTGTGCTCCTGATGGGTCACATTTGCCCAAGAACTCATCTGGATTTGTGAATGAAAGACACACACACACACACACACACACACACACATGCGCCAGTTAATTTTTTTTTTTAAGATTTATTTTATGTATGTGAGTACACTGTTACTGTCTTCAGACACACCAGAAGAGGGCATCAGATCTCATTACAGGTGGTTGTGAGCCACCTTGTGGTTGCTGGGAATTGAACTCAGGACCTCTGGAAGAGCAGACATTGCTGCCATCTCGCCAGCCCCCACTTATTTTTAAATATGCCTGGTTATCTCAAAGGTTGGATCTCTAATCTTATCCTTCCTACTGCTAGCAAACACTCCCCTCCAAAATCTTGTATTTCATCTCTGCTATGCCAAACACAATTAGGGAAGTGGTCCGTGTGGTGTGGCCACTTTCCCTGATTCTCACATGTCAGTTGGGCTTTCTCACATGTCTGGTCTTTCTTCTCGTCATAGCTGTCTCTCCTCCTTCCTCTCTCCCAGTTCCTAGCCTGCACAAATCTAAAAGTTCCACTTCTCTCCATCCATCCATTGGCCATTGGTTCTTTATTGATTGATTGATCAAAAATCAACTGGGAACAAGGACCTTCAGTATTTGGATTCCCTATTAATTCAAAACATTAGAACCAATCCCCAACAAACCAGTAAAAATGGAGCAGTCACAGAAGATAAGTCTTTAGAGGAGGGCCAGAAGGCTAAAAACAGCCAACCACTTCTGCATGATGGTTTTCCCCAAGACAGGGACTCTTCAAATCAGCTCACACAGATTAACTAAGCATCTTGGGGTGGGGCAGGCCATTGGAAACTTGTCCTCCAAACAATTCTAATCTGCAGAAAGACTTGAAAGTCACCCTTCTCATCACACACACACATACATGCATACCTCACACCCTATACATGGCTTCCTAAATCTTTATGAGTAATGCTGTTTTAATATTTTATTTATTTATTATTTATGTGTTTGGTAGTCTTGGAGATTGAACTCAGAGCTTCACACATGCTGCTCACACCATGTCTGACAGACACCTGCTTGTCCTTGTCAGTCATTAGGAAGATGTAAAATGTAACAGTATTGTATCACAAGACTCCTTGACATCCTATGCAAATTTTTCTTTCTTCCAAATCCCATTCCTTCTTTATAGTGTTACTTGGTCCCTCCTCATCCCTGTCTGACCAAGTCATGTCTTTCATGCTCTGTTGCCATTTCCCCTTTCCTCAGTTTCCCTGTCTGCATTGCAACCATCGTCTTCTTTAACAAACATAAAGTGGCTTTTGAAGCTTTTCATTGAAAAGAGAGGGGAACTGAAGAGTATTTAAACTTGGACCTACCCCTTTCATTATATCCTGACTTTTATGACTTGTACTTTTTTAGGTGTCTATTAGCAATATAATCAGAAGTAAAACAATTTTTCATTGTGGAATGAATCCAAGGCTAGTGGTCTGACATGGTGCTGAGCTCTAAGCACATTGTCGGGGGTCCTTAAGACACTAGGCTCCAAGGAGCCAACATCTACCCATTCTGTCAATGAAGAGATGCAAGAGTAGGAAGATGTCACTGAGGTGCCTCGGTGTGGGGCAGATGCCTGGGTATGTGACCTGGGCAGTTACACAGGGCTCATACTCAGGAGGATCCTGTCTTAGTTTAATGCTTGGCTGCCAGCATTTTAACATTCTTCATAATTTATGAGCCAGGCTCTGTACATTTTTATTTTACTGTAGGTTGTGTAATGAGATGGCCAGCCTTGAGCCTAAAGGAAGAGGTTTGCAGACTTTCTTGGTTTTACAACTTGAAACAAAACCCTAAAAACAACCGCCATTTTTCTAATGCTTGTCAAACACTTTCTCCGGTTTCTCAGAAGCCATTCCCTCTTTCAACTCTCTGTTGTCTCCAAGGCTTTGGCAGCAGAGTGTTCCCTCGCTGTGCTGTAGAATCTCTGATGTTTGTTTCCTGTTCGCTTGCAACATTTTTGCAACACCAAAATGAAAGTTTCCACTACCTGGCTCCTGTGTCTTGTCTAGTCTCTGAGTGTTTTTCCTCCCTTATGCTCTGTGATGCTGCACTTGATGTACCAACATCCATCCCCTTCCCACACCCCCAGGCGACATTCTGATCACATAGAGCCTTCTCTGTTTTGGGATACACGGCATTCTTCTTTCTGGCCTCTGATGACTGTCATGTGCTTTTCCTTCTGCCCGGGACACTCTTCTATCCTTATGAGGCCCTGTTAGCTTTGGCTTTTGTCCCATTAGATCAACACGGATGTTAACTTTGATATTAAAACTCCCAAGAAGAGGTCTCCACTGGCCACCCACCCATTCTTTCTCCTATGGCAGTAAAGACAAACCTCTGCTTAGCAAACAGAAACACACTGCAGTTTGCCATGCATCTGGCTGTGGATACAAATTAGCCATTCATTGTACATAGATCCCCCCCCCCCAGTACATGTACCTCTTCATCATAGTCTGAATGCATTATAACATAACACAACTGCATCTAGCTTTCTTGGTAAGAATATACCTGCCCTACTGATGATGGTAACCTTGATGCTTCTCTGGCTGGATAAACATTTGCTAAATTCAAGGATAGATACTTGAGTAAAGATGTATGGACGTGATCCTTCTGACTGAAGGGGTTTGCTCTT
This sequence comes from Grammomys surdaster, assembly GCF_004785775.1. NCBI lineage: Eukaryota > Metazoa > Chordata > Mammalia > Rodentia > Muridae > Grammomys > Grammomys surdaster. The sequence goes on along the minus strand of NW_021604696.1, from coordinate 8,679,270 downwards.
TCTTCCTTCCTTCCTTCCTTCCTTCCTTCCTTCCTTCCTTCCTTTCTTTCCTTCCTTCCTTCCTTCCCTCTTTCTTTCTTTCTTTCTTTCTTTCTTTCTTTCTTTCTTTCTTTCTTTTTTCTTCCTTTCTTTAACTTTGAACATCTCCTTTTCTCCTTCCTAAACCCATCACTTAACACACACTAGGTTCTCTGTGCTTGTTTGCCAAATCAATCTCTGAAATGACTCGTGTAGTCATTCAGCATTCCCTTGGGACCTGACCCCATGCCCTGTGCTTGGGAAAGCATTGCTGTAAATAAAGTTCTTACCTAGAGGCTGCATTCCTCCAGGGTTAGCTTGTGGATCTCAGCTGGGACCCTCCCAGGTCCAAGGGGATGAGATTCCCTTTATGTTACCATGAACCTAATAATGTTACCTAGAGAGTGACAGACAACAATACTAATCTCATAAAATTGTGACTGTCTGGGCCAAGTAGAGAAAATTATAACAAGTTTTAGAGAAAGAGGTGACGTTCTGAAAGGTCACTGGGTCTGTCCTCGGAAACCCTGCTTTTGTGGCTTCTGCAGATGCTCTTTAACATGGAGCAGCCCCTTCCCACAATCGCCCTCTTACTTTCTACTTCTTATTGTGCTGCTCCTCCCTCAGGACCATCATAGGCTCGGGTATCTCCCTCCTCAGTAGTTTCCCGCCTCCCTATCTTGTGGCAAGCATTTTCCTCCTGAGGTCAAGCTCCAGCTGCTGTCTGACACTCCCTTCTTCCAAGAAAGCAGGAAGTTGAAGATTCTCTCATTCCTATGTCCAGCTCTGTTTCTTTGTATGACATCCTGGGGGACTTCTCTCTGCCAGAGTACTGCCTGAGTAGATCATAGGTGCCGATAGACTCAGTGTGTGGAGGATTGGCAAAAGGACTCCAGAGAGACTGGATGCTAAGCTGGAGTGCTTACTGTAGTCTAATGATGTTCTAGGAAGGCACAGGGAGATCAATGTATGGCCCATAAACAAGAGGAAAAGTGTGGTCCTAGCAGGCTGGAGTGCTTCAGAAATGATTCGGAGCCTTCTGAGAGAGACAGCACCATATCAGTAGAAATGTTTGCCCTGAGGCTTCAGCCAGTATTGACTCGGAGGAGATGTTACTCGTTTAGCTACTGGCTACAAAGAGCTGCAATGGGTTCTCTTTCCCTTGTAAGCTTCTGCAATTTCATTACAGGGTTCTAACCCTGTAATGCAGTTTAAATTTCAAAATACTGTACTTAATTAGCTGTTTTTCTAAACTCCTTCTGAAGTAAACGAGCTTCATACAGCGGTAATTAGTTTATTGGTAGAAACAATGACAACGTCTGAAGCGTGCACATTTTTGTGAATGCGGCTAGAACACAAGAAAGCCCGACTATTATTATTCCTTCCCTGTTTTCCATGGCTGCCATCTTTTAGTATTCTTGTGAAGACGTTACAATAACTTAACCTGGCTAATAAATAATGTGGAAATAAAGAACAGCTAATAATATGGAATATTCCACAAATGCTGGAGCCAGATTAATCAGTCTCCAGACAAAGGGGCATGAGTTTCTTATTAATTGACATTCTTACAACTGGAATGAGCCCAGAAGGCATGGTTGTATTTAAGGAAGCCATCGTAACCTCTTGTAATTCACAGTGGTTCTTTGGCACAGCTGCTCCTGTTGGGTCATAGAGCTGAGACACGTGGTAGACCTGACTATGGACTGCCGTGTGTAGGGTGCATTCAAGGGGTGTGGCTTCTCTAAGCCGTTAGCTACAATAATAAATCTTGGTACGAGTGAGGCAGCCACACAGGACCTCATTATACTCTGAAGATACAGATATAGGGAGGCAGGCAGCCCAACGGAGGGACAACTGTAAGAAAACAGAAACATGGAACTGGACATCTTTTTAACTTCTGATGGGCTAACAAAAGTATCTGCTTTGGCTCTTACTGTCCACAGCAGCTGCTCCTTCTCAGGCCTCAAACTGAATCCTGGACAGGAAGAAGGAAGTGACCTAGAGGGAAGAGTAGTGTCTATTCCAGGCATAAGAACTTTCTGAAAAGCTGTAGCTAACATAAACTCATGTCTCATTGGCCAGAATTGTGTCATGTGTCCAGTTCTCACAAAGAAAGACCAGAAATACGCTGATTTAACTGTCTCTAACTGACTATAAAAACAGCCGGGGGTTATTACTTCTTTAAACCAGGCTTAAGATCTGTTGTTAAGAAGGAGGGTGGATAGATACTGGACAGGCATAGTATGCCATGTTTGTTTGTTTCTGGCTTTCAAGGGCTAGGCTTTGCTCTGTTTCTGCTTTGAAGACTGCTACTATAGACTCTCAGCTATGCCTCCAGTTGAAGGATTTTATAAGAACCTTATACTGCTGTCCTCGTCTCTATTGATATTCCCAAGATACGATTTGAAACATCTCTGGTTTCAGGCTGGGAGCTATCAGTATCCTCCAAGGGCCACCTGAGGACCATCACACTTAAGCTAGTTCCACGAGAAAAGACATAGTACACTCAGTCATGTTATGATCTGTTTCCCATAATGCCCCCACTAGATGGGAGCTAAGTCACTTCCTCCTGGACACACTGTTCTCACTGTCTGGTAACTTTCAACAGGCAGCCCCGCAGTGCTGCTTAGAGCAAAACAACACCTTGAGAGTGGTTATAGGCCAACAGGAGGTCTTACCTTTAAGTAAGAAGAAGTTTATGGTTCTCCTGACATATGTCAGGGAGTCCTGTCTGGCAGCACTCAGGGAGAACAACCAAAACCAGAACACTCACATTTTAGAACCATCAGAGACAAAAACTGACAAGAGACAAAGAACATCTAACGCATTCTCAAGCTGTGAAGAAAAACTCCTCAACCCAGGGAGAGAGCATGAGGGCCTCACGGATGCTGTGTTTCAGCAGATCTCTGACACGGAGGGAGCGAAAAGGAGAAATGCAAAGCCGGGTAGAGGGCTCTTGACTGGGTCTGCATTACATTCATTATTTAAGCACCTGTGAGCAGGGGGTGCTCCAACACTATATAATTAAGGCGAAAGCTACAGGGTGGCATATGGTGTTGTGGCTACCAGATCTGATCCCCAATCTGCCATGCTTTGGTTAGTGACACTTATCTGTTCCTTAGTGTACTCGCTCGCAGAGGAAAACCATGGCAACATACCTTATGTGCTTTTTGGGAGCATGAGATGGAGCTGGTACGCAGAACCGGAGACAGTGGAGAGATAGGCTACCTGTTCCGACCACTACTCTGAGCAGGTTCAGGGTCTTTGCAGTCTTGCAAAGTTGGCCAGTGTGCATCTTGAAAAAGCATACCCATGAGTCAGTGGGAATATTGTGGTTTAGTCTGGGTAGTTAGTTCCTGTTCTTCAAGAAATGGTAGATTCATCTGCCAGCAAGTCAGTGTGACATGAGATATCTGAACCTTGGTGAGATACTCGGCTGGTTTGTGTTCACAACAAGACAGAGTTTTTCCATTTCCAGAGTAGGAGTGACCACTTGGGTTTTTCTTTAAAAAAAAAAAAAAGTGGCGAGCCGCAGTCACCCCACCCCATCCCCCACAATCTTTGTAGCAGCTGTATGAGAAACAATAACACCAAAAGTGTATATGCATAAAATTATCATGGAAATCAACTTCTGTTGTTGTTTTTCTAACAGACTCTTTACATTTGGCAATACTTTAATTCTCTAAAAAGTGCTATGGTAGTTGACCACGTTTTTGAAATTGTCTGTGTCTTGTTTGATACTTGAAAGGCATGAAAAATCTCCCTCCACTTCCTCACCCTCTCCCAGGGGTCATTTTCCCCTCTCTTTTCTTTGCCCTGCTTGCCCTCTGACCTTGCCTAGCTCTGCTGTTTCCACGGACTTCTGAATCTAATTAATGTCTTCGTGGCTATATAAATGAATTATGTAGCCAGGAGGATGTTGGAAACTTTGAAGAAAGTGCATTCCTTAGGGAAAACCTGGTTTTGTTAAAAAAAAAATGAAATGCACATTTCCAGGTGGTGGGATACGAGTACACTGTAAAACCTCAACCATACACTCACACTCAATAAATACCTGCTGCCTGACAACACAGAAAACCTTAGAAGCATTGAATTTGACATCTGGGGCAATTCTCAGCCATTGTGGAAGGTGGATGAGAGGACAGGTTATCCATATTTGTTGCCATCCCAAATAGGTTTCAGCCACCTAAGATATTGGCTTCCCCTCCCTCTTTCCAGTCAACCTTTTGTAGGGAGCATGTCCTCAGAGGATTGCTGAGATGGCTCTGGCTGCCACTGGCCCAGAATGTTCTGCAAAGCTCCGGACAGCAGGCAAGTAAGGAGGAGGGGCCTTAGTGAAGTTCTCAGCCAGAGGATACTGTCAGGGAGCCCAAGGCAGAGATGGTCCCTATGCCCCATGTTTCCATGGAAACATAGGAGGAGTGATGACAGCCAGCACAACCGCACCATCTGCTCAGGACCTGGAGAATGAGGGGGAAAAATGAGAAAGGTACCTTGAATCCCAGGCTAGATCCACTGTGTGCTACCTGTGAAGAGTGAGGGAAAGGCCTGAGGATACTAGAGCTCCTGGGTAGATTCGAAAAGCCATGCTGTCCTGAGGGGTTGAAATATTAACATCTAGTTTGCAAGCAAAAAGCCTAGAAGGTTTATTGGCAGTTTCAAACACCCTGGAAGCCTCTGGAAAGAGAAGCTGACTGAGTGAGATATCTGCAGCCTCCCTGGAACTGGAAAGAAAGGTGTTGTGAGGAAAGATGATAGAGAAGAGGGAAGAGGGGCTGGGAGAGCTTCCAGGCAGGTCTTCCACAGAGCTAGCTCTTTTCTAGAGAATGGCAGGAGAGAGAGAGAGAGAGAGAGAGAGAGAGAGAGATTGATTCTACTGGTTCCCCAAAGCTACCTCCCATTTCCAGCCATGTCTTGAGAATTAGTTTACGGAGATGGGAGATGCTGTGGATTTGCTTTTGGGTGCACACAAGAGGCTCCCCCTTCCAGGAGAGCACAGTGAGGATGAGGTTCTTGCCAAGAGCACATGTGCAAACCCTGTCAACCAGGATCCATTTCTTCCTTCTTTCAGTTTGTGGATTTAGCACAAACCAGCCAGCCAGCTAGCCAGACCACCAGGGAGGCCAGGCAGTCAGGTTTTAGCTACCTCCCTCGGTGGCGGTGGCCGTGGCCCTCTTTTGAGCGGGTGGTTCCATTCAGTTCTCAGTAGCACTAGTTGCTTCTCCCTCAGCAGAAGAGCCCCTCAGGCCTTCTGGGTGTTATGAAGCTGCTGCTCAACTAGGAAACATCCTGCCCCCCCATCTCTCATCTGTGTCTCTATCTATCTATGTATTTATCTATCTATCTAGGCAATCTCTTGTTCCTTTACAGTCAAAAAAACAAAAACAAAACCCTAGCAAAAACAAACAACCCCCAAGCAAAACAAAAAGTCGCCAAAATCAAAACCCAAACCCAACAACAAAAACCCAACAAACCAAACCCTTTTCTAATTCTAGAGAGTACCAGCACCTCTCCTCTCTCCCTTCCCCCTTTCCTTCCCTCTGTCCTTCTCTTCCTCCTCTTCTTTTTACTAAAGTTTAAGTTTTGACTTGTCTCAGTGCTAGATTCGGTTCATACACCCAATGACTCTATAATGGGAACATTCATACAATATAAAATGTAAGTTAACAAGTTAAAATATAAAACATATAAATAATAAGTTCTTCAAATGAAGAGTCTCATTAACGCCTCTACATCTCACCAGTGAAACTTATTCATTTTCAATTTATTTCCCTCACAGCTTAGGGAAAGACTGTATCTACAACATTTTGGGTTTCTTCCAAAGCCCTCACTCTCCAAGTGGGCTCTATTCACAGAAACATCCACCAGAAATAAAATACTAATGCATCCGTCCTCGAGTTAAAGTCTCCAAATAGAAAATACGTTATTAGTGAAGAAGCATTAAAAAAAAATGCTGACAGTGAAATTTCTTCAGGCTCAAGTACACTTAAATATAAACGTGGGGACCCAGAGTTGACATTCAAATGTCCATCTGTCCATCACTTCATAGCTCTTTTGGAGAGACCTTTCACAAATGACCCTCCCTCCCCAGGCCTAAACCCTTTACTCTTTCTCCTTTTCTGGGACCCATTTATCTTCAGCCCCTAAGAGGAGGAGGCTTGAATCTGCGTCGGAGCCTCAAGCACGGCATGGGACCCGCAGTAAACACGGTTCTGTTTGTTCTTCAGCAGCCTCTTTTGTATAAACAGATGTGGTGGGAAGGGAAGGGAAGCCAGATCCCTGGGAGGGGCGGGAGGTCTCCTTTCTGGAGAAGACTCCCAGCTGCAGCCAGGAGCCCAAGGAACAGGACACATTTCTTGTTCAGGCCTTGGAACTTGCAGTTCTTCCAGGCAGGGGCTGTTCCCCCCCCTCCTCCACCCTCCACCCCCAGCCTTTGTTCCTGGGAAGGCTGGCTCCATGTGATGTCTATAGCTCACTTTTGCCAGAGCAAACATTTCCAAGAGGGTTTATGCTAAGTAGGTATCTGTAAGGCACATTTTCCCCTCCTTCTCTCCAGATACAATGTAGACCAAGATTTTGGACTCCAGCCCTTCACACCTGTACTTTGTCCATATTTCCTTTGTTCTTTTCTAGCCTTCAACTAACGGGGTGCGGTGATGTTTAAAACAGGGAAGTTGTTAGTTTGTAAAATAACCAGTCCGTTTCTACAACTGATTTGATGCAGACTCTGCCTTCACTTAGCGATTGATATTTTCACATTAGTTATGGATGCTAATAAGGGAACTATTCCAAAGCTAGGGGAAGAAAAGGATGGGGGCCCTGGCCCGGAGAGCTTTGCAGTCCTGTTCCAAGAGCACGGAACTCTAGTTGGCCTTTTGGCAGTCTACCTGCGCCCAGAACTTCGTTAGTTCTCCTTCAGAGGTGGGTGAAAAAAAAAAGGGAGGTGCTCATAGGTTGATTTTTATCAAAGGGGCTAAATTTTTGGCGGCCCCACATGGTGGCTCTTCTTGTCTAGAAAAGGAACAAAGGCCGATGCACTGCAAAGGCCTCCCCGTAGGGCATGCAGGGTTTGGTGTAAGTGCTAAGCTTTGCTCAGTGCCGCTCTCTCCAGGAATCCTGGGGAATCTTGAACAAGGCTCCAGGACCTGTGGCCAAGAGCAAGGGAGAGGGGAGCCCCCCACCCCCGCACCACCCCAGGCCCAGCATGGGATCGTCAATTTTTAGAGCAGAAGCGCAGAGATGGAAGTATAGATCTGCTCTACTTCTCCAGTCCCCACTCTCAAAGTGTGTATAATAACGGGGGAGGAGGGAGCAGTCCTTCTAACCAAGGGAGTAATAATAACAAGGGCTTTATTTTTTTACAAGCCACAGTGGTACTCTATCATCTTTCCAGCTGACAATCTGCCACTCTCCAGACAGGAGAGGAGGCGGCGGGAAGTTTGTAGTGGAAACCCAGAGGCCTTTCCAGTATGAAATAAGAAGAAAGAAGGCTAGTTTCCAGGGACCTGGCAGCTGAGGGGTAGTGGGATACCCCTTGTCCTCCCCCAGGCGAAACTGCAGCTGAGAGCAGGTCTTGGAAGAAGCTCCCTTCCTGCCTCCTCTTTATTTCACTTAAGTTACTGGCTCCAGATATTTGAAACGATTTGTTTTCGGCGCTGCCGTGGGCTGCACAGTTAACTCTCACCGCGCCTGGGGCGCCCAGGGCTTTCCCTTCCTAACACCCACCCCAGGTCTGCACGCGTGGACACCTCCCGCCGCAGTGCCCTGCGGGTTCCGCTTATTTTGCGGAGGACGAGGAAGTCCCTGCTGGACACAGGGCGAGGGCGAGAGGCAGGGGGCTGCTCTGCTGCAGGCCGGCCTCAGCTCGTCGGCACGGCATCCCCCTGCCCTCGGCGCCGCCGCCGCCGCGCCGCTCCCTCCGGCTCGCAAGACGTCCCCCGCAACCCTCGGGGCCACCGAGGGTCTGGAGAGATGGAAGGGCACGGGTGAGGAAGGCGAGCCGGGAGCCCGGCCCGAGAAAGGGCGCGGGACCCCGAGCAGCCGCACGGGGAGCGTGGGGAGCGCAGGGGCGCGCGGGGCGGGCGCGGCGCGGGGCTCAGGACGCGCGCGCGCCTCGGCCTCGCCCGCGCACACGCGCCTCCCGGAGGAGAA
>NW_021604696.1:8659840-8670701 GCF_004785775.1 Grammomys surdaster | reverse complement strand
CGGGGGGGTGCCCGGCGCTGCGAGCCGGGTGAGGGTGGCTGCCGGGCAGGCGGGCGGCGGCGGCTCGGGCGCGGCCGGGATGCACCTTAGCGGGCGCCTCTCGTTGCAGCGCGCAGGCGGCCCGAGGCTTGGCGGCGGCGGCGGACACAGCGGCGGCGGCGGACACGGCGGCGGCGGCGGCGGCGCTGACACCTCCCACCATGGACAGCTTCGATTTAGCCCTGCTCCAGGAATGGGACCTCGAGTCGCTGTGGTGAGTCCTGGTGCTGGCCTCTCGGAGAGCCGCGGCGGCCCCGCCTGCCCTCACCTGGGCCGGGACACCCGGTGACCGGCCGCCGTGGGGGTGGGGTGGCTCGGGGACACCCGCCTCGCCGGCCGGCTCTTTCCAGCCTTGGCGGGCTGGATGCACGGCCGCCTTCCCGTGAATTTGTTGGTCTCTGGTCCCGTCCCCTCCCCTCCGTGCTGCCTGAGCTAGCTCAAGGGGCCGGTGGTCTGGCTGCCACAGGAGGAGTGCAGCGGTGGAGGGGGAAAGAACCGATATTTAGAATGTGTCACTGATGCCCGAGAGCCCACCCCTCATCCTGCAGTCCCTCTCAGCTCTCTTACTTCGGACTGTGCTCCCTTCCAGCACCCGGAGAGCCTCAGGCTCACCCCTGTGACCCCCTAGAGTTGATACCGCTACGAAGTGTCCAGAGAGGATGCTCTCCAGCCTTGCTCCCTGCCTGTTCCCTGCTTGGCGCCTGCATCCTTCCTCTGTCTGTCCTACCTCACTCTCACTCGAGATGGAAAAGTGAACACCCGGGGCAGGAGGCCAGTGTGTCTCGGTGCTCGAATTCCAGAGGCCTTGGCCCAGGGAGACTCATTTCCCGGAGGTTCACAGTTCCTTTGCACCCTTTCTTCACACATCCCCATGGCTGAACTCCTCACTCTTTTTGTCAAGCTCAAAGCTGGCAGCCTGGAATGCACTTGGGGTTCCAGTTCTCGCTGTTCTCGCATTAGGGAGAGCTTCTGTAGGTAAATCACAGGTAGATGCAATTTAATTCCAGTTGCAGTTGTCTGAAAAATCTCATTGGCTGCTTCAGCATCCCTCACATTACCCCCACCCCTTAAATGTTTCCAGCCAGCCCTATTCAGGTGGTAAAATTACTGCTTGTATATTCCTGGAGGAACTTGTGTTATGTTTAATATTTACGGGGATGAACATCTGCTGGAACAAGCATATTAACTGCTCTCTGTTCTGCCTCTGGTAATCGCTGATGGTAGAGCCGAGCGTTTCCCTTCTTTTTAATTCAGTAAAGAGTTCACATGTGTCTAAAACTGCAAGTGGTGTGCACATGAATATGCAACGCACAATTTTTAAAATAAACCGTTTTATGATTTATGGCTCGTACATCGATGGTATGTGGACATGTGGATCTCCGCAGTGACTTAGGCTCAAAGTGACTTTTATTTTCCTAAAGACAGGTGTAACAAAATAAACTAGACACAGAGCTCACGAATTATTGAGCAGTTTCTTATAAAAGCTCCGACGGTGACTACAGCTTGCTCTGCATAATGCTAGCGCCTATAAAACACACAAGGATGGGCTCCAATGTAATAAAACTTGTATATATTACACTGGCAACTTCAAAGAGCTAGTGTAGAGAGAATATGGAACATGTTATTACTCTATAAAAGTTGCTAATTACTGTGTTGCCGCTCCTGGGGTTATTTCAGCCTTTCATTTACAGATACCTATTATTTTACAGGTTTACCTTTTGAAATGTTGGTTTCTGGCACAAATTCAATAGCTTCCCAGATAACAACTGTATTCTTAAAAATGACTTTTGCTTTTTAAGATCTAGGCAGGCTTGTAGTCAAAGGGGAGAACTTATTTTTTTTTTGGACATATTTTTATGCTGCTTATCCACTTTATGGTTCAAATTGAACTCCTGTATGGTTTTTATAAGTTGTGTTTTGAGATTATCAGTGGTTATGTGAAGACCTTTTTGGCAAGGGCTCAAGCTGTGTCTTTAGTTCCTAGTAAATTAATTTGAATACTGTCAAAGAGTGCCTGCTGAATTGTCTTTATACCAGATTTATTTATTTATTTATTTATTTATTTATTTATTTATTTGATCAGATCTTTCAACATAGTCCAGGCTGTCCTGAAACTTGCTTTGTTGACTGGGCTGGCCTCAGACCACACAGATTTTGCCTCTGCTTCACTAGTGCAAGCTTGAAGACGTTGTACCACCACAGCTGGAAAGCATTTTTTAAAAAGCCGTTGTACACGCAATCAGATTTGTAAGCAATGCATAGTTTCTTGGCTTAAGAAATCATGTTAGATTTCTTGATTACAGTATAGTAGAACAGTTTGGCGTAAGAGAATGTTTCTTATTTTGTGAATGTAGAATTTACATTTACAAAAGGTTATCTTTAGGTAAAGTTAAAGATAAACCGAACTACTTGGGTTTGCATTTCAAATATGTCAGACATTCTCTTAGTTATGGACCAATTTTTGCATTACATTTCTAACTCAATTTTGGGATTTATTAAAGATTTTTATGTTTATAGTTTACTTTTAAGCTCATGAATGATCAAAATGTGTAGCCTCTCTTTCTCCCCCAGCCCCCCGTCTCTCTCTCCCCCCCTCCTCTTCTCCTCTGTTTCTCCATCTCTTGTTTATTTTTGAAAGAAGGTCTTGATGTGCAAGCCTCACACTCAAGGATCCTCCTGCCTCCGTCTACTGAGTTCTGGGGTAACAGGCATGTACCCTCATGCCTGGTATACCTGATTACTTTCTGTGTGTCAGATATTTTCACATCTGTTATCTTCCTGTTTGAATCTGATAACATCTTAAAAGTAAGTGATCGTACTCTCATTTTATAGACAAGAAAAATAGTTTTAAACTGTTAGGTAACTGTGCCAAGACGAAAACGACAGCAGATATTTTAAGTCTAATATTTATTAAGTTCTTGTCGGAGGCATGACCAGTGTATGTCCTATGTCATTTCTTTCTCAACAAGAAACTTACCACGTACGTACTGCTGTTGGTCTGATTTTTACAGAGAGGAAAATTGAGGATGGGTGGTCAGGTAGCTTGTTGGAGTTTACACAGTTCTAACTCGATGAAGAATTAGCTTCAAGGTTTGCTTTTCTGATATCAGGGCTATGCATTTTCTAGAGCCCTGCAGATGTCTTCAGGCTGATGAAGAGTGGCTTTACAGGAATTACCAAGCAAGACCCTGACACCTGCAAGTTATGGTTGTGTCAAAATATTAAAAGAGAAGGTCAGAACCTTAAAAGGTATTGATTTAAAAAAAAAATCTGAAAACCAGCCTCCATAAGTTAGGAGTGGTGCCTGTTAATTAACTTATGAAAGAGGATATAAATTTTAAATAAAGACCACATCTGTTCTTCCATCATAGAAGAAAAAAAACCACCCATCTTTGAAGAGAGGAGGTGCAGATTAATAGCCACAGACTCTTATTTTGATAACTGAACAGCTTTTTCTAATTGGCAGACATCGTCGAATCCTGATCAAACAAATTGCACTTTGTTAGTTTTGACTGTGGCTTTGAACCTTAAGTGTGCTTCTTGTACATACAGGAGAATGAGTCTCACGTGACTACAGACAGAATGTGAAACAAAAGTAGGATTAATGTGAGATAATCAATTGATAGCAGGCCCTGGTTCTGTCTCCTCCCATACCGTCACCCTCATTCTGAAGCACCCATGCCTGTTTTTCAGGGTCTGTCTTTCAGGCAGGAACATCAGATGCCTCTTTCAGCTGTCCCTTAAAATGGAGATGGATGCCCCTAAGAAACATTGTTTCCCTCCTTCCCATTTCCACTGTGAAGGTCAGAGATGCAGGGAAGGGGCTCATCCTGCACATGACTGCAGCTTCTGCAGACCTGAGTCCTGAGCAGAGACAGTTATCCCAGGAAACAATGTCTCCCTTCTGTTCTCTTCTGCCCTTTCTCTGGGGGTTCACTCATTTTGGCTCAGCTGCTACACACATCAGGGTCTCTAAAGTGATGGTCACCCCTCCTGACAGACTGGATGTTGCTTTTGTTTATTTGATTCATGTATCTTTATTGGTCGTCTCTAAAGCAGAAGGCCTTGTGGTGGCTGCTGTAGGGGATGAAGAGCTGGGTGAGACAGGGGTTGTGTGTTCCTTGTCTCGTTTTAGAGTTGGATAAGAATGTAAGTGCAAAATGAAATTTTCTGCTCTAGAGAGTTAAAAAAGACTACTCCCATGCTTGGGACTAGGGTGGGTGGTAGGCAGGCAGTTTTTCTTAATTATTATTATTGTATTTTTTTTACTTATTTTTAAAAAAGCTTCCATAGAATAGGTGGCCTTTGAATTAAGCTTTGGGAGATGAACCAGCTTTTACAGATGGTAGAGTAAGATGGCGTAGGAGCATGGTGAACAAAGGCTTTCGGGTTTTTGTGGGTTTTGTTTGTTTTGGTATCTCTAGGGGTGCTCTTTATTAACCGTGGTGGGATTACCTGTACTGTGTATTTTAAACACACACAGCCTGGTCATCATGAGATGGTTTGTCAAATGAGAAAAGTTTTCCAAAACCAACTTACATTTACTCTTCTCTAAATATGAGCAGCTTTTTATTCCTAGGGAGAAAGTCAATCAAGATGGAATCATAAGTATTAATAAGATCTTGCTTATTACTCTCTCTGAACCTCACCCCCACAGACTTTACATAAGCAAGAGTTTCTATATTTCTGTTCACACAGGCATTTTACATCCCTCAGGTCCAACCCTTTGGAATTGTAACCCACGGGGCAAGAGAGACGGCTCAGCAGTTAAGAGTATTTATTGCTTTTCCAATTGACATGAGTTCGTTTCTCAGCACCCACAGTAGGCAGCTTCTATCCACTTATAATTCCACCTCTAGAGGAATCCAATCCTCTCTTCTGGTCTCCGTGGGCATTTTCAGCATACATTCACATGGACATATCCACAGGGGAAAAAAAATTTCTAAAGGGAAAGAGAATTGTAACACATGAATGTTTCACATTGTAACGCATGGATGTTTCATATCCACCAATGTTTATATGGTAGGCATTACTATTGACAGGCACCACTGGCTTAAATGGTTTGGACTGAAACTCTCAGTTGACACACCTTTAACACTGCAACCCAGTATTCCTGTGAGCATAGATATACATGACTGAAATATGAGTGTCAGGTGATACCTGGTGTGATGTACGTGATGCATTCTGGTATCTTCTATATTAGATCTCATATCTTTCCTTTTAAAAAATCTTCCCAGTCATAGGTTGAAGCCTGCAATGTGAGAGCAGCCCCCCACCCCAATAAAGATGCAAAGGGGAGACTGATAGGAGTTGACAGTGTTGTGGGTTGCCCGGATGCATTTTGCATTCTGATGTTAATTCTGCTTCCTCAAGAGTTGCTCCCCCATCCCCAGCAGTGGATCCCGTACTCAGGTGATCTCATGTGATCCTTTCCCCTATTTTAACTGCTCAAATAAAGTCTAGAGCCTGTGATTGGGCAGTGGAAGGAGAAGGAAAAGGTGGGACGGTAGGACAGGAGGTCTTTGAGAGTGGGGGTAGGTGGGAGGAGAAGGACAGAAGAGGCGGAGGAAGCAAGGATGGAACAGAACCACATGGCCAGGAGAAACAACAAGTAGCAGTACTAGATCTGCCCAATCTAGGCATATAGCTTATAAATATAATAACTAGATTGTGTGTTTTTTATACGGGCTTATTGGGGTTGGAAATTACTACATTAGAGAAGATCTATGCACATACAAATCTGAAATACAAAGCAGACACTGCCCACTGGAGGAGGCACAGGCAGGCACATCCTGTTGAGAGAGTGAAATATTCATGGCTCCGTGGCACTGAAGTGCATTCCGAGGAAGTAGAATTTCAGGAGGAGGAAATAAAAGAGGAGAGAATCCACGTGGAAAGAATAGCGCAAATAGACGTGGAGGAAACAAAATGTGGTACTTATTTGAACATACAGGGTTATTAGCTACGGCAAGATGAGCATGGGCTGTGCTCCCGCCAGGCTACGGGGAGCAACAGCATCCTAACTTGCTGAAGGGTGCTTGCTTCCTGAGGATCAAGCTGTGTTCTTGATACTTTCAAGTCAATCACCCCAAGACATGACCAGGATAGGCTTCCACAAGGTCCCCAGGTTTCCAGGTTTTTCATGTTTTTCAGGAGCTTCCAGAAACCTCATCTTGGCACTGAGGTTCCTGGACTTCTTCTTCCATCGTTATCAATTTTTGAAGCTTCTCTCTCTCTCGATTTCTCTCTCCTATTGGGTCAAAATGGCCCAGGATGCTTAATTGGAGGGCTGAGTTCACACATCCTGAGTTTTGTGGAGGTATTTCAAGGAGAGCAAGCCTTGGTAAGCTATCTACACTCTCATTGGCTAAAAGTGACGACATAGTCTTCCGAGAAGGCTTTCATTGGTTGAAAGTGTTTGCAAGCACTGAGCACGAGAAAGGAGTCTCAACAGGCTCAGGCTCAGGGAGAAATTGGTTGTTGTTGTTGTTGTTGTTGTTGTTGTTTGAATCCTTTTTTTCAAATGTGTGGTAGTTCGGAGGAAGCTGGAAGGAGAACATGGACCCTCTTGTTTGTTGAGAGGCAGCCCCGGGGGGAGGGGGCCCGCATGTGGCAAGGGTTGAGGAGAGTTTGGTAGGCGGGCAGGATAGTTCAGGATGCGGAAGTTGAGGGGTGCTGCTGGTGTGGGAGATAGGGATGTAGGGATAAAGGAAAGGATGCACGTTGGAAGTCTTTGGGTTTTAATCAGATGCCTTTTGGTGACAATGAAGACGCTATTACTTGTGCGGAAATGGTTCCTTCCTGTGTTCCAGATTCTCTTTTGTGGAATGTAGGAGGGTTATAAAATGCTAAGAATCTATTTTGGGAGAATGTCCTTGTGAGCCAGAATGTCTAATCAATGACACTGCAGATTAGCAACTCAACAGGCCCTTCCACTTAGCAGAGGTTAAAATAGTCATCAAGTTAAACAACAGATCAATTTCTCAACATGAAGTACTAGATTATTTTGTGCATAATTGGGACTTCAAGATTTGAAATAGATTTGTCTAAGTTTTCCTAGTTTGAGGGAAGAAAACCTAGGTGGCAAAATCAAGGCCATAAAAGAACGTATTAATATCATTTGCTATAAAATAATATTTCCTTGTTTTATTCCCAAGCAAAAATCTGTAAAACTTACTTTCAACATTGGTGGTTGTTCCCTTTTGTCTGGAAATGTAATTGGAGATTTTTTTTTTAATTTCTTTTTTTTTTTTTGAACATGAAATGCTTTTTTATAGCATGTTTTACAAGGGGAGGGGGTAAGAGGGTCCAGATGGTGGAAAAGTACAAAATCTTCTTGGCCTGTGCCTTGAAACATGTCATGGTCTATATGGTACACTGCCTTGAATTATGATCTACCTGCAGTTCTTTAGAAGATATGGTACACTGCTTGAGTTATGGTCTCCCTGCTATTCTTAAGAAGACATGGTACTCTGCTTTGAGTCTATCTGCAGTTGCTAAGCAGGATCTTGCAGTTGCCAAGCTTCAGAGGACATTGTGCAGGTGGGGAAAGGTAGGGGGTAAGGGTAAGGGCGAGGGTCCTGGCTTCTGGCATCTCCCCCTTCTCTGTTTAGTTAGAGAAGGCGTCTTATATTCAGCTGGCTTCAACCTTGCTTTCTGTTGGGCTCTGGACAGCTCATTCCCCCCAACCCCCACCCCTCAGTCTAAATCTTGGCTTAATCACTTAAAAGCAATAATGGTGCTTGTTCTGCCTGCCCTACCTCATAAGGTTGTGACGTTCTGTAATAAAAGCATTAGTTACTCTATGAGGGCCAAATATGGTTCTTTCACACCCTTTGCTTCCTTAAAATGTCTTTTTTTTGTTACATAAACAAAGAAGCTTATTGAAAGACCACACGAGTCTGTTTCAGCTATATGTATGGCACACAGTTCATGGCTTGACATTGCAACCCAGGGACATATTTGAATGGAGACTAGTCTTTCCCAGTTTTGTGTCATAGTGCAATAGATAAATGTGGTTGTACTAGCGACTTATTTAGACATATGAAGCATTACATAATCTCCAGTGTTTCACTAAGAATGTATTGTATTACTAGCCATTACATCAAATGACTTCATTTGGCACCATAGGTCCTGTTACAGTATGTCAGGCTAATCACAATTTGGGTTTACTAGAAACAAAATATAGCTATACCAGGCTATGAAGATACCACACCACCTACCTAAGAGGTGAAATGAGTTTTAATCTCAAACTACTAATACTTGGTATAAGATAGGGGCCCTTGGGTGTCTGAAGGTGGCACACACAGTGGGTGGATGGGTGTGGTTTGGGGTTGCCTGTGGTTCAGGGTACTGTGTGAGCATTTATCAGTGATGTGACTGAGGCCCTGTCAAAACATGATTGCCTGGATAAGTGGACCAGCAGTAGTGGGCTATCCCTGAGACGCTGTACTGATCTTATCAAAGTGACACACACTAGAGCCACTTGGAGGAAGGAACTTGAATCTGAGGAAATGCTTTCATCAGATTGGCCTGTAGGCTTGTCTGGATAGTATTTTCTTGACTAATAATTGATACAGGAAAGTCCAGCCCATTTTGGGTGCCGAAGCCCTTGGTGTATATATAAGATCAAGAAAGCAGGCTGAGCAAACGGTGGAGAGAAAGCCAGTAAGCAGCATTCCTCCGTAGTGTCTGCTTCAGCTCTTGCTTCCAGGTTCCTGTCGGTAGCTTTCTGCCTAGACTTTTCTTTATGATGAGCATGTAAGCCAAATAAACCCTTTCCTCCCGGAGTTGTTCTGACCTGGTGTTTATCACAGTAACAGGCAAACTAGGGTAGACTCCTTCCAGCTGCTACAATCTGAGCCCACTCCCATTACTGGAAGGCAGGAACCAGAGCACACAGAAGGCATTGATCGTAGTCCCTTGGGTATCTCTCCACTGCAGTTTTTCTCACATGTGGAGAAAGCCAGGGAGGGGGACTTAAACTTCTTCATAGAATTTCTCCCCAGGAGGCGCATTGTTAGCGGAGGTAAATAAAAATGACTGTAATTTGGAGACCACACTAACATAGCAACTCACAGTTATGTGCTTACCTTGATACTGAAAATAATTTTATTTTTGCTTTTTTATGGTCAGGAAATTAGTTTTCAGAACCCCCCTGGGGATTGTAATGTGAGCCTGTTAGTCTTAGTTAAATTTTTCTTGTCATACCTGGGCCATTTACCTCAGTTAGGAAGTGACAGAACACATTTTCTGTCAGTGTTCATTGAAATGTTAATTAGTTCCCTGACAGGTAGACAGGAAAAAATAATAATAATAAAAACTTCCTGTACTAGATCAGCCCCAATTCCAGGGAAATAATCCATTTTTGTTTATCAATTTGAAAAAATACATTTTTATTTTGTTTTTTGTTTTTGTTTTTTTTTGTTTTTGGTTTTTTCTGTAGAAGGTATCCAGAGGATTAAGGACCAAGGAAAGCTGTTTGAAGAGTAGAGGTCAGTGTACTTAATGCACCAGGGAACATCTGAACTTTAAAGGGTATCCAGATAGCCCAGGGATCTTGTTAAAATGTAGATTTTAGTTTAATAAGACCAAGGTGGGGCTATGGGTTTACATTTCTGATGGGTTCTTGAGTAATGACTTGTCCTCACATAACTGACACTGACTTGTAAGGACAGAAATCACGCTTTTAAAAAGATGCTCTTTCAAAAGGCTTTCTATTAGTTTCTTTGCTGTTCAGGAGAGACTTGTATAGCAACTGTTTCCTAGTGCCAGGAGGTTACATTTAGAGGCAGCATTTATTTTTATTACTGTGTCCTTTTTAATACAACTCTGATGAACGAGAGGGTGGTTACTTGTATCCTAATGAGGGCAGACTGGTGAAATAGACATAAAATCCTGAGTAAACACACTTTGTAACAAATAGGCTAATCACTTTTTATAGCCATTCAGTTACTTGTCAGTTCCCCTTGGTCAGTTTCCTGCTGCATCTGAAGGGGGCTCTGGGAGTAGGAGGATGATCCTAAGACCTTTTGGATCTGTGAGGACTCTAATGGAGACTCAACAGCTGCCCAGAGTGGAGACCAAATGTCTCCGTTCCTTCTCAGCCATGCTGCCTTTGAGAGAAAAGGGGTGCAGGTCAGAGTTTAGGGAGTGGCAGCAGTTTACAGAATAATTGCCCTACCTGGTGGCCAGAGTCCCAAATTATGGCTTTCCCAGTGTCTTAGGAGAAGTCTCAAATCAAGCTCCATGAAAGGAAGGTTTTGGATCCCTCAGCAGGCCTTCTATTCCAGTGAGACTAGATATGTTCTACTTTGCCATTACCAGAGATTCAGGGATCAGTTAGGTGGGACACTTTCATAGAAGTTTCCCTGACTAAGCCAACCCTGTTTCAATAGAAAAGTAAATGTACTTGGGGATAGTAAAATACAGTGTAGCTAACACTGTACCTTCTGTGTGATCTGTGGGAAGGTCATTAGCTTAATTTTATTAATGAGGGTGTCCTCATACATGTGCACACATGTTTCCATTTTCTAGGATTTAAACAACTTAATGCTTAGAATTTGGAAAAGAAAAATGACTTTTCAGGAATGGTGGGCAGATTGAAATCTGTGGCCTTCCTTGAGGCATGCCAATTGGTGAAGGTAGCACTTGCAGAAGTATTTATAGTGTCATTAGACCCTTGGATCTTATTTGTGTTCTTTGTGGACATGATACTACCTTGTGTGTCATGGTATGTGTTACTGTGTCTTGAGCTTACAGCAGCAGTAGCTGCTTCTTCTTCTTCTTCTTCTTCTTCTTCTTCTTCTTCTTCTTCTTCTTC
>NW_021604696.1:8653761-8659830 GCF_004785775.1 Grammomys surdaster | reverse complement strand
TCTTCTTCTTCTTCTTCTTCTTCTTCTTCTTCTTCTTCTTCTTCTTCCTTCTCCTCCTCCTCCTCCTCTTCCTCTTCTTCTTCCTCTTCTTAGATTTATTTATTTTATGTATATGAATACACTGTAGCTGCCTAAAGACACACTAGAAGAGGGCATCAGATCCCATTACAGATGGTTATGAGCCACCATGTGGTTGCTGGGAATTGAACTCAGAACCTCTGGAAGAGCAGTTAGTGCTCTTAACCACCGAGCCATCTCTCCAGCCAGTGTCATTCCATCCCGTGTCATTTTCTTCTAATTTATCTTGCTTTATATTTCGAGGAAGAAGAAAGGAGACTGTTTTGCGTAAACTAGATTCATGGTAAGGTGAGCAAGTATGTAGTTGCCGATCTGTCTTGTATTTGCATCATCAAATTAATGTATTCACTCTCAAGGTGTAGAGAACAGTTTTAACTCAATAACAGTATAATAGTGGTCATATAGACAGTCCCCGTTATAATTAGGTAAAGGACCCAGAGCTTGGATCTGTTGGGTCAAGAGATCTTAAGAAGAAAAATAAGAGAACAGTCATCAGTTGGGTGCTGAGCTTAAGTGGTGCTGTACAGGCAGCTGGCTCAGAACTCATGCTTCGGCTCATCAGCCTAGCTCGCTTTTCTCCCAACACTGTGTCCCATGGGATGGAGTCTGCCTTTGTCCATGGGATGGAAGCTACCTTTGTCATTTCTTGGAACCTCAGCTGTGTAAAGTGTGGGAGGAGCTTGAGGACTTGAACTCAGCCTGAGCAGGCATCGCCGTCGTGCCAGCTCTGCCGTTACCTACAGAGAGGCCATGTGTTCTCTGTAGAACACATGTAGAATGCAGTGGGTAGACAGATCTCACAAAGCTTTCCTGTCTCCCCAGGATGCTGAGGCTTTGGTTCTTCCACTTTCTGAAATGTCCCTCTGTTGCCCTGCTAGGAGGTAGAGACAAGAACTCAAGTGAAGAGAGGGCTTGGCACTGCACACCCTGCTAAGGGAATATGAACATTATCTGTCTGCTGGGAAACGGACTCCACCATCTGTTAAAATGGCCCACTTCACCATTTAGCCATCCTTGAATGCCTTTTCCCTCAGGTTAAAAGTTCACCTCCAGGGGGCTGGTGAGATGGCTCAGTGGTTAAGAGCACTGACTGTTCTTCCAGAGGTCATGAGTTCAAATCCCAGCAACCACATGGTGGCTCACAACCATCTGCAATGAGATCTGATGCCCTCTTCTGGGGTGTCTGAAGACAGCTACAGTGTACTTATAATAAATAAATAAATAAAGTAAAAAAAAAAAAAAAAAGTTCACCTCCATAGTCCTGGCCCTGTGACCTGGGTTGTAGCCTGTGGCCCATCTGTGCTTCCTGGGCCCAGCTTACAATGGTACAGATAAAGTTAGCAGGCCTGCATAGAAAAATTCAGTTCTGAGCTGCCTGCAGAGCCTGCTGAGTCCTTCCCAGAAGCATGGCTATGACCCATGAGGCCAGGTCATTCCTGTGGCACAAGGGCTTTCTCTCTGTCAGTCTGATTGACTGACTGACTGACTATCCTTGGAGATTATTCCACCTCTGAAGCATGGTGGAGCTTTTTTTGGATGATGTCATTCCTTCCCTTTTTAATAAGTAGAATTTAGTCTTTTGGCATGACCAGAATTTGTTTTTGTCTGGGAAAGCTGGTGAATTTTATTTACTACCCATTTATCACCTTACCTTGATTTAAAATTCTAATATTGAGTAACAAGTTCTAAGTGCAGAGAGAAAATGTTTGGAGAGGCAGTGGAAAGAGGCCTCTGGGGGGATGAGTAAGATCACTGTATAACACGTATAACAACATGTGTGTGAAGAGGCCATGACGAAACCCACTGCTTTGTATTCTAACCTAAGGTGGGGGGATTAAAGATATTTATAGTATGAGAGGAAATCCAGCATTTTAGTTTCTAATATTTAGATAGATAATTAGTTACATAAATTAATTTATATTATTTTCCTTCTATCCCTCAGCAAGATGAGAGCAATATTTTAGAACCCTAAAATACCGTACACAGTAATGCAGCACAGTATGTGTACAGTCTGGGGACTCTCGGCTGCTCTTTGTAACTGTCTTTCTCTGGATCTGTAGGTTTCTGGATTGAGAGAGTAGGCAATGGTAGAGCCTGACAGATAAGTGTCGCTAGACCTTATTTCTAGCCCATGATGTATTTCAAATACCTGTAAGTGCAGTTTTTACCTGCCTGGCATCTTGGGATGTTTAGGAGGTGGTACCATTTAGGGATGACTGACAGCTCATGGGTCTTAAAGGGTGGAACATGATTAGAGGGCCAGAATGGGTACTGTGATGTCAGCAAAGGTAGAGGAGGAACAGCAGGCATGACCTTGCTTGGCGAAGGTGGTTATATCTGAAGGTTTGTGCAGCTAAGGGGGGAATTACAGGAGAGGAAGCCAGAGAATGACGTGGGGTCTCATTCCAGAGGAACCCTGCATGGCATTCCAAGGAACCCGAACATTTTTTTTGTAGATAGTCAGCCCTGAAGGTGAATGAGCAGGTGAATACACTGGCTATATTTGCACAGTGGTATTTCTAGAAGGCATTATACATGGATGAGCCTTATGGCTGGAGTCATGTCTGGAGAGTAAAGAGGTCAGCATGGAGGCAGGGAGGGCGTATAGAGAGGCATTGAGGAGGTGGGATTGTCTGACCCTGAGGGTGGACCAGGGAGGCGAGATCATGGAACCAGAGGTGTTGCTTAGGAGATGAAGCTTGTGCAATCAGATGGGGAGTACAGGAAGAGAAAATGGAGCAGCGAAGGTGAAGTAATGCATTGAACTAGGCTGTGTGTAAGGCCTGTGCACTGTGTGGTTAGAGTGACATATAGGAAAATGGCTGCAAGATCCTGACATGTGGGAAGGTGAGGGGAGAAGGTTTGGGATTCCCAGCATGTGTGTGCTGGTGAAAATGAGAGGATTGTCCAGGAGGAGTGAGAGGAGGATGAGAGCGGGGGGATGAGGGGAGGGTGGGAAGCAAGAGGAGTGAAGGGAGGGTGGGGAGCAAGAGGAGTGAGGGGAGAATGGGGAGCAGGAGGAGTGAAGGGAGGATGGAGAGCAGGAGGAGTGAGGGGAGGATGAGGAGCAGGAGGAGTGAAGGGAGGGTGGGAAGCAGGAAGAGTGAGGGGAGGATGGGGAGCAGGAGGAGTGAGGGGAGGATGGGGAGCAGGAGGAGTGAGGGGAGGATGGGGAGCAGGAATAGTGAGGGGAGGATGGGGAGCAGGCCTGGGGTGTTTAGGACACAGAGAGGGCAGCAGTCTAGAATGGAGGAGGATGAGAGGAGAATGGAGAGGCAGAGAAACTTGGGTTCAAGGACAGATGCACTCATGCAGTTGTCTGCTGTGACAACACGGTATGAAGGTTCGTGGATGAGAAGTGGTGTGAAAAAGGGGCTGGACATGGTGAGATGGAGCTGTGAATGTCTCAGTTTTGAGGGAAAGGGAAACAGCTCTCGAGGCAGCTCTCAGAGCAGGATGGAGGGGCCAGACCCAAGGTATAGGACCGCATCTCTGGGCAGTAGAGGACTCTCTATCCTCCCCTTTTTCTGGATCTCTCTCTTTCCCTCCTCCCTCCTCCTCTTCTGCCAGGAAAGGGAGCTTCTAAAAGTAGTCACAGAGCTGTGTATGGAATGCTCCCTGTGAAAGGTAACAGATAGGTTTTTCATAGTTATTATTAGTGACTTAATGAAAGTCTGCATAAGCCACTTGAGCATAAATCTCTGTCACACGTTCTGTGATTTAATTAGAGTGTTTTGAAGGTAATTTTGATTCAGAAGGTAATTGGGTAAGGCTAAGTCACCAGAAAAATTAGTGAACTTGTCTAATTGGGGAGACTTTAAAATGGATTTTTAAGAATTATTTTCAAACTTACAAAACACAGCCAGGAGCCCCAGCATATTATTCTAACTGACACTTAGTGGTGGAATCCTTTTGAAGGGGTAATAGTGGGCCGGCCGGCTTCTGAGTGGTTCTGAGGAGGGGTCATGAGTCTTTAAATAATTCATGTTATTTCATAACTCGTAAAGTAGCTTCTGTCTTTTCTTGTTCTG
The DNA here is from genome assembly GCF_004785775.1 of Grammomys surdaster. Taxonomy (NCBI): domain Eukaryota; kingdom Metazoa; phylum Chordata; class Mammalia; order Rodentia; family Muridae; genus Grammomys; species Grammomys surdaster. The sequence continues at coordinate 8,655,721 of NW_021604696.1, read as the reverse complement.
TGGAGAAACAAAGGAAGGTAGTACGTTACACAGAGCCCATAGCTAGGGTGGTGGAGCTGGGGCATCTACTCAGAAAATGTGTAAACATAGCCACTATCCTACAAAGAGCTCCACTTAATGGCAGCCATTGAGTGTGAGTTCCGAAGGCTCACCAGCCATAAAATATTAGTGACATTTTTGCATGTGCAAGTCAAACATCTACTTTCTCCATCCTGTGTACACACACAAGTCTCCAACAGGCACAGGGAAGGTTATGTGTATGAAGCATCTTGAGATTTGTTGTGAGTGTTAAAACTCTGAATAACGTAGTAGGTATACTGGGCACAGACTGGAGGGATTCTAATTAACAGGCTTCCCTGTACAGGGACTGTCTGCAGGTCATTATCATTTTGGATTCCATTTTTTGGTCCATATTTACCATGTATAAAGCATACTGCCTATATATTTTCCCTTAATTATTTGTATGCCCATAAAACCACTAATTTGACAAGTTTTATGTTTGAAGAAAATGACAACAACTGTTTGCCACAGCTGGCCACATGTATTGTAATACCTAAATGTTATTATTAATAACAACAATGACGGTGCAGCATTCAAACTAGCAATGCTACCACAGGAAAGCCACCTGAAATCTGCATAAGGTGTTTGTAAAGGTAGATCCTCTTGTAGCAGCTTCTTCTGTTCCTTACACAGTCGGCCTGTCCTCTCCCTGTGGGACTGTACCTATACAAATCGGCTGCCTTGGTGACAGGAGAGAATAAACATACTTAATTCCTGTCATGAGATAGTTTGGTAAAGTAAAATTAATAGATTCTTGACGTAACGGACTGTGACAAATTGAGACAGATGTCAGAAACAGCCATAGATACTTTCTTTAAAGATGTCTCTCTGAGAACAAGACAAATACAACTTTGAGGAAGATTTAAAAGAAAAGAAAAAAAGTCCACTTGGCAGGCAACATCAGAGAGGCACCATTTGGTAATTGGAAAGGCCAGGATTTTGGAGCCGGCCTGCAGGGCTCAGGTTCTGACAGACCCCTTACTAGCTATATCTTTCTCAATCCCATCACCCCATGGGAGCCTCTGTTTCCTTGTGCATCAGTGGAAGTAATACCGCCACTCGTTTGCGAGGATTAAATGAGAACATGTGTTAGTAGTTTGACACACAGTAGGCCTTCAAGAATGGTAAGCTTAATTATTCCTTTAGTTAGACTAATGGCTATATCTGTTTTGTTGCCTAAAAGATATTTAGGGGTGTTGTGTGAGTCTCACTTTTTTTTATTTCCTATAATCAATTTTCCCTCCAAATGTGGACCATTAGTTTCTTCCACTGAGAATAGGGTTTCCTCAGATTGTTGAAGCATCTCAGTCAGGTGAGGCTGCAGCAGTAAACACCCCACAGATGTCAATGGCTGAGGTTTGGCTCTGTCCATGGCAGTGGCTAATCAACTCTGCCAGTCCCTCTCTCCAGGCCACACTCTGCAGGTTACCTTCTCTTGGAACACGGTTGGAAGAAGGGGAAGGGGACCGTTGTCAGGCTGTGTACGAGACATGCTGCTCCTATTCTACCAGCCTAACGAGTCTTAAAAGGGAATCCGACACAATACTGTGCACCCACAATACCGCCTTCACCCAATAGAGCAGCAGGCCAGATGGCCCCAGGCGAGCATAGTGTCCTCTTCAGGACAGAGGTGTGATAAAAGGTGATATGGCCTTCCGGGCCATTTGTCAGCATTGTATTACTGCTGATTAGTATTTTAAAATGAACTTACAACATATTTCAAGAGATCATTGAGTGTGTTCGGTTGCTGTGTTGTATATGTAAAATACCTTTACATTTTGGTCTTTGATTCTGTTTTTACTGAAGTTTATCACATCTTTGAATATTCATGGGATAAATGAGGATTGATTGAATCTCTCTCTCTCTCTCTCTCTCTCTCTCTCTCTCTCTCTCTCTCTCT
>NW_021604696.1:8641630-8653751 GCF_004785775.1 Grammomys surdaster | reverse complement strand
TCTCTCTCTCTCTCTCTCTCTCTCTCTCTCTCTCTCTCTCTCTCTCTCTCATACACATCCACACTACCAGACCTCCACCACCACCACCACCACCACCACCATCATCACCACTACCACCAAAACCAGTGAAGCATTTCTATCCAAATAGACAAAGGTTTCTTGAGATAGGCTAAAATGTTAAGGGGATTATTTTGTTTAGAAGTGTGTGGTTATGTAGTATTTCATACTTAACAATACTTAAACAATTTCCTCCACCTTGTAGCAATTAATTCCATATATTCAGTTATGTCCCCGATTCCTAAATTGATAAGCTAATTTTGTATGTCATAGTTAAGCTAAAATGAATGTTTGAGCCAGAGGTCAGATAAATATATACGTTGGAAGGGAATCAGTTGGTTCATAGAAAGATGATGTTTATTGCTTCCTTTTAGTTGGGCTGTGTTCCTTGAACCTGGCTTTGGCCTTTGAACATCTTGGAGCAGCATGTGAAGTGGTGTGAGCTCACAAGTAAGCAAAGACTCACTGAGCAGGAGAGCGAGCACTTGTTATGGCTGCCAGGTAGAGGAATCACCTGGGACTTAGGGGCTGGGCCTCTGTTTGTGTCCTCAGAAAATACATAAATGCAAGGATTTTCTGAAAAGAGCAATTTTCCCTTTCCTGCAAGTTTTGTTTTATTGCTTAGAAATATTCTCAATGCTGTTGGAATAATAATATTAAGTTTGAAGCATGAAGCAGTACACACCAGCACTGAGAAACATTTATATGGCATTTAAAAATCTCTGTGAGGCTGTAATAAGGTAAAAATATAAATAATTACAAATGGACTAACTGCTTTCTAATTTGTGTGAACATTGAGAGATAATATTTTGAACTGATGGCTGCTGCTCTGAAGTACTTGGGAAGAAAACCCATTAGACAGAGTCAAAGCTTGAATAGATTAGCTGTTCTTTAATGGGCCCAGAAGATCTTTTGCTACTTCAGAATACTTTCTGATTCCCATTACTTAACTTCCTTGCCTGCAGAAGCATAAGGCTCTTCCCCTCCACATTTCCAGAACTGTGAATCTACCAGGAATTATTCTTCTAAGCAATTATCTTTTAAATAAAATATTTAAAAAGCTAAAATAAGTTCTAAATGGTGTAGTGATTGGGGAGCTCCAGGGAGGAGACATTTTAGGTGCCTTTGCATCATGGGCCACCAAATGTTTACTTTCTGGTGTGTGTGTGTGTGTGTGTGTGTGTGTGTGTGTGTGTGTGTTACTTAGGACTTAGGATCCTAATGGTGTTTGTATTTTTCAGGATCTCAATATGTTCATAATTGTGTGAATGTGAAAATAAGGCCATTTTGGTTTTGCATTTTCAATCTAGTTGCTTTTTTGGTGTTTAGTTGACCAGACTGGGACCTCTAATAGAATGTCAGAAATGAGTGGTTAAGATAGATATCCTGGGTGTGCTTCTGACCTTCAGCTGTTTATAATTATACTATTACCTGTAGGTTTCCATTTAATGTCCTTAATCAGGTTAGCATTCCACTTCCTTGAGGGTCTTTGTGCTGAAGCAGTTTCATGAGAAAAACTTGTCAGCTTCTATTGAGATGATCATGTCGATTTTCCTTTCTTCTATTGATATGGTTTAAGCCCTGATGGTCATCTGTTGAACCAGCCTTGCCTTCCTGTGACATTTCACTTAGTGGTAGTATGCAAATCATTATAAACGTGTTGCTGGGATAATTTTGCTATATTTTGTTAAATGACCTTCTTTTTCAAAACATACTTTCTCTCAGTTTCTTCTGTAATAGTGGAAGCTCGTGAGCACAGGAGAGAAAGGTAAAAGAACAAGATCTCTCTGTGGAAACAGTGGGACTCTGTTTCTGCATATTTGGAGTGGCTGTTCTTTAAGTAAGGATAATCAAAACCTAAAATGTGCCCAAGTGTTCAAGCTCAGAACGTTTATGTAATGCTTTTCTAAGGAATTCTGTCTTGACATATGCTCAGGAAATTCCTACATATTTTTAACATGACACATTTAGATTTTATGTCTTGACCTTAAAAAAAGTCACTTCTCCCTCCCCCCTCCTCCCCCCCACTTAGTTTTCTAATCACCAAAGATGATTTAGGAGAACTAGTAATTCCATGGTATGTGTGTCTGCCTCTATGATGAAACACGATGAGAAGGCTTATTATTTAGTAAGTGTAGACTTTTTGTTGTTGTTGTTGTTGTTGTTGACAAATTCAGATAGTTTAATGTCTGAGGCAGAAACAGTTAAACGCGGCTGTGATTCCTACATTTAAGGTGAAACAGATAATACTGTGAACAAAATAACTTAGGTGCCGGCCCCCCCCCCCCCCGTCTATGAGGGCCAGTCATTCAGGAAACCCCCAATGGAGCTGAGACCATGTGTTCAGCTCTACTGTTAGCTCTGTCTGAAGTCTTTTAGAACTTTGTTGTCTCATCTGTGAGATGTAGTTAACGGACAAGTCATGTGTCCCTAAGGGCTGCTTTGAGAGGATCACATGGTCTGATGTATAGGAATGGCTTGAAAAGACCAGGCCCTCTAGTGTATAAGAAACATTGTTTCTTTTTCTGTGAATCTCCATTTTCTGAAAAAGATACTTTCTTGTTCCAAAGGTTTACTACCCAGCCACGGAAAATTTCCACGTGACCAGCTAGAAATACCTCCTTTTTGTAGAACACAAACTTGGTAATAGTTGAAAGAATCCTTTTCCGGACTTGGAGTATTGCCTGGGTTTGACCTTCCACTAAAAAGGACTTCTGTTCCAGTCTTTTCGGCAGGTCCTGTTAGATACGAGTCCTTGTGACTGTCCTGCAATATGCTTCAGTCTTCACAACCCCAGTGTTACCTCTAACGATTATGTGCAGCTTCCTCAACAAGTCGAAAGTCAGGATTTGTACTTTCTTGGTACCTAACTAAGCATTTGAAATAGTTTGAGTCTGTGGTTGTTTTCTGACCACAGTAAACCAAACTCTGGTATCTTAGCACTCCATAGGAAGATTTTTGGTGCAAGATTTGACTCATTATCTGTAAATGGTCTACCATGTAGCCCAACCCTAGCAGCTCCTGGAGGCTGGCTTCCCGAAACAGCTACCCAAACTCATGAGTCTCGAGTTGGCTGAGCATCTACTACGCACGAAGCTCGAGAATACAGAGAAGAGAATGTTCCCTTGCTCCGAAGGAGCATACATGCAGTCTGGTTGGAAAAAAACCAGAATCTATAAAACAGCTGGCGAGTCAGGGCTTGGAGAACCTTCGGTTTTCTGGAAAGGAACTCAGAAATCATCTTCTGGCCCTTTCCCTCCCTTTAACAGCAGGGAACTGATATCTATAACCGAATGCCAATTGCTGTGATGTAGTTCAAGTTTCTTCAGATGGAACCATTTTCTAGAGGCCATCCGGAGGAAGGGGTCTAGAGATTTGTATTTGAGCCTCTGTGACTGTTTATTAAACCCGGGGATGTTATAGGCCTGACAATGATTTAGAAGGTTAGGGCTCATGGGTCATTTTAGATGATGCCACACAACTTTGTGATTTTTGGCAGGTAGTTAGAACCTGGGCAAAACTAGACCACTTGATTCTCAAATGCAGAGAACTAGAGGCCTTTTCCTCTGTGTTCTGCTGCTTGGGCTGGCTGCCTCTGTGCTTTGTCTTTTCCTCTGTGTGTTTTCTTCTCTTTCTCCAGCTAGTTCTTTCTCTTTCAGGCTTGTAAATCCTGAAATCCTCAACCTGGAGGTCAGGGAACCCGTCACATCGAAAGTGCACTTTTCTTTTTTTCCTTTCTTTTTTTTGTCTTCTCTGCGGAGGGAGCCCGCAGCTTTCATCAGACCCCCAGAGGCATCCGTGACCCCTGCTTCTGTGTGACGGAAACCCGCTCTGGCAGCAGCCGGTTTCCATTAGGAGCCGGAGCTGAGGTGGAGCTTGGAGAACTCTGAGAACTGGATTCCTTTGTTACTGTTTCCAGGCTCTGTGGAAACTGCGGGCACCAACAGGGATGCCTTGCAGAGCATCCTGCGAGGCAGATTGGCTGACTGTGAACACACAACTGTATCCCTTCCTGACTGCTACCCCAGCAGGAAGCTTGCAGCGATGGAGCTAGGGCATAACCAGCCCACACCATCATTTGGAAAGGAAGCCAGGAAACCCCCTGCTCTTCTTCTGTTTCCGTAGGCCCTGGTGGGAGGCAGGTGGTGGAGATTTGCTTTAATTGCAAATAAGCTGAGTGACACAGATCTTCTCAAAGTCAGGCATGGCAGCTAGACGAAGAATGTCTTCTGTGCTTAAAATGAAATTAAGGGCCAGTGTTGGATATAAAGCCGAAGGATTGGAATGAGTAATAAAAAGCGTTTTATAAGTGTGAATACCATACCCCATCTCGAGGGCTTTTCAAATATTAATTATAGTTACCCTGAGGGTCACTATTCAGTGATAAACTCGTGACCAAATAGCTTTACTTGTCTCTTTTAGAGCTGTAATGAAGCCCTTGATTTCCCCCCTTCATTATACAATATTCAAATTTACCACATAACAGCTTTAATGTAACTGATGGCTGTGCACTTTTCCTTGCAGGGGTAGGATCAAGTAAGGACTTCTTAAAATGACCAGACAGCGAAAGTCCAGAAGTACATTGTTCATCCCCAGCAGTTAGTTGGAAGACAGGACATGCTGGGGACATTCACTTAAGTGTGACTGATCAGGGGCCCTTCTTAGGACGGCATTCTTCTGGCAAGAGCAAGGGATAGAGCCAGAGTTAGACTTCAGGCCTCGTCCGTGCTTAGTATCCAGAGACCTCCAAGGGCTGTGATGGGTCAGGAGTTTCCAGCTACAGTTCTTGCTGATGTTTGATAATTTAGTCGTAGAGGGGCGGTGACACAACGTATATCTGGAAGTTCATTCATGTGTTGTTCGTACTTCACCACACCTCAGATCTTCCTGTGTTTATTTTTTTATTTTTAGAAGGACATGAGTTGTTTGATCAAAAAGAAATCTCATAATGAAAAACTAGTATAAGGGGAAAAATAAACCTAAAGTGTTTAGATAACCTGATAAACTCTTTAAAAAGTTTCTAGGAAATTGGATATGAAAATTTACCATATTAAGGGATAAAGTGTCAAGAATTTCTTTAAGGGCATTTAAACAAACATACAGTCAGGCATGATGGTACAAACCTGTAATCCTGACATTGGGAGGTTAAGATAGGAAGATCATGAATTTAAGACCAACGTAGGCCACTATAGCTCAAGCTAGTCTAGGCTGGGTTTCTTCTTCTTTTTTTAATTAGTTATTTTATTTATTTACATTTCAGATGTTTTCTTTCTTCTGGGTTTCCCCTCCACAAACCCCCTATCCCATCCCCCTTGCCCCTTGCTTCTATGAGGGTGCTTCCCCACCTACCCACCCATTCCTGCCTCACCAGGATATCATTCCTCTAGGCTGAGGCATCTCGTCTTTACAGGACCAAGGGCCTCCCCTCTCACTGATGCCAGATAAGGCCATCCTCTGCTACATATGCAGCTGGAGCCGTGGGTCCCTCCATGTGTACTCTTTGGTTGGTGGTTTAGTCCTTGGAAGCTCTGGAAAGTCTGGTTGGTTGATATTGTTGTTCTTCCTATGGGGTTGCAAGGGAGTCCCATTTGAGAAGTTTAGAGTTCACTGTCACCCTGGCCAGCGGAGGGCAGAGTGGTGTTTTCCTGGAGGCTGAGGGTATGTGACCCAAGCTGAAGAGCTGCAGGTATTGCTGTGAGCTCTTGCTATCCACTTGAGAAATGAAGGGAACACTGAGAGCTCAGCGTGGGCCTTAACACCATGCATAAGGAACAGTGAGGGATTCTCACCCTGCTGAAGCCACTTCCTGTCTTCAGAAGAGGACAGCAGGGTCTTATGATCAGAAGTAGAAATACTCTCTCTCTCCCCCCCCCCAAGAATATGTCCTTTTCTTATTTTTTTTTCAAATTTTATTTCATGTACATTGGTGGTTTGCCTGTATGTATGTCTTTACGAGGGTATAGGAACCGGGTGCTGCCATGCTGGTGCTGGGAATTGAACCTTGGTCCTGAATCAGTGCTCTTAACTGCCCAACTCCCTTTTTGCTGTCAAATTTACTTTTCTCTCATACATTGCATCAGAACTCCAGTTTTCTATCGCTTAACCCCTCCCAGATTCTTACTCTTTATAAATCAGTTGTTTGACCCAAGTATCTAAGTTATTCTGTTTGAGGGGAGGTGAGCTGCTGAGAGCCTGATTTAATTCTCTGTGTATGCGTAAAACGATGGAGGGGCAGAAGGACTATATTAGGTTCATGCGTTCAGAGCTTTAGTTTGTGGACACTTGGCTCTTTTCTGAGTCTGGAGTGAGGCAGTACACTATGGAGACAGAACACGGTAAACACTGTTTACTGTTTACTTTATGGGAGCCAAAAAGAAGCAGAGACAGGAAGGGGCAAGATAACCACCGAGGGCCATCTCCAGTGACATATTTCCTGCATCGAGGCCCCACTTCCTTATGTTTTTAGCACACTGTGAATACTGCCCCCAACTGAAGACCTAGCCTATCAGACATGAGACATTAAGAATGCAATTCATATCCAAAATACCACAAACAGTAGTAGTTGAGAATGACTAACAATCAATAGCATCTTGTTTCCATTCTCTTTTGTCCTTAGTAACCAAACACAACAGGGCATTACTGCTTCCATTGAAGAAATAATCCAGACAGGAAAACTGAGGAATAGCTATTTCTGCACGGTATTGACATTGGTCATGTGTCCTTCTCTGTCCTTGTGCTTTGGAAGCCAAGTGGGTGCTCTGTATCCTACAAGATATTGCTGTTTCTTAAGAAAATGTGAGGTTTTTTTCTCTTCTTGTTAAGAATTTTACTCTGTAGGTAGAGTTGACTTTGGACTCATAGCTATCTCTGCCCTAGCCTCCTGAGTGCTTAGATCAGAGTTGTCAATGACCCTGAGTGGGTTTTTGTGAGTTCAGATCTTCTCTTGGCTGCTTCAAGACACTGTCTGAGGGACTGCTACTCATACAAAGAGGACAAGAGTTGGAAAGGAGTACACAGAGGTCAGAGACAAAGGAAATAAGATCTCATAGCTAATAGGGAACTCCACAAGTCAGGGACACAAATCTTTCTGTACAGCGAATCAGATGGCATCCTAGTTACCCTGAGCTCAGACATAGCATATACAACTATAAGAATTGGTTTGTATTCAGTGGAAAATGAACTTAAAGGAGCAAAGGCTGGACCACGGGGAGAAATTTCAGCAATATGTGGCAGTGTGATGGGAGAGGAAGTCTTGAAGGATCAGAAGAGAGGCCTCTCATTTTAGAGAACCGCTCATTCTGAGAGCTAAGCGGGGCCTCCATTTCAGTTGAGTTCAGCAAATACTGACTGCAGTGGTGGCTAAGTAAGATGTGGCAGCGGAGAGGATCGTGCCAAGATACTGAGTGTACTCAGGAGATTGATAATCTAACTTGAACCTTGAAATACGTTTGCTGCTTTCTAATTAACATTTCACACCCATGAATTCTGTGTCTAAGATTTCAACCAACTAACTCTACCTAAAACCTATATGGAAAAAGTAGATTGTGCATTAGTAATCTCCTGTCTCCTCTTGAACAACATAAATATTGACATGGTCATTACGTTGTGTTAGCTGTCATGAGTGATCTAGAGAACATTAAAAGCACACAGGATGCCATGCTTGGACCTTTTAGATAAACTGCTTGAATATTCACATTTAATATCTATGAGGGTCTTGGAATATATCTCTTGTAGGTACCAAGGAACTCTTCCTGTAAACAAAACATAATTCCTATTGAGATCTATATTATAACTAATATATTATATATTATAATTAATGTATATTAATTATTCTTTTAGAGATGCCTGCAAGTCCATTTAACTCAGTTCATTCTTCAGTTAAGCGGGCATGTTCCTGTGTTCAGATCTACCCCTGATTACATAAAAAGCAAGCCTTGATGCCTAGCCAGCAGTTGTCTCTGAGGCACCATAGGGTTTCTGCTTCTTAGTCAGATCCAGGGGCCATGCAGGTGCTCTTGTAGTGAGAATTCTCCAAGTGAAGGCTTCAAATAATGATCTCCAGGGCCACCTCCTGCTCATAGTATAGTGTCTTATTTCAAAAATAATAAAACCAAGTCTCTTGTGAAAGCTGTGATTCCGAGGTGATAAAAACATCTGGGTGGAGTGTGTAGAGCTGGACAGCCTAAACACTGACTCACATACCTTCTGCACGTCAGCAGAAATCTCAGGATCTCCAGCTTCAAGACTGTCGTCTTTACTAGTACAGAATCCTGCCTCAGCCATGAGCTGAGGTTGGCTTGTGAGACAAGGCTCCTGGAGCCTGCACTGTTATGCATTTGCTAGTTGGTTTGGGTTACTTCCAAACTGGAATATGAAAGTATCTGTATCTGGCTAATTGAAACATTCTTTTCCCGAGGAAAAACTTGCACGTGGCTTGGCTTAGGGAAGAGGTGATGTGACTTTGAAGGGCAAGTTCTCGGCGGCAGCGCAATAATAGGCATCCAGAGAGCTGGATGAGAGAGACCCCAGAATGACCATTAACTAGATGTCCCCTGAAACCACTGTGGTTCCTCTGCCTTCTGTGCCTCCGGTGTTAACTCCTGAGGCATTTGTGGTGCTAGGTGTCCTCAGGTGAAAAGCTCTGCCTTGGTCGGTTCTGTTGTGGGAGCATGCAGCTGAGGGCTGAGGTAACAGAGAAGTGGGGTTTAGGTAGCAGCTAGGCATCTTCCACATCTCCCTGCTTTGCAGACCTCTTACTTCGATTAGCGCAGGAAGAAGGAAATAATTAGCTCTATTGGTTTCCTATCGCTGCTGGAAGGAATCATCACAGATTCTTTGGCATAAACTGACTCAGATTTATCTGAGCAGCTCTGAAGACCAAAGGTTGGCAGTGTGTCCCATTGGTGCCCTTCGAAGGTGTCAGAGACACTTTGCTTCCTTGCTGTGTCTAGTGTCTGGTGTCTAGTGTAGCAGAGATGAACTTGGCTCCTGGTGAGTCCTGCGAGCCCAGCACCCGCCCAAAAGCTCTGGATTCATGAATGAAAGATGCACGCATACATGCACATACACATACACCAGCTAATTTTGATACATGCCATGACTAGCTCAGTGGCTGGGGACTTCTTCACCTCCCCAGAGCTAGCATACATTCCCTTCCAGTATCCCTGGCTCAATACCTTCTAAATCTGTATTTTATTTTTGCTGCCTGGTTACCTTTTTGAGAGCCCCCACATAGGGCTGCATCCACCTACATCGCTGGATGGTTTCTCTCCTGAAGCTCTTAAATCCGATCCCTCCACCTCGGAGTCATGGACATTCTCCTTCTCCTCCAGTCTTGGTCCCTTGCCTGCACAATCTAAAGATCCTGCCTCTGCCTCCCCACCCAGCCATTGGCTGTACAGCAATTCTTTATTTCCAGTGGAAACTAGCTAGGGGCAGGGACCCTCAGGTCTGGAAGCTCAGCTTTGGGAGCCAAATTAAGACAAAGCATTAGAACCAATTCCCAACAGACTTCCCATGTTTTTTTTTTTTTTTTTTTTGAACTATAGTTCTTCCTTCATCTTCCTCAACCTGGCTTATAGTTTTGAATCTTCCTGTTTTCTTTTTTTTCCCTTATTAGGTTTCTTGTGATTACACAAAGCATACCTGGAAAGCCACCCATCTCGAGAGCCCTAACATAATCACATTCATGCAACTGTCTCTATAGAAAACACACATTCTTGGATTCTTGGAATTCAGAGCGGGACACCCTTGGGGAGCCGTTCTTCCCGCAACCACACATACATATTGTTGATAGCTGTGCGACCCGCTCTTCCCTCTCTGGGAAGAAATATTGCTAGAACATTAAATCACCTTTATCACTATGGAGGACCTTCGGCTTCCTTCATCCAGCCTCTGGTGTCCCAGCAGGAGATTAACAGGAAACGGGAGAGAGCAGGGAAAGAACCACACACCTGGGAGGCAGTTTTCCCTCCTCATCTCAGGGCAGGGGTGTGGAGGGAGAGATACCCAGCTTCCAGCACGGGAGCTGCAGCTATTTGAGATGGTCACCTAGGCTGTGGTGGGATGCTAGGTTTTAAGATATCTGTAAATCTTTCTACACTGGCCATACCGTCTTTGATGGAGAGGTATTTCCGTCTATGATGGACAGGTTCAGGAGGCAAGCCTTTCTTCCAGCCCTGTGAAGTTATATGAACACTTGCTAGAAAAGAAATTCCTCCACACAGTCTGACAGGGACCTGACAGTCGTCCTCCTTCGTGACTGCTGAAGCCCTAAGAGTCTGCCCTCATTATCTCAGTGGTGACATTTTAATTGTCACTGTATTAGATAAGATAGCTCAGCTTGTAGCTGGAGGGCTAATTGAGGATAAGACACACTTGGGAGAACAAGCCAGGACATTTCAGGTGCACTGTCATCATCAGCTCCAGGGACAATGCCTCTATGCTGATTGGACAGAGACATCCGTGCCATCAGAAGAAACTTATCTGGCTCCTGAAGACCCGTAGGTTTCTGGGGCCCACTGTCATGCTGTAAGTACACTAGCCTGCTTCTCAGCCTGTCTACAAAAAAATCCTGAGCTGTTTGGGGATGTTGGTGTGACCAAGTAGCCACATTGCCCTGGGCCTGTCCTCCAGGCACCGAAGTATTCTGACAGCATGACACCTTCAAAAAACCACAGAATAGATAGCAGTGGGAATCCCTGGATTGTGTTCACTGGAGACATCATTGCCTAAAGACATGGCAATGTAGCCAGCACCAACAGGGAACAGTAAACTTTAGAAACATTTATAAAATACAGAATTTGAGATTTCCCTTTAATTATGGTAAAATATTCATTATTTCTCCAATTAAAATTTCTGGGGAGATATTGTTGTTGCTCTGTCTAGAAATAGCATGGTTTTTAGTCAGAAGGTATTTAGGGGTAAAAATGTTTATCCTGCAAATGTTTATCCTAAAAATGTTTATAGTTAAGAGTCTCCATAGGATGTTCCAAGACATAAGCAAAGAGCCTGGAGAATAGTGTTGGCTTCCTCAGTTCTCATGGCTTTCAGAGGAGTGGTGTGTCCTGTCACCCCTCAGGGCTTGTGCTTGGTTCTTGATGGCATGATTGTGTTGCTTAAGTGGATATTGAAATAGTTAGACAAGGGAGACAAGATGCCTGCCATTGATTACCTAGAGTTAGGGACTGGATATGAGAAGTCACCTCAAAAGGTTTATTGAAAGTTTGTTACGGATTGGCGCTATTAACGGGTGACTGGATCTTGAGTGATTTCTACCAGCAGATTAATCTGCTGATAGATTAATAGATGAAGGGACAGTTAGGAGCTGGGACCTATTGGAGGAAGTAAGTCATCAGAGGTGAGATGCCTTTGAAGGGTGTATCTTGTTCCAAGATCCTCCTCTTTTTCATTCCTGACTGACACACAAGTTTGTTCTCTTCTGCCATGTTCTGAGTCACCACAGGTTCAGAGTCAACAGAACAAAGTGACCATAGATTGAAGACTCGGAAACCATGAACCAAAATAACGGTTTCCTTTCTTTTGAGACAGAGTCTCAGGATGTAGCCCTAGCTGGTCTGAAACTTGCTATGTAGACCAGGCTGGACTTGAACTCACAGAGATCCTCCTGCCACTGCTTTTTGAGTGCTAGAATTAAATCCACGGACCACCACACCTGATCTGCTCCTCATCGGAAGTGGGGGGGGTATGTATTTTGTTAATAGCTATGGAAAAGTGACTTACCTGAGAACTTAGCAATTTGACTTGGACCACAGCCTGCATCTGTTGACAAGTTCTTTCCCCAAATAATTTTCTTCTACTTTGGCCCCTGTCCTTCCCTCGAGAGGGGTTATGCTTGTTTGCCATATAATCAAATGTTCTATTTGATAGAAGGAAATACAAGCCTATAAAGAAGTATAAATACATATACATATATATACATTTAATATGTAATATAAACATAATATTATATAAAATATTAACATATTTATTATTTAATAATATAATTATATATGTATTAATATACATTTAATATTATATTCATATTGTATTTCATGTATTTATA
>NW_021604696.1:8479888-8641230 GCF_004785775.1 Grammomys surdaster | reverse complement strand
ATAAATTAGAACACTTAGCCATTGGGCTTCCTGCTATTTACCACTTTCTTCACATAATTTGAAGGCAGACTTTGTCATGTAAGTTGCTGTTTCCAAAAGATTGTTTCACTCTCCAAGGTCAGAATTTGTGCTCTCAGGAGAAACAAGGTCAGTTGTGGTTTGGGGGATTTGTCCTGGTTGTTGAGTCTACAGAAGGACCTGTACTTTGTGTGTTATTAGAAGCACTGGGCCTGTGTATAGCCATTGGGTTCAGAGTTCAGAGACACACAAGGCTTTAGCTGTTTCCCAGGTATAATGAGACAAGAGCCATGCTGAGTCAGTGTTGTAAGCAGGATGCCGGGATGTGTAAACTTTCTTTAAGACACTAATCTGTTAACAGGCTACTTTTCAAGTCATCTCATCTCTCCACACTCTGCAGATCAACTGTGAAAACACAGTGCTTAGCCAAGCCTAAATATAAGTGTGGAAGTGCAGGCACACTGTTGTATTAACATAGCTGTTTTTTTCTGGAGACAGCTGTGTGGTAGTCTAGAGGTTAGATTAGAAATATAGGGTCTGAAGGTGTGGGCCAGCATCCTTATGGAGGGCACACAGGGTACCAGGAACACAGTTTGGATGACGAGAATAGGACAGACAAGAATCCAGAAGCACAGGAAGGAGGGATTTCTCTAGAGGGAGGGGTTAGTATCCTCAAGTCCAGCAGCTACACTGCTCCAGATCTGTCTGTACCACATGCTGGGCTAGGTGGCTAAGTCTAAGTCTGTGGTAGATGCCTCTGAGGCCACCAAGGCTTAGGATGGTGCAGTGCCTGCAGCTTGGCTGAGCTATAGCGGGGCCCTGGTGGTGGTCTTCCTTCCAGGGTTTTAGTCAGTCTCACTCTAGTTCATGAGAAATTCTTTTGGTAATATTTTAATAGCATCATTGACCCCTTGTAGCTGTTCTACAACTGTGGACTCAATCAACCTCAGAGTGAAAGTAGTTAAAAATGCATCCACACTGGAGAGGTACAGGTTTTCCCTGTCATTTTTTCCTAAACCACAGGGTACAACCATTTACATGACATTTACATTGTATTCAGTATTGCAGGTAATCTTGAGATGATTTCAAGCACACGGGTGGATATGTGTGGGTTGCATGCAAATACTCTGCCGTTTTATAGAAGAACCTTGTGTGAGCTTTTGTGGGTTTTGGGCATCTGACGGAAGGTCTTTGAACAAGTTTTCCAAGATGCTACACTAATTTAACAATTTCTGTTTTCATTCCTTGGTTAGTGCATCTGTATATCATGGGTGAAGAAAGTATTTCACTTTTGTACATTAAGCTAATTCTTTACGACCTTAAACTTTAATGTAACACTTCTCAGTTTTTAACTCCAGAAAAATAAATTTGATTCTCATGAAGAGGCCTTGTGAAGTCAACAAATCATAGGTAGTGACCTTTGAATATTAGATATCCATAATTATTCTTTTAATTTTTAACTTCTGACCACGATATGTGAACTTGCTTTTATTTAACAGTAGTGACAGACAGTTGTTTGTCTCTAGGTTGGTTTTACTTGACAACAGAACATGTTGTTGAACTTGTAGGTGAATGGAGGAAATGCAAGGTATTTGTTTGAGTCTGCTCAGGCTGCTGTAACAAAGTATCACAGACCGAGTGGCTAAACAACAGCAACAGGGATTTATTTTTTCATAATCTGGGAGACTGGAAGCCTGAGGTCAAAGTCTCAGGAGAGTTTGTTCCCCGAGGGGCAGGAGGGAGAATCTGTTGGCATTCTCTTCTGTTTCTGGTAGTTGTTCAGTCTTTTGGCTTGTAGTTGCATTATTTTGATCTCTGTCTCTCTGAAAACCCACACACATTTATATGAGATACATTGTTTACACCCATCCCCTGCTACTTTCCTCTAGCTCCCTAGTGCCTTTCTTCCCCGTCTCCCTCCTTACCTTATGTCTGATTTTTTCCAGTTATTAACAATCCCAAGTGCATTGAGTGCTTCTCATATGAATGTGTGTATATGGCCATCCCCTGGGGTGTAAGACCCTACAAAATAGCCACATCCCCAAAGGGGAATAATGCCCAGAAGCCATCAATTGTCAATAGCTCCTCTATGATAGGGTGGGGCCTCCGTCCCTCCCCTCCAGCCCCCATCCATGCTGGAAATTAGCTGGCATGATCTTGTACAGATCCCATGCTGTTGGCTAAGGCCAGCTTCTGTGAGTTGAAGCATGCCAGCCATGGCGTGCTCCCAATCCAGTATTTCACATCTCTTTTCTCCACTTGCCAGCTCTTAACCTTCTCTGTATTTTCTTCCTCAGATGTCACTGAGCCTTAAGCCCTGAGGGTTCGGGGAAGGTTGAGATAATAAAACTCAACCCACCAGAGCATGGTAGACTACAGTACAATATCACTGTCTGAGGCCGAAGCTAGGGAATTTCTCCTCAGCCTTTGAACCGTGAATTTTGAACCATATCTTATATTTTGGAAAAAAGAAATCCTGGAGTGAGATCCAACAACAATTTCTTTTTATTTTAATATTTACTTGATTTCATTGTAATTTCATTCACTTGATTAGCCACACCAGGTAGTGTGGGAAGAGAAAGAGAGAACCAAAGGAACCATGCATGATGTTATGCAGAGGAAATGAAGGTAAAATGTCAAGGGCAACCGTGAGCAAGCAGCCCCGGTAATCTTGAAAGTACTTGAGATGTGCAGAAATCTGTGGCGTGCTCCAGACACACTTCGCTGTAACAAGACCAAGCAGGTCGATATTAGTGGTGTGGTAGATTCTCAGCTCTCTGGGTGTGAGTCTCACAGTTAATAACCGAGGAAACAGCTGTCGGGGTTTCACAGGAAGATAGTTACTGTATACCTCTCTTCCTATTCTGAGGTAGGTCCACACATTCTTATGTGGCTACAGCCTTTACCTCCTGCTGTAACCTGGGCAGTAAGTCCATTCAGTCTGGAACATGGCTCCCTGCCTGCCTCCTCCATTGGCAGCATATTCTCTTAGAGGCCGAGAGGTCACTTAGAGGGCAGTCTAAGCATGGACCTGGAGGCCAGCATGTCTCGTTCTGTAGTTAAAGCATAAGTGGTTTTTGCCAGCCGTCTATCTCCTAGGAGAGAGACTTCTAGTGTTTAGTGGCTGTTCCTTTGTTTAGTAACTAGTGTTAGAAGTTATCATTGTTATGGAGTCCAGCAAGATGGGTTCACAGCCTGGATGACATGCAGATTTCCACATCTCTGCAGGGTGTTCTTAGATATATTCTCCCTGAGACCCTGAGATGGACAGAGTGGCCTCATGGGAAAAAGCTGATTTGTGGAGTGGGTGGGGGGAGGAGAAACACACTTGTATTGTCATGAAAGTTCACTTCGTGATTTTGCATTTTTGCTTAGTTCATTCTTTGGCTACATCCTGTGTGCTTCCTGCTAATACCGACACCGATGCCTATTTATTTATTTAGCACATAGTATGTGCAGGGTGCATGCTTACACGTGTGTTCATGGAGGCTGAAATTAGTGTCTGCTGACTTCCTTGATAGCTCTTAACGTTAACAGTCTTTCACCAAACCCGAAGCTCACTAGCCATTTGAGCCTGGGATCTGTCTCTTCCTTGTAGATACTGGGATTATAGGCAGTTGCTAGGCCTGCCTAAGCATCCTAACTCTGCTTCTCAGCCTGGAGAGGCAAGCTGGGATTTCATGTACTGAGTCACCTCCCAGCCCCGACTCCTTGAAAATAAGATGTTTGTGTTGACTGTCCTGTGTGCAGCTTCCATACTCCTACAGCAGAGCATGAAGGTTTTATTCCATTAGCTCAGGACTTCTGAAGGCCACATGTGCCCCTGCAGATGAGTCAGAGGGAGAGGCTGTGTGCTGTGTGGTCTGTTTTCTTCAGTTCTAAGGAGCCTGCGCTGAGCTATGGTGCGATGGAGCCTTCACTTTCATAGTTGGCCCGGTGCATATCTCAAGATTGACATTTTATGCCCAGCTTGCATGATACACACACATGATATGCTCAGAATTTGGACATGTATGCTCCCTCCCCATCTCTCCTATTTTCATTTAAAAGATTTTATACTTACCAACAATACTTACTTAAAAAAATAATCTTACGTTTTACATGCCTACAGTTCCAGCATTTTGTGAACGTTTTGTTTCTCTTAAAAGTGGATTGTATTATTAGACCCTTGTTTACAAGAAGAAATTCATCCTTAAATTGCAGTACATTTCAAGTCAGATGTTTTAACATGACAGTTTCTAAAAGGTACAGCCATTTAAAGTCCACATTTGTGATTTCTTACCTACAGCGCGCTGAGTAGAGCCGCTACCCGAGGATGGTTTTGTACACTCCTCTCAGCAGTTTACTGAAAATCAAAAACAGGAGGTGTTATTATGAAACGAATCTGGTTTATTAAAATTAGCAAGCAGGTTCAGCAGAGATAACACTTTGGGATACAAAGAGACGTTACTGAAGTGGATCTTTAGGGAGAGGATCTAGGTGTTAAAGATAATTACTTCATTCAGCAAATCTTGGTTGAGCAACTACTATGAACTGATGCTTTTTTTTATGTGACATAAATGAGCACGGGAGATTGGCAGGCAACAGAGGATTTTAGAAGCCACAGCCAATTAGGATCAGTCAGAAATGAAGACAAAGCATTTTTTTAGGATCGGAACAGTGTGGAAATAAGGCTGATGATTAGAATCCAGCTTCCAGCCTTTCAAGAACACGTCTGCAGGGTAAATGATGAAGGGTTCGGGGGCTCAATGTCTGAGTGTAAATGAAAGGCTGCGCGGTTCTGTCTCTGTTGTGAACAAGAAAGTTGACCCGGGGCATAAACACGGCTGCTCCAAAAAAAAAAAAAAAAAAAAAAAAGGATGTGTCTTCTAAAAATGCTCAGATTTCTACTTAGAACAATCACGGCGGCAGTGATGTTTTCACATCTGGGAGTCAGACAGTCTTAATCTGGAAAGGTTAAGTGTTTGACAGCTGCTTGTTCTCACAGCCCTGTTAGCTGCTCGCTCAGAGTTTAACCTTTAGATGTGCTTAAGCCATCATGCTTCGTCTGTGTGTGCATGTGTGCACACAAGTGCGTTTGTGTGTGTGTTTATAAAACTGCCCAAACACAGTCTAGTTACTACAAATCCTGGGATCCCAGAGCTATTTTCTCCACTTGTTTCTTCTAGTTACTCGCTTTTTTTCTCTTCTGTCTTGGGTTATCGTAACACTCACTCTAATGTGCAGAAGAAGCAACTCTACAGTTATGGAGTTGAAGCCATTTGCAGCAATGTAAATGTCAGAACAGTATGATCCCCTCCTCCCACACCTCCATGCCTTACAGGATTTTGAATGAGGGAAGTATGGCTACTTGATATGAAGATGAGAAGAAGTGTGTGTGTGTTGTGTGTGTGTGTGTGTGTTATCATTACCCCTGTATGTGAGAATAAACATGAATTTTAAACTTTGTAGAGCGAAGAGCTCGTATCCCGAGCTCCTGATAATTATAAAGGAAGGGGTGTAAACCACAGGCTTTCTGGTAGTGTATTCAACTTGTCAGTGCTCCTTGATTAATTTCAAGGTAGTGTTCACAGAAAGCATTTGGTTTCGTGGGTTGCAGTCCTCTTACATCAGATGTCTGTCCTGCTTGAAGAACAGAGCATGGCTAGGAAACAGGAAAGGCCAAGCATGAACTTTCCATAAGTGACGCTCGCTGCTCTCTTTGGAATCGCCCCGGTTCTGTAGCTTGCTCAGGGACTGACTGTAGAGAATGGATTTGTGAACGGACACCGACGGCTGAATTTGGACAACATGCTAAATATTTTACATCTAATTTTATTTATAAATTTCCAGGATACAAGTAGGGGGAAGATACTCTTCTCCTGTTTTACAAATAAATATGTAGATTAAGAAATTTATTGGTAGTTATCAAAATTGATCAACTAGGAAGCTTTTAAAAGTACAGAATCCTGGTCTTACCTCTGGGACTTAAGATGTTGAGGCTCTGGTGTGTGGATCTGAGTACTTTTTAAAAGAGATCTCCCAGTGGCTTCTCACCAACAGGTTCAGAGGGCACACTTGTGTGGGAGATCCATTCTGCCTGAGTCCAGATGTGATAGAACTGAGATCGGTTATAGCATCCTGGCTTTTCTGTGTCTTTCTAAAGTGGGCCTTCCCTGCCAGCATCCTTCACAGGGCCTCCAAGTGTCCACTGGAAGCAGCTGAGAAAAGACAACAGCAGGATTTTTAGGTAGCCAGCTATTGGTGAGCTATTCTAATTACTAGCAAGTTATGTTCTGAGTATGCAGTCTCCTGCCTTTGTCTTTCTAGTTTTGAGCTCTGGAGGTATCTGGGAGATGTCCAGACTTTTGCATGGCAGCCCTGTGGCAATTTGAAATAACCAGTCTTCTCCCTGTTTAAGCATTTCCTCCCTAGGTTGTGTTTATGAATCTCTTCCCACCTCCAAACATAAATTTCCTCACAGCCTCAACAAACAGCTACCAGCAATCCCACCCCCAGCTTGTCAAGACCTGTGTACTGTGGCTGTTTCTTTCTAATGCTCTGTTTTTTTGTTTGTTTGTTTTGTTTCGTTTTTCTTTCTGTGCCTCCCCTGGATTCCCAGTTAATATCCTTTGGGATTTTTTTTACATTACGTAGCTAGCTCTGAGTTACCTTTTGATAACCCACATTTCAGATCAGAGTCACGATGGCTTAGTGCAACAGGAACTCAAGCACTCATAAAAGTTACCTGTGCTGCTGTGATCCACAGCCTCAGTTCCATGTAGCTTTCAACCTTGCAGCCTTGGGCAGTGCAAGGCTGGCCTTGACAGGAGAAGAGCGAGTGGTTCACGACCAATTCCACCACTGTATTAAAAGCAAACATACCTTTTCTCCTATATTGAGTCCTTCAGCCTCTTGTGTTTAAACTATTTCCCATCCTGTTTGAACTCTCTTTCCTGGAACAAACATTTATTGTAAGTAGTGTAAACAGCTGGCACTCTGTTTGTGTTGACTTTTGTATGTCTCTCCTGGGCCATTATTTAGTTAGTAGAGAGTTTAGAGACCTCAATTCGTGTCTCTACGTTTTCACCAAATGGATAGCTTGGACAAATGTTTTAAATTTCTGGTCCAAGGTTCTCTCATCAAACAGCTAATAAATACCCTCGCTTGCCTTGTGGATATGGCTGGGGAAAGTAGTGGTTACCCAGAGTCTTGCAACATCCAGAGAAATGTGTTACAGGAAGCAATATTATGCTCTTATGAATTATTAATTACCATTATTACACATACTGCTGTCAGTTTCTTGGTGAAATTTAGACTCCGTTTCTGCGGTGTGTTATTTGACTTCGTTGGCAAATTTTTGTCAGTGTGTTAGTTTAGACAAGATAGAATCATTAAAAAACATTTGCCACATTATTCTGACCTTTTGGGGCACAGACACAGAAATAACTCTTGATTAGCTTCAGGTCCACTGATGGTCGCTTGTGTGGGCTCACAGTGAGACTCGGGCCTGCCTGCTTGGTCCCTTGGTTATCAGGAAGGAAAGAGGTAAGAGGCCCTCTGTGGTTATTCTTCACTCCTTCCTTAGCACTAGATTGGATAGAAGGAATAGAGTTGTATATCCCTCTAGGTGTAGGTAGGGTGTTTGCCTAACCTCTGGAACAGCGCTTTTTAAACCATATCTGAGTGTGAATAGTTACATTCTAATGTTTGCTAGGGAGGGGGAATCACCCCATGCTTTGTTGGGATTTTAAAGGAGGGTGATTGATACAGAGAGAACTGGTGTCTTGCTAGGGTGGGTTCACCATCTCTGTCTAATCTGAGTTGACACCAAGAGTCTTTCCAGGTTCCATTTCCAGAAGCGCTCCGACCTTTGCCGAGTTCTGGAATTGTCTCATTTTCTTTTCTGTGACAGACTAATGCTGGACAGTATTTCCCCTCTCTTTGAAGATGTGCCAGGGTTGTATGCGATGTAATAGTTTTTTTCAGGTCTTTGTAACCACAGTTCCTGACAGAAATAACTTAAGACGAAGGAAATCTATTTTGGCTCACAGTTTCAAAAAGGTTTCAGCCCATGATGGTGGAGAAAGCATGTTGGAACAGGTGGATACATGGGGCCAGAGGCTGTTCAGATCACAGCGGCACAGGAAGGGAGAACCTGCAAATGATGGGTAACAGGTAGCAGGTTTCTGTGTACTGTAAACCATGTGTGAGTTATATTTTCTGGGAGTTACAAAGTTAACTCCTGGCTTGAGTCTTCACAGCGACCTACCTCCAGCAGACAGGCCCCACATCTTAAAGCTTACACAGCCTCTTCAGACAGTGCCATGAGGCAGGAACAGACATTTAGAACACTAGCCTCGGGGTGGGGGTATTGCAGGTGCAAAAGAGAGTAACAAGGTTAATTAATATATCACAAGCAAAAGTTTTGAAGAGCAGAAGGTGCTTCAGAAATGACCCTGCTGTTTGGTTCTCATTTGGAAGGAGTAGAAAGGATATCTTGTTTCTTCAAAGCACTTTGAAAATCAAAGAGAGGCTGTTTTCTCTCTTCAGGGATGCAGGTCCTGTGTTCCAAAGCTCTGCTCAGTTATCTAGTGAAGTCGCTACAAAGTATGGGGTTTTACTGGTCTGCCAGAACCTTCTTCCCTCCGCAGATGGCAACAGGCACATTAAAGTGTAATCAGCATCTTGCCACTATATGCCTGCAGTGGACCAATTAGAATATCTAATGGCCATAAAGCCGGAGTTAATAAAACACATCTAAGAAATGGAAAATAAGATTACAAGTGTCATTTTGGCCTCTATTCAAATGGTAGAGAACAGGATGATATGGAGGCCAAGCCCAGCCAACGTCTTGCGTAAAGTACAGTATCTTCCTCCCCCTTCAATGTATTCTATTTTAAATTTTGCCATAGGGAAGGTTTAGGATTCAGCTTGAAAAGGAATAACAAAATGGAGTATCTTTATAATTCCTTCATCTCTCATCATTTTCCCCGCTAAGACAGTCTTGTGGAAATCGTGCTCTGTTCTCCTCATGAGCCACAATGCCAGAAATATCTGGAGAGGGATGCTTTTATTTTAACCATGAGTGAGCTACTGTTTAGCAACATTGACCATACACATGCTTCTGTAATTGCCTGCGTTTCTTTTTTTTCTCTTAACTGTTGTATATGATCACTGATTTCTATGTGTGTACTTTGTAATAATGGCAGCTGTCTGTTCATATGCTTGGAGAACCTATGGAATCTTCTTGGAAACTCTTTTATGCTTGATTTTAGACAGATAGATGATGTCAGAGACCAAGTTACTTAAAGATAATGCATTTGGAAGCCACTCACCAATGGGGCTATGCGTATCTAATTTTGTGTTTTTAAAAGATCCTAATATATCTTTTGAGACTCGGTTTTTGAATGGAAGAACCAAAATACCCTATAGTAGGTGGATAAGAAAGGCTGCAGGCATCTGGTTTCAGAGTTTTGTCTCCCCCCAGATTATTTTATCATTAGTTGTAGATTATATTTTTTAAACACAGTTGTCAGCTAAATTAAACTAAATATTATTTAGTGCACAATACTTTCCAATAAAAATAAATGTGTTTTAAGATGGCAACAGTTATTTGTTATGGATCTCTCTTTGCTAGATTTTTCTTTCAGAGCTGCTGATATTTCAGTCCATTTTCCATAAATAAATACTTCCTACTTGTGTTTCTGTATTCCTGTATGGCTAAGAAGCATGGGATTTGATCAACTTTATTAACAATAAGTAATGGAGTGCCCTCTTTCACGCCAACCCCTATTTTATTGTGTATCTGCTTGTAGACATTTGGCTATCTGGACAAGCCATCATTTATATCCTTTTAAAAAATATTTATTGCCTCCCTGACTAATTGCTTTTTATGTGACTTAAAGCCTTTCGCATTGGTGCCATTTGTTAAAACACAGCCAGAAGCAGGCAAAGCAGTCCCATTTTTCAAAAATTTAGTGTCATTTTTATAGACAAATAACACTTGTAAATGATGGATAATAGCCAGCAGGATGCAGCATGGTGTAAATGTGCATGAATTATATTTTCTGGGAGTTAGAAGGTTAACTCGTCTAGGAACTAATTGAAAAGCTTTATGGTAAATGCAAAATGCTGTGTGCACATTATCGACACAACTTAAACCAGCTGAAAAAGGGGTTTTCCTTCCCTGGGGTATCATTCATTATCCCATCCTCTTTTCTGGCTAGCTGCTATTATAGAAGAGTATCTAATCATAATGTATCTATAGATTTTTTTTTTTTAAACCGAAGCTCATGTCACGGGCACGGGCACTCTTTATGAGGCTCTGGCAGATGAGTGCTTCTCCATTAGACGGTAGAGGTAGGCGTCCACACCGCACTGATTGCTGAGTAATGATACCATTTCCTATTGGTGGAGGCCATGTTTACCAGTCTTGCTGTGGTTTCTGGCCCCAGGGAAACAGATGAGGAGGGCACAGGCTTGGTTTCTTCCATAGCTGCTGATAGAGAGGTAAGAAGAATTTATTGCCAATTTTATTGAGGAAAGATAACACAGAATCCTTTCTATGATAGGTGATAGTGTTGAGTCAGAATACGACATCTTAGTAGCAAGTAATATGTTCAGCCAAGCTAGACAGGCGCCTGCCTTTTATCTGCACTTGGGAGGCAGAAGCAGGTGGATCTCTGTGAATCTGAGGCCAGCCTGGTCTACAGAGTGAGTTCCAGGAAAGTAGGCTACATACTACATACGCTGTCTCAAAACAAACAAACAAACAAACAAATAAACAAACAGTTCAGTCGGTTGTGAATACGTGGGTGAGAACTTCAGAAATGTCACTTATCGGAAGGTAAGACCTGGCTTGTTCAGTTAAGCTGTAGTCATGGGTGTCCACTCTGAGGATGCTGGAAGAAGTGGCATTAGTGTCCTGTACATCTCCTGTGTCCTAGCTGCTCTTTCCTATTTGAGTTAGTGCTGGGAACAAGAATGAGGAAAGAAAGGCAATTGTAGGAACAGAATTTCCTCCACGACCGATGTGTGTTTTCTGGGCTGTGGTGTTCCTTCATTGTTGGTACATTAAGTCTCACAGTAGGCCTGGCTTGTTTACTCTGACTGTCTTTCAGTGCTCCTGGCAAAGTTTGTTATCTCCTTAAGTACTTCTCGCTCTCTTTATCCTCCCTCAAAATCCCATCAGGCATCTTTCAGCACTTCCTGTTTTGCTCCCCACCTTGGTTGACTGGTGTTCCCCACCTATTTGACATAGCCTTTATATTTTCATTTCTTGTTTCCCAGAATTGCATCTGGGATCCCTGTCTTATGTTCATCGATTAGTTTTGGCTAATGTGCTGTAGAGTCTGCTAGCAGATTTTTAGTTTGAATAACTTCCAAGCCTTTGCCTATAGAGACTCAGTATGTTAGAAGTGGAGAGAGACCAAAAGACAGACGCACAGAAAGCTGGGGTTGGGTGGACTGGGTGGGCTCTTCGGTGGAGAAGAGCTCCCCTGGAAGCTCGGTGTGCTTATTACATGGAATTGAACAGAGAGTCTGGGTTATTACATACAGCAGAATCATGGCATCAGGGTTATTGAAGATAAACAAGTAGGCAGGTTAAGGTTCTACAGTTGGGTCAACAGACAGATTCAGCTAATCTTGGCAGAATAGTTTTTATAGGGGAGGGGTTTTCAGGCCCTACACACAGGGGGAAAAGCCATGGCGAACATTTTGTATACACACCGTCTACATCCAGACACAGACCAGAGAGGAAGCCTTTACAATCTCCTCTGAACTTCACCTCAGGAAGGACAGTGCTTCCCTTTTCCCATGGGTCTGAGCCTTAGGTCCCGGACAAGGCTGTGCCCCTCTCAGCAGTATGCATTCATTTGAGCCTTAGCTCACTCAGGGCTTCCTCCACTCTCTGAAAATAACCAGAGGAGTTTTGTTGTTGTTGTTGCATGTCTGCTTAAAATGTTAGTTTGACCTGTTTATTTCTTTGAAGAATTGGCGGTAAAAACCACATTACAGAAAATCTGCCATCTCAACCATTTCTTCTGTGTACAGTTCAACGGATGCTATTCATATTATTGTGGAGCCAATGGCCACAACTCTTCTCAGTTTGCATAACTGAAAGATATTTTAAAACCTGGTCATTTTTTCCCCTCATTTTTAATTAAATATTTTTAATTGACATAGTGGTATGCATTTATGGGATGCCATGTGATGTTTAAATATACATATACATTATATAATTTTCAAATGAGGACAAATACATCTCCTCTAACACCATTTCTTTGTGGTGAAACATTCCCAATCTCTTCTTCTGGCCTTCTTGAAATACTTGGAACATTACTGTGTGGCCTCTAGACACTGCACCGGAAACCAGAACCCAGCAGTCCTCTAACTGAAACCTCGTGCCATTGGCCAGCCTTCCGTCTGTTCTGCCTTCCTCGTGCCTGGCCGTTTTTGGTAGCCCTCTCTGTCTGGTTGTCTTTGAGATTCTGTTTTCTGTTTCTTTAGCATTTCATGCGTGGCTATTTTATATTCCTAATCCAGTAACTGGAACATCCGAAGTCCGTGGAGCTTCACATCTGTGCTTTGTTATTTCCTTGGACTCTCTTTCCTTGCTGATGTTGTTTAGTTTCCATGTGTCTTGAGGAAACCTTAATTGCGAGCTCATCTTCGATTGATCCTAATCTGGAGAAAACGCTGTGGTCCCTGAGTCATGGATACCGTTCTCAGACCAATTGCATTTGCTTAGGAAAGAAGTCATGCTGTGTCTTGGGCCCTCTGAGAACCCTCTGGATGTCGTGGTGTAATCCAGGACCACCTGATCATAGACTTTAGGCTCCAGTTCCCATTTGTGTCCGAATGATCACCCACAGTGGAGTCCTCATTCCTGTGCTCACCACACAGGTATTTTTATGTTGCTTTCTTTTAAACCCCACTTCAGAGATTTTTTTTTCTCTTCTCACTGATCTTGATGAAACAATAATAGTTTTAAAACTCAAGTTCTGGTGGGCTTGCTGGTTGATCCCAGAGTATTTAGCCAGCTGTACTTCTGGAAGGCTAAGCAGGATTAAGGGGCATTCATGAGGACAGTTTTAGGGCCCAGGGCATCCTTTGCCTTGTCTTTTCCTGTCTCTCTCAGCTTTAGATTTTATAGATTCACCCAAGGAGGAGTCTCTGGGCAAGATGAACTCAGTTAGAAACCTTTCCATCAGTTTTTGGTCTGTCTCCCCTAACTAAGGGACCATTGTTGCACTTGGAGTTTGGAATCAGATGCAGTTTTCTCCAGCCTCTGTCTTGTAAGTATGTATAGGGTGAACAGCTTCCTTTATCGTGGGATCCTCCCCACTCCTTTTTTTTTTTTTTTCCTGATCTGCCATCAACTAGGCTGGAGTGAATTGCTAAGATCCTGTGAAAGTCAGCTTTGGTGTACATTAGAAATATTTTTAATTTTTACGAGTATCTTGCCTGTATGTATGTACTTGCGTATTTGTATGTGCATACATGTGTGAAGTGCATTGATATGCAAGGAGCCTGTGCCAGATCCCCTGAACTGGAGTTACGGACAGGTACTATCCACCATGTGGTGCTGGGAAGTAAAGCTCCATCCTTTGTAAGAGCAGCCAGTGCTCTTAACTGCCGAGCCATCTCTGCATCCTAGTGTTGATGTATATCTTCATTCCCTTGGAGGAAGTCTTCCTTGTTCCTTGTGAGCCTGAGAAATAAGAAAGTAAGCTGAGAACCATCAGACCCTTTGTGTGATCACAAAAGCAGAATGTCTTTTGGGTACGTTTTACTTTTTATTTGGAAATTAAACAAGCTATTCTTGGAGTATTTCACCCATGTATACAGAGAATTACGCTCACATTCTCTTCTCTACTTGCCTTTTCAGCTCCTCCCAGACCCTCCAACATGTCCCTGTTCAACTCTGTGTCCTCCTGCATCCAATTAACACAGCTTGTATAAATATGGATATGGGCCATCCAGTGGAGCATAAGCAGCCTACCAGTGACCACAATCCCTTAGCCACCATGCCCATGGCTCCTCAGTAGGAGGAGTACCTACCTGGGTGCCTAGTCCTCACAAGATGCCTCCCTGTTCATGCTGGGAGGTTGACTGGCTTGATCTTGTGCAGGTCCTGGCCTGTGTTATTTTTTAAGTCAATATGCTACAGTGGTCTAGATAGCGTGAGGTGGCGTCTCGGTCTTCATCTCTGCATCTTGTGACTCAGCTCCGAAGAGCAGAATGTCACACTGAGACAGAGAAAGCTGAGTTTCGGTCAACAGTTCTCCAGTTCAGTGATTGGAGTATTGCACCTTTGGTGGGAAGAGATGAGACGGGCCCTCCACCTCTGTGGTGTTACCTTACAACCCGTAACAGCAGTCTTGGGAGGAATGAGTGCATGGTGCAAAACACCTGTCCGGTGCTGTTTCACACTGCCAAGCCTGCCAAGTCTGAGAAACTGTCACAGACCAAAGGTGAAGGCACTGTGGCTACTACTGGATGTGATGGAGGTCGGAACAAAAAACGATAGCAGGGACATAATGTTCTGAGACTCAGAGGTCACTTTGGTGAACATGAATGAACCAGCCTTGTTTCCTTAGCTGTTACTAATATGCACTTTAAGATAAAGTAAATTGGGCGAGGGTATACCAAGAGAACCGTGCACTCTATTTGCAAATAAAAATATTCCAAAAGGTTTCATGTGACTCTGAGAAACAGGTATGTGTATGCTAGTGTTCTATGTATTTTGGCAAAGCTTTTGACTATCTTATAAGAGACACAAGTGAGGTTGTGGGGAAGGGCCACACCGTGAAGCATATTAACCTCCAAGGTTAAAGGCCTGGCTATTGCAGTCAAATTTTCTAGCTGTGAAGCCCAGTTTTCTCCCCTAGCCCTGTGACTTTGGATAAGCTGGCCTTCCTGGGGCTCAGTGTCTGACGACTGAAGTGGTCTGAGGAGGTCTGGTAATGCACATGTGGATCTCCTCTGCCTTGGCCCTCTTGCCATTACAGCCAGCATTCACTGTTCCACTCAGTGTGTTTCCCCGATTCAGGTGACTGGAGGGGACAGGCTTGCAGACTGCACAAAGCTGAGCAAGTTCAGATGACACTGTGCACAGAAGTCAGGGTTGAACTGAGGACCAGAGGACACGCCTCGTGGATCTTTTGGGAAGATTGCCTTCATTTGTGTGTGCCAGACTCTTGGGTGCTCCCTGACGGTCTGACTGAGGCATGTTTAATTTGTTGCTCCCCAGAGCATTGTTTATTTGTTGAGGCTGTTCTCTTCTGTGTTCTCTGCCAGATAGGTTGCCACTGCTCGCTGCCGCTCCCACTTGCGAGGCCTCTGTGTTGGGTCCTGGCTGTGGTTTTCCTCCATGTCATATGACCTCTCTGCTGAGTTTATATCCACATGGAAGCCTTGATGTGGCTTCAGGGTCACATCAGGGTCATATTGGGGTCACATCGGGGTCACATCAGGGTCAGATTGGCCCCCTTTTCACCATCGCTTCTTTGTTAATTCACCCTGGATCTGGAAAAAGATGGATGTGTATAGCGTTTGTTTTTAAAATATTTATTTGTATTGAGATCTAATACACACCATAGAACTCATCTGTGCCACAAATACACACCTCAGTGGTTTGGGTGGAGATGTTTTCAGCCATGACCACGATCAGCTTTAGAGTATCTTCCTGACTTCACTGTTCCATCCCTGCCAGCACCATATGGGGGTTTGCTTACACAGCCTCTCTGAGGTGTGTCATTAGCTATCTTTCTGAGGTCATGTAGCCTAGTATCGAGTTATTGAGTGTCTCATTATGATATTGATTTGCATTTTACCTATGACTGGTGATAGTGAGCACCTTTGTATGTATTTATTGACTGTTGATATATCTTTAGAGAAGTGTCTCTGTAAGTCTTTTGCCTGCCTTAATTTGGTTATTTTTATTATTGTGAGGTAATAATTCTTTATAGAATTCTTACTTGATGCTCTTTCAGGGGAGCCAGGTTTGGTTCCTAGCATCCACACACAGACTTACAGCACTCTGTAACTCTAGTTCCAGGGTATCTGATGCTCTGTCTTGAGCTTCAAGAGTATCAGGGATATGCACAGTGCATGTGCATACAGGAAGGCAAAAGCTCATACACATAAAACTAGAAGAGTAAATCCTTTGACTGGAGAGATGGTTCAGTGGTTAAAGAGCAGTGGTTGATCTTCTAGAGAACCCAGGTTCAATTCCCAACACCTGCATGGTGGCTTACAACTGTCTGTAATTCCAGTCTCAGGAGATCTACTGCCTTCTTCTGGCTTGTTTGGGTACTACATGTTTATGGTCCTTAGAACTGCATGCAGGCAAAATATCCATACCCATACATTTTAAAAAATAGATACATTAAACAGAAAGCAAAAAGAAAAAAAAACTTCATATATTTGCTAGGCATGGTAGGACATGCTTTTACCCAAGAACTTGGGAGGCAGAAGGAAGACTGATGTCTGTGAGTTTGAGGCCAGCCAAGGCTACAGAGTGAGACTCTTGTCTTAAACGATTTTTTTTAATATATTCTGTTTTTATAAAACATGGTTTACATGTAATTTTCTTCTATGGTATGTATTCCTTTACATATATATGTGTATATATACATAAATACACACATTCACATATATATATGCATATATACTCATATCTATCTATATCATATACATATGGAGAGAGAGAGAGAGAGAGAGAGAGAGAGAGAGAGACTGTGTGTGTGTGTGTGTGTGTGTGTGTGTGTGTGAGTGTGTGTGTGATAGGCATTGATCAATGGGCAGCCTTGTCCCTGCTTTTCACCTGGGTTGAGACACAGTATTATACTGTTTGCTACATACTCTAAGTTAGTTGACCCTTAAGTTTCTATGAGTTCTTCTGTTCCTACCTCCATCCCGGGACACTGAAATTGTGGACTCATAATCTGAACTTCACATCTGATTTCTTGTAGGCTCCGGGGACCCCATCTGTACTCCTGCAAAGCAAGTACTTTACCCACCAGGTCATCTCTCAAGACCCCACTTTCACTTTTAAACATGTTACTCTTGGACAAGTAGTTTAATTTTAATGAAAACCACCTTATGTTTCTTTTGTTACTATGACATTGGGGATTATATCTATGAAACCTTGGTTGATCAAGGTAACAAAGATTTACTTTGTTACAATTTTATGTCTTACCTTTCAGCCTAGGACTGTTGAGTTAATTTTTATATCTGATTCAAGGAAGAGAGATCTTTTGCTTTCCTGTGGAGGGGTCTGGGATTTGAGTCTAGATTAGACCGTGGCTAATGTGTGCCAGGATCCCAGTACATCATTGAGTGCTAAGTCTCTGATGCAGTCTTCTGGTAGCATCACACACGAGCTTGCATTTTCATCTGGAGAAGCGTACTAGATGTGATTTCGTCATGAAAGACAAGAACATACATAGAAGCGTTACATGATTCCCCCAGACGGTGTCTGCCCTATTCTCATGACCTAACTGCTGTCCTGTCTTCATGGGCACATGAGTTCTATGAGTCACTATGAGCTACCAGTGTCTGAGTTGGTACAGTGAGCCTTAGACATTAGTATGCCGAGAAGGTGGATGGAGTCTCAGGGCTCCTTACATAGGTTATTATTTCATCCTGTTGTTTGTGGACATGCGGTTGGTCCATTATGGTCTATTGAAATAACATATACATAACAAAGATAAATGAAACTCCAAAAACCCCAGGGACAGTGATATCTTATGCGAGATCATATGTGTAGCAGATACATGGACTAGGCTAGGAGTCCAAGTTTAGGACCTTGGGGATGTTCTCCCTTTGGAATACAAGAGGATTCCAAGTATATGACCTCACAAACTATATGATGCATACCTGCATGATGCATACCTGCATGATGCGTGCCTCCTTTAAGCTTCTGTCATTGTGCAGATTGTATATTATGTTGTTTAAAAAGTCAGCTGTCTTACATGACTTTTGCCCAACTCTGCTGTTTAATCCACATGGCTGTATAGCTACATGTATGCATTATATTTAGTTCTATTATTGAGGCTCCTGTTTTTACATTGGAAACAGAACTGAGCCATCTTTATAAAAACTAACAAGCCATGGGATCTATGGCAAATGCAGTTACTCTCTTTCCCAGTTGTGTCCTTGGATTGGTCTCTGGGCCTCAGTTTCTCCTAGAGTTGTCGAGAACAATGTATGACCTAACACATGTGAAAGCACTTGTCACTATTGAACGCTAGAGTTAATAACTGGCTGTCATTTCTGATTGGTCCTAACTGCTGGCTCTCATTTCTTTCTCCCCGTGGGGTCCCTTTTCTGGTACCCAGTTTGAATGTGCCTTTGATTCACCTTTTTCCCAGGTGCCAATGTAATCATTGACTCTCTAGTATGATTTATTGGAGCAATTTAAGAGTTGAATTTTCCTCCATTTGGTGGTTGTGGTGGTGGTGGGTTTCCAAAGGATCCACGAGGGATGGTAGTTAGTGTCGATTCGATTTGGGAGTGACAGATTCCAAGGGGTCGATAGAGCCATGTCTCTTCCTGCCAGAGCAGCT
Source organism: Grammomys surdaster (assembly GCF_004785775.1). NCBI lineage: Eukaryota > Metazoa > Chordata > Mammalia > Rodentia > Muridae > Grammomys > Grammomys surdaster. Next base: position 8,622,655 of record NW_021604696.1, on the reverse strand, counting down.
CAGCCTTGGAAATGCAGGCTGCTTCTTTGCCTGAGGGAGACTTGCAAGCAAGCATCCCAGCTCTCTAGGGCACCTAGGATTTTCTCAGTAACCTGAGAGAAACTTGACAGCATCGTGAGGAGTTTACACCCAGGAACAAGAACTTGGTGAGAGAGAGGAAGTGGCTCTGCGGGAAAAGGAAGGGCAGACTGTACCAAGAGGGGGATGCGGTTGCCATGGTGCTGTGGAGGACTCAGAGGATGGTAACGATATTGATAAGAAAATTACCGATAAAAACTAGTAGCATCTGTTGAGCATTTACTGTGTGATATGTGTCCTATGCGAAGTGTTCAATCATGCTTCTAATCATTTCATGGGCACAGAGGCTCTATAGAGCAAAGCCAAGCATTAGATTAAAGAATTTATTTCAAGGTCACCCTGCTGGTAAATGACAGATGTAGGCATTTCAAAAGAGATGCCTTTTATTCTTGAGCACGCGAGAGACAGGAAGTCTGAGATACATTTCACTGTTTCTCCTGCTTTGCTGTGCAGCCAGCTGTTCACATGGGGCACTTGAGGGCTCTGCTGACGGTAACCCCGGGGCAAAGGCATGTGCAATACTGAGGCAAGCCATGGATGGTCACATGTTAGATAGCAATTCTCAAACAATTATTTTTGAAGCCAAAATAACCCTAGTGACCTAGGCTATTTGGAACAGATGGTATATTGTAAACAGACGAGGGAAGGAAACAGAACTGCTGGACTCCTATTTGGATCTTGTCAACTTTATCAGGAAAATGATCTTCCTTTTGGAAAGGGCAGAGTAAACATGCTTAGGAGAAATTAAAGCTCGAGCTGGAGAAGATAATGAGAGTCGCTAAAAAATGCACTTGTGTCCCTTGGGCAGGGGAAGCTCTTGGAGATGGGATTGTACAGCCACTAAGACAATGCTTTGTGACTCAAGGAAAATAGTATCCCAGAAGACGGGAAACTATTCCAAGCTATTATGTCCCACGGGGGAAAAGCGTGGCTTAGGAGCTACAGGTGGGCGAGAACTCATCCAATTCTGATGAAACTCTAGAAGCAGTATTGAGCTGGTGTTTGATACCGTAAGAATGCAGTAAGTGGTGGGACAGACAGGGTTCCTCTCAGAACAAGCTTTGTGCGTGTTTGCATGGGGTCATTAATGTAATACATGGAGGGAGTGTGGGGGGGAGGGAGGGAGGAAGAGACAGAGGGAGAGTGGGGAGGAGGGAGGGAGGAAAGGAGGGAGGGAAGGAGAGATAAAGAGAGAATGAGAATATTGATCTCTACATGCCACTTGAGAGTCTCCCATGTTGTGGGCAAGAAGAAATGTGAGCTGGGTAGCTCATGTAGTTCAATGCATCTGTTTGCTGAGCGGCCACTTCTAAATGGTGGATCGATCCATACACTGTGAACTGGGAGCCACATACATCCCACCACTTTTATAAATAAAGTTTTATTGGAACATAGTTTACATTTATTCACTTACCTGTTATCTTTGGCAGCTTTCACTCTACCATGGCAGAGATGAGCAGCTGTTGAAAAGATTACTTGTCCCACAGACCCTAAAATACCTTCTCTGTGGATCTTCGAAAATTGTTTTCTGGCCAACAGCTTAGCTAGGACACTGGCTCCTGCTAGAACTGCTTTAAAAGTTTTAATTGACACTCTGGCTTCCTTTCTCTTCATACCTAGCTCTTGTCTTTATCAAGAGGGTAAGACTTCTTGAATGTGGGTCTGTCATGATCGTGGTTTGCAGTAAGAGCTGGAGACTCCTTATTATGGAGGTAGTTGCTATAGAGAATCCTGCAAGGGTCTGGGTACCATCTCTGCTTTCTGTTAGAGACCATGATATGTAAACCATCTCTATAGGAGAGGAGCAACAGGGTTGTCCTTTAGATGATGGAGTAGGGACTGCAAAAAGTTGCCACGTTAAAATAGTAAAAGTAATATTGACCATTGTTAAAAATTCTGTGCTCATATACCAAATATCTTTTGTAGAAAAGCATTGGGCAGGACCATGGCCTCCCTGTAATTCGTGTGAACAGAAATGAGGGTTAACTGAAAACCCACCACTTTACTAAAGACATACTCAGAAAAAAATGATACAAAGCCAACAGATACAAGCAAGGTCACCATGTCTGCATCTATGTAGTCGCTGTGAAAACCACAAGGCTTTACTGCACTTGGACTCTGTCATACCTGTGAGCTGCAAGCTCCTTGTGTGGGAACATAGCCAATTCATCTTCTATACTCAAGAAAGGTAGCTCCTGTGAAGAGACCAATCACATTCTTCTTATGGCATGTTGAAAGGCTTGTTGCTTGGAAGGTTCCAGTATCAAGTATTAATAAAAAAATTGTATTAATGGAGATTGTGTTAAGGTTTTCTGAAAAACAGGACCAAGGAGGTAAATTGCCACATCTCTGCTATTTATTTTTTTAAGGAAATTTATTTTTTTAGGACTGAACTCACATGATTTGGGGAGTTAAGAAGTTTCTAGCGCCCCAGGGTAAATTGGCAAGCCAGAGACCCAGGAGAGGCAACCAACGGTGGCATTCTGTTTTGAAAGCTGGCCACTTTGACACAAAGGAAAGGCTGATGTTTCATTTCAAACCCAAAGGAAGAAAAGGATGATGTGCTGGCTCCAGTGTGTGTGAGGAGTTCCGTCTTCCCTGTAGCAGGGTCAGCCTTTGTGTCTTACTCATGCCTTCAGTGACTGGATAGCACCAATCCACGTTAGAAAAAGGAAGAGGACTTTGCTTAGGTTAAATTGGCAATGTCCCCTGAAAGCAGCTTCCCCAAATCACTCAGAGAAGTATTTATGAAGTGTCTAGGCTCCTGGTGGCCTAATCAACTTGACACGTGGAATTTGCCCCACGATGAGCATCCAGTACAGCACATCATGTTCTTTCTGCAGATGAGGGAACAGTCACAAAGGGTGTCAGTTACCCAGAGTACTGGACCAGCTGAGACAGTGGCTCAGCTCAACCCAGAACCTGAGTTCACTCAGTCTACAGCCTCATCTTCCTGCCACCACCAGGTTGCTCAGCAGAGACAGGTCATGTTAATGACCTCTATGGCCTTCTTACCTTCATGATTGGTTGAATTGGCTACTGTAAGAAATGGAAGATCTATGTGCAGAAGGCAAACGCCAACCAGGATTGAGAACCACAGACAATACAGATCCAGCTCTTGACTGGAGATGGTCTGTGTAGAGATGTCCAGTATAGCTTATGTACTTGGATTCTGGGCTCTGCGTTTCATATACGCACACCCTCCAGGTCTCCTCAAGGAACAGCAAAAAGTAAAGAAATATATGAGCCTTTTAGAGCCTTCAAGAGGATGAAGAAGATGACTCATTGGGTAAACGTCTTGCTAGCAATCATAATTAGGGAACAGAAGACCACCGTCAGACCCTCTAAGGGGGAGAGCTTTTAGCATATGGCCTCCTTTTGGTGAATCAGAGGATTTGGCTAGAAAGATGAGAGACACTCAAGCCAATCCTGCAGCTGCTGCTTGTGACAGCCTTCATGGCGACAGAGTTCCTCACTCTCTGCATTAAGAACTGTTGTAGGTGCTTAACTTTTTGGCCCAAGTTTAGAACATAGCTGTGCAGGCGACACATTATCTGCCCACCTCATTGATGGTAGAGGTTGAACATCATGTATGTTTTGTATATCACCAACGGGGAAGGCCAGTTTCTAACGTATTCCTCCCCCACCACACCCTGCCCCGAGCCCTTCTGATTCCACACTCATGGACCCAAGCACATTGAGTTTGGGGATGGTGATAGAGTCATTCAGAACGCTGCTCTCAGAACCCAATGCTGCCAAACAGCAAAATCTGAAATTCCATGGTGGCTCCCTCCCATGCTCACACCCAGCAAGGTTCAGGTGTTGTATAAATAAAGTCAACAGGCTGACTTTTGAGTAAAACATAATTTTCCAACTGCTGCCAAGAGGAGGATAATTGATGCTAGAGGTAAATATAAATGACTTTTTGATTGCCTGTTGTTTCATATTATCTCAGGATCTCTTCATCGTAACTGCAGAGACTTCAAAGCTCTGCAGAGTAGAGCTCTCAGGATAAAATTTCCCCTCCTTTTCCCCTCTTGCCACATTCCTCCACACACTTTAACAGAAACCTCACTCCCGAGGAAGCCAGGAATTAGTTGCTTTGCTCTCTAATTATTACAAGTGTGTTAAGCAAATGTCAGATAGATAAGAGCTTTGCCTGCCACAGGTGCGCATGCCCAGGCAAACGCACCAGGAGGTTGAGGAAAATGAGTGAGCGATTTCTTCTGGCCTCGTCCAGCTCTGCCAGCAGACTTCATTTAGGAAGATGGTCTGTGGACTAAGAGGAGACACTGGGAATTTCCCACGATGTACAGATACATTATTTTTAGTTCCTAATGTTGGCAAGCAGACCTACCACGTGAATGACAATTTCTAATTTAGTTACAGATAATTTGGAATAGAGAGAGGAACCAGGCAGTGTCATTGGTGTGGAAGTGCAGTGTTATCAGGGGCTCTTTTAAGGATCTGTTCTAAACAAAGGGGATTCCAGAGGGCCGATACTCCCATTCCCGCTCTGTAAACTCATGTGAGTAAAGGGATGGAAAGGGTGGGTAACAACTCCTCTGTTTCTCTTTATAGTGTCACTACATAAGTTTGGTGTATTTCTTTAAACATAAAAATTGAAATATTAATCTTCTTTCTTTACCCTGACAGCCAGGTTTTAATATTGACATTTCCAAAAGAAACTGAAAGCTGCAATTGCTCACCAGGGCTTGAGGTTTCTCAGTGTTACCAACTTGGATCCCACGTGACCTGTGAGGGACAGGAAAGCAGCACACAGTGAGGACAGGACATGAAGGAGCTGTGTAGGAAGCTTGATTCCTGCTCCTTCCCTCCACGCCCCAGCCCACCTCTCACTCCCCTGCCTCCTCCCTCAGTCCCTGATCCCAGGTTATCATTGAACATCTTGAGATCCTTTGAAAACTGCATCTGTGTTCTGTTGAATGCGTTTCAGGTCTTGGAGGCTCACAGCCTGGAGAAGTATTGATTGCATTTAAGGGTCCATTACTTAGGTAAACCAAATAATGTAACTGATCTTGGCTCTAATTGATCAAATCTCTCCCACAGTGTTGGAAAGATTGTAATCTAATTACTCTGGTTCCTGGTTTCTAAGAGGAGGGTTATACTTTGATGAAATTGACCCTACGCTACCAACCCCACTTTATCCCGGTTATCCTTTAAATGCATCACAGTGTCTGCCGTGCACACACAGGAAGCTAGAGGTGCACACTGAGAGACACCCCCCCCATGCATACTGTCCAGCTCACTGTGCTTGAACCTGACTCCACACCTACAGTCGATAAGAAATGGGAGCCATGTTCATTTTTACCAGTTGAACTCCGTAGCTTTTGGATAGGGTGTGGAAAGGTACTGCTGTCGGGCTTAACTCCAGCCGCTCTTGTTTCTCAACAAGCTTCGCCTCACCCTAGCTCTTTCCTTCTCTGGAGATAGAAGATCTATTTTTGGCCTCTGATCATTGCTAGTGCAGTATGTTTGAGACCGGAGTTGAAAGCTGCCGAGCTGCAGATTTATTGGCTGCCCTGGTTTTAACTAGCTTGTCACTAGCAGCCCCTGCTCCTTCCCCAGAGGCTTTAAATTGGTTTGAGCTAGTGTTTTCCTGCTCTTGTTCAAAATATCTTTTTACTTCCTTTAAAACTCCAATTTCATTTTCACTTAACATGCGTGAGTGGGGAACCCGTGCCTTAGCATTTATGTGGAAGGCAGAGAATAACCTGTGGGTGTTACCTCTCTCCTTCTACCATGGGGGTCTTGGGGTTCAAACTCAGGCGACAAGTACCTTTCCCCACTGTGGCATTGGACTCCCCGTTTGGACTTCCTTACTTAGTCAGAAATGGGCTCTATTGATAATTACAAATCTGTCCAGGAATGGAAGTGATGAAATATTTAATGAAGCACCTTGATAATCCACTTGTCTGTTTCGTTTAGTTGAGTCCTGTGTAAACCTAGGTAACCTTGGAACTTGTTCTGTAGACCAGTCTGGCCTTGAAGTCAGACATTCACTTGCCTCTGCCTCTTGGATCCTGGGATCAAAGGCAGGTACCATTATGTTCTGCTGAAGATAACTTCTTGATGACTGTTTGGGGTAGGAGGAATGGAAAACCACTGGAGAAACTTGGAAATTTAGGGAATAATTTCTCTCTAAAAATGGTCACGATAACTGGAAAGTCTTGTGTCAGTTACGAGGGGTGTGCTAGAATCTGAGGTCTTATGTCCAGCTAGGGGAAGACTGCAGCCAGTGTGCTTCTGTGTGCATCACTGTTCTTGTGGATCCCCTTCAGTGGGGCTGTCCTATCATGGACTTTTGCCACGGTGTTCCCTGGAAGAGGTTGCATGTATCATTTTATCAAATGGTAATTAGTGAGTACGGTCAAGCTCATGCACACTTGTGTGTGTGTGGCTTAGAAATGTGAGAGGCTTGAGTAGTTTGAACCATTTAGGATCCTAGGGGATTCTCAAGTGATCAAGATTCTACCGGCAGTTACCTTTCTCTTAGGAAACCATACTTTGTTACATGTAGAATACTGTAATGAAGGAAATATTCATCTCTGTGGGCTCAGGACTCAGTATTTCAACCATCTGAGGATCAAACTTTTAGGGGAAAATAACATCTTTGCTGAAGATGAACTCATTACTGTTCCCTAAACAATACAGTGTAAGGCTTATTTGTCTAGTGTTTATATCTTATTAAGTCTCGTAAGTGTTCTGTGAAAGATTTGTTCTGTAGAGGAAGATTTGTGTAGGTTAGATGCACACACAGTTTGCCATTTTATGTAAGTGACTTGAACATCCCAGATTAGGGCATTTGCAAGGATCCTGGAGCCAATCTCCAAAGGATGCTTAAGACAGAGAGAAGCTGTTTGAAAATTACACCAAACACCGCCTTCGGGTACATCTTTCCTAACAAGCACAGGAGCGCTCAGCCTGGCCTGGTGTGTGATGTCTTCACCTGTACAAAAATGTTCTAGCTGCTCTGTTGCATGTATGATCACCAGAGTGGGAGATGTAAGTGATCAGGATGTACTTCCAGGGAACATTATGAGCAGTGTTTTGAGTGGAGGCAAGATACACTTTATATGTGTAAGTACTGCCATTTTATTGGGTTTACTATTGGCATTCAAACATTCACATTGACAACAGCACACTAATGTTTCCTGCGAGTTATATAAAGGAGTGGTGTGTAGTTATATGGAGGAGTTACTGACTTAGCCTCCCAAGTGACCATAGGACACTTATATTTTCTCTGTTTGTGATTTAAAAAATCCCAAGCTTGTGGAGAAGGTGCAGCGAACATGGGAGTGCCCTTCTCCACCACTCACAGGCTCATTCACTCCGAGATGCAGTGAATACAGGGTGCCTGTCTCCACTGCTCACAGGCTCATTCACACTGCAGTGCAGTGAACACCCTTCTCCACTGCTCACGAGCTCATTCACACCATGGAGCAGTAAACACGGGGAGAACCCTTCTCTACTGCCCAAGATGCTCATTCATGCCCGGTGCAGTGAGCACAGGGTGGGGCGGGGGCGCCCTTCTCCGGGCTCATTCACATTGCTGCATGCTAATGAACCCCTCTACCTGCTTCACAGCTGTTACTTTGCTTGCTGGACTTAGGGATAGTGCCACAGATTCAGTTCATTCTAACTTCATACGTATCTGTTGTGACCGTGAAAATGACAGTTTTCACCTCAATAAATTATCTAGTCTGTACTCTGTATTTTTATTTTACCAGTTGTCTTTGGTAAATCCTGACAAGTATTATTTCCTTAAAAAAACACTGAGAATCCAATCAAGAGTGTCACATTTCTTTAGGGTCTTTCATGTAGACCACTCTCTCAGCTTCTCAACAGCCCTTGGTGGCATATACTGTCTTGTAAAATCCCAGGGTTTCTGGTGAACAATTCCAGTTGCCTCTCCTTATATTCCTCCCAGTAGCCACAGGCTGCCAAATAGAAAGCCCGGTGCTAAACTCTGTGACGCTGACCTTCAAGAGGTTGTTCAGGGGTATCCCGGAGATGTCCCCAAACAGTTCTGGCTGTTACCATTGCATTTGGGTGCCTACCAGAATTGGATGGTAAGACCCTATTGCTGAAGACAGCACACACTTTTGTCACAGGACATGGACAGATCAAATAGTACTGGCAGGGAAGCTTCCTTCCTTCCTGACTGGACACCAGCACTGGAAGGTGCTCTGTGGATTACTGTGGGGAGAAAAGCCATCAATAAACTTACCCAGCTGTGAACTTTGTACTATCAATTTCTGTGCCCAGTATGGGACCTCCACCCTAAAAGTCATTGTATATGCAAATGCCAGCCTGTCTTTAGGGAGAAAAACATTCTGTGTCATTTGATTTATAATTCGAATTTCCTTTTCGTATATTTAGAATAGGATTTTTAAATGAAGTTTGTGAGTATAAATACCAGTAAATAAACCCCATGTTAATTTTGAATATAATTGCACCTAGCTCATTTGCATATTTACACACGGTACCTTAAAATCTGCATTAGTGTTCTTGAGAGATGGATTGTCATTGCTAAGGAAAGCGTGGAGCTTTGAGATCACCAGCGAGAGACTGTGTGTAGGCGTGTCTCTGCAGAGCGACCATCCAAGAGACTTTGGAAACACTGAAAGAATCTGTGGCAGTCTTTAAAACAATGCTCATTTGAGAAACAGCTTGTGATGAATTGGTTTCGCTAATGAAATCATACACTTCCATAGTGCATTATGTATAAAACCAGACTAGGAAATAAATATAATTAAAGTAAACATGCCCTTCTAATTAGTAATTGTTTCTGCCACTTTAAGCAAATTTTAAGAGTCACAGAGAGCTGCTCCTCTGTAAACCTAATAATGAAGCTCGTGATAACAGGTGTAAATTAACACAATGGAAAAACAGTTACACTGTAACATGCTAAATTAAAAATGACATTAACAAGCCCCATTTTCAAATTCTCTGTAATTAACATTTGTTCAACCCAGACGTGAATAAGTGCACTGCAGTGGTGAATGTCTTTATTTATAGCTTATGATATTTGTCATGGCTTTATCTTGGTTAACTTGTAAGCTATGGAGAAGCATCCCTTCTGAAACTATGTCATGTTTATGTAATCTTAGACAGGCTGACATGATATTTACCGGCATCATTATTGTGGATAATATGCAGGTATGCGAGGAGAATGGCTTTGGTTGGTGGTAAAGCTTGACATGAAATATTGGGAGTGAGCCAAGCACAGATACTCAGGTACATTGTAATAATCCCCACGATGTGATAAAATACTAGGATTCCCTCTAGTTCACCCCCAATACACATATGTGCTTCTAAGTGCCTTGAATCGATGTTTGTTTCTGCAAATAAATATTATCTTAAAGGCGTTCTTTTATGGTGCTAGTTAATATAAAGTACAAAGCAGAGAACAGTAGAAGCAGCTTCGCCGTTTAATTTGGCACCAAGGATTGGAAGCTTTACTCCTTGTGGAGGATTTCGTCAGCACACAGGAGAGAGATGGGAGAGCTTCAGCAGTAGTTGATAAGCATTGCCTTAGCATATAGTGTTTACTGTTTAAAATCAAGGTTTGAATTACTCTAACTGGGTGGGTTTTTTTTTTTTTAAAGAATGTCCCTTCATTTAATTAAAATGAATATCTTGATATTCCTTATAAGTATTCATCTATTGATAATGCATTTTTGCCATTAGATGGCATACTTACTTACTTACTTGACACATCACTGCGTATATATTTGTAGGGTACATTGTGAGGTTTTGACATGTGTGCAATGGGCAGATGATTAAATTAGGGTAATTTGCATATCTGTCACCTCAGACATTTCAGGTTTCTTTGTGCCAGAGTACTCAAAATTCTCTTTTTTAGCTGTTTTGAAATATGCGATAAATTATTGTTCTTATTGGATTCTGGTTAAAAAGGTCTAAGAATATATATAGTGGATTTTAAAAATAATTAAAAACATGTTCATTTAGTTTTATTTAGATAATTTAAGGTTTTCCTAGAGTTTGGAATTCTAAGATGCAGTAACTCTTAAGTTTGGAAACTCAAAGATTTGTTGAGCAAAGGGAGAGTCTCTCTGTTATGGTTCACCTTCCCTCAGTGCCAGGACAGGGCCAGGGAGAGAGGAGGGCTGTGTGAGCAGCGGAGGGGGTGGGGGTTGAGATCCCTCGGGTGAAGAATGGACTTTTCACACAGTATTGGAATTACAAATACTATTAGAAGTTCACTGCTCAAGTAAAGCCCACTGAGTGCTTATTAAAAGAAATGTCGTATGCTCACATACATGGCCAGTAGTTAAGATGATGGAGGTCTCGGAGGTTTGCAGGTTGAAAGCGTTTCATAGTTTAGAAGTATTATAATTTGGGAATATCTGTACAGATTCTAGCTGAGCATCCCTCATCTGCAAATCTAAAATCTTGCTGACATGATGCTTAAAGTGTTTGCAAGCTTGGGGCCCTTATCATTTCAGATTTTTGGTAGAAGGTAGATGCTCGAGTGTATGTTAAAAATACTGTTTTAGCGTAGATAGTACACAGCATGCAAGCATCATCGACTTTTACCCTGCTCCCATTTTACAGATGCTAAAGATGTTTTGGTTACCTGCCCTAAGCCATGGCTCACTGTGTGGTAGGTGCTTTTAAAGCCAGGGGAATGCATATTTTGAAGGACCTCGATTAAAATGGTGAATATTTATTGAGACTCTGAGAGAAGAAGCTTATGGTATCTCTTAGACTACAGAGAGGCGGCATACGGTGGGAAATCAATAATGGAGCTTTTCTCTGCTTGTTAACAGTTTACAGTTGCATGCACAGCTGCAGGTACCTCCACAGAGGCAAAACAGGAGTGCACAGTTGCATGTACTGCTGCCGGTAGCCATAGAGGCAGAGCAGGAGCCCACAGCTGCATGCACTGCTGCAGGTAGCCATAGAGGCAGGGTTCTAGCTGAAACCTGGCTGTTGCTGATGGGAGGTGACTGCTGGTGTTCAGCCACTGTGGCTTTCTGGTGCTTTCAGTCTCTGACTAACTCTGGCCCCTGGAATAAAGACAACTGCCAGTGGCTTTTTGTGTAGCCCTTTCCACATCTACTGCCTTTTGCCTGTCCTTCTCCCCTCTCTCCCTCCCTCCCTTTGCTGCCTTTCCAACCAGCACCATTACAGCCAAGTTAATGAGGTGCATATGAGCCTCTGTTGATAAGATTGGAAGTGATCCTCTGGGTCCTCGGGCTCCAGAGGCTCTCTCACACAAAGCAGAGTGCTGTCTATCCTGTGTTCCCTGAAGCTGGCTCCTGCTCTGCCTCTTCACATCTGCCTCTCAGTGCAAGGGCAAGGGTCTGACCAGCCGGAGGGCCAGCCCTGGCTGCCACGGTGTACAAAGCCACGCCTTTGGATGCTCGGTTCTGTTTGCTTTCTCTTCTCTGGCACATCTCTAGGTTATTTTTCAAGTGATGTAAACTTACCAACCTACTCTCGCACTAAAGCTCAGAGGTCACCCTCTGAGGTTCGTTGTTTACATTGGACACTCAGTTTTATGTCACGCTGATCATCCGGTGGCCAGCAAAGCAGCAAGCACCAGGCCTATCCATGGAGGAGGAGGTGAGACAGTGGGCAATTTCCTTTACTATCCAGGGAATTTTATAATTCCATCCTTTGAATGCTGCAGTGGGTCAGGAAAGCAAACTTACGTTGTCGTTTGTATAAAAAAAAAAGCACATCTTGGAAAAAGATCTCAAGGTCTGTTTAGCTTTGTAAGTGAGGGTCTGAAGGAAGGGAGGGAGGGCCATGCAGTTCGGAATACATTTAGAAGTTCCATTCAGAGCTTTCCCCACCCCCAATACATGTCTTTTAGCAGACAGCAGCAGATGGAAACAGAAAGCTAGCTCACTCAGAACGTCTTCACGGATGCATGCGAACCTAGAGAGTGTTAGTGTCTGTAAATGAGCGTTTAGGGGCTGTGCTCCATGGGAGAGGAGCCTGGATGCCAGGAGAGGACAGAACAGAGATGTAAGCTATGCCCTTCAGGCGCCTATGGCGTAATCGAGGACCCAGGCAGAGCAAAGTAGGAAGACGGGATGAAGTCACAGCTCCTAGCTGTGTTCAGTCCGGGCCCTGTGGCCAGATGGGAAGAGAGGGCTAATTATTGGAGCCATGCTCAGGTGCGAGCTGCTGATTAGGAAAGCCCAGAGCACATGTGCTCTCAGGGGGCTGGCCAGGGTTAAAGAAACCGACAAAATAATCCTGGCAGTGAATTTAAACATGAGTCGACTCCATGAGGTGCAAATGTAGAAACGTAGACTGGGCATCCTTAAAGATAAGACATAAAAGAAAGCCTTAGTCACAGGTACAAACCTCTAGTCTTCAGGGGGTGGGGTCGCAGGGAGGTGGGTATCCAGGAAGGGTGCCTTTTACAAGTTCACCATTAAGGAGAGAGTTCCTCAGCCTGATGTTTCAGATGGCTGTAGTAGGAAAAACGATGCTCTTTGTTGTATGCATTGGCAGGTTAAGGACCATTTTATGTTTTAGCATCTTGCTCTTATAAATGGTCTTATTTATCCATGGCCAATTTCTCTGACATTTGGACATTGTAACACTATTTCATTTTGAACTGTGCTGTACCAAGTTCTCCCCATTTTATTTCTTATTTGCAGCAGAGGTGTACATTGTGCACACACCTCCCAGCTGGGGAGCAGCACAGTTTGGCCCCTAGGTGGATGCTTCAAAGGCCATGGGAACACATAGCCCACACTGTCATCCCAACTGTCCTTCTTGTGTGGGACTGAGGCCACAACTTGTTTTCAAAGCCAAATTGACATTCTTTTGATGGAATCATCTGATTCTTTGGCAGCTCCACAGGAGCTGGTCTTGGAGGGTTTCTCCAGCGTGGATCAGAGGGTTCCGATAGTGAAAGGGTTCCTGGCATTTTAATGCCCAGTTTCAGGGCATGAAAAATATGGAGGAGCTAAAGTCTGTTTGCACTTGTAAAGCCTCTTGGAAGTTTTTAGGGATTAAATGAAATCCTTCCCACTTAACTAAACATTCTTCAGAGTTGGGTCCCACCCATATTCATAGATGGATTTCTCTTCCTTCATTTTAGCGTCCGCACATCCAGTAGGTTTATACCAGAAAGAACCTAAAGCCACATTAAAAATGTTCTTTATCTATGTGCTTAGAAATGTAGAGGTGTTTATCAAGCAGCTGTGATGGTCCGGGCAGTGTCTGTGAGAGTTTAGACTCTTCAGTCTTAAACCTCTAGTCACTAGTGCAGGTGTATTAGAGCATCTCTGAAGCGCCAACTCAATCATGGAGGCCAGATACTTACTTAACTCACAGCCTTGGAAACTGAAAGTCCAAACTGCAGGGTACTAGCTCTGCTAAGGCCTCTCTGTCTGTATGACATCTCTCAGATCAATCATAATGTGGCCACAGAGCGTCTGGAAGACGTCTCACGGCAGGAAGCCAGAGTGAGGAGAGAGGGGACTTGCTTGTCTTACCACCTCCTCAAGAGAGGTAACTCAATAGTCTTAGGAGAGCGGTCTACTTCAGGTCTGCACTGTCAGGGACACAAACACCCTCAGCAGTCCCCACCCCCTTCCAGTATCACCACACTCCTAACAGACCCTCCCATGCTCAAATCACGAGCAAGCCACAGAACAAGGTCTGTGCTCAGTAGGTTTTAGGTTTTTTTTTTTTCCTTCAGATCGGATACCTCTGGCCAGCTCTGATCACGTTGCCATCATTTCTGAGTCACTTGCCTGTTTGTCCATTAGCATCCTGATCTGATGCTGCCACAGGGGTATGCATGCTGCCTGCGGCTTATGTCATCTGTAGTCATTTATGTACCACGCGCACACTGTGCTCCCACTGTGTGTTACTACCAGCTCTAGATAGCGGTGGGAACAAATGGTCTTCTTATTTTATTATTTCTTTATTTACTTTACATCATGCTCACTGCCCCCAGTCCCGGTCACTTATTCCATGTTCCCCGGCTCCTCTGAGCGGGTGGAGTCCCTCTGGGTATCCCCCCACCCTGGTACTTCAAGTCTCTTTGAGGTTAGGCTCTTCCGATTCCACTGAGGCCAGACAAGGTAGCCCAGCTAGAAGAGCATATCCCACAAACAGGCAACAGCTTTGGGATAGCCTCTGCTCCCGTTGTTCAGGACTCATATGAAGTCCAAGCTGCACATCTGCTACATTCTAAAGAGAAGGCCTCGGTCCAGCCTCTGTATGTTCTTTGGTGGGTGGTTCAGTCTCTGAGAGCTCCCAAGGGTTCAGGTTAGTTGACTTTATTGGTCTTCCTATGGGTTCCTATCTGCTTCAGGCCCACACTCCTTCCTCCTATTCTTCCATAAGAGTCCCCAAGCTCTACCTACTATTTGGCTGTGGGTGTCTGTATCTATCTGAGTCAGCTGCTGAGAGGAGAGAGGCAACATGCTCCTGTCTGCGAGTTTAACAGAGTATCAGCAAATGGTGTTCTTATGTTTTGGTAGCCAGATGATTCTCAAAAGCAGGGCACTTCCCGTTGGAATGTATTTGTGTTGTGAAGAAAAATGAGATGGGAGAGGAGGAGATGACAGAGATTGATGGCAGGTGCGGAGCAGCACTCACTGGGGTGGCTGGGGAGTCCCATTGGTAGGGTGACATTTGACCTGAGATGGGGGAAGTGAGCCCCACAGAGGTTTGGGTGAAAAGCCTTTGAAACAAAAGAGACAGCAGAGACAAGAGCTGTTCAGGAGACAAAGAACAAAGAGAGAAGGCCAGCATGGCAGAGGCCTCTGAGCTATGGCGGGTCAGGGCTCGGGTACAGGGGTTGCCGGATTAGGAAGAGTGGGTAAGACCAGCTCAAAGAGTGGGCGTGGGCCGCAGAACACTGTAGGGCCTGGCAGATGGTAATGATGAGTTTGACATTGATTCTAAATGCAGAGGGAAGCCACAGACAATTTAAAGCATGGGAAGAATATGATTTTATTAACACGGCAGGGTTAGCCAATAAATACGAGGAAAGTCTGTGTGTAATTCTATGTAATAATAGCCCGTGCTCTTGCTATGGTGTAAATAGCCTGTGTTTAGCTGGAAGCCAGAAGAAACATTCTATGGGAAACGTGCTGGTGAATTGTGTGTGCATGTGTTTCTACCGGTTTAAACTCATCATTTGGAGAAGATATATGCAGGTTTGGCCAGGTGTGGGCATAAATTGTTCATTGGAGTAGGGCACGCCAATTTCTGCTAAGGTCTCTTCTTAATTTTGATTGCGCATCCCTGGTGGATACATGTCAAAATATGACACATCAGCACAGACCAAGCTGGATTTAATGAATAGGAAACCATGGGATTTATATGATTTGGGGGCACGAGGGGAATTTTCTAATGCCAGCCCAAAGATAAGTGACACAGAGGTTATTTGATTAATTAGACATTCGTAGACTCTCCCTCCAGCTTCCTGCCTGTCATCTGAACACCAAACACTGCAGACTCAGTGATTCTGCACTCCGGGATTAAGATCCTGGGGCTGCTTTTGCCACTGTCAGAATAGTTCTTTAACACGAGTCTGTCTTTAAGGTAAGCTTTGACAGCATCCTGCATATGTAGTCTCTTTCCACGTATACATACGTCAAAGGCACCACTCCCCAGAGGTCAGACCTATGTGGTGAAGACCATCAGCATCTGTAGAAAGGACCACCATGTCTATGGAGCTGAAACTTATTTAGGGGGCGTCTTTACAGACACCTCTGTGAGATGAGATTCACAGAGCCGCTGATCACGTTCAAATTCGTCCCTTGTGAGATTCTGCACTTTTAGAAGACCCAGGCCTGGATCAGCATAACTGTCAGATGAGCCTGAGGCACCTGGACCATGGGGGCTATGAGAGATATTAAATGAAGAAGGCACTCACTCCCCTCCTCCAGAGAGAAAAGCAGCCACTGAGGTTCCCAGTTCCAAACACTTACCTCCACTGGGAAGAGCCACCACCACAAACTTTACAACTTGGTGGCTTTGAAGAAAGATAATAATAAATCTTAGCAACCATTGCTAGATAGGTCAGCCCTGACAGATCCTGGTCTGTGGATTTTAATGTTCTTTTCTAATTCCAATTTTTCTTGTGTCGTATAGCTGCATTAAGCAACTCCTTTACTTTAATTCTTTATTCACAGTGACAGAGTAATATTGTTTGTCTTTCTGCAAAAGATATACAGAGAAGGCACGATTGTGCCCACCTTACAGTTCAGGACAATGACCATATTTCTATGGTAGGGATCTGGCAAGTTGTGGTGTGATGTCCCAACATGGATATGCCTACAGGATGCTCTGTGTTGCCACCACAGCTACCGCCACATTTCTGCAGTGACAGGAAGGAACTCCTGAATGCACTGGTCTGAGAAGTTGAACTCAGCCCAGGTTTACAGTGTAGGACAGAGGCCTAGGAAAGATGTACTGTTCTAGAGTGTTCAAGTCCTCATATGTGCTGTTTGCTAAGACAACAAAGAAAGAGGCTGCATACATAGTCCCCTGTCCTGAAGGCACAGATTGAATAGCTGATGTTCCATTACACGGTGATGTCCTGTGTGCACATGTGGATACATGTCCTGGTGACGGCCATGGGAGGAGTTAGGACTGGTGCCAGTCTCCTTACTTCCAACTCTAGGCCATGTATTCCCTCTCATTCATGTGCCTTAGTGTCTATAAAATAGTGGATGTAAAGTCAAAAATCTTCTTTGTGTTAGCAGTTCATAGGCCCACTCAGATGGTTTCCTCTGCTTTGCACCTTTCTGTAGGGGTTCTTTGCTTTGTGCGGCCTCTTTACAGATAGGTGTCTGTGCATTGCTTGTGGAGGCAGGGGGCTATCTATATTTTTGGACTTTTTTTTTTCAGTTTGGGAACAATGTAATTTTATTGATTCTATAATCCCAGAAAGGATAGCTGAGAGGGTAGGAGGTTTGTTTTTGTTTTTGTTTTTATCTGCGGGCAAGAGGCAGCTATTTGTCCTGTTGAGAAGCAAATGGGAGACATGCAACTCCTCTGCTGGAACTCCCTGCCCCACCTTGAACTGGTACCTCTGTGTGTGTGTGTGTGTGTGTGTGTGTGTGTGTGTTCCTGATGTTTTCCTTTTTGTTCTAGATGGCTTGATGAAGATTGTCCAATAAGAGGACAAAACCAAAGTATTGACTTAGAAAGATTTTTCTTTTATTTGTACGATTATGGGATCTATAGAATCCAAATTCTAACGATTATCAGGCAAAAACAACCTACAAAACTCTTTAAAGTTGAGCTTCAGAGTATTTATTCTCTTAGACCCTTTTATGTAACTGCCCTTCTCCCTCCATTTCCCCTCCCTCCTTTTCCTCCCTCCCCTAGCCCTCCTGACATAAATATAACTTAGAGTTATGCTGTAGCAAAGAATGATGTCAGCTTGTATGTGGTGGCCTGTAAGATTGTATTGCCTCGTGATACAGTAGCTGTCTTGGTTTATGTATCCTGCACAGTGACAGAATCACCTAATGATAATTTCTAAGAACACATCCCAGTTGTTAAGCAGTGTAGGATTCTTTGTGTGTGAAATGTGTACATTTACACTTGATATTTTCTCATATGTGTGGATTACACTGGCATAGTTTTGAATCTTGAATTTTCATTGATTATTAGATCTCACTACATCTACTTGGAAAACAATTGCTAGCATTCAGTTGTGTGAATAGACACAACTTGTTTGATGGCCTTATTGAGTTCCCTGTCCTGGTATTCTGATAGTTTTCAGGAACATGTGCTGTGGTGAACAGTTTTGTACAGAAGACTCTCTCCATTTCTTTTTAGTAAATTCTTAAAAATGGAGATGTTGATTACAGGCTGTGAACTTTTATACCATTTTTGATAAATTGTGAAATTTCTCTTCAGAAAGGTTTATCCATTTCAATACCAGAAGGAGTATGTGGAATTTCTTGCTAGAGCTGTCTAGGTTGAGGGCTCCATGTTTTAGTTCTTTATCTGCTTGTAGGTAAAGCAATGTTTTTCATTTGCAGTTTTCTTATATTAATGATGAGCCTCCCCCTGCCCCCTTCTAGGTTTCTTACCTTCCTTTCCATTCATGTTCTAATGCAAACTTGCGATTTTATAATTGTGTCATCTTTATTATATGCCTTATAATTGTATTGTCTTTATTGTATAATTTATAATTGTATTGTCTTTAACGCTATCACTCTGCGTTACATATTTTCCCTCAGTTTACCCATTTGTTTATTTACTTTTAGACAGGATTTCATATAGTCTAGGCTGGCCTCAAAGGTAAGACATTGAAGTCAAGGATGGCTTTCAACTCTTGATCCTCATGCCTCTGGCTTTCCATTGATAAAACAGTAGTCAGAAGCTACTATGCCAAGTTTATCATTATTTTTAGCTTCATGGTTATGTTTTGATGTATAGAAGTGTATATTTTTGTTCTTTTTCATTGCTTTAGTGACTGGGAAGACCAGTCCCTTTGTTTTCCTCTTGTTTTGTGGATTTATTTAGAAATTGTGATTCTTTCCATTCAGTGAGTTGGAATAATTTATTTTCATATAAGAAAAGATTAAATGTATTTTTTCCGGAATGTTTTATCTAGCATTTCACAACCCTACAGTGAGCTTATTGGAAATACGAGTTTCTTCATGGCTTACCACCATCATGGAGCCATGCAGTAGAAGGTGTGGCGAGGCACTAATGGGCTAGGGTCACATGTGGGCAGTTCTAATAAAGGTCAGGTCCTTAAGACCCAGTGTAACCGGAAGGCAAGAGGGAGGCAGTTGCCCGGAAAGGATGTAATGAACTCTGCAAACCAGCCCTTAATTTTTTAGAGCTTGCTCTGCATTTTCAGTTTTGACTAGAATCATATAAACAGCCTGCAGATTTGGCCTTGGAGCAGCCAAGAAGTGAATTGAGGAATTCAAGGGACTGAGGAAACACCGAGCTGCACAGCCATGTTCCTTCAAGGGCTGCCATCACCGCCCCCTGGTTCTTTACATGTAGTGTGCCCTTATAACATCACATGAGCAGGTAACTTCCATATTTACCAGGTGCCTTGACTTTAAAGGCAATTCAGCATAACAAGGCAGGCATCAAAGCATCTTGTACTCAGTTCACAAGATCTGGAAATTAGATCTCACTACAAGGAGCCCAAGTGCTTAGTAAGGCAACACACATCCGAATTATCAAGCTGTGGCAGAAATGGCTAAGTGCTGGGGACTCAGGGGTAAAAAGGAAGGTTCTGGCTCATCAGTTGCTTTAGTAACAGAAAGACAGAAGGGAGACTAACTCTGGAGCCTGGGTCAAGAGTAGTGCTTTATCTATAACCTGCTCTCTGGACTATCACTGCCTGCAGCCTTCTCAGCTAAGACCAGGTAGTAGACCTGAGTGGGACGTTCTGAGGAAACTGCTGCACCATTTTGTTCTTGAGTCATGTGACTCTGCAGTCTGTAGCTAGAGAGGAAGTTTGGCTAGTTGAGCGAGGATTCTCTTGACTTACATCTCTTAGCTAACAGTGTTTTCCATAGGGTGCTCTAGAATTGAAATTTGTTTTACTGCCATCTTTGGTTTGATAAAATTGGTGTGAAATTAAGTTAGGTCTTGGCCTGGGCATCTTTAAAGCATGCTGTAAATTGGGCATGTGATTGATGCCGTACTAAAATTGTATTGCAGGGATTTGACGGTGGGCAGAAAACCAGTAGGGAATGGCATGGCTGGTTGGCATGGGTAAGAGCTCGTGTTGTAGTTCTGTGCTTTGTCGGTGGCTGTGAGGACCCCGGAAGGAGCTAAGACTTGTGTAGTGATTCCCAGGGGAATGAACAGCAAGAGACACATCTGACTCCTCGGAGGCCAGGAGCCGAATTGCTCAGGGGTGTGAGGGACATGATATTTACCCATTAAAGTAAAAGAAAAGTCACATGTAACAGTTAATGTGGATGACATTTAATACTTCAAACAAGGTGGATTTGAGCGGCACTGTTGGAAGAGTACATGTGACAATTGGATCCTTGTCTCTTACTTGAATCAAAAGCCCGACACCTGTAACTCTGCATTCATTTCCTTAAGCAAAGTGTGTTTCAGAATTGCTCAAAACATTTTAAAGGAAACCTTCTTTTGTTGATATTCTGATAAATATGCACCATTATAGTCTAGGAAATCTTTGCAGATTAAACAAAATTTAAAAAGAAAAATTAGGTGTCTTTGAGTTCTTGTGTTGGCAGAAGAAGCTGTTCTGTCTAAGAATTTTATTTTTTTAATTCTGAAATGAAAGGGGATTTGTAGATTTGAATAAAGAGAGCACCAGCGAGTTTGTCCTCCTGATTTTGTTGGTAGATTTGATTTCTGTTTTATCTTTACACTTGTGCCTATATTCATGAGGATGATAATTATATTGATATGCTAATTCTTTGTCCTTTGTATATTCTATATAAAAGCACTTTTTATTTTTTATCTTACCTCACTGTGTAGTGTCATTTTACAGGTTATCCTAGCATAGTTGTTTCTACGTGTTTTCAGATTGACAGGTAGAATAAAGAAATTGATTTTCCTCAGCACAGAACTAAGTATGGAGTCAGGCAGGGAAAACAAATAGAGCAATCCCCTGTCAATGCTAATGTGTCAGCTTTTCCAGCTCCTTGCATGAGCGGAGTGATAACCAATCTAAGAACAAGCATTTGGTATTGATTCTCCAGTCTCAAGTAACAAGTTACTGCTTTGCTTCTTATTGAGAATTAAATCAAAATAATTTGGTGCCTATATTATGTCTTGTGAGAATTCCTTTACATGATTTATATACCGCGCTGGAGAAGCTGATGGATGTTGAAGAATCACATGACTTCACAGGTGTATAACTTTTTATCTGTATATAAATAATGATTGTCAAGGTTCTTAAAAGTTGTGTAGACCAGTGTTACAGAATTTACATTTTTGTTAGCCCAATAAGTCTGTATAGCTTTTGCTCTTTAAGAAAAACAGCTATATTAGTTTTTAAGGATATGCACAGACCATTTTGCAGATCAGAATTGATTATTACTTGAAGATAATGTGAGAAATAAAAATTCTGTACTGCTTCCTGCTCTCACGGTCCAACTGTGAAGTTGTAGCTAGGTACTCTGTGTCATGGACATGTCAGGTAGTATTGGTTTCTGTTTTTTGACACTGAACATTTATTTTCAGAATTTACCACCTATAAATGATTTAAATTAATTTCAGTCAGGTATAAGGAATTGACAGTGCACTTTTTTTTATAGCTGAGATGTTCAAAATAAATAGTTAATCTTAAATGTTCCTCTTAATCCTTCCTCCTACTCCCAAATTTTAGGACTACAGTATTATTATCATTATTATTATTATTATTTTGGACTTTTTGTTGTTGTTGGTGGTGGTGGTAGTGTTTTTGAGCTGAAATCTCACTCTGTAGCCTATGCAAGTCTGGAGCTTACTATGTAGTCCAACTGGCGGCAAACTCATGGCATTCTTCCTGCCTTAGGTCTGTGAGGGCTGAGACCATAGGCCTGGCTACTTCATTTTCTTCTTTTTGAGACAGGCTCTTATGTAGCCCAAGATGGTCTCCAGCCTACTATGCCATTGAGGATGACCAAACAGAATTCTGATCTCCCTCCTCTACTTCCCAAGTACTAGGATTATGGATATATACCACCCCACAATTGCACCTAGTGCCAAAGATCAAAGTAGGAAAATTACAGTTGTATACTACTGCACACAGTTTCATACTGTACTCAGGAACAAACATAGGGCTCTGAATATGCTAATGTCTGACTTCTTATTTTTATTCCTGTTCTTACTATTTTGAGCCACTCTGTATCAATGTGTAGCCCAGACTGGTCTCGAATTTTTGAACCTCCTTTTTCTTCCTTCTAAGTGCTTGGAATAAAGGTATATGTTACCATGCCAGTCCAAACCTTTTTATTGTTAAATAATGAAATTTATTTCTTGTCCACACACTACTTCATAATACATTGATGTGAATGTGTGGTTTTTGAAAGGAAGCTCCATATTCATGCTTATGCATTTGACACAAGACATCATAAACATGGCACATCGGAAGCTCTGATGCACTTGTCTCCAAATGAGCTCAAGCAGTTGTGGGTAGATTACCAATGGATATGGGCAAACTGATTGCAAAATAAGTATTTAAAATACAAGAGATCAAGAAGGATGAACAAGTCTTAGAAATTTGTTAGAAATGAAGTCCACAAGACTTTATTATCAATCTACAGTAATTGAGGCATGTGGTGTTGGCACAAGATAGGAAGGCTTTGAAAGTGTCTCTGTATATTACAGTTGTTTATTCTCTGTGTGTGTGAGGGTATGTATGTATGTATGTATGTGTGTATGTATGTATGTAGACGACTTGATGTGTTATCAGAGTTGGTGCTGCAGAGCAGCTCACCCTCAGGCATATGGTCTTTCTGAACATTGGTGCTTAGTCAGTTGAATTACCATATGGAGAAGAGTTAGAAAACAGTGCCCATGCCACATCCAAATCAGCATCAGCCCACAGCTGCAGTTGGCTGTGCACAGTCTGAAGCAGTGGGTCAGGTTCGGTTCAGTGAGTTGATCTGAGCATCAATGGAACACAGATCACTGATCAAATTGTACAGAAAGTTGCAGAACCTCAGAATTCTCTCTGGGCATCTTTCTAATCACATCCTTATGCCCTCTCCAGAGGTAGCCATTACATTCAATCCCAAGACTATAAATTACAGCTACTTTGTGCACTTAGTTTGCACACCATAGAGATACAATTATATACAAGGTGTCCTCTCTCCTGCTCTTTTCCTCCCGTGCTGCATTTTCACCTTTATTTACATTGTTACAGGAAACTGTAGTTCTTGGAGGTCACCTAGTGATGCTTAAGGGCATGGGATATCCACATAAATCATTTGGAATGTTTTGTTTTTGCATGGGAGATTCACTGTGTCTCTTCCTTACCTCACTTACCTATCTATTTAATAATTTATTTTGTCAGTATGCTGATGGATATTTATTTTATGCTTTAGGCGATAATCGAGTACTGCTTCAGTGTTGTTCAGTTTCTGTTGTTCTCTAGCTTTCATCATTGGAAGATGTTTCGGCTGGCTCCTGGACCTCTTAATATATGCCCTTTATTGTGGTAGCAGTGTTGTTTGGGCAGTGTCTTGCTTTTTGCATAGAAAGGTATGTCAAGCCAATCTTTATGTATTTTTTTTTAATCCTAGTTCTAGAGTTTGTTCATTCTCTAAGTAGTTCTAGTTCTTCTGTTTGGATAACAGTGTTGGAAATCAAGATATGAAGCCAGACACAGTGGCACATACTTGAAAATCCTATATTTGGGAGATAGAAGCAGGACAGCCAGCGACCAGGAATTCAAGGCCATCCTCAGCTATGTCTTGAGTTTTAGGCTAGCCTAGAGTACCTTAAACCCTGTATCACAAAAAGACAAAATAAAGTCTGGGGATGAATAAGAGTACTTGGTGTGAATAAGGAGGACCTGAGTTCAGATCTCCTGTACCTACATACACAGATGCATGTGGTATATTCTGTGTGCTGAGAAGAAGGGCAGCATGGAGACATGGGCTCACTGGGGCTCAATGGCCTGCCAATCACTGACCTGCCAATCACTCTACAGTATAGCTGAATCATCAGTGAGCTCCATGTTAAGCAAGATGCTTGCTATCAAGGGAATAAGTCATAGAATGATAGATCAGTACACTGCACTGCGGTGCCAGCAAATGACGTGTGGCTGTGTGCATACTTACAGACCTGTGCATATTATGTGTGGGTGTGCACTTACAGACTTGTACATGCATGTCTGGGTGTGAACTTACAGACTTGTGCATGTATACCGTGCGTACACACACTCATAGAAACTAAGAGCATCATGCTAGCTGTGATAGTTAATGTTCGTTGTTATTTCAGGAGCAGTTAGTTGGCTGAAACAAAATGGGTTCCATTTGTGTGCGTGCGTGCGTGCGTGCGTGTGTGTGCGTGTGTGTGCGTGTGTGTGCGTGTGTGTGCGTGTGTGTGCGTGTGTGTGCGTGTGTGTGCGTGTGTGTGTGTTTGAGAAGTATAGGGAAGACGAATGACGACGTGAGGTTGTGTGGGGAGGATCTAGGAGGAGTTCAGAGGGGAAAGAATATGAAACTATTTTGTATGAAAAAGAATATGGAACTATATTGAGTAAAAAACACTTTCTAAAAAAACACAAAAAGTAAAACAAGACGAGTGCTTATCTACTACTGTTGGAACACTCTAGAAAGGCACTTTGATTTGGAACCACCAAGGATACCTTCTTCTGAGTGTGTCCTTGAGGGTATTTAGAGACAATAACTAAGGAAGAAAATGCAGACCCTGAGTGTAGGCAGCACTGCCTCACGAAAGGGTCCCACCCTGAATACAAAGGCAAGAGGCAGGCAGCTAGCTGATCACCAGCATCTTCTGCTGCCTGCAATTCAGTGCGAGCCAGCTCATGCTTCTAGCGCTGTACCGTCTGTGCCATGACGGACCAGATCCTACCAGACCGTGAGCCACTTTTTTCTTCCTTAAACTGTTTTTGTCAGACACTGTGTCACAGCAACAGGATGAGTGTTGCAAGTGGGGCATTAATGTTCCTGGACTTGTCTGTTGGACAGTGCAAGAGTATATGGAATAAATCACTTAAGTGAGGCAGTGTACTCATAAAAAGTACTTATTTTCTGGTTTTGATCATGATTCAGTGCTCCTGTTTTTTTTTTCCCCTAATATCTGTATCATTAATTCTTTACATGCACATTTCAGAAACATTTCTGTATGGAGCCGCCTCTCTGTATACCAACTTGCTCCTGTTGAAGCCTTCTAAACTGTTAAGTTCAGTATCTGTCAGTGCCTTGCTGTTGTCATGGAGCCTGTCCTTAGGATTTCTCATTTGTAAATAACCATGTTTATTAGACAGGTGCTCATTTCCTACTCCCCCAGGCCTGTCTGTCTCTTCTCTGTTCATTAAATATGGCTATTTTAGGTACCATGCGTATGTGAAATCATCTCTATGTGGCTGGCTACTTGACTCAGCATAGCTTCCTCACAGCCCATCAATGGGTATACATTGTGAGGACCAGTCTGAGGAAATGCTACAGGCTGGTTGGCTCAAACAATAGACTTGTTCTCTTCCCCCTCTGAAGCTGGAGGCCTAAGATCAAGATGTCATGAAGCTGTTTCCTTTGTGGTCTGTGCTCTTGGCTTGCAGGTGGCTGGTCTCCTGATGCCTTTGCACATGGCCTGTGTCCTTGTGCTGGCATCCCTGATGTCTTTGTCCAGATTTCCTCTCCTGATAAGGACACCAGTCGGATTGGGTTAGGACCTGCCCTGACAACTTCATTTGAATTAATTACTTCTCTCCAGTGTCACTGTGAAGCCACATAGAGCTCCACCATGTGGGTTCTGGGATATGGACACAGTGTATCCTGTAACATCATAGCTCATATTAAGACTGACTATTATCCCGTTGTATGGGTCAGTACTCCTTCTTTGATCCTTTTATCTGTCCATAGGTTGCTCCTTGGCTGCTGAGTCGTGGCTATGCATGGGTGTGCTCTACACATCTCTTTAAGACTCTGTGGTGCCTTTAGATATGTAACCAGAAATGTATTGTCAGGTTGCAATCTAATCCTAGGAGCTTAGCCATTTTACATAGTCCTCACAGGTCACAAGAGTTCTGGTTTTTTCACAGTGTCACAATCACTTTGTTATTTTCTGTTTTGTTTTGTTTTTTGTTTGTTTGTTTGTTTGTTGAATAGCCTACCCTAGTGAGTATCAGGAAAAATGCATGTTCAACATAGAGAATTCAGAAGAAACATGCATATGAAAACGTTCATAAGGTTCATATCTTCTGTGACTAAGGAGTAACCATTTGCAACATTTTTAGATTCTCTTCTGTTTTCAAGCACGCATGCCTACACAACACAAATGCTCATCACCAATATACTACTGTGTAATTTGAGAAAAACAGTTATCATCTTTAATCTTTTCCCGTTTAAGATTGAACCACAAATTTTCAGTGCCACTGAATATTGAAGTGTAAGAGTTTTTATGGTTCTGTAAATAATGATTTAATTACATTCTGATTATCATACAGTATATTTTTCTAGTTCCTATTCATATATACTCTCTTAATGAAAATACATGGACACAAATCCATATATTTCTGACAGTTTACTTTTTTATATACCTAGGGAGATATTTTTAAGACTATAGGTTATTTTTTTAAGGTTCTAGAAATATATGCAGATTACAAAATTGTCTTCAATCAGTTTATTCTGGTATCACTCTTCAGCTGTGTGGGAAGCCAGTGTCACCTGACACTTAACATTACTGAATTTTAGAAAATCATTTCCAATAAGGAAGATTAAAATGGTTTTACCTTTAATAGGTACATTTTTCTGATTATCAATGAAATATGTAGCCCTCAGTATTTATTAATCTTTGAAGAATTCAAAGCATTTAATAATTTATGTGACTAGGAAATGACATGTTGAATTTTTTGAATTACAAATATTTTCATAGTGAAAGAATGAGAGTCTCTTAATCTTAAGCTTTAGTGTTTAAGAAAAATGTGATGTGCTTAATATTGATGCCAGAGTGGTGTTGCATTATTGATGGCTTCCTTGGTATGTAAGGTTTGTAGACACTGGTCAGTGACAGCCCCTCAAAGTAGAAATCTTTGGAGAACAAGGAAGCACAGTGTAATCTTAAGAATAATTTGTTTTGATCTAAAATAAGAGCTTATTACTTATTGACTAAAAAAGAAACAAATTACCAATTCCCAAATGGTAAACAAAGTTTGACTACCTGAAAGGAGGAATTAACTTTTATACAAAAGCTGAAAGCTTTGATGGAATTCTAAGGATAGAAGATCTTTGAGTGGGAGAGAGGCTGAGCAGGGAGTAGGCTGTCAGTCAGTCTGTAGAGCTGCCAGTCTGTAGGCAGGAGCGTGGAGCAAGTCAGAAGTCTATGGTACCTAGACACAGGTATGTAGTCTCAGTTTTTTTTTTTCTCTCTGGAAAAAAAAGTTCAGTTCATAAAGAAGGGTCCCCAGAACTGATATCAGGATACCCCACACCTTGTGCTATCTTAGGGAGAAAATGTAGATTATTATTTCTCCTAAACCCATACTTTGTTGGAGTAGATGCAGCTTGACACTCTTAAGATAAATACAGTATTTTTTTCCCTCAAAAACCACATACCTTAGTACAGAGAGACTAAGGATGTCTTTGAACAGCACAGTATTTGTTGGGAGTCAAAGTCTATGGGTTACATCCGTAGAGCGAAAGGTGTAGGTTATCTTAAATAGGCTGAGCTCAACAGGGAAGCAAGGACTCTGGCCGTGTGTGTGGCATATAATCCTGCATCATGTTTAAAGCGTTGTACATGTTGCTACCACAGAAGTCAGAGAGCAGATGAAAACTCACATCATCACTGATATCTTAAAAACAGTACTTTGAAGTAGGAAAGTGGTACATACTTACTCAGCCTCCAAGTAGAGTAGAGTGTAACCTCCTCCTTTCCAGTAGCCTGCGCTTCTTCTCAGTGATAGATATCTTAATTTTGCATAGGAGTTTATGTCACCCATCTTCTTTCACAACGGGCACTTCTACTATGCATTCTGGATATTTCCATATCTGCACATTCAGATCCATTCCACCCATGGTTACATAATTTCCACTGTACGTAGCAGTATAATTTCCTAACCAGTCCCCCAAGATTGAGAAGTTAATTGGTTTTAAATTTGCTTTTGTTTTGCTGTTGATGTGCAACACTGAAGTGACATCCTACATGTTCCTGATATACGTTTCTAAATACAGTATGGTCTCGTGGTCTGTTTTCAATGACAGGCTCCCCAGATTACGGTCTGAGATGGATAAAGAGTGGGTTTTCTTTCTTTTCATGGTGGGCGTTTTAGTCAGTGCTTAGTCAGGCATTAGTAATATTTCACATTGACAGAACGATTTGACGTTTTCACAGACCACTGTTCCTTACCTCATTTGCATCCTAGAAGCAGATCAATACAGGGATTAGTTTTATTACCTATACTTGACCAAGGAGTCTATGACATGGAGTGGCTCCTGGTTTGTTTCTTCCTTGGTGACTGGGTCGTCTCATTTCAGGCCCTATGTTAAGGTCTTTGAAATTGATCCAGGCACTTGGCCATTACAGGGCCAGAGATAAGAAATGTTCTGGTTCAGTGTAGACTCTTTTCTCTATCTTCTGTTTTCTCTGCTTCCAAGTCATTCACTTCTTATTCAAGAGACCTTTAAGTTTGATCACTTTTTTCCTGACTATCTGTTGTCTAAAATGTAAAACTGTTAGATTTCTAGTTTGTAATTCAGAAATATTTCTGTATTTAATAAGGAGATGTTCTGGGAATAGGGCCTAAATGTGACGTGGAGTTTGTTTGTTTTGGGTATACCTTGTACACATTAAGCTCATAATGCATTTGTGTTTTGATAGTGACCTATTATGAGGTGCAGGTATGCTCTTATGCCATATTGTTGGCTTATAAAACATTCTCAGATTTTAGAATGTTTTAGAGCATGAATTTTCAGACTAGAGATGTTCAACCTGTAGTATGCTTCCCACTAGGAAACTATCCTTTGTTAACACCTTTGGACTTTTAATTTTAAAAGGACAATATGGCACTTCTGTAGTCTTTGTGCTAATCGTAACAAACTTGGCTAATCCTCACAGCCTAGACTGTGAAGTTCCAGAGAGGGGGGGGGGGCGGAGAGAGAGAGCGCTCCCTGAGAACCCAGAAATTTGAGAAGCTGAGACAGAAGCTAACAGAATTGGAGGCTTCCTGCTGACTCAGCAGATGACTGAGATGTGCTGACTCAGCAGATGAATGAAATGTGCTGACTCAGCAGAACTCTGAGATGTGTTGACTAGGCAGAGATCACAGGCAGGAGAGAAGAGA
This sequence comes from Grammomys surdaster, assembly GCF_004785775.1. Taxonomy (NCBI): domain Eukaryota; kingdom Metazoa; phylum Chordata; class Mammalia; order Rodentia; family Muridae; genus Grammomys; species Grammomys surdaster. Next base: position 8,593,620 of record NW_021604696.1, on the reverse strand, counting down.
GACATGAAATGTCTCTTCCCTGACTCTGCCTGTGTTATGTGCCACCAAATACCCACGTGGCCTCCTTTAGATGGCCTAATTCTTGTTAAAAAGTATAGCAGTTTTGAGGCAGAAGGGCCTTCTTCTAGGCTTATTTTCATTAGTAAATTTATCGTAATAATTCAGAGAGCTGTCTATATTTACTGCCCACTAGGTTACACTCACTTTTCTGTGTTTAGTTGCGTGTTTGTATGGTGGGGATACAAAGAGAAGTGGAGGGAAGCAATGAGGAAGCAAAGGCAGCAGGGTAGAGCTCACGCCTTTTTGGCAACATCTCCTCAAGAGTCGTGATAACTATCACCGTGCATGGGTAGCGCTGTGATATATAATGCTCCTAACATTCTTGGGATCAAATGCAGTATTTTTATGATAGATTGCATGTCTTGTGGATTTGGGACTATGTGTGAAGGAGTCTGTCAGCAATGGGAAGACCCCTTGCTTTACTGCCGCTGTGGTATATGGATATTTGGAATTAATCATCTCTGCTGTCGGCAGCCCAGGATGAGTTATAGAGCCATACTGTTTGAATGATTCACATTCTTAATGTTTTCCTCCAAGTCAGGCTCAACCGATTGTAGAGTTCTCACCATAGGAAGCCAGAGAAATGTCCTTCATGGTGTCTTGGGGGAGGCTATGGTCACAGACATATTCCCCCTCCCCCATGTCTGGCTGACACTTTGTATGTTAGAGTGTTACTTAATTCTCGAATTAAGAAACAGTATTTTAGAGCATACATTGTTTATAATATCCACAGTTGCCACCGACTAAAACTTCTGATTATAATGATTTTGTACTTTGGGAAAATAGCGTTAATTTTCTAAGCTCCCCCCTTTTTTGTATTATTGATGAAAGGTCTTTATTTTGCAAGCTGATTATAGAAATGGCACATGGATTTTATTTGACTTTTATATTTATATGGTCATTTATTAAAATGTTTTTTTTTTAAAACAGTGGCAAGCACTAGATAACAGCTTTGCAGAAAGGTACAAACACAGTAGCGAGTATAAACTTCTCTACAAGCTCCCAGCACCAGGTAGTTGCTCAAAATCACTTGTAATATGTTTCCCGTGATTGTTAAATTCCAGAATCATAAAGAAAAGTTCAGGAATCGGTGTGCAAATGATTTTAGTTGTGTTTGTTGGAGTTGTGCTATGCCTGTGGATGACATTTGGAAAAGGAAGGAGATAAAAAGAAACTCTTGTTTACTATGTATTTTTACAGTTTTTCAGGGCCCACTCCATGTCGGGGACTCTGGGGCACTAAGGTCACAGTTTCGAAGGTCAGCAAAGATTGGCTTCCGAGGGAGCTTCAGTGTAATGGGGGATTCTGCAAAGGAACAGTCATTGTGAAGCTGTAGATTTCTTTGAAGAATGCGGAAGGCCCTTAGGTATACCAGGATGCATGTGAGCATGCTCTTGAGGAAAAATATTACTCAGTTTAGTGTAAGGTGGGCAGGTGGAGAGCAAATGTGTTCAAGTGACTCAGGCTCAGACAGAAGCTATAGTCTAGATACTAGGCAGTCTCAGACTGAGGATGGATGAGCAGTGGGTGGGGTCCTGAGTCACCCTCCATCCTCAGGGCAGGGCAGTGGCATGATAAATACCATGTGGCTTTAGTGTCAAATTGGACAGATTTGCCTTATTTTAAATACAGGTAGCAGCTAAGCTTAGGTAATGAAAAGTTTTATTTAGCACAGTTTTGTATATTCCAGTCCAAAACTAGGCAAGGCCATCAGTGTTGTCTCTGGTGAGATGGCATACCCTGGTGGGAACATGTAGGGAAACAAAACGATTACATCTTGAACCAGAGCAGAGAGAAGAGGGCTGTTAATGCTTCCATTGCCCTTTTAAGGGACGTGCTATCAGTGATCAAAGGTCCCCTCTTTCCAAAGTACCACTACCTCCCTAGTAGCACCACCCTGGGGACCAAGTCCTTCACATGTGGACCCAAGAGGACCATTCTAGTCACACTCAAACCATAGTAGATGTGGAGGGACGAATGATGGTGGCAGGAAGAAAAGCCGGGAGACCTATTGGGAAAGCCCCCGGGGTCTTAGATGGACCCAGTGGTGCCAGTGGAGGAAAGAGCTGGTACAGCTCAGCAGTATTTGGCCTAGGGATTGACTGGATGCTGTGGTGGGCAGTGGTGGAGTCTGACATTGGTCAGAAGACTGTCATGGGAGGAGACAGTCAACATGGAGGCTTTACTTTGAGCCCCTGGTAGTTAGTACAGAGGAAGCAGAAGGGGCCTAGAAGTACCTCAGGGTTCAGGGATGGATACCCCATCAAGACAGTGTTAGCAGTAGGACGTTGGGAAGTGATCTGCTCCTGGGTTGGCCCCACAGGGAAATTACCAGCTGCCCAAGAACAGCAGAAGCAGAGCGTGTGGACAGGAGACCAGGCACTGGGGAGAGCCAGCAAGTGTAGAAAGGCCTGCCAGAAACTGGCTGTCAGGGAAGGGCCGTGTGAGAGGAGTGGGCAGGGAGAGGTGCTCGCTCTTCCTTCTTAAAGATTGGTATCTCAAATGTGTGAGTACACGTCTCTCAAAAAGTCAGCAAACCCCAAGACAAGTGAGCAAATGGGACAAAGTGAGTTTGTCTGTGGAACGTGGGAGTCAGGGGCAGGCTGCAGAGCTGAGAGGAGACAAATAGAGTCTGGTTGGACGGGGTAGGTAAGGAGTCAGTGTCGCAGGACAGAAAGTAGAGAGAGGATCTGTCCCGTTTGCCAGATGCCCTGTGACAAGGCTCTGCACCCCGGGCCAGCTTTGTGGTGCTGTGATTACAGCTTCATCTCTCAGGGAATGTTACGTGTTTTCTGTCAGGGCTCCAGAGCATCCAAATGTTTTCCCTCATTCGTCCCTACTCTGTTGACCTACAAGGCTCCCAGTTAAGCTGATAAGCCACCCTGTACCAAGATGGAGCCTCCCTCCCTGCTCCTGTAAGTACTTCAGCTATGCTGTCTATATGGAAGATCCTGATTGTTGTCCTGTACGATCAGAAGGTATGTGGGCCCATGTGTATCTTTTTAAAGTCAGCTCTGCCCGATTTCATGCTGGCTGTCAGCTAGTTCTGCGCCTGACAGGTAAATTAATTCCAGGCAGCTGCTAGAAGTAGCCTGAATTTATTCATTCCTTTGCAGAAAGCCCACTCCAACCAGTTGGTACATGTCTCCATGGTGGTTCTGGGCAGACATATTAAGGGGCTGGATTCAGAAGAGGACAGGTCATTCCTTAAGGGCTAACACTCAGTCTGGCCAGCTCTGTGCCCAGGAGCCTGATCTACTTGGAGATTCAACTTGGCCACCTTGAAACCCTCAAACCTGAGGTGCCAGCTCAATGACTCAGAGTGGCTAAGATAGTGACTGTGTAGAAAAGCGCCCAGGTTAAAACACAGGCATGCTGTAAAACACGACACACCGGTAAGCAGCTCTTCAAGTTCCTAGAAGCTGAAACGGGGAAACATGCTTCGAAGTGAAGATGGAATTTAACTGAGCATTTGCTGTAGGGAAACATGATTGATCACCCCCAACATGCACGCCCTGAGAGGACGCATCCTCCTCCACCCGCATCAGCTTGGGCACCTGTGATTGATGGCAGCTCCCTGCTGCTGCCAGGGAGGGGACGCTTGGAAATAGCGTAGTAGGGACTTTGCAAGCGAGTCTCATTTGGCTAAGTTACTGCTTTTGTGAGGCTCGCCGCATCTTTATATTCTACCAAGGAGAAGATGGTAAATCAGAGTAATTGCTTCATCCCAAGGCACTTTTACACTGTGAAGGGAAAAGGTCCTGTTAAGAAACTCAAATTAACTTCTGCTGGTTAGACTGTATGGAAAGCCTCTGAAAGCTGCTTGTCATCCAGCCTGGCAGTTTATTTATCATGGAACAATTCCATTAGTGCCTGACACTTGTTCTCATGGTATGGAGGCTTAGGCTCCCTCAGGAAAAACATTTAACCCTTGGAAATGCAAAGCTGTCATTTATCTGCCACTACCCCCTCCCCCAAAGCCCACTGGAGAATATTTACAAGAGAGATTTTAAAGTCTTCATTTCCAGGGACATAGAAATGGAGTTTGGACCCAGAAGATGATCAGTAAAAGCTTGGTGTAGCGGGTCCCCTTCCAAGTTGCAGCAGAAACCCCACCGTGCTAGTTACAAAATCTTAATATGGAATTGTGTAATTTCTAAGGAATTCCAAATGTATGGAATTCCACCTTAAGATGGAGATAAAATAGGGAAATGGATTATAACTTCTTGAGGTCAGAAGTTGATCAGGGACTGTATAGTTGGTCATTGTTAATGTTGTCTCTGTTGAAGTGATATGGCTGGTTTTTGGTGATGGTGGTGATGGGTTTTTGTTTGGTTGTTTTGATGCTTTTTTTAAAATTTTTTGTTTATTTTGTTTTTGACTATAGAATTTGTAAAATTTCGTCATTGAAGGATGGCTGTCAAATCTTAAAAGAGCAAATCAAAATAGTCACCATTTGAAATTAACACCCCTCAGCCTGACATTTACTAACAAAGGATGGGGGTACCATTTGTCAAAGCTTGTCAGGGGGCTGTCCCCAGAGAGGTGGTGCAGTGCAGTCTAGGAATTCTATGTCTGGTGCCAGACTGCCTGGCTTCTAAGTGAAGAGCTGCTCCTGGCTGCCCATGGGATGGGGCCAGTTAGCTAAGCTCAGAGACTCTTGTTTTCTTCATTGGAAACTAAGGATAATGGCTCTTGGGATTTTCAGGATTATTAAATGAAATAATTCATGCAAAATCCGTTTGCAGTATCTGTCATTATTGGAGAATTTAATACAAGTCAGATGGGTCTGGAGAAATGGCATAGATCACCCCAGATTTACTTGGGGTGTTTGTGGGTGGTTTGTCTGTCTAGGTGTGATATTCTACTTCTCTTAGAACATGGTTTAGAGGAGTCTCAAGTGTGTATTGCCTTCAGTTTCATTGCTTTTCTGCAAGCAGTCAGAGGTCCCAAGGTCTACAGATGCTCCCAGAGGATCCCCTCAAGGCTGAGGATAAGATGTAGATAATCTCCGTGGTTGGAAACAAACAAGGAAGAGGGGGTTCACTTGCAGGGAGATGGTGGGCCGCTCGCGTGAGGCTGGCAGGGTAAGTGGAGTGAGCCCAGAGCTGAAATCGCTTTATTATTTATCGCATTATCGTGGATAATGCTCCCCAGGTGGTTGAAGGGACTGTTTGTACATTATTGAATGGTGTTCTGTCCTTAGCAGGCATGTAACTACTGTTGCAGTCACCTTCAGTACTGCCTTCACAAGCTCCTTTGGGACTACCACCGTGACCACCACCACCACCATCACCATTAACCACCACCATCACCACCACCATCACCACCACCATCACCACCACCATCACCACCACCATCACCACCGTCACCACCATCACCACCAACTACCATCACCACCACCACCATCACCACCACCATCACCACCACCATCACCACCGTCACCACCATCACCACCAACTACCATCACCACCATCACCACCACCACCATCACCACCACCATCACCACCACCATCACCACCATCACCATTAACCACCACCATCACCACCACCATCACCACCATCATCACCACTATCACCACCATCACCACCATCATCACCATTATCACCACCACCACCACCACCACCATCACCACCATCACTATCCTGGCACAACCTCCTTCATCACCACCATCAGCCTCAGCCATATCACACACCCCTCACACCTTGCTCTATTCTAGTTTCCTTGACTTGGATGACAATTCCAAGTTAGGATCCTTCCTCATAGGAAAGCCAGTGTAGGAGCTCAAGCAGCAGTCAGAGTGCAGAGAGCAAAGACACTCTTCCGTGCTTGCTTGTTTGTTAGATTTCTCAGCTCTTACACAGCCCATGACACAGCTCATGAAATGATGGCGTCCACAAATGCGTCTTCCCACCAATTAACAATCAAGACAGTCCCCCACAGAGATGCCACAGGCCAGCCTGATCTAGACAATCCCTCACTAAAAGCCTCTTCTCAGGTGATTCTACATTGTGTCCAGTTGTGTCAGAATTGAGCAGCCCACTCTCTCAGGAGCGTCACCAATCCCCTCCACAAGCTCACCGCCTCACACACAACCCAGGACCACAGAAAGGGGCTGCCGCTGGGAGACCTTCCTTCATCTTTCTGCTAGACTGGAACTCTGTCTCACCTTGTCTCTGATTGCTTCTCTTCACCTGTTTGATCCCAGCTGCCTTTCTGTCTGCTTAGTCTGCAGATCAGGGGGGATTTACAAGTGACATCTCAACAGTCTTGCTTTCCTCTCTTTTGAGAAGGGATTCTGGTCTTTATTGTTTACTTTAGAAATAACAAAAGATGGTGATTAGTTTGATTCATCAAATTTAAAACAATTGTTATAAATTTAGGGCATTTGATTAGACTCCTTAAATTACACACAGTGTCTCACATTGCTGGCTGAGAGCAGTGGAGTTTCTGAGGCACAGCACTCCTTGCCACCACTTGCTTTTCTTCTCCTGTTCACCTTCTGGGTGTCTATGCACACATCAATAGTGGCCAAGAACTCCAAGTGTCTGGAAAACGGCCTCTGTGGTAGGCTGCTCAGCCATCTTTGATGGAGAACAGAAGAAGCAGAGAACCGTTTCCTGGGGTTCCCACATCCTCTGCTCTTGGAAAGGGCTAGAGAAGCTTGTTCTGAGGGGAGTGGTAAGGACAGGCAGTGGGCAAACCTAGGCCATGGAATTCTGAAAACAGAATTCTAGCTAAGGAAGTCACATTGCCTGCTAAGAGCAAAGGTCACTGCCTAAGCTCTGGAAAGCCAACCAGCAGTAATCTGTGTATGGACCACTCAGTGATCTTCCTTCTACCTGACCCTCCCACAGGGCCCAGCTCAGAGCTTATCACATACATGGTGCCCACACTGTTTATGAATGAGTTCCCTCCTCCTTTCTCTCTCGTTCTGAGACAGCTTCTTAGCAGTAGGAGGGACTGGCCATAGCCCTGATTATTTCCCTCACATAGAGAACTGAGGAGTTGGCTTTGGACTAAGTTGTATTTCTGCTATTTGAAAGATATCTTTTTAAATACACGGTTAGCAGACTAATATTCCCTAAAGCACAGGAGCTGGTCACTCTCTCGTCTCTGCTCTTACATAGTTGCAGCCATGTTTTGGAGATGGCATGAGTGAATTTCCTAAGGCTCCTTTGCTAGGAGCATGGTCTCTAGGGCTGTGGACTGCAGCTTTTGAAAAGATGGCATCTAGTCTAGGTGCTCCTTGCATTAGAAAGGGCATGTTATACTTTCCTAGACTCTGTTTAGTTCTAAGAGTTAGTTGGTGCATAAGTGGGCATAGGTAGTATCAATACTTAGGCTTTCTCTCTTGTATGAGCCCCCAAATGACGCCATCTACTATGCTATAATGTAGCCAGAAGGCCATCACTGCTGGTTAAATAGATGGGACCATCTGACGTTGGACATTCAGCTTCCTAAACTTAAAAACATAACAAAACAAAAACCTCATTTCTTTATAAGGTACACTGCCTCAGGTATTTTGTTATAACAACAGCAAATGATGAATGCTAAACCACTAATCTGGAGACACACCGGAAGTCGGAAGTTAGGATGATCTTCTTATAAAGAGCAAAACATGATTCCAGTCAAGGGCTGAAGTTGATTCCATTCACCCTTTGCTGACAGCCTCCACCATGGGAAACGTGACAGTTGGTTTGGAATGAGCACTCCTACGTGGGTGGGCTGCACTGGGTGAGTACCTCAGGGCAGGAGGCAGCTCTTCCTGGCCAGCTGAATCTTAGGTCAAGCACTGGGCTCAGCTGTTGGAGTTGGCTGCACTCATCACCACCTTTTCTTCCAGGGAGCACAGTGTGGGAGAGACCAGGATAGGTGATGCCATCAGCACTCTTGTCACTGTTTAGGATTCTGTTGTCTGTGCTGCAGTTCTAGGATGCATGGTAATCCTGTGTGAGTGTGTGTGTGTGTGTGTGTGTGCGCGCGCCTGTCGGGCTCATGTTAGAAAAGATAATTTTCTTCATTGTTTTTTGTTTTTTGTTTTTTTTTTTTGTATGGGAAATAGCTTCTTTGTTTCAACTGCTCCATTTGTTTCTGTTTTTGCTGTTCGCCCTTCCTCTGCTTAGGGGCATGGCCCTGGTTTGTGGGCAGCTCCTTTTCTCTCAGGAGAGATGAATAAGGTGTTTTGGACTTTGCTGTCTCTCTCCCATGATGTTCTTTTTTAAGGACCTAAGCTCCTAAATCCCTTACTTTATTTAGCTTTGTTTTGTTTGAGACAGGTCTCACATCCTTTTGCTCCCATCTTCCAGGGATTGAGGTTATGGATGTGTGACCAAGATGGAGAGCCCTTTGCAAAGCTAACCTAGGAATAATATCTACCACCCCTATCTTTTTCTAACTGGTATTGTAAGGACATCAACAGACAGATGTCCAGCTGGCTGTTTAGGTGCTTGTTTTCCTTCAGCAGAAGAAAGAAGCCGGCAGAATAAACATTGTTTACTTAGTTTCAGGTTGTCACCTTGCAGTTAAGGATAGATTGGTTTTGGAAATTATCTTGTTTGGATGTTTCCTCTTACTCATGTTCCATAAAAGCCTTTGGCTTGAGCCCTACCTGACTTAGTAGATTAAAATCAAGTAAATGAAGAACAATCAGAAATATTTTTATTATAGTTTTTCATTTGCTTTAAAAAAAACCTAAAAATAAGTTTTTTTTTTTAAAAAAAGGATTTGATTTAAAAGATTCCATTTTCTGGGACTGTTCTGCATTTGTAATAAATAATAAATAACATTATGGTGGTTGACTGCCACACTTCTGTGCAAAATAAATAAATGCATTTGGCGATATACATTTGGGGGATGCGATTTTTGTAATTTCTATGGAAATAAGGAAAAACTTTAACAGTTGATAGAGACTTTACCATCTGTTAGCAAGGAAGAAACAGCGTGGCAGTTACTGAGTTTAACAGGTATACTAGCCTGCCAGGAATGAGGATTATCTAGGACCAGTCCCACACCCTCAGGAAGCTGACCCCACTTGCCACCTTCAGGGAAAAGGCTTTTTTGCATAGCCCTTACATTGTTCCAGGGGCAAGAAAGTGAGAGGTGGGGCTGCTCTTAGGGTGAGAGGAAGAGACCCTGTGCCAGCTCATGTGGGGATTCTTTCTGTAATCAGTGCAAAGGTGGACTAGCCAAGTAGCTTAGCCACTGTCTATACAAGCGAAAGCACTGAGCATTGGTGAGGGTAGTGACACCCAGGGATCTGGAAAACTGGGAGGTCCTGCCTTTCTCTTATAGTGGAGTTTGCTGTGAGCAGGCAATATTTTTAGCTCCTCAGCCTGACATAAGACCTGGGGGCTTCAGGTCTAGTTAAGGAGGAGTGGCTGGGATGCCTCTGCTCAGTGGAGGCTGTAGAATTGCCCACTAAGAAGCAGAGACCAAAGAGGAGGCATGGAGGAAGCTGGGCCTTTCTTTTGTGTTTCCGTTAATTTCCTTTGGTTACATGACAATGGTCCTACACTGAGTCATCTGATGGCATCTGCGTAGGCTTTGTGGTGGCCTCAAGAAAGGACAGCAGGCGCAGCTCTTCTGTTGGATGTCTATAAGGATGCTTGGCCCCTTCTGTCTGAAATCATACTTAGTTTGGTCATACAGGCTGAACCACACAGGAAACTTTTATTCGGCCATAGACTGCATCGTGGACTGGTTTTGCTTTTGTCTCTTCAGACCCAAAGAGGCTAGGAATGAGGGATTCATTTAAACAGGAACAGCTTGACCCCATCTTCAGCTTTCCTAAAGTACGACCTGACTTTTATTCCAAAGTCCTGGGAACACACTGGGTCTGACCCACTGAGCTGACTCTGGTGTTCATCCCCTGGCCTTGATCTTAGACATCTAAACCATGTTGCTAAATAAGCTGTACTTTTTTCTTCTGTCCTAACACTGCATTTGGGGGGGGGGTCACACCTCCCATTTGGATCCCAGTGTCCTTGTGCTGCTTCCCATGGGCCTTGGAGGGAAACACTGCAGACCTGTACATGCAAAGATACTAATTGCAGGCTTGCTAGGTTTAAAGCACTCTCTCTTCTTGTGGTGTTTGTATTTCTTACAGGGGTGAAGACATCCTAAGCCAGAGGAATGATTCTCTAGTTCTGGAATTTCAGGCATCAGCCAGCAGATGCAGGAGGTATAATTTTGGGTATGGGGGGCCTCCTCAGAAGCCTGCCTTGTTCATCTTGCATAAGGCCATTCCATGCATCACTCCATTCTTGTGTGTGCTTGGCTTGGCCTAGCAGAGGGTGGCCTGCATGGCATGTGTGTGGAGGTCTCTGTTTGAAGGTTGACACCCTAGGTGCCAGAGGAGAAGGGAAGTTCAGATGCATTGGGATGCAGGGTCTTTTGTTCCTTTCAAATGCCAGCCAGCGTAAGTCTAAAGTTAGAAGTCAGCGATAAACTAGAGTTGTCTGGGGTTCGAAGCCCATTTCATGCCTCTGTACCATAAATCACGTGTCTTCCATCCTGTCAATGTGTGAAGCCCACGGAGCATTTACAGAAGCCGGGGACTCAGGGCAAGCAACTTACCAGCAGCATAGGACAATCACAGCCTTTCCTTTGGGCTTGAATGAGTGTGTCTGGGGGCGGGGGTCCACACTGTGCTGCTGCTCAGTGTCACCTCAGCCATGCTTAGAAATGGGCTGTGACATTGGAAGGATGAGCCTCTCTGTTGGTAGATGATTTTTTTTTTCCTTTTTAATGTAAGGACACCGGTTAGGCTCCCAAACCTAATAACTTTGGGTAATGTACTAAGGATGAATTAAAATGCTAATGGCCTCCTTGCTCTGAATATTTTACCATTCCCTGATTTTAAATTTAAATTAAGTGCCTCAGGGGCACAGGCAGCCTTGCCAGAAGCATGTGTAGTATCGCCCCGCAGACAGTGACTTTAAAATATGCCCTGGCAACATGGGCTGAACTGGGATGAGGAATACCTTTTAATCGCTATATCCCCGTGTCATTCATGCCCCCTGCATGTATGTGACACAGGTACTAAAAATAGGCGTTTAACCTACAAAATACTATTGTTTTCATGAAGTTCTTTCAACCTACAAATCCTTTTCTTTGTAACTGTGTTTTAGTAGCAATAACCTGGATTTCCAGGCCTGAGTGTACTAGCTCTCTCTTCTGAATTACCTATGGCCACACCCTTGTTTTGAGATTACTGCAGTGTCCTGAGACATCCCTGCCTCATATGTAGACACTGGGGACTAGGGTAAAGAGATTGAGTAGCTTTTCTGTCATCTCTGTTTGGGGAGACCTTTAATTAATAGGTAGACCTCTTGGTTCCTAGATCAGCCCTCCACTCCCCAGACATGTCATCGTCATTCTTTGCTTCTGCTAAGAAATGAGGACAAGTATCAAGTTTTCGGGATGTGCGTTTCCTGATGGGTAGTTCGTACATCCACACTAGGCCAGTGAGCCCAGAGGACCAGTGTGTCTTCTTTCAGCAGTTAGAGAGGCACTTTCTCATCACTAGTTGAGTGAGCCCCTTTATTTTTCTTCTTATGAGGGGAATGACACTCCATCCTTCCCCTTTGCCTCCTGCAGCCCCTCCTCCTAGCCCATGTTTTATGGTCAGGAGGAGCGATAGTGTCAAATATATCAGAAGGAAGAATTGATTCAGTCGTCTTTGACGACGTGACTGATTAACAGAGATCAGGAGGAGGCTCGTAATAGCAGAAACCCACTGCAGCATGGAGGTTTAACAGCTCCTCAGGGAGCTAGTTAATGATAGAATCACTACAGAAACACAGACATGACACACACACACAACCCCATCCTGGAGCATTCCCATATAGCACTCAGAGGCAGTGAGTGTCACCGGAGGAAGTCTCCTCATAATTCGTATTTACACATCGAAGTAATTACCGCAGACCTGAGCAAGGCGCTCCATCTTCTGTCAGAGTTGCTTATATAGTTGCTTTCCCTAATATCAGGCAGAGGAATCTAATTCTGGTTGGAACCTGTCCCCTGGAAAAATATGATTGACAGCCATGGAATTCAGCTGGCCTGCTGAGCTTTAATCGCATCCCTGTCTTTAGTCATTGCCATTTGTCCATTAACCAGATGTCTGTCTTCAGATGCACATGACTTTGGGCTTGGCCCTTTAATTTTTGGGGTTGTTCTCTTTCCTTTCTTCTGGCACAGTGTCTATGAACCAGATAGGAATGCATTACGGAGGAAAGAGCGAGAAAGAAGAAATCAGGAGACACAGCAGGACAGTGGCGGCTTTAACTCCGGTTACTCACTCTTCAGTGAACCCTACAAGGTAGATGGTTTTCAGCTGTTCACCTTCTCTTTCAGCCACCTCAATGGCTCTGTGAAGGAGTCAACAAGAAACTCCATTTTGGTTTTTGGTCTGTTTAGCCTGGGAAGATAGCCCTGCTCCTGTGGCATCACATGCAGGTCACATCCCTGAGTATCGATGTCTAGCTTGCGTGGCTGTGCGGGCTCCTTGACCAGCAAAGTGTGACACTGAGACTCACTTGCTATGACTTTTATCAGGAGTTCACACTTCACTTCTTTGGTCCCAAAATTAATGAATCTGTAATGTTTTCTGGGTTCTTAAACATCATTAAAAAGAGGTTAGGTTATATATTTGATAAGTGTGGCTCATGTAAGGCTCAAAGCCTGAGTTAGGGCTAATGAGATTGGAGGCTGGTCAGAATGACTCTGGGGGTGGAGGTGCTAGCTACCAACGCTGAGGACCTGAGTTTGATCCCTAGTACCCAAATGGTGGAAGACGAGAACCAACTTTTGCAAATTGTCCATCCCCATGCGCACACACACACACACACACACACACACACACACACAATTTGCTATGCTTCCTACCAACAATGCAGAGTTCCTCTCTCTTCCAAAATGAAACACTGTCCAAGAGCTCACTTGCATTTTAGGCTGCATGGTAACATAGTTACATGGTAACATGATAAAATGGTAACATAGTTACATGGTAGCATGATAACATGGTAACATAGTTACATGGTAACATGATAACATGGTAACATAGTAACATGATAACATGGTAGCATGGAATGCTTAGGGTGGGACAGTTGTCCATATTTGGTCTTGTATTGCTTCTCAGTTACCCTGATTCCTCTAGCCTAACACACTGTGTTTCTAACAAGAATAAGTACTTGCTTAGGATCTGGGAGCAACCCTGTTGTGACTAAACCTAAGTCTTCAAGAAAAGCTTTCAATAGTTCTACGATACAACAATAAACAAATTCTAGAAAGACTTAATCAAGACTATTTTATGAAGTTATTAGAGTAAATTTTCTGATTTTCAGGTTACATATACATATAAAACAAATACATATCTTTAAATAATAATAAATGCATTTTGACCATAGCACAATATACCAGTAACAACTTTCTGTTTGTTAATATACCCTAAAGTTATCCATTACAAGTTTCTAGTTCTTGAATAATGTAGAGGCTAACAGTTATCTTCAGAGCCCGTAACAACTTCAATTTTGTCCCTCAGTTTTTATTTGGAGTATATCAGCTTTGTCCTTGTTACCCGACAGACACCTGTTCACTGTTTCCTGTGTCTTGTCTAACAGTATCATGGATATTTTTCTTTCTCCAGACTAACAAGGGGGATGAACTCTCCAACCGGATCCAGAATACACTAGGAAATTATGACGAGATGAAAGACTTTTTAACTGATAGATCCAACCAGAGTCATCTTGTTGGTGTCCCCAAGCCAGGTGTTCCTCAGACTCCTGTGAACAAGATCGATGAACATTTTGTGGGGGAGTCCAGAGCCCAGCCCCAGCCCTCATCCGTCTGCAGCACTGCCTCCTCCACACCAGCAGCCGTCTCTGTACAGCAGGGCAAGAGAGGCACCATGGGCTGGCAGAAGGCTGGGCACCCGCCGTCTGATGGCCAACAGAGAGCAGGTAAGGAGGGGCATAAGGAAGTTGCTTTGTACAGATCTCAAAGAGCCACAATGCAAAACCTGTTCACTATGTGTGGAGAGCCTCATCCTCACCATCACTGCCTTCTTCTTCCAACTCAGCGCAACAGGGCTCTCTCAGGACCTTGCTTGGAGATGGTGTTGGCAGACAGCAGACAAGGGCCAAGCAAGTGTGCAATATGGAGGCGGGGCTTCAGACCCAGGAGAGGCCACCGGCAATGGCAGCCAAGCACAGCGGCAGTGGACACTGTGTTCAGAACTTTCCCCCATCCCTGGCTTCAAAACCCAGCCTGGTACAGCAGAAACCAACTGCCTACGTGCGGCCAATGGATGGCCAGGACCAGGCTCCTGATGAATCTCCTAAGCTTAAGTCATCCACGGAGACTGCTGTGCACTGTGCAGCCTACAGAGGGGTCCCAGCCAACAAACCAGAGTCAGCCAGAGCCAAAGCCAAGCTTGCTAAGTTCAGCATCCCCAAGCAAGGAGAGGTGAGTCCATTCTCATTGCCAGTTACATGCAGCTAAAGTAGTAGCCTGACTTGAAAATGCTTTTGCCCCTCCCACCTCCCACAATTGGCTGCCATTGTGGTAAGATTTGTAGTGCTCAAATAGAAGTTATAATTTTTGATATTTTCAAATTCATTATAATAGGATTGTTTTATACTGAAATGGCATTTGTGGTTGTGTAGGAGTTACTTAGAGACAGAATGCCTCCTTCAGTTGAGTTCATGGGAGTTTCATGAACAAGATGGTATTGACTAAGCTATAACACAGCAATGTAAAATACTTCAAAGGCTGTATGTACTTCAACTTTCAAGGAGGCAAACTAGTTCCCTAAAATAGTTCAGAACTCTGAACGCTTTCATCAGTTTTGAAAAGTTTTATGACAAACTTTCTTAAGGTAGTTTGAATTTGTACAATGTATAAATAAGAATTTGTGAAGTATTAAATCGATATTAAGTCTGGTTGACATTCCTGTATGTTAGATATTCCACCCACTTTATAAAGCTTAAGATTCAGAGTCACTCATATTAACTGGAGTCCTTACCTGGGTGCTTGTGTTAGGCCGTATGGACGTATTCTCGGAAGGAAGTACTTCAGTTCATACACCCCTCCCTACCTTGCACTTTGATTTTGTTCTACCACATTTGCTCATTGCTTTATAGACTGTGTGGAGTGGATACATTGAATGTGAGAGTCCTCCACAAGCCTGCCACTCGACAGACTGTAGGGAAGGCTGTGACTAGCAGCTACTTGAATCTGGGTGGAGAACAATCCTTTCAGAGTAGCGTGTCTCATAGTGTCTTCCAAATTGATGACGGTTGTGAGGAGTCCATGAGGAGAAATCCTGACCATGTGTATTTGCTTTTGCTGTCTCCCAGTGTTGTAGAGCTGAAGCTGGACTGGTTTTCCCCTAACACTGATCTTAGGAACTGCTAAGCTGTTTTTCCCTTTGACGTATTCTTCTTTAAAGATGGAAAAATGATGTGATTGGGGTGTTCACATCTTAGTTCGATTTAATAACCAAATGAGACAAAGGATTTGATGCTTCCTGTTGCACTTTTGACGAGACTGAGCAGAGCGTTTCTGGGCTATCATCTTAGGCTATCATCTCAGATTCTCTATGGGCCAGTGGGACATGACCTCGTTACCTTCACAGACTGCATTCCAGGAGGTGTTGACTGCGGTTTAATTAGGAAATTCGGTGATGTGTGCCCCAATACTTCTTTTGATTACACATTCATGGTGTAGTCTAGCAGTTAGGAAGCAGGAAGCCTTAGGAATGGGGAATGCAAAATGTAATTTTTCCAGGCATTTTTAAAAAAGATATATATATATGTGTGTGTGTGTCTGTGTGTGTGTAATACACACACACACATATATATATATATATATTTTTCAAATTCTCTCTTCTCTCTCTGTATGTGTGTATCTGTATGTGTGTATCTGTATGTGTGTATCTCTGTGTATGTGTGTGTTTGTGTGTGTATGTCTGTCTGTATATGTGTATTTATGTGTATGTGTATATTTCTGTGTGTGTATCTGTGTGTGTGTGTGTCTGTGTCTGTGTGTGTGTGTGTGTGCATGTGAGTGCAGGTATTCGTGGAGATCAGAGATGGTAGATACCTGGGACCTGGGATTACAGGTGGCTGTGGATGCCTGACATGGATGCTGAGAATAAAACTTTAAGATAGCAACATATGGTCTCAACTGCTAAGCATCTCTCCTGGCCTAGGCATTTGTAAAGTTTGTAGGAAGCACATGGAGACCACCATGTCAAACTGAATTCCCCCAGACTCTGGGTTTTATCATTTTTATCAAATGATCTCTATTGGAAGTGAAAGTCTAGTTCATTCTTGGATGGTGGTGGCCAATACCTCCAGGGATCCATTTTTAATTTTCCTTCCAGTTGATTCCTTGTTAAAATTATGTTTTCATACGGCAGCAACTCCTGTTCAGTATGTAACTATTCATTTAGATTTCAGTGAGGTAGTCAGTTCTGGTTAAAAGCACCAAGCTGTATTTTCCGTACCCAGGACAGCCTTGTGCAGATGCCCGTACAGTATTAGGAGGGCATTTGGTGAGCTGTCAATAGTCTGGACATTGTCTGGCTGTGCCTGTGGGCGGGGGGCGTTTGGCAGAGGTCTGAGTGACACATAGAAACTGCTTCATTGCTCCTGTGTATGACATTGGAAACTGACAGTCTGCTGCCTTCTCACACTCAGTCCTGAGTGTGCCAGCCAGGCCAGGCACACATTGACAGAAACGAGGCAACTGGAGTGCTATCTGTGGAATCAGTTCGAGCTGGTATGAGAGGGGAGTCAGTCTTTGTGACAGCTAAAAGCTTTGCATATTAGGAAAAACATAATTTGATTCTTAAAACATGTCTGCTTATGAAGTTCACTGCCACAGTAAGGAATGGACTTGTTCAAAATGGTGGTTGGTCTTCAATTTTCCTGCCCTGCAAATGACAAGGTTCTTTTAAACTGGTTTTCTGGAGGTTAACAAATGCCCTTTTGCAGGTTGGTAGTTGTAGGTCTTTCTACTAAGACACACAATAACAATATAGAAACTGAATTTTATCAATTAGATTTTTCTTTTGAAAGAATATATACTTTTACACTTTTACTTTTTGGAGTTAAAAATAGTCTGACATGGCAAGCAGTCAAAAATTTTGTGTGTGTATGTGTGTCCCTCTGTGTGTATGTGTGTGTATGTGTGTGCATCTGTGTGTGTATATGTGTGTGCCTGTGTGTGTTTATATATGTATCTCTGTGTGTCTCTGTGTGTATATGTGTGCATCTGTGTGTGTGTATGTGTGTGCCTGTGTGTGTTTATATGTGTATCTCTGTATGTGTGTGTCTGTATGTGTCTGTGTGTGCATCTGTGTGTGTGTGTATGTATGTGTGTGTGTCTGTGTGTGCCTGTGTGTGTGTGTCTATGTTTATGTGTGTGTCTATGTATGTGTGTCTGTATGTATATGTGTGTCTGTCCATCTGTGTATGTATGTGTATCTGTGTGTGTGTTGATTTGTGTATGTGTGTCTGTGTGTACATCTGTGTGTGTCTGTATGTGTCTGTGTGTGCATCTGTGTGTGTGTATGTGTGTGGGTATGTGTGTGTGTGTGTGTGTGTGTGTACCTTAAAAAATACTCCCAGTCTGAAAATACATTCTTAGTAACACTTATTTCCAGTAACATACAGGAAGTGTTTTCTAGGGAAATATAGAGGAAGTGACCACAAGATAACTTCTATTCCTCAAGTACTTTAGGATGTTAGCTGTAAACAAGACTTAGTGCATTGTGAGGCAGCCGCATTCTGAAAGACGTGTTAGATATAAGTGATATTTTTTTTTGGGGGGGGGGAAGGGGCACATTCCTTGTCAGATGGTGGCTAGGTGCAGTATAACTTGAGATATTAAAAATCTACAATGTGATCTCTGCCTTCAGGATATCTGTCCCCATGAATTTAATAAATTGCTCTCAAACACTTAGCTTTTAATTTGCAATTTATCTCACAGTCGAAACTAATTTTAAAATTGGCCTTCTAGTCCCAAGAATATTCTTTCACCTTTACCACCCTTGTAGAGGAACACTGATTGTTATTTGTTTAAAAATAGAGAAACTTGAATCTCTTTGCCTGGTTTCATAGTTCATCAAGAGTATGTGCTTTCCTTTGCAACAACTGTATTCTATCCACTGCCACAGAGTTCTTTGTTACAATTCTTTACTCTTCAATAATGAGTAATTAGTGCAGAAAAACCTAGTGCAGTTTGTTGTGGAAGTTAAAAGCCCCAAGAGGCTTCCTTAACCTTACACCTGCCTTTCAGCTGGCTTATCCCAGCTCAGTTTGGGGTTTAATGAAAAACATATTTTCGTTGTTATAGCTGAGTCTCTTATTCTTGACGCCACCCCTCATTAAGTGGGTCTCCCCTAGAGTGCCACTTGGAAAGGTATCTGTTGTTAGGTGAGAGACAGGGGACTTAACAAATGGCTGAAGCATGCATTCTACAGCATCATAGGACAGGGCATGCTGAATAGTTCCAGATTGAAGTGAGTTATTTTTGTCACACACACACATACACACACACACACACACACACACCCCTACATCTTAACATTATTCTAGGGTTAGCCTTTAGGGACTACTAAATAGAGGTGTAGATACAGTTTTGTGGGATTTGCAATTTTTATAAAACATACAAATAACTATATAAATATATAATTAAGGCCCTTCCTGAGCATTGGTTGTATTGAAACTTAAATGTGCCTAATACTAAGATCTTTCAATCTCTGACTCATGGGGCAATGTAAAATTGTTTAAAAAATAATAAACTTTCATTTGGAAAGGTATTTCATATCAGGCTCAAATTTAGTACCTGTTTATTTGCTGGGCCGTAGGGTTAGGCACATACTTGACAGAGGCATGAAATGGTACACTTTGCTTACCTGTTGGGTTGAAGAATCTGAAGAAGGCATATGAAAGTAGGCCCCGCCTTATGAAGGTGTGTCATGGACTGCACAATGAGCCTTTTGAGAAGTTTTCAGTGTCTTTGGGGGTATTATAGAAACTTGTATGTCTTACTGCCCATTTGCTGTTAATCAATGGCAGAGATTTGAATACAGTATTGCACAGGCGTCTGATGGCTGGAATGAGAACTGTACTTAAAATCCAATGAGCAAAGCCAGATCTATCACCCTAGCTTTGTTGGTCTTGAAAGAGATCTCAAAAGTTGAGTGTCAGTTAACAGACTGTGTTGCGAGTGTTAAATGTGGTTAGTTTTTCATCCACAAGAATGGAGTAGCCATTTGGTTGATCAGATTTCCTTTGTTAAAATGTACACTGAAATAGTTTAAGATGTATTGATTAAACATAGCATATTTATGACTAGCGTTTTCTAAAAATCACCATTCCTATCACAAGTAAGAGCAGAAAAGCGGAATGCTGTGATTCTACAAAATAGCTTCCCAGAAAAGCAATTAACTGATTTCGTTCCAAGTTCGCAGACGATAAATGATTCCTGTTTCCTGTCACTCTCGGTTACCTTTGTATGAAAATGGATTTCTTCCAAATGAAAGTCGGCACCAGCCTGTCGGGCAAGAAGGCATCTGCAAAAACAGAGTGTGTATTACATATTCACACCAGTCGGAATTTCTTAATTACATTTGAGATGTAGAATGTTTTCAAGTCAAAGTATGCTGCCAGATTGTTCTCTCATGTGGAGCCGGGAGACTCAGTTTCCCTGTCTGTTGTTGTCTCATCCTTCCAACCATACTCACCTGTGTGCATTCTCATTGTCCGTGGCAGAAGGAGGCAGGTCCTCTGGGACAGAGTAGCTTAGCAACAGCACTGGTATAACACTGTATTTCCTCATGTCCACACCAGGCATATGCACTGCCTGTGCCCTCTGAGATCATCCACACTATGTGTGTGCACATGCACAGCCTCCACCCCCTGAGAACAAGACCCTTGTCCTGCAGAGAGGTTCAGAAGGGTGAAAGTCAAGCACTCGCCTCATATGCACCGTGAAAGCACGTTCTAGGTTTTTCTGAAGGTCATGATGGAGGCTAGCACATGGAAACACTTCTATTTTTTTTTCTTTTAGACCTTTTATAGATACTTAACTAAAAGTGACTTCGGTCTTTATAATCCTTGATGGGAAAAATTAAAAAAAAAAACAAATGCCTGTTAAGATAGGTCCCCTTGCATGAAGGTTTCCTTCCTGTTCCCCTGCCTCCTGGGGGATACTTCAGACTGAAATTAGAGCCAAGTTTTCTAGCCCTAAGGTGGGAAACTACCTCTGATGGTAGAGCAGGAGGGTAGGCCCAGCAGGAGGTTATTAGCAAGCCTGTTTTGTTTTCTTCTCCTTTCTTGTAAAGTTTCCTCCTCCAGAAAACATCTGGAAGGATTACAAGGCTGGTTTGTCTTAAACCACAGCCTCATGTGTGTGCTAATTCCAAATCTGGGGCTAATCAGGAGTCTGAGTCCTCTGTGCTTGGTGTCACCATACAGTTATAGTCTGGCAGGAGAGGCACCCTGATGTGTACTTCAGCCCTCTTCTGTCAAAATTCATGTGCAGCCTTTCAGCTGTGTAGGAGACAGGGTAGTCACCGATTGCAGACTAGCAAGAACTGGATTCAAATTCTGGGTCTGGAGCCCAAGTGACTGAACAGATACACTTAGTTAAAGTTACATATGAGAACTAGAGAAAAGGGCAGTAGTTCTGTGGCAGAGACAGTGGGTGGTACTAGATGGGGCTGTTAGTGGAAAGATAATAAGGTGAGCCCTGGGAGAGGTCTGCTGTGTTCGTGACACGGAGTGGAGCTGGGAGGAGCAGACAGCAACATTGTATATGTTTAAGTCTCACAGAAGCAGGGGGCGGGATTCTGAAAAAGTTTCTGCTTCTGTCTTTACTTGCTAGAAAATATCCAAAATGTTGATTACTTCTGAGATTATCTCAGGTGATATAACAAAGCCCCAGTGACATGCTACTCTCTTGTTTAATGGTATGCCCCCTCCTGGGGTAGTATTCCCATGTCTGGGATCATATTTGCTGTTCCTTTGTGTTTTCTTGTGAACTGTTACACCGTTGAGCTTTATTTCCAATTGCATGAAGTACAGAATCAACAAGACTGGAGTGAAGGAAACTTAAAATTTTCAGGCAGTAGGTACTTAGGATGACTTACTGATCAGGGCTGCTGGAGCACGTTCCAAAGCATGTTTAATTGGCCGAGCAGCAGATTCACTATCTCCACGTGATTACCCAGCATCCGCAATACCTTTATAGAAGATGGCGCCTCTTTGGAGCTGTTGGCAGCCCCCCTCCACAGCTGCATGCATGACCTGGAGCTATTGGCCACCCTTCCACAGTTCTGGTTTGCCCTAAGTTCAGGGTTCAGGACCAGCATACCTTCAGAAGCACTGTTGTCTAGAACCCCTCTTTCTGCAGATCCTGTCTGAGAGTGAGGAGTGTGGCTGATAGCGCTGGTGAGGACCCTGTAACAGGGGCCATGATAAATCCTTTCAGTAGCTGATGTATAATGTGAATTCATATTTGATCAACATCCACAACAGTGATTGGCGTGTGGGCTGCACTCAGAGAAAGTCTCTGAAGTAATGATGTGTTATAATTACAAATAACACTTGCAGACAGCTGTATTGCCTTTACAATACCTCTAATGCCCATAGCCCCAGAGGGTTTGACAGCCTGAATCTGGAATTGAGGTGAAGTTCATGAATACACCAGGGTAAAAACTCTACGAAGGCAGGGATTTTCATCCTGACTGTTTAGCCCTCCAGCTGTGGTGATGTAGTTTGTGCTCAGTTGTTATGTTCTAAATTAGCTCTTTAACTTAAAGGGGCAAGTTTAAGTTACCCTTTTGTGTTAAAGCCTGAACTCTTCTCCATTTGGGACACACTTCCCCAAGTTGAGCCTTCAGTAATTTGTTAGGCTTTGTATTGTAAGAGGAGCTACATATTTCCCAATGTATAATTTATGACTGCAGATCTGAAGAGGAATGGGAACTGACTGTATTCACTGATGTATGTAAACACAGCACATATCAAATGAGCCGCTGAGTTGTGTTCAGGCCTCAGAAACAAATGCTAAGAGGCTGTGGCTCTATAGAGATACTTTGTCCCCTCCCTCTCCTCTCCCCCTTCCCTGCTTCCCTCTCCTTCTTCATCCTTCTCTGCCTCCCCTACCCCTCCTTTTCCATGTGGTCTTCACAACAGAAGATGCCTTCCTGTGTGTGTGTGTGTGTGTGTGTGTGTGTGCATGTGGTAAGTGTGCACATGTGTATCTGTATGTGTGTGCATGCATGTGTATGTGAGTGCACATGTGTGTGTGTGTGTCTGGATGTGTGCATGAGAGCTTACATGCATGTGTGTGTGCACACATGTGAGTGCACATGCGTGTGCATGCATGTGCCTGTCTGTAAGTGTATGTATATGCTGCGAGTGTGTGTATGTATGTGCGTGCATGTGTGTGGTTGTTTGTGCATGAGTGTACATGTGTGTGCATGCATATGTACTATATATGTGTACATGCATGTGTGTCTGTGTATGTATATGTGGACTGCAAGTGTGTGTGCATGAGCGCAGGTGCGTGTGAGTGTGCATGTGTATGTGCATGCATATATGCTGCATGTGTGCGCATGCATGTGTGTCTGTATGTGTGCTGCAAGTCTCTGTGTATGTGTGTTCCTGAGGATACTCTGCTCTCCAGCCACAGGCAGGGTAGGAGTTGAGTGAGAGGATACAGGGATGAGGAAGTTGAGAGTGGTCTGAGGGAGGAGGGGAGAACCCACACTTCCAGCCCTCTGCTGCATTAAGTTTCAATGGACTTTAACATTCGAGGGTACACTTAGTACACCCCTGTGCCTCTAAGAATGACTCCCAACCTCTTTCCTCTGCATGCTGTTCTGTACTTTTTCAATTCTGTTTGTCACGGTTCCCATTTCAGTTAATCATGGGAACACAGTGTTTCATAGTTGGCCAATGTGATCTACATATTTACCAGAGCCTTGTTTGTTACCCCACAGATCCCTCCATCACAGACATTGCTGCCCTCAGAGTACTCACATGTCACCGCCTTAAGCATTCTGTTGATACACAGTAAACGGTTGACCCTTGTCTGTGTAACAGAAAGGTAAACAGTAGGAAATGGAAACGTGTACCGTTCTTTCACTTGTCTGTAGAAGCCCTAACAACAAAGATAGATCCTCCTCCTCTGCCCTGGTGATCCTTGGCACTCTGGAAACAGGACTTCAGCAATGGATGGCCCCTGTGTCTCCCATGGACATTTGATGTCCTGTCTATGTTACCCCTACTCTGGCCTCAGTTCTCACAGCTAAAGGGGGACACTTAGCCTGTTAACACTGCCTTCCCAGCTTTAGATGGTGCTGTCCCTTCCCTCCTAAGGCTCCCCTGCATTCCAGTCTCTTAATAACATATACTTGGCTTCACTTGTGTCTTGAGCTTCATCATTGTTGACTCTGTTCCTTTTACCCACCTTTGATTATTACCTTCAGTTGAATGGGTCTTTGTTCTGTTCCTTTGGGCAGCATCTCACCCAGGGTCATATCACACTGGGGTTGGAGTATAGAGTGTAAGCTGATAAACTCAGGGGTGCATGTGGAGAAGTGACTTGGATTCTACGAGCTCTTACAGACGCCCTAAGTTTCCAGCATCTACACCAGGTGGTTCACAACCATCTATTACCTATACCCCAGCTCAGGGGAACCCAGTGCCCTCTTCTGACCTGCTGGACATTAGCAGGTGCATATACCCATGTACTGCCGCATGTGTGCACATGCTCCCAGAGAGCTAACACATAAATAAAAATAAAATAAATATTTTAAAAGTTCAGAAGGGTATTTAGAGTCATCATCTTAAAAGTGAGAAGTATGGAAGGAGAGAGAAGTGAGGCATGAGGGGTTGCTAGGAGACCCCAAGAGGAGGAGCATGCCATAGGGTGTGGTGGATGGCTGATGCTGCATGTGGGGATACATCTCCTCACATCAGGGTGACAGAGAAACGGTAAGCTGGAACAGAGTAAAGAGAAGAGCCATGGAGATGGTATGCTACCAGGAAGGCCTGCTAGGCCACAGAAAGGATTTCACTTCTCTGTGAATGAAAACGTGGGTGCCGCTGAATGATTTGGCCTGCAGGAGTGCCTTGATGTAATGGAGGAATGAAAGGACCAGTCTGGCTGTTGGATTGGGATGGTCTGAGGTAGAAGCAGGGGATGAGGTGACAGGTTATGGAGTCTATGCATAAATGTGTTAGTTACTTCATTCTCTGTGACTGAAATACCCAACAGAAACAAATGAAAGAATATTTCTATAGAGTTTTTCTTTTGTATGTTTTTTTCTTACTGAGTCAAATTAAGAAAACACAGAATTGTTTTGGTTCCTGGCTTGAGAGAATGTCAAGAGGGCCAGCTCCATATCTGGTATCAGGAGAGAAACAGTACTTCATTTACATAGCGTTGGGCTAGGAAGCAGAGAGCACAGCCTGAACCAGGGCCAGGCTGTAACAGCTCATCTGAGGTGATCCACTTCCACCACCTCAGGACCCACCTCTTAGACTCCACAGCCTTTCAAACTGTAGGCACTGCTGGCCACAGGACAGTCTGGAAATACTCAAGTGCTCAAGACAAAAGCCTGTGGAGCATTTCAGTCAAACTGAACTTAGGAAGAGAAGGTAGAATCTCACTTGCTGGTACTGACGGTATTAAGAAGGCAAGGTTGAACCCTAGAAGAATTTTGAAGGAGAGCCAATAAGGTTGCTGGACAGCTCAACTGGTGACAGAAAGAGCTGAGGACAGGTTTGACTTGAGCTGCGAAGAGGAACAAGATGTTTTCACCTGAGGTGAGAAATGTATGCAGGGGCCACGCTGGAGTGGAGAACCACAGGCTGACTTGAGCTTTCTAAGGTGGAGACGCCATTACATGCGCAAGTGAGAAAAGGGGAGGACACAGACAGTCTGCTCCAATGGCACAGAGACACTGAAGAAGGGAGGCCGCTCTGGGCCAGAGATGTAAATCTTGAGTTTTAGGGGTACACTTGGTGTCACTCTGAGACTGGCTGAGGTTGACTTCATCCTGCAAGACAGTGTGGACAAGGTAGAGTGCTGAGCCCATCCTGCAGGAAGAGGTCAGTGTGAGCAGAAGGAACCCTTCAAGTAACAGAGGAGAGACCCACAGGAAGCAAGACAGCCAAGTGCTAGCTTTAAGACGCCACAGAGGAAGGCGGCATGTTGGTATGAAGAAATGTACCCATGGCCACCATGTAGAATCAGTTACACAGAAGTCTTCAGTTATGGTGCTGAGAGTCCCGGGTTCCTAAGACAGATCAGAAAGAGGATTTAGAAACTTTACCGATAAACTCTTCTTTGTGCCAAGGGAAGAAAAGATTTTGAAAATACTGTCTTAGTCGTAAAAATTTACATCACACTAAGAACTTAACACTGAATAAAATGAATAGTATTGCAGTCTGGGAAAGCATACACATAGCATTTGGGAATGGGCCTTTCTGATTTTGTTTAAAGGCTTCTGTCATTGAATTGAGATAAAGGTGCATTCGATCCTCATAGAGTTTGTTTTTCTTGCTGTCATAAACATGTCCTCACTGGCCATTGGACAGTCTGGAAATTTGGGATTTCAGCAGTTACATTTCATAGAGTTGGACAACTTCCCTGGTTTGTCTTATAATTTAACAGCATTCAGATCAAGATATATTTGCATAACTTTTCAGTAACCGCTGTAAAACCATTTTAAGTACTTTAAAGCCTTTTCTTGAATATAAATTATTCTATAAAGAGTGACAAGTGAATTTTGTATATATTTATGATTTATTCCTAAGAAACAGTCTCAACCATCTAATTTGTAACCCTAAATGAGAAAATGGCGAGCAAATATAGATTTTTGTTCATGTTTTTACCCCTTTTATCTTCTGAAATGTTTGTAAGTCTTTTCTTACCTTAAAAATATGGTGACAGCACATGCCTTTAATCCCAGCACTCAGGAGACTGAGGCAGGTGGATCTCTGTGAGACCAGCCTGGTTTACAGAGTGAGTTCCAGGACAGCCTAGGCTACACAGATGCTTTCTCCAAAAACCAAACCAAACAAACAACAAAAAAGAATTGTAGAGTAGTTACCAAAATATATCTCAACATTAAGGAATCTTTGAAACATGGAGAGCTCTTTCAATCTGCAAGCCTGTTCTTCAAGGTCAGGGGAGTTTTATAAAGCTTGCATGCAGACCTTCCACTTTGCCTCTGAAGGAGCTGCTGGTGCTGGCCATTCTGCCTCTTCTGTGAGCTCCTTAGCTCTTCCATGGGATTTTTCTCAGGGCTTTTCTCTCATCTTTTGAAGCCTTTCTTGTTGGCCTGTGGCTCTATTTTCAGTTTCCATTCTGCGTTCTGCTGTTCCTGAGTTTTAAAAATTGGTTTGCCATAATTTTTATATTAGTCTTTAAATCAGCTTTGTAAGTCATGAAATAATTTATCCTATGAATTTTTTTGTGCCTTATTTAAGAACATGCTTCTCCAGGAGTATATAAATCATTTTTTCTAATAACTTATAAAAGTATAATTATGCTCTCTGTTTTAATTGTATGATTAATTTATTGACATAATTCACTTCTCATGGATAAAAAAAAAATCCCCAAAATCTAGAAACCAAACGTCATCTCACTTGTTTGATTTATAGCTATGTTTTCTGTTTAAGGTATATTTTCTAGTACCCAAAATCTTCAGGAAGAGAGGCTGCTTTGTTTATTACATATTTAGTAGGATGGGAAGCTGGTTCAGATGAATTCCGTGTAAATGGCTTAAAACAAGAGTGTAGTGCCTATCGCTGAGGCGTGGGGTGGTGTGCTGTGGATTTGGGCTCCCTTTATTCTATTACGCTACCTCCTATAGAAGGTTTACTCTTTCTTTTTAATAGACACTATCATTGCATATGTTTATGGGGGTGGGGTGTGAGGGCTCTATACATCTGTGTATTATCAAAAGTACAGGCTTAGACTTAGAGCTTTTGTGGGGAGACTATTCCGGTCTTTTCTCTTCTAGCTGGGTGGAAATAGCACCAGTGTTAACCATCCATAGCCGCCCCCACTGTGTTAGCACACCAGCATGGATTCTAAGTTCAAACTCAGTGCTTACCTTCAGCTTCTGTCTCCTTTCTCCTGCCCCCTTCAACCACTGCTGAGCACTGTTGCCCTTGACTTCCATGAGATGACTTCTTCATTCTCTCCTATGTATGAGTAAGACCTGGAGACACTAGTCTGGCCATGTCTGGCTTATTTCCCTTAATACCGTGTCCTATGGATTTTCCCCCGTTTTCATATGACTGCTGGGTATTCTCTCTGTTACAGAAGGGCATTCCTGTGTGTGTCTGCATGTGTCATGTTTTCTTCTCCAGTCTCATATCATTGTTTAGTTATTCCCACGTCTTCATCTTGGTCACCATGCAGAGCTCTGTAATGGATGTGGCAGTGCAGAATGGCCATATTGCATGACTTACTGACTTCAGATCCTTTGTGTGGATCTCTGGTACGGGATGCCTGTTACACACTACCACTAGTTTTAGTTTTGGGGACCACCCCACGTTGTTTTTCAGAACAGCCATCCTAATTTACATACACTGTTACATACATGCAAACAATGTCCCCATGATCCCGGATGTGCCACATTCCTTTCGATTATTAGAAAGGGGCAGAGGAAAGGGATGAGATAGCCTGTCCATAATGGAGCTCCCTGGAAGGAGAACAGCTGTCACATTCCCCTGGCTCTCCTGAGTCACCCAGTTCTAGCTTTAGGCTGTAGGTCAGGATTTTATGCTGGGTCATTGTCCAAGGTAGGGCTGCTATTGCTGTGCTGAAACACTATGGCCAAAAGCAACTTGGGAGGAAAGGGTTTGTTGAGCTGACATTCACTGAAGGAAGTCAGGACAGGAATTTAAACTAGGTAGGAACCTGGAGGCAGGAGCTGATGCAGAGGCCATGGATGAGTGCTGCTTACTGGCTTGCTCCTCATGGCTTGCTCAGCCTACTTTATTATAGAACCCAGGACCAACAGCCCAGGGATGGCCCCACCCACAGTGGGCTGAGCCCTCCCTCATCAATCACTAATTAAGAAAATGTCCTTTCGTTTGGTTGCTGATCATAGAAGCAGTTTCCTAATAGAGGGCCCCTCCTCTCAGATGACTTTAACTTGTGTGATTTGACAGAAAACTAATCTGCACAGTCACCATGGGTCCAGATTCAGTTTTCATTATAGTAGACACGACTGCCTCTGTCTGTCTGTCTGTCTGTCTGTCTACCCTTGCTGCTCATGCCTTTATGAGTCCTTGATAGGAAGGGATAATTTTCTCTAGCCTCAATTCTCAGTACCTTATTACAGTGTATAGCTGTACAGCATTCACTTTTTGAATCATTTCTTAGTTAAAATGCCATGTTTGTATAATTTTTGGGTTGGTTTCTAAACTAATAAAGCCTATAAAGTCGTGAAATATTTTTTTTTAATTTTAAAAGTAGAAAAACCTTCAGTAGTATATTATTCTGGTTTGGTAATTGTTCAAGGATTGCTACAAAGTGTGTGAATTTGACAGAAGCAGGTATAAACAGAGCCGGTAATATCAGCTTCTTTTTGTCAATATAAAAACGTCTCTGGATAATAAGTGGATTCCTATCTAAATTCATGAGTTCTCTTGTGACATTTGGGTTGAGCTTGAAATGGATTAATCTTTTTCTGATAAAGTTTCATAAGCTGTGATTTCTCTGGTGACCACATTTAATTAGATATTAAATAAACTGCTTATCTTTGTACCAACAGGTTTATGACTGCATTTCCCCCTCTGAGCTGTAGTTTACAGATTAAATAGCTAACAGAAATATGATATGTTTAATAAACACACATGCATATGTGTGCACACTACACACACATATATAATTAATTATTTAATAAACCATAATAGCTTAACATTAGAAATTAAAACATGGGTGGAAGAGATATCTCAGCTATTAAAGCAAGGCCCACAACCAAAATGTCACAAATTAAAACATACACATGCTTACGTGAAAGGGAAGTATTTCAGGTAAAGGACAGAGACTTAGCTAGTAGTGTAAGTGTGCACATTCCCATACAGAGCTGGTAGTCCAAGTGTGCACATTCTGAGCTGGTAGTGTAAGTGTGCACATTCACACAATAATGACTTTATTTTCTATTTTCATCATGCCTTCTAGAAACTGGTTATGCCTCCTACAATTATAGAAATGTCGTTTGCTCTCTCTAAGACTAAATGTCTGCCGATAGGATTCTGGAGACATGGGTCCCATCCACATTGTGAACTAAGAGTCTCCAACTTGGAATGCAGTGACACCCAACTCACCCTCCCCTAACCCAGGTCCAGCTGTTGAAATGGGGATGAGCCATTCTCAGGCTCGAGATCATGGACTAGCAGAGATTCCTTTTCTGTCCTGCTGGAAGGGACCAAGAGAGAGACCAATCTAGGAGTAAGAGGTGACCTTTTGTCAAAGATGCAGAGTACCTGAGTTACTAGCAAGTCCTAAGATCCAAAATGGAAGGAAGACCAACCATTTATAGGTTGCATAAAGGCATCATGCATTATAAAGGATTTAATCTTTCTCAGTTCTTATTGGTTTGTCCAGAATAGTTCACATTCTCTGGAAATTTCTTTAGTGTCATCATGTCTGAAATCAGAGGATTTCACCTATCTTAATCCCTCCTTTGTAGTGGGCGAGCTTCTATAGAGGACTATATGGAGGGAGGTGAGGTGAGGTCATATCTTGAGAAGAACTGTGCACAGTCCAGCTGGCTGTACCAATGGTGGGCTCAATTCAGCGCATCCAAATAGCCAATTTACAGTTTTTATCATACCACAGAGCTGTAGTTTTGGGGACATTCATGCTTAAACAGCATCTCTGTTGCCATCTCTCTTTCCAACCCCCACTCCCCAGACACACCTTTCCTCTTCTTAAAGACAGGCTCAGAAAACCATACACCAGGGCCTTGGAAGCTTGATGTGTGGATGGTGTCTCCTGGTTACTGTTACTCTCTCCCCTTACCACATCCACACCCATGGAGGCTTCTCCTCATACTCTTCCAACTATTGGTTCTCCCTTCCTGTTTTATGTCATCATTTCTACTGACCTTTCTAGTCCTTGAAAATCTGTTGTTTCTTCCTCACTCACCACCCATTGGCTGTATTAGCTTACCAGGCATCTTGAAGGTCCATCTTTAAAAAATTGCAGGTTCACTCTCTCTGTAGAATAGAAAGCAAATGTTTTATGGACAAATATAGATTAAAAATAATTTAATGCCATCACTAATTTAAAATTGTAGTGGGAAAATGGTGTTTTAACCATTTTTGAAGCGAATATGGTTCAGTAGCATGAAATATACAGTGTTTTCACTGTACAGCAAA
This sequence comes from Grammomys surdaster, assembly GCF_004785775.1. Lineage (NCBI taxonomy): Eukaryota > Metazoa > Chordata > Mammalia > Rodentia > Muridae > Grammomys > Grammomys surdaster. The sequence goes on along the minus strand of NW_021604696.1, from coordinate 8,563,128 downwards.
ATTTTGTAGTTCATAAGGAGTCTCTCCCACCCCCTGAGACCTTTTATATCTAGTACAATATTTTGTTCTGTACTAAGGTATTTAGGAACTTCATACTGATTGCTTAAAAGCACATACACAATGGCATGATTTCCACTGGAGCTGTCGTTGGGCTGCATTCTGAGAGCACAGTGTCCCTCTTTTTCCTGGGTGTCTCTGCCTGTGAGAAGGTACTGCTTCACCCATGCTGGTTGTATATCAAGTCTCTGCTGGAGCTAAGATGGTTGGTAGGTCTTTGTTTCTCTTAACACTATTGTAAGGGCGTGGGCTAATCTCCATAATGTTTCAGTAATGCCTCTATCAGGTACACCAAGAGACACTTCCCCTGCTCCAGCTAATATTGTTAACATGCTATAGCAATTAAAACAGAAAAGAGAACTCTTGAGATGAGCAAGGTATTTCTCTAACACTGAAAAGTAGGCTTCACCTCCCACATTCCATGTTGTGGCTGAAAGGGGGCTTTCTCCAAGGCTTTTATTCTTGAATCTCTAATCGCCTTTAACCCCCTTCCATTTAATCCTCAAAGGTCCCTTGAGAGGGATTGCTTCTGTGTTTCACAACCACATATTTCCTGTCATTAATCTCTTTCCAGCTTCGTTGGACATCCATTTCAGTATCAGCCATAGACAAGACTATATTTTTCTATAATAAGGTACAGAGAAAGATAAATTGTATCGTATTCTATTGATGTTCCATAGCTGTTTGTCTCCTCTTCTCCAGCAGTGTTTGGTGTCTCCAGTGACTCTTCTGCAAACCTCTGGGTTTGAGGGGTGTCCAGGGTGTCTAGGAAAGGGCATTCAAGTTATATTTGATGCCTGTGTATATTATGGATCTCTGAAAAACTCTAGGCTGTGGAAGCACCCTGTAAATGAACTTTACTCCAAAGCTCAGCACTTCAAAGGATTAGTATTGCTGGGAAATATTGGCTAAAAGATACTAACCTGAGAGGTAAAAATCTTTAATTCGTTGGACAGGATACTTCAAAATTGGAAAGCAACTGCTCCTTTGATATTTGAGAACTTGGTGTGAGGAACAGTCAAAATGTAACAGTTGTTCCCCACCAGGCATGGACCATCCCTCCTCTCCCTCCTCTGTGCTTTTATAGTGAATCTCTCCATCCCAGAAATCTGTATCATCTGTTATCTCCAACTCCATGAAGGGAAATTCTCACCAAAGCTTGTGTGTGATTGTCATCTGGGTTCCCTCACATCACCCTCCTCCATCCACTTTGTGGCTAATCTATCATCCGTCTGTCAGATCACCTATCCATCCTTCCACCCTTCCATCCACTCTCCACACTTGGATCGGTTCACTTGGCATACATTCCCAGGGGATGGCATCTTCTCCCTTACTTGCTTTCATCTTTTGTGTGCAGCTTCCTAACGGCATTGAATGAAGTAGCAACATTGTAGCAAAATCACACATCGGTACTGGAAATTGAGAAAAGTGTACATTTTCTGTTGTTCCTAACAGGGTATTGAATGAAATAGCAACACTGTAGCAAAATCACACATGGGTTCTTTGCATAAAAGGTCCACAATGTTTTACAGGAGAACACGATCCAATTGGAGATTGAGAAAATTGTACATTTTCTGTTGTACATCCTGTCAGGGTTCTGGCTGGACATTAAGTTCTTAAACACCAGAGAATATGTTTTTGAAACATACAAGTATTCAAGAGTGAGATAATGGAGAAAATCCTTGCTGTGGGGTTGAAGATGATAGTGGGGAATCCCAGCCCTCTAAGCATGCAGTCAGATTTGAAATCCCATGATTTCATTAAGGAGATGGTCTTGGTTTCCTGACATTCTGGCTATAAAAGAGTTCTTTAAGATAAATGCCCAGTCACATGTAAGTGAAAGTCTTAACATCCTGACTCCAGCTAAACTGGGAAGTTAAAATTAAATGTCCAAGGAGCCCACACCACCACTAGATTGTCGAGTGAGCCCAATGGGAAGGTCTGAGGATGAATGGATCTTGGCAGCATTAGCTCAGCATTAGCTCAGCATAGCAGCCCTGTGTATAGCTGTGTGTTTCTGGAATCATTGTAGGTGAGAGCAATCTGGCAGGGAGCTCTTTTACTGCGTCTCCTGGGTGGGGTGTTGTCTTGCTAGGTAAGATCTCTAGGACTTGCACTTTCATCAAGTGCCCGAGAGACGCATTACAAGACAAGTAAGCCCTCCATCCTCCTTCCTTTGAGGTTTAATGGTTTAAACATTAATGACTACACAGGATCAGGGAACTTGGCCTCTCCAGCAACATTAAAATAGATGAACAAACACAAAGGAGGAGGTTGGCCAGACTCCTTTCAGAGTAAAGGAAACCTCTTTATGCCTTTGACCCCTGGCGGACACATTGAGAGTCACCGACTGAGACGCGAGGCCATGGAGCAACTTAGAGCAAAGCACATGTGATTGTGTTGGCAATGGTCGCCCTCTTTGCTCACCAAAGACCTAACTGGGTTGAAAGCCTCTGTGGACGTAGTGCCTTCTTTCTCACCACCCTCCCTTCCCTGGCAGAGCACGTCATCCTTACTACCGGTTTCTCCTGTAAGTACTCCAGTATCCCAGTGGCTTCTCAGCAGCTCCGTATCTACTTGGGAAAGTGCAGTTCTCACAGAGAACCCTACCATTTAAATACCAGCCACCCTCAACAAACTACACTTACGTATGTCAGTGGTAGGAGTCTTTCCAGTCTGAGGTTAACTTTAATTCTAAAACTCTGTGGTGTTTAAGTATAAAGATCACAGCTATGGATCTTCTCTCTCCAAAGCCTTTGTTAACACATGATAATCGTATATGCTTTAGGCATTGGAGGTCTGAATTGTAGGCCATCTTGAGCAGGCTCGATCATGCATTTTTACATCAGGGTTACCTTGCTTACATCTCTGAATGTCTGTTTTGTATGTAAAACAGCATCACAGACTATTGTTTAGAATGTATTTAGAAGTATGCTATATTGGAGTTTACATGTTTTAATCTAATTTCTTGTTGTAAACCATAATAGTGGCCGTTCAGTACATAATAGAATGAATGAATACACACACACACACACACACACACACCATTGACCCTTTAGAGAGGAAAATTGATTTCAAGTGTTAGTCAGGACATACTCTAAAATATATTGCTAGTAGTCTAAAGTCTAACATGCCACCAGTTTAGTCCTTTAGAAAGAAAAGCATGTGGCCCGCTGCTGCCTGGTGCCCTGAAGTTTCTTGAGCACAGGCTGGAAGGAGGTCTGTGAGGCTGAGGCTGAAGGATAAGTGTGAGAGCTGACAGCTGACAATTAAGTCAGACCTAGCACACGCCTTAGCTTCTTTTCATTTTTCTGATTCATTAGAGAAGAACAGTTTGTCTATTAAAAACAAGTGAACCTAAGTAAAGAACATGAAGAATATTTCTATAGTGAGGATACCTGTGAATCCATCACCCACATTTAGCACTGTGCACAAACACTTGGAACAGCCCTCCGGAGACTCTCCTCCTGCTGGGTAACATTCCTGGCCAAGTGAGGCCACATCACTGACTTCTAACAGGAAAGTTATTTTTGCTCGTTTTCATTCTACTTTGTATGATTAGCTTTTTTGTTTAGTTGTTGTGAGCTTCATCCACGTTGTATGAATCAGAGGTTTCTCTTTCTTGCAGCAGCGGGGCGGCTTTCCATTCATCCACCCTCATCTGTCAGTTTTTACCGTTTCATTAATTTTATTTCTCTGATTTAACTTCACACCAATTTACCTCTGCAAAGGTCAGGTGTCGGCCCTTTTACTGCATGTGCCGTAGAGTCATTTAACACATGGATAAATGAGGCAGCAATAAATTTAGCAAATTTTATGAGTAAGAGAAACACGTTGCACGTTTTCATTATTTGAGAGAGGTCGCGTTCGTGGCAGTCCACGGCGACTCTAAATATGGAAGAGGAGAGCGAATTTGGTAGGATGCCAAAACAAATGTAGTTGCAAGATGATGACAGAAACGCATTGAATTCAGGTTTGGACACTGCCTTGCACGTTGCTGTCGATTGGATGATATTTTTAAGGCTTCGTTCTCCAGCACAAAAGGTAAATGTGCTTGGGCTGCCTGGGATAAATTTTCTAGTATGTAAATACCCCACATCTGTGCATTTGTTTTTGCTGTGGACATAACCAGCAAGAGTTTAGTGATGAAATCTGTTCTTAATTACGAGAGCAGCTGTTGGAGTGGTAGCCGTTTCCCCTTCTCCTGATGGGAAGTTGCTTGATTTACTCATTTCTGCCTGCATTTTTCTAGCTTGCTAGTGCAGAAAGGGGCCTTTTTGTGAGAGGTTGCAATTTGTTTTTCTGTCGGAGAGCCAGTGCAAATGGGCTAAATCTACACAGCAGGGTAGTTTTATCTATTCTCCTCACACCCCGCAAGCTGTCCTACCTCTGCGCAGCACCAGAGACCTATAAAATCACCCAACAAATGAGGGAGCTGTTAAGTGTTCTGGCAAGATAGTCAGGCAGCCAGCAGTTCTGTGGATTAACTAGATCCTTCTGATGGACGGGGGGTTTGCTGGGATGGGCAGAGTTGGATGGAGTAGAAGCAACACAGATGGTATTAATGTACGTTTTGTTTTTAGGTTTGTGGATTGATTAATATGCCTCTTTCTGTTCAGTTGTTTTTACAACCATAGAAGCATAGCATATTTATGGTCATGTAATTTGCCCAAACAAAGTAAAATATATTCAGATAATCCTTCAGGCTGATTCAAATGCAACCTTAATGGCTAGCCCAGGCTTCCATGAGAGGAGACTATATGTGTTTCATATAGATACTTGATAGCATATAAAAGAAAGCTCTTACACAAAATTAGAAATGGAATCGGAATGAAGACACTCTCCTTTAGCATTAACATTTTCTACTCCAGACTGAATTAGCCTCGGCGAGTCCTTTTTTTTTTAAATAGAGAAATCAATAGACTGTTCGGTTGAAAGTGATTGTTTCTCATATTTCAACTCTGGAGACACGGTGCATTCACTCACTCTGGTATCTCTGTTTCTACCCTGGCTGCTTCCCGCAGCTTGCTGTTCTGAAATTAAGAGACGCTGACGCTGCTACATAAAACTAAAGAGCAAGAGACCAAGGCGAAGATGCAAAACAAAGCGGCTCCTTGGGAGGGAACCATTCCATTTTGCAGTGTTTCATTTTGCAGGAAGAAGAAGCAGCCCTCTTTCTCCCGCTTAGCTTGTAGAAGTGGGTTTATTTCGAACTGAGTGAAATAAGAGCTAATGTCATTTAGATGAATTTTGATGCTCTCCCAACACTCACGGAGGCTAGTTAGTGCCCTGGCACAGCTCAGTCTTCTGAAATCTGCGCCCCTGACAGTGTTCTTCCCTTTCTTACTTTAAATCCAGACCACTTATTTATTCAGGTAGGTTATTCTGCTAAAGCTGGTTTGTGCAAGGAATCCAAGAGAAAGAAAGTTTTTCCCACCTGAATTTCCCCAGTACTCACACACTATGCCCTGGGCACTTTGAAGTCAGTAGGTAGCGGGAGGTAGAGCCTGTGGCTCTGAAGCTGTCCTATTAGGTGATGAGTAACTCCAGACCTTTGAAGGTCAAGTCTCTGCTTGGTTAGCAGAGATGCTGTTGAGTATTTGATGCTGTTCCAGGACATATTTATAATAATAATAGTGATCATAATAACAGACATTAATAATTCCCATGTGATCTGCAAGTGAATCATATCATCATACTGGAAGGGAAAAAGCAGAGATGGTCAAGATAAATATGGGGATCATCTTTCATGTAAATCATTGAAAAGCCACAAACCATCCAGCAGAGAACAAGACAGACAAGACAGATGCATAGAGTAGGCTGCAGCCAGCCTTGTCTCTGCCATTGGGATGGTAATGGTTTACGGTTGGATAAAGCTAACCCCTGCACAGAGAACCAAATGGCCACACAGTTACACGTGGCTCTTGGGACTGAGCAGAATTTAGATTCCACTGAATATATTTCTAAATTTTTAAGACTGAGTTTTGATCAGCCACTCATGTGAGAATAATCTTTAGAGGGTGAGACTCTCCTGTGTTAAACTGTTTGTGGGTTTCCCCTGCATGCCTGTGCATGTTTGAATGAGTATCAAACATTTTACCAAGATTATGCCCTGTACTTCAGGAAACGATAGTTTCCCCTGTCTTTAATTCAGAAGATTTCCCTTGGCCCATCTTGATTTTGTGTATTATTTTCAGTGTGAGTTCTTCCTTTGGATGTTTGCTTTCCTTGCATTACGTTGTCTGTTTAAAGGCCTCTTCCTCTCAAACTCCCTCCCTCCCTCCCTCCCTCCCTCCTTCCCTCTGTCCCTCCCTCCATCCCTCCTTTCTTTCCTTCTCCCCCTCCCTCTCCCATCCCCTCCCATTCCCTCCCTCCCCTTCCCTTCCCTTTCTCTCCCCACCTCCTTATACATTCCTACTAAATTCAGTGTACAAAGTCTAAAATGTGAGAGAGGTTGGAACCTGAGGCCTAGAGAACATTTTCAGAATGAGAGTCAGAAGTTAAAGCTCAGTTGTATTTTTCTCCTTCTGATGTGGTTGCTTTAGTACCTCAAACTGAGTTCTAGAAAGTGGTTGCTTGATCTCCTTTTACCTTTGCTAACACATGCATGACCTCAATGATTTAAGGAAGAACCATATGAGAAGCTCATAGCTTTGAGGCATACATCCATGTCCTGGCATCTGAACGGGGAAAAACCAGCAAACCAACAGACAAATGCACAATGGAAAGTACTGGCGTATTCTGTCTTCTTACATATTTTGAAGCCTTCAAACTAAAGGGCCTGAGTAAAGAGTGCAGAGATTCATAATATAGAATACATGTGATTGTTACTGTTACTGTAGTAATGTCTAGTGACACCTTCAAGTTAACTTGTGAAATAATATAGATACACATTCTTGTTCAACTCTTAAAAAACTTTGTTCTCAAATGAGTAGGCAAGTAGAAAACCAGAAAATGAATTAGAAACCATCATGCAATAGTCTTTAAAACATAAGAGACTGTTCCCTACTAACTGGGGCAGGGTAGAGATAACTCCAGCATTCTAAAAAAGATAAAGGCAAAGTCGTGGAACAGATAGTGACCCCAAGAAGGTGCCAGTTATCCAGAACAATGGACAGATGAACACAGAGCCACACAATTGATAGCTCCTTGTCATGGGTTGTTACTGCTCATCTTGTAGAAATGAAAGATCCTCAGAGGGAAGAGGAAGAGGGGGGAGTAAAGGTGGGGAGAGAACGTAGCAGTTATCTAACTCGAGGGGACAGAACCAATGATGCTCGTATGGCCTGATTTGAAAAAGTTGAATGGTTCTTGAGAGATGGTGTGGTAGCTGAGAACACTTGCCAATCTTTTAGAGAACCCAGCTCTGTTCTCAGCATGCATCTCTGCCTCCTGTTCTGGGAGATCCAATGCCCTCCTCAGGCCTCCACAGGCACCAGTCACACATGTGGCACACAGATATACAGGGAGGCAAAACACTTAGACACATAAAATAAAATAAACCAAAGAACATTAAAAAAAAAAACAAAAAGCAAAAATCTTTTAAAATATTTAATTTTGTAAGGAAAATTTCACAAGTTGTAAATGAAAAAATAAACAGGTAAGAAGACAGTGTTTAGAGGATAATTCCATTTTTGTAAATGTGTCCTAATAGTAATGCCTCTTACCAGAGAGTGCCTGGGCCAGTGGCTTTATGCATGATTAAGCCTTCTTTTTTGTTCTTTAGCATCTGGTTTTTATAGTGAACCCAAATTACTTTTACTGCCAGAAACAACTTTTTATGTTTAAAAACAACTCTGAGGACTTACGGGTTCTTTAGCTTGCCGACATAAGCATGTGTTCCAAAAGGATATTTTGGTTAAATAAAAGGCAGTGACTGAAAGGCACATAATTTTCACAGAATCGATGTGGGTAAAAGAAAATTGATAAAGATAATAACTGCCCAGGGAGTCCTAAGTAAGAGGGAGACACTTGGCCCTGAGCTTAAGGCCAGCAAACCTGGCACTAATGGAATGGAGACAAGAAAAGCCATCGCCACAAATAAAATTCTTTCATACAGTGGGTCTGTCTGTTATTCCTCTGAAATAAGAAAATTGCCTCATATTGGGAAGAAGAAATCACTGCCATTCTCTGTGTCCTTCTGGCAGAGTTATCTCTCAAATGTACCCTGTCCCGATGACCAACTCTCATTCACCATGGTATTTTTATATCTGTACATCCAGGAAGGAAAACACGGCCTCATTAGCAGTGTGTCTGTGGAGACCTGTGTCTTTCCTTCTGGCTCTTGAGCCAGGCATCCTCGAGGATGAATTGCTGAACAGTGGGGGCAGAGGAAGGGAGTGGGAGGGGGAGCCAACAACACAACATTTATTTCCATAAATGATGTTACTCCTATGAATATGAAACTTAAAATCTGCTATTAGCTGAAGTCATACAGTAAGCTGAGGTTGAATTGCCTGCTGTTACAGTAATGGTGCTGTAAACCCAAAGACATCACCATGGGTTTTCACATTAAAAGAAGAATTGGCCAGTAACTTAGATTTAATTAAGGGCATACAATTACACTGAGTAGTAGTTGAAAACCAGAGATGGTGAGAAACAGAGATACGGAGCAGAGAGGCGTGTGCTTGTCTAGACTGTGTGTGCTTTATGGAGTTCAAGTCCTTGCTGATGCTGGGACTTCAGATCGCTGGTGAAACTGCGGCAGGAAAGAACATATTGACTCTACATTTAGAGAGTAGACCGGAGAAGCAACCTTTGAAGGTAGAGAATGGACCAAGGATATCCCAAAAGTCAGGGGTGAGGTCAGGGGTGGTATAAGGAGTGGGGTTAGAGGTGAGGTCAGGGGTGGGGTCAGGAGTGAGGTGACTCTTTGCTCTGCAGAAGCTGATGGTTGTCCAGCACACTCATAGGACACCTCCCTGACTCTGAACCTTCCTCCTCAGCTTCAGATCCACTGCAGCCCTGAGCTTAGGCCCTTCTAGGAATAGCTCTTTCATGGCACGCCACCTGCTAAAACGAGCTAGTTCCCAGCGCTCTTTCCTTTGAACAGATGAAGTCCAGTTGAGTGTGTGTGTTGGACCCCTGCTGTGTACCAGGCAGTGGTGCTGGGGTTCTGCTAATCACAGGCTCTTTGGAGGAGACTGATGGGGGCACAAACCTGTCAAAGAAACAGGTCCTGTTGGTTGGTACTCCTCTACATTTTTTGGACAGACTTGAGTCAAGATTCTTTTCCACACTAGAGCCTCCCTAGTTGGAGGGCCCTCCTGCCCTTGCTTGAACCTCCAGGCCTTGGTCATGTTGTTTGCTGCTTTAGGCTGTTCCAGTAAAAATACCACAAACTGGATGTTGTATAAATAACAAGCATCACTACAGTTTGGAAAGTAGAGAAATCCAAGCAGAAGGTCCCGGCTGATTCAATGTATAGCAGCCATGTTTTTATTCCTCCTGCGTGCTGCCTCTGTTACCAGTTCGAGCCCCATTCCGAACAGTTTCCTTTATAATCCAGCCAGCTCCAGCCCCCTCCCCTCCACGTTCTAATGCTGTCACTTTGAAAGGTTAGGTTTTAACACATGAGTTTGGTAAATAAACACCATTTAGCAGCTACTCATCCATTCACTGAAGTGTACCTAGAGTCTGTCCAGGGAGAGAGGTGCTCCTTAAAATGTCCATCTTCTTCATGGTGATGGCAGCTGCTGGGCTCTGGTGGGAGGCACTAATCTGATGGGAATCCTGCTCCTGAACCTCAGAGGAAGCAGGCTGCTATCTCTGGATTACACTGCCCTGTGGAATGTTCTGTATTTTAACTCTGGGAGTTGGGGTTCCCCAGCCTCCTCTAGAGCAGCAAAGATCTGGGCTGGATATCAGAGGTAAGGAAATCCCTTTCTGGAGAAGTTCTGACAGGGCCTAAGTGATCACCTTGGAGTCATGAAGGTTACAGTGAAGAAAAGATTTGGTCAGATATTTGCAGGACTCTGAGCAACTCAGTGTCTCTGAAGGTAGAGCTGACAAGGCAGATGCTCCAGACATCTACAAAGCCGTCCCTGTAATGAGAGCAGGCACTGACCAACACATTCCCATCCCTGCCTCTCTGCCAGCCTGGGGTCTGGAGCTGTGTTCCCTAATCCTGTCCTCAGTCCCCAGAGATTTCTTGGGGTTATTAGGTTTTCAAGAAACACAAGATCAGGACTCAGGTGTGAGAGCAGAGCTTACATGAATTTCAATTTAAAAGTTTGTACTTGGCTTTAAGTACATCTTTTCTCTGAGGAAAGAGAGGGGCCCAGCTCTGCTTCCAAAACAATTAGATTACCCCGGTCTTCTTTGTTGGACAACTCTGCTCAATCTCAGAAGAAAGCTGCCTGTAGTATTAGAACTTTAGGCCAGGCAGAACAGTCTTTGCGCACAACTGAGAAGTTCTAACCCTGGGTTTATGGAGCAGAAGGGAATCAGGCATGGTGAAACACTATTCAAGCCATCTTAGACACTGTCCAAGATAGCTTTCTTGTTTGCTTATTGTTTGGTGGTAGTGGTGGTGGTCGTTGTTTTGACATAGGGGTCTCACTGTGTTGGTCTCAGGTTGGTGTCCAATAGTGTCTGCTTCCCAAAAAATAGGGAATATAGACATGTATTATTTTGCCTAGTTCCCATTTTTAAAATGCCTATAAAAGATCTTTCAGTGTCATAAACTTTGACAGCAATTTAGCACATGCTCAGATTCTTTATATTTTAGTGCAAAGCCCATTTCTTTGGCTAACATCTCCCCGAGACCTTCCTGTATCCTAACGCCAATTTAGTATTGGCTTTCACCTTCCCCTTTCCCCAGGAGGAACAATTTTGGTAGTAGTCATTTGAATTCAGAAGAAAAAGCTTGCTAGCATCATTCAAACTTGGTAGATACAAGGTTTTTTTTTTTTAAAAAAAAGGAGAAAAAAATGAGAGTGAGGCCAATGAATAATAGTTATTTCTCTGCTGACAACATCACACCTGAAGTCTGCCCAGCCCAGGATGAAGCCTGGAGCTTTGAGTTGCCTGTCCACTGCTGCAGAGACTTCTTTGTCAGCCTGTTCCCTTCCAGCGGGAGCCAGGGCATGCTTTTCTTTGTGGGATTTAGGGGTTTCCTTTGTGAATTCAAGAAACAGTTATGTGAAATATAGAGATTTAGAGAATATTGCAAGGGACACTACAGAGTCAGGGTTCCATAATTTTGCCAGAACCTCAGCTCTGTCTGGAACAAAACCATTCAAAAGCCTAATAAATACAAAGAACTTAGAAACACATATATGCTCCTTTAGAAGTTTCTCTGTAGGATTTCACTGAATGCTTAGACCCCAGAATTAAATCCCCAAACCTAAGATAGGAGGGACTTTAGTCAGATGTGGAGACGGATCATTTTGTACAAAATCTTAATTTATGTCCACAAAAATACAGTATTTTTCTTGTTATAAAAGGACAGAGTAAAACAGATTCTCATTGAAGGTATAATTCTCTGTGACTTAATTGGGAATTTGATTTAATTTAAATTGGAAATGCTTTTTCATCTTTGAGGTATTCCCTGCAGAATTTCATGATATCTGATAGAATTTAATCTGGAATAAGAGTTGGCGCTAACCTCCTCCTTGAGATGCAGAAAAGCAACTCGGCCGCTGGCTATATCTGTAGGTGGATGGGGCGAGCCTGTCACCATCCTATGTCTTCTTACCGTCAATTGTCAATCTCTCTCTCTCTCTCTCTCTCTCTCTCCCTCCCTCCCTCCCTCCTCCCCACCTCTCATGTGTATGCATACTTACATGAATGTGTATACTACATGTGTGTGCAGGCACACATGTATGGGTATGTATGCAAGTGTGAACAAGCTTGAGAACAGTCTTAGATGCTATTCTTCAGGAGCTGTCCACCTCGTTTTTCAGAATATGTTTCTAATTGGCACGTTAGTCTATCTGCCCAGAGAGGCCCAGCGATCTTCCTAACTCTGCTCTCCAATAGTGAGATTATATGCTGAGGTGTTTGGGCCACCACATCTGCGAGAGTCGGGTCCTCATACTTGCAAAGAAAGTAGTTTCCAAGCCAGTCCCTCTACCCAGCTCACTTTCTAACAGGGACATGCATGTGCCTCCCGTGACTAGACAGTTTTCATTATACTTCCACAAAATGAGCAAAATACCATAAGAAGCTATTTTATTATAGCTAGGATTTAGTCTACATACATACTCATGCATAGACGGCTACGCCCATAGGCTTGAAATCAGAAGACTTTCTGGCTGTCATTTAACAGGCAAGTAAATACTTAGTAGAAAATTATTTTGTCCGGAGAGTTGGCTGATTTTGATAGATTACTGGGTTCTTTTCTACTTCATGAATTTTTTTCAATATATTTAATTCTACATTCACTCACAGCGGTAGAAATAATATCAGTGATTCTGTGGACCTGGGTAGATTCAAACTTTAAGCCAGCCCCGTGCTTGGCGCTTTATAGTTCACTATCAAGCACAAAGATGTAAGTAACTGTGATGAAGCATGGTCATCCTGGCCTTGGCTTGTGAATGTGTTAGTGGACTATCAGCCTCTGCGTGGTTGTCACTTCTGTAGGCTTCTGTGTTGGTTCACACAATACTGATTATTGCGGAGGTCAGCTCCTTCTGTTCCTTCACTGACAGAGCTGTAGGTTTCAACAGCTGAGTTATTAAGTACCATTACTTTGAGTGACCTTCTAGGTATAGATTAAGGTGTTGCATCTTGACACAACTGTCTCACCACTGGATCTGATGGTTCACTGTGTGTGTCACAACCCAGGGAGATAGTGCTTCTCCTTCACAGGTACCCAGAATAGACTGCAGAGAGAAGAGAGTCAACTAGATCCTGTCAATTAGCCTTTTGTCTCAGTCCTGTGATGACAGATGTCAACATCTGCATTCATTCCATACTTGACTATCAAACTAAGTCTCCATGCTCAGAAGGGAACTTTGGCCATTGTCCCTAAGTTAATGAGAAGTCACATGGTTGTGGGATGGGATAGGGAAGTGTCTTAGTTAGGGTTTTACTGCTATGAACAGACACCATGACCAAAGCAACTCTTATAAGGACAACATTTAATGGAAGCTGGCTTACAGGTTCAGAGGTTCAGTCCATTATCATCAAGGTGGGAGCAGGGAAGCATCTAGGCAGGGATGGTGCCGGAGCAGCTGAGAGTTCTACATCTTCATCTACAGGCTGCTAGCAGAATACTAGCTTCCAGGCTGCTAGGATGAGGGTCTTATAGCTCATATTCACAGTGACACACCCATTCCAACAAGATCATACCTATTTCAACAAGGCCACACCTCCAAATAGTGCCACTCCCTGGCCTAAAGCATTTACAAACCATCACAGGAAGGTTCTAGATCAGCGCTGCAGCAGCACCCTGCTAGTGAAGAGCGGGTAGTTCGTGGATTATGGCAGCGATCGCTCGTGCTCTTTGCAGTGTGCCTTTCATCGACGCAATTAGCTTCTTGTCTGGGAGTGTTTGGATACAGAATCTGTGGTTGTCATGCAGTCAGTGTCAGAATCGCTCAACACCGCGCTCACTTCGTGCTTGAGTGCACTCATTGATGAGCACACAGGTGTTAAATTAGATTGGTTTCAACCCATTGTGTGAAGTCACCAGGCACCAGCTAATCCCTGCTCTCACACAGGTTTCTGAAGTTTAGGTAGCAGGAAGATGAGGAATAATCGGAGTTTTAATCAAATGGGAATTATAAAGATTCATTTAATTTTTCATTGCATTTTTTCTTAAGGGAAAAAAGAAAATAAGCCTTTGGTTTTTTGTTTGTTTGTTTTTTTAAATAGGCATGGCAAGAAGACGTATCCATCTTACATGGCCATACATTTGACTCTGTATTATAATTTGTACATATTCAGTATTCAAAGTCTTTTATCCCTCCCTCCCCTGGGTCAGACAGTCACAGGTCAAATAGTTCTTTGGGGGGACTTATGTTTAAATGCAAATTCAAAAGGCCGCTTTAGAAATTCATGAGCAGTTCTAGTGCCTGGGGGCTTCTCCAGTGCTGGGGCTTCTGGCTTGATACAAGGCTCTTATTACTGAAATGGCTCATTACGTCCTGTGCTCCAGAAGAGGCACCCTCTGCAGACACCTGTGCCCCAGAGCGGCCCACGGAGCAGGGCCAGCTGCCAAGCAGGAGAACTAATTAAAACAATAGCTGTAGGGACAGTTTGCACGAGGAATACCTGGACCTGCATCAGGAAATCAGGAATCTCTCATGAAAGAACTAGCTTGAAACAAAGCATAATATAAACCAAAAATGAAAAAATAAAAAAAATCTTCCCAGGAAAGGGAAACCATGTGAGACTTGGGCAGCCAGGGCTCAAGCTGTGGTTTCATGTACCTGAGCAAATGGGAGGAATTATTCCATTACCACTGAATTTCTCAGTACATTTCTCTTCTACACAAATAGGGAACTATCGAACTTAAGGAAGACGTAGGTCAATCTTAAGTGGCTTTTTATCCTATATGCATAAAATATAAGACTAAAGTCATCCATTGTAGGTAGATGTGTGAGCCTCTGGGCAAAAGGTATTTATGAAGTATTCATATTTAATACAGACAGTAGGAGGAAGAGCCTGAGGAAGAGCTTGGTCATCTGCTTTTGTTTCCACTCTGCTTAATGAAAGTAGAGGTCTTGGATACGGTCCTCTCAAGTCCTGTGTATTAAAGACTTATCTTCCAGACTATGGCTGTTGAGAGATAGTGGGACCTTTAAGAGGTAGAGCATCACAGAAGGTCTAGAGGTCACCGGAGCCCAGCGTGAGAAAGGCCTGGTATAGCCCCAACTGACCCCCTTGTTACTCTGGTTCCCCAGCTGTCCGTGGTTTTGTTTGATCAAACATTCCTGCCATGATGCACTGCTCAGTCACAAGCCCAGCAATGCGAGCAGCTGCTCATGGACTGAGCCTCTGAAAATTGAGAGAAAATAAATCTTGTTATAAGTTGATTATCTACGATTAGAAGCTATCTCACACTTTCCTTAAATGAAATCTTAGTGAAAAAACATTTTTCCTAATGAGTTATTTTAGGTACAAGTGTACTATAATACAAAGACACATAACCAGAGTTAGCATGGTAACTGTTTCCACAGAAAACTAAGACGAGTATCTTTACTACACTCCTGGGAGTGGGGAGGGCTGGTGGAATCGAAATATTTTAGAAATTGTACGTTGTCCAGGAGGACACACATTCAACATACCACATGCAGTTTCAAGATATTTCTGGTGAGATACCATATGTCTTTTAAGGGAGTATGGCTTGTATCACAGGTGGACATTGTATCACAGGTGAAATTTCAGTGACCTTGTGGTGCCAGAATTAACAACAATGTGGTAATTCTACCAGGTGGCAGTGGCCATGGTATCTGCAAGGCAGCTCTCACCTCTAGGAGTTGGGTGAGGGATTACTGACATATCCTTACCCTTT
Organism: Grammomys surdaster; assembly: GCF_004785775.1. NCBI lineage: Eukaryota > Metazoa > Chordata > Mammalia > Rodentia > Muridae > Grammomys > Grammomys surdaster. The sequence continues at coordinate 8,547,608 of NW_021604696.1, read as the reverse complement.
TCTTGTTTATTTACATTTTTTGTATTGACTGCACCTTAGGTCCCTGATGATCCTATACCTGTCCTCCGTCCTTTCTACACACTCATAAACTCCCTGTATCATTGCGGTTATCTTCCCCATATGTAGACCTGTGGTCTGGCTCCTCAGTAAATTACAGACTGTTCCTCTGTGCCCAGTACGAAGTCCGGAGCAGAGTGAGAATAGTCATATGTCAAGTGAATAAATGAACTAATCAAAATGTAGCCTGTTCGTAACAGTTTTGCAGGGCTTTCTGTACACAGGAGTGTCACTCTTCTGGCCTGCCCTGAATTCCCTCAATAGATCCTCACACACCCCACCATGCTTTCCCTGGTATGCACCAGGCTAGGGAGGCAGATATCCTGTGAGATTTGCATAAATTAAGAACTGCATTGACATCAGCAGCTCTGTGTGTGATTGGCTGTCCTGTGTTGGCTCAGGCCACGATTCCTTTTTCCTAGACAGATCTTTTGGCTTCCTTGTGGCCTTGAGGATCTAGACGACAGCTGTATCCCCTCAACTAGAGGGCTGACCTCAGGGCCTTTTCATTCAATACTATTGACTTTAGTGGCAGAGTGAATGCCACAATTATAGTCTCCTGCAGTTGGAACCTTTGCCCATCTGGTTTCTGGCCACTTGCCCTGTATGCTTGAAAGTTGTCTATGTCACTGAGAAGGATCATGCCATGGTGGGATTCAATGTTAGGTATTTCACCTCTTGATGGAGTTAGGCCTTTTCTTCTTGAATGTGCATAAATAGGTCAAATTCTTTTTGCTTGTGGTTTATATAGTGGAAATCAATAGGAATCTTTCTTTTCATTTTCTTTTGCTGCCCACGAAGTTCCAGTAGCTTGGCCTCAGGACATTTTCCAGACCATCTATCCTGTTTTAAAACCTCCAAGGGTACACTGAGTTTTTCCTCAATCAATTTTTGATTTGGCCTTGGGTCTGCCTTGCCACTGTGGGGCTAGATGGTGAGTTATTCCTTAACTGAAAATTACCTTTAGATTATATTTTATGATCATTTTACCCAGCTTCAAGTTTTCAGTACACAGTGGGTCAAATACTACATGCTCAATCAATAGAGGACTGAATAGTCTTAATTTATTCAAAGTAAGTTTGACACACATTTTTTAATATATACATACATATATTCACTCAAGAAGCTTGCAGCCAGGAAGGAGATGAGACATGTATATTTAGGGACAATAAATTTTAATTTGGATATAATTTTAACTGGAGAAAAAAAGATTCTGTTATAGAGAATTATAAAAATCAGAATTTTGATATTTCCCTGGACTGCAGGGGAACTCTGATTGATTTAGGGAACGGGAAGGAATGTGGCAGAAGTTTCAGTAAGATTGTTAAGAAAACTCTCTTGCAAGAAGGAAGTGCTGATTTGTGGAATACAGGCAGAAGAGCAAACGGAGATGGACTAGAAGCGAAGCTTGTTCCAGAGACAACTGAGGGGAAGGAGTGTATTAGAAATTATTTTAAAATCCCAGGAGCATCTGGAGTCTCAGCATCTAGAAGAGGTGAAGGGAAAGACAGTGGAGACTTTGGTTTTTGATCCTGTGACTTAATCATAGACTGAGGGGTTTAAAGTCATGAGGACAGTGGGGAAATAACATGGCAATGTTTTATACATTGATAGCCTTATAGCTTTGACTGGCTGACTGACTGAGATGGGGTTTCCCTATGTAGCCCAGGCTTGTCTCCAACCTGCAGTTCTTCTGTCTCAGCCTCCTGAGTGATGAGGTTATGGGGCACACCACTGTACCCAGCTACATTCTGTAAATTCACAAACCATTTGATCCTTGTAGCAATGGCCCAGGCCAAGGGGAGAACATTTGTCCAGAATGATGTAAATGCAGCTGCTTAAGCAACTTAAGATGTGCCATGATGTGACTCCTGTGGCTCTGGAGAGTATAGAAGCTGGGCCCATGGTAGAAAATCTAAGTGGAATCTTGAAGCATGTATATGTTCTAGACAAAGGTCTTAGAGGTAGTCATCAGACAATCAAAATACGTCTAATCTTTTCCAGAAGGTGATTTAGAGAAAGAACAGGAAACTGAAAATGCCACATTACAGGGAGCCAGTAGCAAGCCACTGCATCCCCCAGGAGCAAGAAAGGGGAGATAAGATGTGTCAGAGAGTGCAGGAAGGGGATTTAGGGTAGGAGAGGGCTGGGGTGAGAAATGTTGAATGGTGACTATATGTCAAGAAGTGGATTTTTTCATCGACTCTAAGCCGATGAAAAAGATTTCAAAGTGATGGGGCAGAGAATGATGAAACAAGATGTTTTTGGAGACAAGGTTCTCATGTAGCCAAAGCCAGTCTTGAACTCCTGATCCTCTGGGATTCTCCTCCTGAGGGCTGGGTTCTAGACAAGGACCACTAGCCTACTTCTGGGACATTTAACTGTAAACAAAGGTTTGCTGTGAAGAGAGAGGAGCTAAGTATGGAGGAGGAAGAGGAGGCCTGGAGGAGGGAGCGAGGAGAGGATGGAGGACAGGATGAACACTGCAGAGGTTCCAAGCTGAGGCAACAGGAAAGAAGCATTCAGTGAGACAGTTGAAATGACAGAGGAGAAAATGGTTCCCTCGGGGTCACGGGTGAGCTATTCTGCAGAGCACAGTGGGGACACTTCTTTCTTTGGAACTGAAGGAGGGCAACCTCGGTTTTCTATCAGCCATTGGGTGAATGTCCAAAGAAAAGCATCTTTTCATGCCTGTCTCTCATTGGAATAGTTCTTTACCACTTACCAAGGGTCCCCCATTTGAACACATTATGTAACATTATGTTTCCTCTCAGGCAGCGTCTAGAGAGTGCTACAAAGAGAGCTGTTAGACCTGGATGCCCGTGCTCTTACCTTTATACACACGTATGGTGCAGGTGTGGTGATTCCCTAGAAAATCTTGAAGACCTTAATTACAAAATTTGATAGATATGCACACTTAGAGTTATTAATTAGATTGGCAGGTTTTTCTTCACCTTCATGTATGTTTGCATGGTATGGGGGAAGCGGCACCAGCTTTTAGATGAATAACCTTCTGTTGATCACTGAAATAGGTCAAGCCGGGGAAGACAGATAGTGTCTGTTCTCATTTGCATGTAGAAACTTAAACTACTGACTTTATAATTTCCTATAACGGTTGTGATATAACAGGTGGTTAGTGTGTGCAGAATACGCTTGGCTAGGAGGAATACCTACCTTCTCTTTTCTCGTGTCTTACCACACAGTAGGGTAACTATGTTTGATAGGAATTAATTGCATTTTTCAAAGTAAGTAGAGAAGATTGTGAATGTTCTCAACAGAAAGAAATGATAACTGTAACTGTGTGAGGGACCCTGACCAGGATCTGATCCCTGTACGTTGTTTACATGTGCTTCAGTATCATACCATGCCCTGTAAATATGTGTCATTACCGTGTCAAGAAATGGGAAAAATTAAAAGTCTAAAGGGAAGGAAGAAGTAAGTTATGTCTCCACAGATGTGGAAGTCAACACTATACAGCCCTGTATGCGAGAGACGCCCAAATGTGGGTCTTCCCACCAATTAACACACATTCTCCGAGGTCAACTCAGGTCACCAGTCAGCGGAAAAAGATGAGTGTGGGCATTGTCTTTGAAGGAGTAAATACAAAAGGCTCTGCGGTTTGACACCTGGCAGAGTCATAATGAAGCCAGCCAGCTGAGTGCACATCTGAGGGGGTGCCTGGGTTAACTCCTCCTTTTTGCACCAAAGCAGCAAGAAATTGAGGAGAGCAGAAGCCAGAAGAGTGCCTCCATCCTCCTTGACCCTCATCGCCTCCCACAGAGCAGAATGGAAAGCAGACTTCTGCTCCCCTATTACCCCACCCCACCCCTGAACTCCTGCAGAGGACAGCTGGAAGCAGAGTCTGCTCCCTCACTCCCCCTCCCTTCTCCTGGGCTCCTGCAGAGAACTCAGGAGCAGGTCAGAGGTCAGTTGATGTATCCTACTCCAAAGCATGCTGTGTTCTCTCTGCTCCGTGCACTCTTTAGCTTCCTTGTCATGCAGAGGTGCACTGCTCAGTTTCAGCACATAGCAGAGAAGGTATGACTTTGGCCACTTTGGAGGAGGGGGAACAAAGAGGAGGAGAAGGAGGAGGAGGAGGAGGAGGAGGAGGGGGAGGAGGAGGAGGAGGAAGAGGAGGAAGAGGAGGAAGAGGAGGAAGAGGAGGAAGAGGAAGAGGAGGAGAAAGAGGAGGAAAGGGAAGATGTAGAGGGCTAAGGGCAGTAACCTCAGGGCATCCTCCCTCAGGGCAACTTACCTCAAGGTGCTGTGGTTTGCACAGGTATTTTGTGACAAATCCACCCACTTCCCCATGGCTCATCTTGCTTTGCCTTTCACCCACATGACTTGCACGTGTTAAAGGCACCCTTGCTTTGTGTTTCTTGATACTACTGCATGCTAAATTGTCTTGTGGCAGCGAAAGCCATCTCAACTCCAAGCTGTACCAACGCAAAAATGTCAACTAAATTATCTGTAATGAAATCGTTTTCTTTTTTAATCGTAGAGTCAACCCGAGTGTGTGGGGAGGGTGAGGGAGATGGAGTGCTTTAATTGCAGGCGGTTGGAACACCCAGCCTGAGGTTAAATATCCTTTCATCTTGCATGCTTGTGTCAGAGAGTAGGCATTCTTAAGTCTTAAATGCTTTCGGTTTGGGGATAATTAAAATTGAGTTAGGGAAGCAAAATGAGGAAAATACATGGTTGAAAGAAAAATAGAATCTCCATCACTTCAGGGCAAAGCAGGTTCTAAAATCTGATGGAAATGAAGCTGATTGCTTGCTGAGCTTGGCATCTGTGAGACAGTGAAGCATAAGGCTGGAAGAACAGTCGTGGTGTTGTCAAAGGTTGTGTGGGCAGAGAGAAAGGACTGGTCCACTCTTGGGAGGGGGACCATGAAAGAGATATCTGAGCTGATTGTGTCTGTAGGTGATAAAGTAAGGATATCCGAGGCTAAGGGATACGAAGCCCAGGTCTTAGACTCAACTAAATGCGTCTGCATGGTTCAGTGAACTGACTGTCGCTGCAGGTGAGATTTAATACTTGGTTCCCTTAGAGCATGGTGAGCCATTGCAGCATCATGGTATCTTCCTAAACGTATTCAAAGAGAGAGAACCCAAAGACCATGGTGGGAATCAGGGAGGTCTGTCAAGAACCCCTAGCAGTAGTCAAGCACCCTGGTGGAACTGTGGGATTGTGTTGAGCCTGGATAGAAGGTGCAAGACATGTGAGCTCTTTCAGAACCCAAACTCAACTATCAGAGTAATATTAGTTGAATGTGTGGGTTCAAACTTAACCAGGTTGATAAAGCTTACTCTGGGTGCCTATCCTGCACAGTCTGAGGATGGTGGTTCCTTGTAAGTATCAATGACGGTGGTACCTTGTAAGTATTGAGGTCAGTGGTACCTTACAAGCATTGAAGATGGTGGTATCTTATAAGCATCGAGGATGGTGGTTCCTTATTAGCATCAAGGATGGTGGTACCTTACAAGCATTGAGGATGGTGGTACCTTATGTGCTTGCATCCCCAAGAAGAAGAGGACTCTTCACTGTTCTGTCTGCTCTGTTGTATCTACCAATTTCTGTGGTATAAATACAGATGAAATCCATCCTACTCTCAGAATGGTAGTCTGACTGAATATGGGGCCAAGAGGGGTGCTCACTATCAGTTCATAAGCTGGTTTGAGCCTGTCCCTACACACCACCTGGTAAAATCCAAAAAAAGATCTGCGGTCCAGTTTTGAAAGGCATTCATGTGGAAAGAGCCAGCAGGCATCAGAAGCTTAATGCTGGTGAACAGGATAGACACTAAGGCAAGATCTGTGTTGTAAAACTTACAGAATACCAGTACAACAATAGAACACATGTGTAACCCTAGCACCTGGGAGTGGAGGCAGGAGGATCGAGAATTAGAGGCTAACTCAGATTACATAAGATACTGCCTCAAAAGGGGGAACTGAAGAGATGGGTCAGTGGATAAGAGTTACTCTTATAGATGACCTGAATTAGTTCCCAGCCTATATCAGGTGTCTCACAACTGTCCATAACTAACTCCAGCTCCAGGGGACCTGACACCTTCTTCTGGCCTCCAAGGACACCAGTATTCATTTGTATGGGTTCATAAGTAGATACACACATTCATATGATTTAAGACATGAAAATGAATCTTAAAATGTGAGAACATTGAAGTGGGCTGAGAATGGAACCTTGGAGGTGTGTACAGGTGACATGTTGGAGAGGAACAGAAGTAAAGAACTGGCGGGAAGTCGAGGTGAAAGCTGGGAAGCAGAACTTGGCCTTAGTCAGAACCTGAGAGACAGTGATGTCATTGGGATAAAGAACATTTTGACTCTGAGTTTATTAATATAAATATAAATATTTTAATCAGAATTGGCCCAGCATGAATTAATTTTCATAAGGTTCCTGAGGGAACATCATTAAGCTAATTTAATTCTTTCCCATAATCAATTTTTCATAGTGGGCTGTTAATGTTTCCCCTTTCCAGTTTCATATTTGTCTTAATAAAATTACTTAAGTCAAGATCAATTATTTTCTATAAAAGTATTATGACAAAGATTTATCAATAAGTCAAAAACTCTGCTGAAATTTTGTTGATTATATTACTTTGCCTTATTGTAGGTAAGGATTGTTTGTTCTGTTTTAAGGTAGGGCCTCCTTTGTGGCTCAGACTAACCTGGAACTTAATAGGTAGCCCAGGCTAGCCCTGGAACTTAATAGGTAGCCCAGGCTAGCCCTGGAACTTAATAAGTAGCCCAGGCTATCCCTGGAACTTAATAGGTAGCCCAGGCTAGCCCTAGACTTCTGGCAGCCTCCCTGCTGAGTGCTTGTGTGTCTAGCCATCATCATTCTCTTTGGAAAGTTAGTTTTTTGTAGTTAGTCTTCCATTCACTCTGTGGCATCTCAGAGAACAAGGAGGTTGAAATCTCAGAGACCAATCTCAAGCTCTAGTTTTAGAGAGTTACACTAAAGTCACAGAGACAGCCCTAACAGTTTCATAGGAATCTGTCATGGTTGAATCACATTAGATTCAGCTTCCACAGATGTCTTAATCAAATTTTATATTTTGACACCACTGCAGTGATGCATGCAGCTGCTAAATAATACACAGATTTCCTGCGTAGCCTTTACTCATTTTCCTACTATGCTGACATCTTGACACACTGTATAGGTCACAACCAGGACAGTGGTCACTGACATCAAGGTGCAGAAGAGTTTCTCTGTCACCAAGATGCACCTTGTTGCCCTTGTACCCCGAGATTAACTGCCTGCGGTCATGGTGCATAATTCATTCAGTGTACTGCTAGATCTGCTAGATTACGTTTACTGGCATGTTGCAGACGGTGTGTTTATCCTACACCCACAGGTTTTACATGTCAGCATTGAGTACTACTCTTCCTCATTTCTTCAGTTATGTGCTGTGTATTTTGATACATTATATCTTTATACTCATGAAAGTGTGTTTAAACAAAATCTTTTACAGTAGCACATGGGATCATGTTACTTAATCCAGTTGTGTATTTTGATACATTATATCTTTATACTCATGAAAGTATGTTTAAACAAAATCTCTTACAATAGCACATGGGATCATGTTACTTAATCCAGTTGTGACGAAATGTGTCACAGATGACGTATTTTGCCACTTAGGTATCAGCCCATGTTTAGGCTGCTGGTTCTTCTGTGTTCTAACCTTCTAGTTCTCTTGCTTCTCTTTATAAAAGTTCTTGGGAGATTTAAAAGACTCCCCGCTTAGGAATTATGTGTTATTTCAGTGCACGTATCCCCACCTACCAGTCTCACTACTCTGCTTCCGTGAGTAGGTTGCAGAAACCTTGCTGTTACTCAGTTATCTTTATCCCTCTTAAAGGTTCAGTTTCAAGTATTTCTCCTCCGAACATTATGTACCATGTCACATGGTGCTGTGTGATTCTTTCCTCCAGGTTGACTGTGACCGTTTACGTCCAGAATGAGAACATCAGTGGTCACTCACAGGAGACCCCTGTGAGATTGGCTTATTAATGTAATCCCTCACTCAAGACTCTTGCAACACAGGGCCTATTAGCATTCTCTTGTGGAAGTATGGAGCTAAGGAGCCTTCCTGAGGTGCTGACTGGAGGTGGGAGCTGGAAAAGGGACTTGAGGCTCTTTGATAACTTTGCTGTCCACATGCTTCCCAGGGGAAAGCCTCAGCTGCGTGGTGGCTTCTGTCACTAACATTTCAAGTCGGACTTTTCAGTGACTCCCCAGGGCATTCCATGTTCCCTAGTGCCCCTTAGAGCTCCTGATGCTTCTGTAGAAAATCCCCAAAACTCACTGTTTCCCCACGCTGGGTTTGTGCGGATGCCATCTTGAGTCTACAGATGCTGCCTTCATCTGGAGTGCATTGGCTTCTTTTTTTATTTTAGAGACAAGGTCTCCCTGCACAGCCCTGGCTAGCTGACGTTCATTACGTGTAATCACCCTGGCCTGGAGCTCCTAGAGGTCTGCCCACCTCTTCCTCCAGATTGCTACCATTAAAGGTGGATGCCACCATGCTTGGTCTAACTGACATTTCTTTACATCCCCCCTCCAGGAGCAGCCATGCCCTAGATGGTTTAATTACGCGTGCTACAAGGATGATCCGTTTATTCATTCTGCAACCCCTTTTAAGAAGAAGGCATCTTGTATCTGCTCTTGAAGGGGCATTCTTGCTGTTGCTGCTTCTCTTTGTCACCATCCAAGAATATCTTTATTCCTTATTTCTAAAAGATATTGTCACCAAATACAGACTTCACAGTTGACAGCTGTGTTTGAATCCCAGTGCCGTGCCGCAGATGAAAGCTCTGCTTCTGCGGGAAGGTGCCTGACCCCTTCTTGTTAACCAGCTCTTCATTTTGGTGCATTTCAAAGATTTCTGCTTTGTCCTTAGGTTGAAATCTTTAATGATAATGAGTCTTGCTATGTATTTTTTGGGGAGTCACCTGTTTCTGGGATTTACTTAGTTTGTTTGGTATAAGGATTCACATCTTTCACAAGATGTGAGATGTTTTGAGACATCATTGTCTTCATTATTGGTTATCATGAATCCTCATTTATTTTATACATTATTTCCTTCATTTTTGAGATTACAATTTCATCATTTTCTATCCCCTCTCCTCCCTCAAAGGCTCTTCTATATGCCTTCTCTTTTTCAAATCCCTCGCCTCTTTTTTTCAATAATTATTGTTACATGTATATATAATATGTATGTATGTCTGTGTGTGTTTATGTGTGTTGTATATATATGTGTATGTGTGCTCTTAAATATATAAGTACAACCTGTCTAGTCTGTATAATGTTACTTATATGGTGGCTTTAGAGGCTGGCCACGTGGGATTGGGTAACTAAGCATACAGTGTGCTCTTTCCCTGGGAGACTGTTTCCCTGATCTTAGGGCAGCATTGTTAAACAAATTCTTTATCTACACCTCCTCCTGCCTCCTGGCACATGAATGATTTTAAAAGTGAATCCCACATTATCCCACACATCCTCGAGGCTCTGTCCAGTTTTTTCTCTAGGCTGCTTTCTCTGTTGTTCAGGTTAAGTGAATTCTATTGCTGTGTCTTCAACACTTGCAAGAAGAGTTAGAGAAAACGAATCCCCACCACTCTGTTTAGTCCACAGATTGACAGGCACATTCAGAATGATTTCGGGTCCCAGTTCGTTTCTGTGTGTGAGAAGGAGCCATGATCTGCAGAAGCATTAATTTTGAGCTGACCCAGTAGCTTGTAGCCTTGCTACAGTATTTTTCCTAATTGCACACCTTCAGTTTTGCTGATATTTATAACTTCTTTTTGTTTGTTGGGATATGCTATTTTTGATTATGAAGAGACATTTTAAAGTTGTTTCTGAAGTGTGCTTTTTAAGACTGTGTCTGTGTGGAGATACACGCAGGTTAAGTGCAATGCCTGCAGAAGCCAGGAGGGACATTGGATTCCTAGGAACTGGAGTTACAGGTTTTTGTGAACCTCCTGACCTGGACGCTGGGAACCGTACTCCCTTCCTCTGTAAGAGCAGAGTGTGTTCTTGAGCTGTCTCTTCAACTCCTGCTGAGGTATTTTTTATGATGAGAGCTGGAAAAGTCCCTTCCTGAGAATTCCAATCTGATCACCTCCATTTTGGTGGTTTTGGTTCTCACTAATTTTGAGTTTCTTGGTTCTTAAAAGGCTACTCTTAACAGGCTTATTTGACACAGCATTATTTGACACCCTGGCAATTATAGAAAGGTCCTCTCTTTTTAATGCTACTTTGTTAGCTTGCTTGGGTTATCTCAGGCCACTACTTGTGAAGGAGAAGAAGTTTCCCACACTGGTCCTCTGAAGCCCTAGAATGGGGCACAGAAGTTCTCTCAGTCTGCAGGAGGATGTGGATTGGAAAAGCTTTCTGACCTGGGTGTTGTAGTGATTCCCTTCACTGGTGCCTGGCTGCCCTGTGGTAACTCCTGCCTTGTGGAGAAGACAAACTTTGCTAGGGTAGCTGCTGTTGGCTGATTGCCCTTGCTGTGCTGTCTGCTGTTGGAGAGGTGAGTCTTGGGCTGCAAGTACCTATCTCCTGGTTGTCTTTCTTCAGGTGATTATTGATCTGTGCCTCTCTCTGGTTCTGCTGTTGACTTGGGATTCTTTTCCAGGCTACAGAGGGTAGTCCTACCTAGGCTGTGCCCTGTTGCTGTAGACTATGAGTTTCAGACTGCTGGGTCTGGGTTGACTTGTTCTATGTAAGAAGCCTGGTCACCTCCCACTTCCCCCTGTCCTAGCATCCCAGGCTACTGTTGTCTTTCTCTGTTGTTCAGACTTATTTGCCCTTTGTTTCTGGTGCTATTGATAATGGTTAGCAAAGAGGAATCCTTCTGCCCCCTTCTGTTTATGTCAAAAGTCTATTGAAAAATGTCTCTAAGACTGAGTTTGTATGAATGCATGGAAAACACAGACATGTGATCCTCAAACCTTTGTCAAGTGGATTAGTCAGCTGGGAGCAAAGATCCACATAGAGGGCAAAAGCACAACCATGGGCGTCTCAAGGAAAAATATGATGAATGGCCGAGTGAAAGGTGTGAGCAAGAAACGCCCAGGCTCAGGGGGAGGGGAAATCAGAGTATCCTGGTCTGACTCCAGCAGTTTGGAACTATAGGTGTGCAGAAGTCACGATGTCCCGAAAATGTCGTGTTCAGACAGGTCTTTGGGTGTCTCAGAGCATGGCGCGCCTTCTCCCAATCATCTAGTCCCTGCTTTACCTCAGGCTGAGAGGCAGGGTCTGGTCACTGGGAAAGGGAGACTTTGAGTATTCTCTCACATGATGACTGAGGCCCCAAAGGGAGTACTGAAAACTGATCAGGGGTCTCGCTCACTCTGCGTGACCCTCCAGCTGAAGGCAGGAAGGAACCTCACCACATGCAAGGACATTGGCTGTGAGGAACCCAGAACCACAAGGTGTTTTGTGTAGCTTTTGCTACCCGACCTAAGCTCCGGGACAGGACCACACTACCAGCCCCAGCCTAGAGAAAATTGGATCTGCAGATCACACACACACACATACACACACACACACACACACACACACACAGAGAGAGAGAGAGAGAGAGAGAGAGAGAGAGAGAGAGAGAGAGAGAGAGATAGTTCAGTTTCAACTTGCCTTATTGGCTCAACTGCTGGGTGCCTCCAAGCTACCTAGCGCACCCTTCCCAGAACTCCCAGCTCAGTACCCTATATCTGTACTCAATTTCAGTTGCTCAGCCATCTTTAGTCTCATCTCAACATCCCCAACTTCCCACTTATAGAAGCAGCCTGTGGCCGCTCCACCCGAGATCACACATGGCTGGTTGGTTTTTTTCTCTTAGAAGCTTGGCAGACTCTCCTTTCCTCTCTTTCCTGCATCAGCCCAGCTGCCTGCTGGGACTCGGAAGTCCCACCTATTCTTCCACCCATGAACTGGCCCGTGGCATCTTTACGATAGATCAAGAATCAACTGAAGAACAGGACCTTAGCACCAGAACCACCCCTATAACAAGGCACCATGAAAATGGGTCATGGCCTTGGCAGCTACACCAAGACACCAGGAGGAAAATTGCCAGCTCTGTGTGACAGGCTAGCTGAATTTGAAGCCAGGTCTTCTTGGTATACTGGACTAGAAGGCCTTCCTTTTAGATCTTTCTTTCCAACCTAATCCGGAACCGTTGCTTGCTGCCCCAAGACCCTGCCCTCTGGGAGGATCCTTCTGTGTAGGTCTAAGGGAAAAGGCAAGAAAAAGCAAAGGTGAGGGCTCCTGGATGTCGAGCTTGGTTGTCAGGTGGTGAGCATCTCGGCTTTAATGGGAGGAAAGCACCTGGGTTGCTGTAAGGAGTGTACATGTAGCATACTGCTGACAAAATGTGGCATCCCAGCAGGATATCCCCGACTCAGTCCATATGGTGTTCATGGCTTTCTCAGGAAGCATAAAAATCACTGAAAATTTGTGATATTACATGAAGTCTCAGGAAGACTTCTGTCCTTTTAACAGTGGAGGTATGTGAAGGTGTGTATAGCCAGATATTCCTAGATGGGCCTGAAAGTCACGGTGGAGACCAACCTATATCACCATATTTTTATCATTTAAATTTTAAAAATTAGAAGATGACTGCAGAGGAGTAACTGACCAGAAATTAACACTACTGTGTTTTTTAGGATGCACTTTCAGTTTTCAGTCACTGTAAAACCTTGCTGGAGCTACTTTAACAGGGCTGTGATCCCCTCCAGTAGCAGATAAACAAGGAAACAAAGGGCAGTGTTTTGCCGTGGCTTACTCTCCATAAACTAAGTTTATTTAACAGAGAAACAGATACAGACCATACTGTCTTACGGACATTCTGAATGTAACAGCAAACAAATACACAGTAATCCCTCTCCATGGTTTTTTTTTCCCCACTGGAAAGCCTGTTGGTTTCTTCATTCTGTCAAGTGTGGCAGGTGGTGGTGTCTGGTAGCAGAGACTCTGAAATGTGGAACAGGTGAGGATGTTGGTGCAGAACACCTCCTCTCAGCAACTGGAGGCTGAGGCCTAAGGAATGACAGTTGGAGGCTAGCCTGGACTATGTATGTAGCAATTCCCTGTTTGAAAAGCCAAGGGAATTCAACGGAAAAGCTCAATGGTAGGACATTGGCCTTAGTATATAATAAGAGACCATGTGTTTTGATCCTTTGTACCACTGTAAACCAGCAAAGGTGTGGACAGGTGGCTCAGCGGTTAGAAACATTTGCTGCCCTTGGAGAGGGCTCTGGATGGGATCCCAAGAGCTCTAAATGAGATCCCAGTGAGACCCAGCACACTCTTGGCTAAGGTCACACCACCTCCCCCCTCTGACACACAAACAAAAATAAAAACAAAAAAATTCAGAGCACATGTTATAAGCATGTGTTAGGGAGAATAGACTCTGTGAACAAACAGGAAAGGGAGAAGCCTATGACTAGATCTTGGGTAACAATGCTAATAACGAAGGCATATGTATTTATGCCATGTGCTGTTTGTAGAATGTAAGTGCAGATGTCTGTAAAACAGCCAGCACTGTACTGCTGAGCACTTACACCCACCATCCGGAGGGAGACCTTGAGAGGAAGGTCTTTTGTGAGCTTTGCCTCCCAACTATATAAGGAGTGCCCTCTATTCATGTCAAAGGATCTGTCCATGAATTCAGATACACCTTGGAAATATGTCTTACACAGGGGAACCTTTTGTTATCATTGTATCCTGTTTCTCTGGCTGAACGAGACTTGTCCTGGCGTTCGGTGGCCCTCTCTATTTATTTTCTACTCTACTTAATTGCCCTATTCTTGAGAGTATTTGTATTTCTTGACTTCCCTTTAATAAAATTTAAAAAAAAAGTCTGGTTCTCTAAATACTATACATTTTTCAAAAAATGTTTCCTATCAAATGCAGTCTTTCCTGCCTACAAGTCAGTCCTGGGGAACTTTGTCCTCCTGAGGGCCTACTGGGTGCTTCAGTCCTAGGGGACTTTGTCCTCCTGAGAGCCTACTGGGTGCTCGATACTTGCCAATCTCCCCCTCCAATCGCTGCAGACTCTTTAAGGAAAGGGACTGTTTTGCAGCAAGCATGGCATGTGTCTGCACTGTAACTGGTAACAGGATTATTCATGTGGAAGTTGCTTAGTAAATAATTTTTGAGTGGAATTGCCAGAGGACTGTGGGGATTTGGGGGAATAATTTTTTTAATTGCACTTCTTTTTCAGGACTGCCTATCTGCCTTTCCTTGCACTGTCAACACTTAGAAAGCGTTGTCTGTCTATTGGCCTCTCTTTGATCAGCATCCCCCTTTGACATTTGCCTAGACCTTAAAATATCCTTTCTGACAGAGGCAGGGTACTGCAAGGGAGCCATGGCCTTCATTCTGGGGGAGGAAGGACACAGCTGTCTGAGTCTCCTTGTTTTGACAGGACTGAGGTGGCTCAATGCTGAGTGTCCTTGGCAGGGTTCCTGACTACTCAGAGGCCTCTGCCCCTCTTACAGAGACACACTTTCTGCCTGACATCTGATGCTGGGAGGATTCCCACCAGAACAGGGATGGCCTCTTGTACCACACACTGGTTTGGGCAACTTTGATATACCATAAATCTTGACGGTCTGCCAATTCACCAGCTGCAAGATCTTTCTAGGCTGTGAGGTCCCCTTGGTCCCCTGAAAACAGGAGAGCATCTCAGTCAGTCAGTGTGCCCCTGGAGCTTCCCAAGCTGGCACTTTTGTGGTTCAGCACATCTTTTTAATCACACTAAGAAGTGACCCAACTCACTTTCCTTTCATCCTTCCTACCTTCCTTGGCTTCCCACACACATCTTAGCTAGACTTTCTCACTTGGCTGTCGGTTGGTCGAGGTGAATGGAAGTGAAACATCACACTGGATCACTCTTGATCTTTTCCCATTTTGTGTGTAACCTGATTCTAGGCAGTCCTTCCTTTTTTTGTAAAGGAATGGAAATCTGCTTAAAAACAATGCAAATACCTTTTCACATTTGAGAGGGAGGGTCTTGCTTCCTGCTTTATAATTCATAGAAATATATAATTTCTATGAATAATGACATGTACACTTACATCCCCACCCCATGGTTGGGAAAGTATCTCTGTAGTTAATGATGGTGATATAGACCCCTGTTACAATTGCATGTGCAAGACTATGTGTGTTGCCTTTAGATCCAGGCTCTAACTGGGGCCTGGTGTTTATTGACTGCCACTTTTAACATTTCTGCTATCTTCTATAAATAAAGAGTTTTTTAATGATGTGTGTGAGTAGATACTTAGAGTGTTTTGATTTGCTGCCCACCTCTTTTACGTTGAATTCTTACGATGTGGAACTCACAGTTCTTCAGTCAAGGCAACAGTGGTGAGTTATGTACTACCTGGGTGTTTCTTACTTCCTTTTCTATCTCCTGTCCCACTCAGAAACTCCTCACTGAGATTGCCTATGACCACACTGCAGGAATAATGCATGGCCTCTTTCTCAGGATGCTGGATGTGCTGTCACGAACTGAGATGCATGTTGAGCACCTGGGGCCTCTGGAATTTCCTCAGTGTTCCAATCTTAAGTTGTCAGAATCTGGCACATTTAAAGAATGCTGCCAGGTCATGTGTATTACCTCTGATGTAAGAGGAAAGCTTCTGCAGGCCAAGGGAACTTGCACTGGTTCAGAACCAGATGCTCAGACTACAGTTTGCTTTGAGCTAGGAGACAGCAGGTTTCCTGTCAGTGGGCTTCATCTGAGTGTCTGCAGTCACAGACCCTCCCCAGTTAGTGGCTCTTCCTAGGGTGGTTTATGTCTCCTACCTGCCAAGCTCTGTCTCAGGAAGCATTATTCATTGCTCCTCCTCCATCAACAAAGGATGGCCTTGGTGTGTTTGCTAGCATTTTCCCTTTCCTTTGTTCTGGCTCTCCCCTTTCAGTTCTCCCTGCCAGACGTTCATAGATTGTTTCTTTCCATCATTGGCTGCCCCCTCACTGTGTTGGAGGTATCTTTGGATTAAAATAATCCAAAAGATTTATTTAGTTTTTAAAGTTTTTAAAGTTTATTTTGAGACAGATGTTGTTCGCTTTCTTTCATATGATGAATTAGATTTTCACACACACACACACACACACACACACACACACGGAGGGGGGGAGGGAGAGGGAGAGAGAGGAGATACTATTTAGAGGGAAGAAGGAACCCAGTGGGAAGGTTAACAAGAGAGGGTGAGGGTCATATGAATATGAGAAAGTATGTGACATGAACCTGTGGAAATGCAGTGATATCCATCATTTTATATAAAGAACATATCTAGTAAAACATAACCTTTACAAACAACTTTCTTTTTAAGCATATGACTTTAATGTCTCTCCTTTGAGGTAGGTGAAGTCACTTTTGACAATGTCCCAAAGGTTGTCTGGCACTTTGGTACATATGGTTATGGTCCAATATTGTGCTGGCTCAGGATACAAAAAAAGCACATAAAAGGCTTAGACTCCCCTGGACTGGGATTGGACAGAGGGTGAGCAGGGAGTGGTTTGGTGAGATGGGAAGGATGTGACCTTGTGTTCTTGTTGATAGAGGTAGTTATTCATGGGTGGACCCTGAAGTGCAGAGTGCGGTTCAAACCCTCAGGTTGGGTATCAGTTGCTGCGGTGACCACCATCTGCCCAGTTCAAGGGTTCGCTGCCCTGAAACCACAACTAGATCTCCCTCTGGGCCCTTCCATATTCTCGCTAGCATGAATGACATTCCTGCTGATGTGATCACTGAAGTCCCCCCCCCCCATTTGATTGTCCTAGGGGCTGCCTCTGTTGAGTCAGTGTGTCCTTTCATGGCCACCGCAGACCCAGAGCTCATGTAACTGATAAAGGGTGGGTAGGATGACCTCCTCTGTAGGTCCCGGTAATGTTCAGCAAGCATGCTCTCCGGTGCCTGCAATATCTTCATCCCCACCAGCTTGAAGCCTCACCTCTCAGAGCATTGCATCAGAGTCACCTGCAGCCTCTGCTGTACCCCATATGGCTTTACAGCAATCAGGGTCTGCTCCTGGGGACTAGGCTCTCCAGAACTAGGGCTCACTAGCAGACATGAAAAGCATGCCCATACAACCTGCAAATAACTTTTGAAGACAAAAAAAAAGTAAACGGAGGAAAAAACGAAATGCAAGTGGCTTTTAAGGGCTGTTCTTTGATTGCACACAAACGCGGTGCATGAGTCTTGTCTTTCGTGTTTGCAATTGATGTTCTTACGCACATTTATTTTGCTTACGGCTTTCGTTCTCCCCTGGTTAAAGCGTTGGATAGCAAGTTTATCTGATGTGGATACCCTCCTCCACGTCCAGCAGCAGCGGTGTAGAAGAGTTTATCTTCATGACTCCCTATAGAGAGGATCCTCCGGACTCTGCTTAAAATAAAAAAAAAAATCCAAATGGGGTGATTTTTATGCCCTTTAAAAACCTTAATACTTCCCATAACGTCTCTGGAATGATTTTATGACCTAGTCCTGCTTCCATAAATGTTAAAGAAACAAACTGATGTAAAAATCTTCGGATGATAATTATTAATAAAAATACTCTTCCATTTGCTCTGCAGAACATTATTTTTGCATTAAAATTATTTTTTTCTTACTACTAAAGTGCGCTCAGACACAGATATAGGGGAATTAGGCATTCCTAACCAGAGCAGAAGTCGTTCCTGTGGGAACCAGAAATGCAACAAATGCAGAGGAGTCTTGAGAGGATGACTTTTTAAAAAGTTATTTATATTTATAAAACACATATTTGAGTTTATGGCTGTGCCTTCAGTTAGGATGTCAAACCAGCACAATTCCCTGAAAATACCATGAGTTCACAGCAGTGAAGCATCATAGAAGAAACTGAACAATTTTCTATAAATTTAATTGCTGCCTTGGAATAATTATGTCTAAAGGGTGGGATATATATTTTATTATCCATCAGCTTCTTCTTTAACAGGAGTGCCGTGCTTTGTACAAGTCAATTATTTTTGATAGTTTCTGTAATTAATGTTTAATTATATTTTATTGCCCTCATTCTATTACATCACCTTGGTGACAACTGAAACATTTCTAAACGCTGAAAATCTACACAGTATTTTGTATGTCACACTACTACCTTTTAACACTTCCATGAAATTGCAGGGCTGGTGTATTGATGTCACCATTTATTGGAAAGCAATATTGAACCTCTTCTTTTTATACTTGCGTGTCAGAAGAACCCTACTATGTAACTTAAGACAGAACAGTGTAAATAATACCTTCTTTTAAAATCTTTCCATGTTGTTAATTATTTAGTGCTATTATGATTATGTGTGTGTGTGTGCATTGTCTGTGTGTGTATGTCTCTCTTTCTCTGTGTGTGTGTTCATTATGTTTGTGTACGTGGTGTCTATGTTTGTATGTTCATATATTGTATGTCTCTGTGTGTGTGTGCGCGCATGTGTGTATGTGTCTGTGTAGGGTAGAATATGGGTTGCATACATGTCATGGGGCATGCACCATTCAGTCAGAGGACAACAGCCAGGATTCAGCTCTCTCTATCTACCATGGGTTTCAGGGAACCAGCTCAGGTGGCCAGCTTGTGAGCAAGCACTTTACCCTCTGAACCATTCCAGAGTGTCTTCTCTCTATAATTATCTGAACTGCAAATTGCTTATAGAATTCATTGTCTTATATCATGTTCTGAATTGCCCTAAAAGTATATAATGCAAAATGTATGTCAAAAGACTCAGTTAGTAGAATTTACTCTTTGAAGTTTGGGGCTTGTTTGTGTTCATGACTGTGAAAGAATCCACTTCGAGCAGTACTCACATTAAAAAAAAAACACGCCTATTTTCTTTTAAAAGTTAAAGAACACAAGTGTATAGGACAAGAAAATGGTGAAAGGAGAAAAGGCGGGGCTGGGGCAGGCGGGACAGGAGTGGGGCAGGGGTGGGGTGGGACGAGCAACAGGCAGGTTATGTTCATGGTGGAGATGAGGGGACCAAATGGGTTTTGGAGTGAAGATCTTGTTGATGTGGAGAAAGGGGACCAACCCCCCACATTCTGCTATGTAAACAAGGCCAGTTAGCATGGTATTTCACGTCCTCCTGTAACTCTGGGAATCCTGCCAGTCCTGGGCTTGTAGAGACTCTCAGAAGTCACTATTACATAGCAGTGACTCGACCAATTGTGAATTGGTCTCTTCCCAAGCCTTCCTTCCCTGCACACACTTGTTTTATGCCTTTCTGCTGTTTGCCTTGCACAGCTCAGTCATTGTCAACACCTCCTAGAGAGTTGCAGTTGGGCGATGCTCTCAAGCACAGCCATATAATTTTTGTGTGAAAACCATTTTGAAGATAATTATCACTTCTGTAAGGACGAGTGCATAATCGCAATCAGAACATGGGAATGTTAAATGATATAATAAGCAAATTTCCCTTAAAATTCTAGCATCAGTTTATCTCACTGTTCAATACAGAAGCAAGAGTTCTGGTTGCAGTAGTTTTGCCTGACCACATGTTAAGAAACAGATTTATGTTTATGTGCGCATTTCTTGAGTATGGGTTTTCTGTCTACAAATTGGACTTCATTTACTGTAGGGAGAGCTTGTGTTTTAAAGATTTTGCGAGCTTGTCAGGTTACCAAGAAAACTAGGAACATAAATTATACAAGTGTTAAATCGTCATACTTGCTTATAAGTTTGATTCTTCTATTTAAATCATCTGTCATGGAAATACTTTTCTAACTTGATGGATATGTCTCCATCTATGGGTTTGGACCAATTAAATGTATCCTTCTTGAGAGTCTAAGGTAAAAAGATTTCACGGTTAGGACAACTTGTTGACAGTGAAAAGAAAATAATCCAATTACATCTTTATTCAGCCATGTTATTTTCGTTGTTCTTAGAACTACTGTCCTTCCTCATCTGAAGACCAAACGTTTGTCTCCCTCTCCCCAGTGTCTGGCATACAGGATTCAGTGACTTTATGTCCACTTTTGCCAAAGCATATTTATTCAGTTGCAAAATGCCATATTTTCATTCTTCCTCTCCTGGAATCTCTTTTTATGTATTCACCTTATCTGTTTTCTTTAACTGATTTCCTCCCCTTTGATAGATTAAAAAGGGCCCCAAATATCAGCAATCTAATTACCAATGCAGAAATCCTTGACTGAGTCAGGAGTAGAGTAAATATCTCATACAATTTGCTGTTAGGTTATGTATGGCTCATGCTTCTGTGGGATGATGATGTTATCTGTCCAAGCTCAGCTGAGGGGATCACTCATGTGTTTAAGAGATAGTTGAAGTCACTTCGTTAGTAACATGTTGTCTGTCTCTTATACATCATATTGTTAATTCTAGGCTTTAAAGTTTTTCTTTGTAATGGCTGGGAAAGCTATAAGAGGAAAACTGGTTTTATAAATACTTAAGGAGAATGCAGAGATCCCAGCATGGTTATTGTGTGGTGATGTAAGAAGACACATCGTTATGTTATTTGATGTCTCAACCATTCTTTTAAGAGTTGTGGAAGGTCGGGCAGTGGTGGCACACGCCTTTAATCCCAGCACTGGGAGGCAGAGGCAGGCGGATTTCTGACTTCAAAGCCAGCCTGGTCTACAGAGTGAGTTCCAGGACAGCCAGGGCTACACAGAGAAACCCTGTCTTAAAAAAAAACAAAAAACAAAACAAAAAACAAAGAGTTGTGGAAGGCTTGTGGAGATGCCTATGAATGTCTAGAACATTCATACCAAGTAGAGTTCACATTCTTCTCCAAAGTTTTCCTCCTGACTTTTAGGGATCTCAGAGGAAACACTGTACAATAAAATATCTTTCAGGGGTATGTTAAATACCTTTCTATGCAGTTGCTTCCCATTAGAGTTAAGTCTAACTTTCCAGCAGGGGTTATGGCCCTCAGTAAGATGGAGCTTGGTAGGTAAGCTGTGGGGGAGACTGCACCAAAGGCCCAGGTTTCATATATTAAAGTTTTTGTAAAATGTTCAGAATATCATGAAAGGGAACCAAAGACTTTCTACCTTTTCTGAGTTTAGTTAGTTGACTTTCACATACCTAGTCATTTAGAGAACTCCTTCAGCATGTGGATGCTGGTGTGTGGCCTGTCCCTCTGCCACGCACTTCACATTGTTTCAGAGAAGCACCTTGTATCAGCAGCCTCTACCTTTGGACACAAAAGTATCTTCAAGAGCTTGACTTCCTGTGGAGGAGGATGGCTTCTTTAATGACTGTTTACAACTGAGTTCAGAGCTGAGCCATCTACAAAGCCCAGTAAAGGAGGTTAGAGGGTCAGTGGGAGGCCTTAGGGGGAAAAGCTGTTGTCTCAACCAGATCACTTTCCCTGTGGTGTAGCAGAAGGCCAACTCTGAGTGAGAAGGAAAGCTGAAACACTTCTACTGGAATCTGTTCCTGGCCTCACAGAGAGGAGGAGAGAGACCTTGGGATGCTTGCTGCCAGATGTTGGCACAGGGAAGAAATGACAGGAACCTGGGAGGTTCACCTAGTGCTGAAACCTCAGCTCCTCACTCTGCTAGCTGAACAGATTGGACCCGCATGCTATTCTTCTCCAGTAACTGTAGTGTTTGATGAATTGGGGGTGACCAGGTTAATGATTCAAATGGTACTGGAGGTTTTATCTGGTAACATACGTTGTCCAGTTGGGATATTGCTTCTTCACTGTTTATGGTAATTCCATTTAAACCCTATTATTTTATGTATATATTTTATGAACATGTATTCTAAGAATATCTACAGTACTAGGTTTATGGTTTTTATGGCTAAATGGTTAAATACTGGGGACTAAATCCAGACATAATAATGCCATTATCTCTTGAGGTTTGTCATGGAGCCATTGAAGGAGGATGGACGCCTCAGTCACGTGCTCATACGTGTTCACTGGCCACACCTGGAACTAGTGTGAGGATCTAGAGTAAGGGTGGATCCCGTTGGTTTCTCATACGTTTCACTTTCTGCAGCTTGGATGCCCTGGGATCCTTTCTCTTCTCCATTGGCTTAGCATATGATCAACTTGGCACACAGTAGTGTCCTTTGAGAAGAAGGGCCCTCAATTGAGAAACTACTTCCTGGCCTGTAGTCATGTCTGTAGTGCATTTTCTTAATGAGTGATTTATTTACATGATAGGGCCCAGGCCATTGTGGGTGTGGCCTTCTGTAGTTGGTGGTCCTGAGTACCTCAAGAAAGCAGGCTAGCAAACCTTGAGCCAAGAAGTCAGTAAACAGCACCTCTCCTTAGCCTCTGCATCAGCTCCAGCCTTCAGAGTTCCTGCTCTGCCTTCTCTGGATGATGGACTACAGGCTGTAAGATGAAATACTCTCCCACCCAGCAAGTTTCTTTTGGTCATGATGTTTTACTGTAGCAGTAGAAACCCTGAATAAGATAGGAAGTGAGGATCTTGGCCCGTTTTCTTAAATATAACAAATAACTGAGACAGCTTGTGAACAGAGAAACTGTATTTAAGAATTTGTGAAGGTCTCAGTCTGCAATCGATTGGCCCTGCCAACTTCAGTCTGTGGCAAGGCAGTATGTTGTGCTGAAACTGTTCTCCTATGGCTAGGGCATGAGAGCAAGAGAGACCAAAGGACTGGGGTCCCTGATCCCAGTTAAGACTACTCCATGATGGAAGACCTTCCGTGCCACCCTATCTTGTGAGATTTCTACCTTTAGTAGGTTTCCATGGGCCATAACTAGGGGTCTTTGGAGGTCATTGAAGACCTAAGTCAGCAGTGGATGCGGGATTGATCCTTAGAGCTTGATGTGTGCTGATCTTTACATGGCCAGCGTGCTAGGAGCAGGCTACCTTATCCTGGCAGGTGCAGTGACTGTGCTGCTGACAGAAGGAAACAGAAGGGTGTCTTCTGAGTTTCCCCCTGGTCCTCACCTGATTATTTCTCAGGGAAATAAACTATTGGGAAGGAGGCTTAGAGAGTGCTGTCCCAGAGCTCTCTGGGAGGCCAGGTGGTTGAGTGTGGGGCTGTAGTCAGGTGAGTGCCTCCCTTGCTGGGATTGAGGGCTCCGGGAGGAAGAGGAGCAGTGGCTACTGCAGGCCCACTTGAGCAACTTTCCTTGATTTCTTCCCCATGGAGGCCAGGTGGTCACGTGTGTAAATCATTGGCATTATTCTCCAGCATTCTCACTTGACATCTACCTCAGAACCTTCACACTTTCTTTTTTTCTGTGAATATCCCTCTCTGAGTTCTTCATGGACTTGCTTTTCCCAGTCTAATTTAGACTCTTAGTTCAGATGTCACGTTTGAGTCATCAGATCTAAAGTAGTCCCAATGGTCACTTGTAGTTGGCCTCACCCTTGTGTCATAAGATTCTTGTTCATTATTTTTCTTCCCTGTCCTCTTTCTCCCCTCCTCGTCATCTAGAACATAAACCCATCACTGCATCCCAGAAGAGAGGCCAGCATGCAGTAGATACTCAGTAGATGTCTGCCTGGTGGGGGCATGGTGTCTTAAAGTAAACATGGCATGCGCTTTGTTTCTTCCCAAGGAGACATTCACCTGCTTCATGGTGGGGACTGACCAGCCAGCTAGGCTTTATCTCTGCAACACTTGGCTCACAGTAGGCTCCTTAGCAAGTGCTTAAAAACAGAGGACAAGGTGGCAAATTGTGTGGCTATCAAAGGTTGTCTGGTTATCCCTGGGCCTAGAAGGAGTGATGTGATCCAGGCAATGCTTGTTGACAGGATGATAGTAATTTGGAAAAATTGTATTTATTTCCAAGGGTTATCATTAACTGGATATGCATAAAATGCTTTCTGATCACAGGTGAGTGGGCTAAATGTAACAGCGCACATATACACATGCGCACACACATACATGTACACACATGCACACATATACACACATACACACATGCACACACATATACACACACATACACACATGTACACACACATGCACACACACATACACAAACATACACACATATACATCAGGTATTATCACGTAAGTGTGGAGAAGCTCTGGAGAATCTAGGTCGCCTGACTTATCACATATGGCGTGTGCAGTTGTCGGGCAGAGAAGTTATTGAGAAATCTAAGGCCTTAACATTTGTCAAGGAGAATTCTTCGAAATTAGCTTTTCACTCAATATGGTGCCACACATCTGGCTATAATCTCAATGCTATGGGCTCTGCCAGAACAAGAGTCATCATTTAGGAACAAGACTCAAATATAAAGCTTTTATGGACTCTTAAAACCTTAGTATTATCCCAATAGGAAACCGACAACTGCAAAGTGGTTCTTATTAGTGCCATAAACAGACAAGGAGAGAAGCACAGCTTTCGCCCCTTACATTTAAAGCATCTCATTAATCCAGCAAGAGCAGCCCCATGTCAGATGTTTCTAGAGGCATAGTTCAGACAAAGAGCTCGAGGTGTTCATCTTGTAGAACTCAAAAATGGGAGTCATTTCTGTGTCTCCTGAGAGGCACAGCCTGAGTGAAGGCAGGTGTAGAAGGTGAATTTTTTAAGTTGGATGTTGCATTTCAGTTTACAAATACGTTTCTTACGCCTCTGTCAATTTGAAGTGAGCAAGCTATACTGTAGGAAAGAATCTGAGTTGTTTCTGAACAAAATGAAAAGGAGACTAACACGATCCCTTCTTCCCTAAGTTCAAGAATGGGGTCCTTTTGTTCACTTATGTGATTAGCTCGGTTGAGTATTAGGACCTTTGTCACACACTATCAGCAGAAGTCTGAGTGTTTCTTAAGTTCGTGGTAACTGAGCACACATAGCTGTTCTGCTAGAATGGAGAAAGACAGATTTAGAGTAATAACTCCTCCTAACATTCTGCCAGGTACTCTGGAGCCTTCCCTAATAGGACTGTCTCTCCAGAAAACAGGCTCAAACAGTGTATTTAATAAATATTGTATGCTTTCATTGCATATCCTTCTTAGTGATAAAATTACAAAATCATAACATTCGATACACACACACACATAATTAGGGAATAGATTGATCAGTCAGTTGATTTTATTGGATTGGCATGTGTAATTACGGAGACTTGCAAGTTTATAATCCACAGGATAGGCTGGGCAACCCAAGAAAAGTCACTATTACAGACCAGTTTAAAAGATATCATTTGGCAGAGTTCTTTCCACCTTGGGAGACCCCCAACCTGTTTTTCTTGAGGCCTTTGATTACGTGAGATTTATCCTCCTTATGGAACACAATTGAAAACAACTCATTTTGATGTTACTCTTGTCTTAAAAAAAATATATTTTCACAAAGATGTCAAGACTAATAGTTGAACAAAGAACCAGAAAATGTGGACAGAGTAAGTGGACATATAAATCACTATTTCCTCTTCCTCCCTCTCTTGTCCCTACCACTGGTACCATGTGCCCTATGATATTTTGAGCAGTTGACATGGATGAACTCTGTGTCTTCGCTATAGCTATCTAAGTCTGGAACATCATTTTCTGCTGCTGTACTTAGCATCCGGGAGGCAAATAGCTCATCTGATTTGGTCCCCACAAATCTTGTCTCCTGAAGACAAAGCAGGCATCTTCTGTGGTTCGTCAGTAACTGTTTTCTAAGGGAGTGATAATGGTTCCCCTAACCTTAACCCTGAGCTTCTGTGTGTAAGGACTGAAATGAGCACTCTACTCCTCAAACAGCTAAAATATATACCTATGTCTGGATATTCTAGTGTGATCCAACCAGCAGGATTCCCCTGTCCACCAACATGCTTGAGTCATTAGGTCCTTGAGATCTGTGACTGTTCTCTGACCTTTTTCATTAAAATCTCTTCACATAGCTTTTCTGTGGACTCTGATGGCTCTGTGAATGCTTATTTCACTTCTCTCCCAGGACACCAATCTTATGACTGTTCTTCAAAAACTACATTATACTTTTCTTACTGAATATAAATAATAATCTCAGATATGTGCATCCAGGGGACACACTTATTTTAGTGTCCCATGTGGGCATCGATCAGGGTAGTACCATGGTTATGTCTGTCCAATGCGGGGGGGGGGGGGAAGCTGATAGGAGGATTTGCATGCCAGTAATTTCTGGAGGAAGAAATCTCCTGTAGATGACTGCAGTCACTTCTCTCAACTGTCATGTGTGTCTAACAAGCCAGATCCTGAGTCCTAACTCTAGGAATTTCTCAAGAACCAGAGCCAGCAAACACAGTGAATGCTAATCCCCTTTCCTTCCTGGGACTGAGTTTGAAGTTACACGTTGTTCCTTTACCACTGTGTTATTTCCTCCAAAAACTTGAAGAGGTTCCAGCCCATAAACCCTGTAAGCACACACACGTTTCCCAGTCTGTGTTGGCTTGAATGTGGATTTGATAGATAAGGAGACCTCTTTGTTCTCTAATCCTCCTCCTGCTTCCTGGATATCTCCCTGAAATTTAGCTGGCTTGTTTTCCTTCTGTTCCTGGGTGGTCTTATTGGGGAAAACCCTACCTTCAAAGCAGGCCAGGTGATGATCCTCAGCTCATGGAGCTGTCGGGTGGCCACCCTGTGGGCTTCCTGGGAGCCCTAGCCAACACAAGACCCCTTCCAAGGAGAGATTAGCCAAGCACCACAGGGATGCTGCTGCTAATCTTTCCATGGCGGCCAAGTTAGCTTCTCTAATTAATACCCAGTTTATAAGTGAATCTGCTTCCCCAAAGGCTCTAGAGAAAAACAGAGAGGAAGACATGGTCAGGGGAAACAGAGCAAATGGAAGCCAAGGATAGGCTGGTCATAACCTCCCACCCCGTCCCCTTCATCTATATCTGTCTCTTCACTTGTTTTCTCCACAGGATTCATAATGGCTCCAAAAATGGCAGGTTCATGACTAGGACTCTGGAGGTTTGTGGCTAGAGTAGTAAGTTTTCCCAGCCTTTACTCTGTCACTGAGCATTCTAACCCCTTCCGAACATCTTTTAGTGAGTGAAGTGAACTAAGTGCAATGTAATCTACTCGGTTACTTGATAGTGTTTCAGACAGCAGTGGTGGTGTATAGCATGGGGCTTTCAGTATGGATGTGTGTGGATTCTTAGAGATAACAAAGGTTTGCAGCCAACATATGGTATGTAAGGCTATCACACTCCTCAACTGCATGCATGGTCTGTCATCTCTGGAGACCTTGGAGCTTTAACATCCCTCTGTTTCCAAATAATATAGCAAAACTAGGTCTTCTCAGGAAAGCTCGAGGTACTTTATTAGTATTCTGAGAACTTTATTATTTCATAGACAGGCCTTAAACAAAGTGCTACCCTTTTCCTCTTGAGAGCTAAAGGCTGCTCATTAAATATTTGTACAATGAATGAATGAGAATAATGACCATAGATAAGTAGTTTGGCTAAGGAACGTAAGAGAGAATTTTTCAGAAGGTACTACAGAAATGTCCAGTATGCTAAAGGATACTTCATGTTGCTCTGGCCACTGATTGTTGGCTGCTCTTACTACACTTAGAGATTCGGGGGAGGCAGGTTCTCTACAGATGGGAAGAGAGAGTGCCCACGCAGGCAGGAGGAGTGGCATTTATTTACGTTACTGCTGAATGTCAGTGGATCTCCCAGTTTATGTTATTGAGGGGCCAGGTATTTTGGAGACTCGGAAACGTACCCCTTTCTCCCTTCAGGAATTGAAAAATAACTGAAAAAATAAGACAGCACTGACAGACACCACTAGGTAGACACATCCGTTGCCAAAGCATCTTAGAAAAGCTGACCAACAGAATGTCTTTCTTCTCCTAGGACCTTTGACCTAACTCCTCCCCATGTGTATATTTGCAAGTTATTCCTTCTGCTCCATACTCTGCTCTCCTCCTATGAGGTTAGTCATACCGGAGCATTTCCTTCAGGACATGGGGTGGAGATGGGGGTCATGGAGGCCCTGGTAGCACGCCTGTTACCACTGGCTGTGTTGTGTGGTTAAGGTTCTTTCAGTTCCCTGTGCGGCTGTTCTAAACCATTCCTGAGACGTGACTGGTTACCCTGGAGCTTCTGGGAATGCCTCCAAAGCTTGTGATCATAGGATAAGCATAGAGATGACCATGAGGACCTGGGCCCCCTGTGTGATGTCAGAGGAGACTGACCCGGAGGTGAAGTCCTCCTTGGGGTCTGTTCTGTGATTTACTTCCAGTCACTATTCTTGTTTGTGATCCAGCCTCCTTCTTCAGTGCTTAACTTAGAACCATGACTTCCTTTTCAAGTCCATTGTTTTCCCGATGGGCCTCAAAACCTTTAGAGCAAAGTCTCCAAGTTCAAATTATTCACAATGTTGCATCTGTCTGAAAGAGGTCTCAGGCAGTGTGCATTACTGAAAGTACTCGCCTGGCTCAGATTGCCATGGTGCTTTCTCCCTTCATCCCGAGCCTTTCTGGAAATATAAATCTGTTCTAATTAAGAACATGGATATTTATTATCTGACAAGCAAATCCACTCTGCCTCTCTGTTAAAATGACTTCATTGCTGTGTGACTTCTAGGAACACATTCAACCTCAGTAATAAAAGGACAATAGGTCAGGAAAGGACCAGATAACAAAAGGGCTATGCCCAGGATTAGATCAGCAATAACACAGGATCTCTGGAGCACAGTGAACAAAGCAAATTAGAGTCTGTGGTTGGCTCTGGTCATCTGTTTACACAGGGTCATGTGGGAACGGCTAACCTGCCTCCCTGTCCAAGTGGCCTTTTTGAACCTCTGAAGGTATCATCTGATTTCGAGTCTGGAACTCCCAGTGAAGCACATTTTCTAAGTGCCAGACAGACACATTCACAAGACCATTTTGTCATCCCACTTCATGACTGAACTGGGCAGACAGGATGGACAGACAGGGCTGGCAGAGTTGCATGGAATTTGGAAGGTGGCACAGTGTAAATCCAGGCTAGTGGGCCAGGCAAGTCAGCTCTGGTGATCTGGTCCCTCGTAGACTCTGATGGTGGTGAAATAGTGTGTGGAGCGTGTAACAGACATGTGTGGTAGAATATCCTCCTGGTTGTGTCCTTAGTTCCCTGAATAACTAGAAGATGCTGTTTCCAAGCCTTGTTTCCTTTAATCAGCGGAAAACATAGAAGGAGAAGAAATAATCTTCTGATATGTTCTTTCTCGGAAAGAAAACAAGCATGGTGTACAGTGGCTGTGGCATGAAATCAAGGAATAAAAATACACATAATCTGTATGGGACAAAGGGTCCGTTTCTGATCCCTTGCACGTGCTGAGAGTGACCTAGCACCAAGCTAGATACTTGTCTAGCTATAGTATTTGACCTGTAGAGGTAGAGTGACTGATACAATGCCACGCCCAGGGACAGAGAAGAGCAAATGATTAAACATCACAATGTGAGTTGCCCATATGTAACTATCCTTTTAAATACGTTAGAGCCGTCTTGTTTGACTTTCCACGGTTGTAGGTACCCAACAGTCAGCTGCGACTCTGTAACACAGGATAGAGAATTCCAGAAATAAATAATTCACGAGTTTTTAAATTACTTTTATTACAGCATATGGGGATAATTGTTCCCTTTTATCATTAGTAATTGTTATTAATCTCTTACTGTGCCTAATTTATAAATTAAACTTTATCATAGGGGTTTGTGTGTGGGCAGAAATGAATACACAGAGAGTTGGTAGTATTCATGGTTTTGGGTATCGACTAGGGGGTTTTGGAAGGCAAGGCATGCAGGGAAGGAGGACTGCCATATTTAAAGGATGAAAGAAGAGAATCCACTGACATCCCCAGCTCTCAACCAGCTCTCCAAGCTGCTTCTTCCAGCTTTATACAGAAAGCACCGATCTTTTCCTGGCCATGTTTCTTCTCTCTCTAAAGGGGGAAACAACCCACTTATGACTTTGCTGTGGTGGTCAGTGTTGATATTTTGTCTAGGCTCCGCCCCACAGTTACCTGGCAACACCCAGATGTGCCTCACTCACTATAAAAGGGGCTGCTTGCCCCCTCCTCTCTCTCTTGCTCTCTTGCTCTTGCTCTCTCCCCTTGCTCCTGCTCCCCCTCTGCCCACTCCTCTCCCCCTCCCTCTCCAAGTCCTCATGGCCAGCTTCTGCTCCTGCTTCGCTTCTCTTCCTTCCCTCCCTCCTTCCCTCCATCCCTCCCTCTTTCCCTTTCCCTCCTTTTCTCTGTCACTACTCCCACAACTTTTGTCTCGATGCCCTGAATAAACTCTATTCTATACTTTACCATCATGTGACTGGTCCCTCAGAGGAAAAGGATGTCTCAGCATGGGCCCAAAGAGGCACCCCCTTCCCCCATACCCGACTGCACATCCACCAGACATATTTCTTCTCTCCATATATTTTTGTAAAACACAACAGTCAGATGTTGAGAGCTGCCTGTGGGCAGAGTGTGTAAGTCACTTCCCTTGATATCTCCTTGCAGTGGCGTGAACTCAGTAACTGTTGAAGGAGTGGAGGATCATTCTTCGTCCTGATTCATTGTGTCCAGAGCTAATACCAACCCAAAGCAAAGCGAAGTGGGGGAGCAGTGTTACATGTGCTTTATCATTTTGTTGATATTCTTATTAGACATACTGATCCAGGGGACATAATAAAACCATGTCTGGGTTTCAGCAACTTGAAACTGAACCAACCAACAAACAAACACACCTAAATTTTTTTTCTGTGACATGAAATTCAATTCCAAATGTTAAAGTAATGGTTACTAGTATGTGAATGCGTAACCAAACTTCTAAACTATACCCAAATATATTGTGAGAGTCATTATTAATGTGACTTTTAAAAGATGCATGATCGCAGACCTCCTTAAAGCCTCACAGAAATGGAATAATCTTTAGAAAGTATGTACATCCTTGTGTTTGGGCGGGTCAAATGTCTATATAAGCCTCCAATACTAGCTTTAGATGCTGGCTTTAGCACTTCTTTAAAGCTGTCTCTAAAGAAGTAAAAGCCTCTTGGCTTACTTACCCACATAATTCCCAAGGATGTCTGTAACAGGTAGGATGATCAGTCAAAGCTTTTGAGTCTAAATCATCTTTGATCAGCATCTCAGTGTGTGCAGGAATGTGGTCATTGAATGAAGGAGGGGGAGTGGGGAGGGATGGTGGGCCACCAAGCAGGGAAAGGGACGAAGGCCTGCCTCAGCTTTCAGGGGAAGTGTCTTCTCCAACATCAGGTTGCACATTTAGATGTCACATGAAGCCCTGAGTGGCGTCCTTGTGAGATGAGTGGCGTCCCTTGGGACCCAGGTCAAAGAGAGCACACCTCTGCAGCTCTAGCTCACAGAGCAGGTGTGGCATCTCAGGGCCACCTTGTTCTTGGAGTCCAGATATCCCCAGGTACCTAGAGGCCTTCCTTAGGGGAGTCAGGTGTGGTACATGGCACATGCCTGGTTTCTTAGCAGAGTGCAGCTTTAAAGGAAGACATTTTCTGTTTTAAATGTTACTATGAAGGTGAGAAGCATTCTTTTAGCACTTATTTATTGTCTGGAAGATGCAGAGTAAATAATAATCCTGTGGATCTTATCTGGTCATGGAGCACTGCTAGCTCAGAGGTCGTCATCTTAGGTTTAGAGAGATGTTGGCACAAAGACTTGATTTTCATATGTCAGTGAAAGTACTCCAGCATCCAAATGCGACTTTCTTGAGCTTGATGTAAAATTCAACCATGAGCTTAAAAACAAACAAAAAAACCCAGGTGTGTAATAATGTCTCTAGTTCCTGTCCTCCATCACTGGGTATGTAAAGCTTCTCCTGAGTGCTGTGCACATTGTTAGATATTTGACGGCAGCCCAACCTTTTCAGTCACTTAATACCATTTTAAAGAAATCTTTGATTTCAAAATATTGGATGGAAATCGGATTTATTTTAAAAATTCTGAATTGCCTCATAGTTTATTGCATCTGAACTTGACTCTAAATCAAATGAAGTCAGTTCAGTGGGGTGTCTGAGGGTGCTTTGCTTCAAGAGAAAAATTTTCCTAAGGTAAAAGTAATGTGAATTGAAGAGGGTTGGCATTTTTTCAGGTGATTAATTTTGAAAATATGGGAGAACAAGAAATCATATTCCTTAAACATAACCAATATTCCCATAAAGCGAAGAGAGACTATGGTTCGGGAATAAAACGGGGGTTCTGTGTCCCACTTCAGTGTTGAGCTAAGCTGTTCCATAAGTCAGCTTTCTGTCATTGTGACAATACCTGAGGTGAAGGACTGGCTAGGAGAGAAGGTTTTATTTTTGGCTCATGGCTTTGGTTGGGTTTTATCACTATGGGTTGTACTGAGGCAGAGCACATAGGCTGGGAGCACAGGTAGACAAGCCTGGGAGCACAAGCAGAAGGCAGCTGTGAGCACAGGTAGACAAGCCTGGGAGCACAAGCAGAAGAAGGCTGGGAGCACAGGTAGACAAGCCTGGGAGCACGGGTAGACCAAGGCTGGGAGCACGGGTAGAATAAAGCTTCTCTCCTTATGGCTGCCAGCAAGCAGTGAGTGGGGAGGAGAAGAGGATGGAGGGAGACAGAGGGGGTATGGTAGGCATAGGGAGATAGATATGGGGAGGGAGGCTGTGTCACTCTCAAGAGAAAATACCCAGCACCCTATCTTCCTCTTTGTATCCCCACTTTGAAGGTTTTACCATTCCCTAGTCATCCACAGATTTGCAAGCACAGTTGTGAAGTGTGGGCCTTTGGGAGGGGTATGCCTCAGATCCAAACTAGAAAAATAAATTTAATTGTGATTCAGTCAATATTGACCGAGTTATGAGTTTTCTAATATTTAATGAATTTATTTTTGTCTATTCGTATCATTTCTTAAATCATAAACCCAAAGGGGTTAAACTGATGTAAATTATTGTTCAGCTGTTTCAAAAGCTCACTTTATAATGCATAGCATTTTATCCAGCTTAGTTCCTGCAGAGCATGTGTGTGCCTGTGTGTGCACGTTATGTGTGTGCATATGTGTGTTTTATGTATGTATGACTCGTGATCTCTGTATTCTGCTGTGGAGTGCTTTGTGATCAAAGTTCTAATCAAAGGCTGTTGCAGCCCAGGGAGGCTTGGTATGAGTGTGTCCCAGACCAACTTGACAAGTCCCTGACAGCAGGCCTGATAACATTCCCTGCTATGTGAACTGAGGTCGGGGCTGTCTGCAACCCCAGCTGAGGTGTTACTTTACCTAGCAGATTGCCAGGGCCTCAAGAACCAGATCTTGTGTTCTGGCATCTTCCTGTGTCTCCCATGGAAGAATGAGTGGGATTGGTCACCTGAAGCTATGTGATAACGTGGTGGGTGCAGATTGGGTTACTGAGTCTTTGGAGGCAGATTCTTTCATGGGTAGCAGCTTTCAGGTTCTGACACAGAAGGATGAAGTCCAGCCTGTTCTTGTTTTACAAATATAATTAGGCAAGTATACGCTACAAAGATGACCTATAAAAACCTAAGAAAACCAAAAGTGTTCCCTTGTCAGCACCACCGAAGGTGGGAACCTGCATTTAATGAAAGATTGCTCTCTTCCTGTATGCATGTCAGAGACTTAAAAACCATTCTTGAGGTTTTCACGGACTTATTTAGTCTTAAGCTTTAATTTCCTCTCTTAGTACATCTGTCCCACAGTGGCTGTTTCACAGACTCTGATAGGTGAAACCGCCTCCTGCTGTGTTCTCCAGGCTCTCAGTGCACACCACACACCTGCTTCTCTGAGAAAGACACTTTAGGGTCTTAGGATTTTAAAGCCACAGAGAGCCTGTGAGCTGGCGTGGTAATGACTCATTTTGAGACCTTTGGAAAACTGTAATTGCTCATCTCTCAGCTTTTGGCTTTGAAGCAAGCCTTGACTTACACGGTTAGACCATGACTAGTGTGGAGACGAGGGGTGCAGTTTCTGTATTTTTCCCTCTAAACAGGCAGGCGTGCATGCTCTCCACAGGTCCAGGACCACAACAGATGATCAGGACACCCGCAGCCTGCATGTGACTGTAGGACTGGGGAGGGAACTAGAGAAATTAATGACCATTGTATCATCCGACTGAGGTATTGCTTTGCAGATTTTTTTGTTTTGGGGTTTTTGTTTGTTTGTTTGTTTGTTTGTTTTTTAACATTTGTTTGCGTGAACAAAATTCTTGCCTTTGACCTCAGAAACTAATTTTTAGGGGCCAGGTGAGGTGGCTTAGGTGAAGGTATTTGGTACTAAGTATGAAAACCTTAATTTAATCTCTGGATCCCACACGCGGTAAGGAAAGAACCAACTGCTAAGTTGTCTTCCAACTCACATAACCATGCAGATACACACATGGCAAGCAACACACATGGCATACACACATGTATATGCACGTCAGTAAAATATTAAAGTTTTCAAAATGAAATTGTGTTTTGAGAATCATTTCATCTGTCAGTATATGCAGAGAAAAAAGAGCAGGTTTCTAGAAAGAGGAGAAGCATGTCTGTGGTGTTTCAGAGACTCTGATGCTGACGTGTGCTGATGTGACAGTGCTGGCCCACCTTACCCCTCTCCACCTCAGAGTGGTCCTCAACATGCCCTAGTTCTCCCATAAGAAAGCAGTCTATGCATGTTTAGCATATGGCATTCTGTGTGGAGGTATAGCATGTGTCTGTGCCCATTAAAAATATGTGAATTAGGTTGTTTGTGTTTAGGGACTTTATCTTGGAGCATTTGGGAACTGAGACACGTGACTACCTCGCTCTGCACAAGCTCCAGGTGTGCCTGTGGTTGAGAGGTGGACTCCTGGCGCCTGTGAGCTGCTTTGTGCTTGCACACTTTCTGCTGCCAGCTCTGTTCCATTTCCAAGCACTCTTACGTTTGACTGTGGCCCGGTAGCTGACGGTTCCAGGGAGACTCTGCATTATTTATTTTTGGATCTCTAACTCCTTGCACAGTCGAACTGAGGTAAACACATGTGTTACCGAATGTGTGAATGATGACTTAATTTCATGTGTACAACCTTTCCAGGGTATCATGAAAATATTTGCAAAGATTGGACACTAAATACCCTGTAGCATGCAGAGGATATCAGCAGACAGACATCCTAGTATTATTGGTTCTTGATCCATAGTCATGAGGCCGTGGGTGTTTCCTATAATAGAGCAAGTCTTCCGGCATGGAAGTCTGTGTGTCAGCTTTGGAGTAATGTAAGTGCTTCACTAAACTCTACTGAATATCTTCTCTGGACTCACTGTGGTGTCAGGGACTGGGTCTTAAATTGTTTCTGTACCTGCAGATCCCTACTCTCTACCTGTTCTTAGCTCCAAACCTCAATCTCCACTGAACAGCCTCCCTCACAATGAGAACTGGATCCTGGGAAACCTGGAAAGATAGCTGTCCACAGAAGTGGAAGGCTGAGCTGCAGCATGTATTCAACTTTGAGTTGTCCAAGACTAATGGTGTGGCATTCATTCCATAGGTTCCACTGAGCACGTTGTACACACCACACATGTGCTGTGTTCTGAGAATGTAAAGATGTCATATATATATATACATATATACATATGTATATATATATGGGGAAATTCCTAGTTGTGATCTGTGGCAGTGAGGACCATTCCTCAGGGATAGTTTGCCTTCTCTTTAGGCACGCATCCTTGCTAACACATTTATATGGTTACATCATTAGTAAGCTTGAAGAAATAGGCAGTGATTAACCATGGCATGCCTGGCATGAATTCTAATAAGTTGAGTCAGCAAAGGAAAAAAATCTGATAATGATAATCATTATAAAAGATTTAGCCACTTGCATTTTGATGCTGTAGTTCTAAAATAGAAACTCCCTTTGGAGTGTGTACACCTAGGAAAATTAAGCTGACCAAACAGGACTTTGGGGTTTTACATGTTACCTTTACGGTTTCTGAATCTGAAGTGTATGAGGTTGGTCCTGTAACATTGCTGTTGATTTGTGTCAGTAAGCAGGGCAGAGGGTGACCTGAGATTTTAAACCATTTGATACACAGAAGGAGGGTGTCAGAGCTTAGATGCCAAACGTCCACTCCTTTGCTCCACCCCCGCCCATAGTGACAGCCCTCTTACATATTCCAGACTTAAGTAAAAAGGTTAGGAGTTCAACTATTGTTTATGGAGCACAGACTCCAACAAAGTGCTGTGTAAGCACCGTGGGGAGTATTCAGAGAGGACCTGAGTGAGCAGAGAGCACGAGGCAGGTACTGCAGCTGTGGGTTCCAAGTAAGACACACAGCAGTAATGAAATGTGTGGTAGAAGTAGCAGGGTCCAAAGAATAGACCAAAGGAGGCAACACACAGGTAGAACTTTGACAGAGATATAAGGTACATATTAAATGC
Organism: Grammomys surdaster; assembly: GCF_004785775.1. NCBI lineage: Eukaryota > Metazoa > Chordata > Mammalia > Rodentia > Muridae > Grammomys > Grammomys surdaster. The sequence continues at coordinate 8,511,285 of NW_021604696.1, read as the reverse complement.
AGAGGGAATACATTGTTGGTGGGAGGGGGTCCCATTCAGAAGAATTCATATCTGTGCAGCAGAAGAGAAATTCGCTCCATCCTCTGCAGTCTGTTGTAGAGGGGTTGTTGACTGGCATTTACTGAGTACAGGGCTGATGGACTCTCAGTGAGAGACTTATGCAAATGTTTGGGGCATAGCTAGAATTAGTCAGTGCTTCTTAGCAGAGTTCCCTGTAGGAGATTTGTTCATAGGAAAGCTCATGTGTGAAGTCATCAGCTCAGCTTCTCTCCTCTATTCTGTAGCTGGGAAGCAGAGATGTTTCTTACCTTGTTATACTTGACCTTGCATAAGTAATTGTTAAATGACTTTATTCTTTACCCTTGTTTAATTTTATTAACAATAGTTAAAGCACCAAAAGACAATTCTGGGCATGATACCAGTAGTGTGTTCATGCATCCACTGACCAGGTATGTTACCTGCACATGATCAAGCCTGCCAAAATCCCAGCATTGGTAGGGTAGATGCTCTCCAGGCCCCATCCTTTAAGGTGGAGGTGTTGGTAGTCGGTAGTTTCTTGGGGAGGAAGAATCGATCTCTCTTCTTTACTGATCTAGCCACTATAGGATTCCCATGGTCCAGTGAATGGTCTCCCGTCCATGCACATATGGGTGAACTGACTGGATTTGTGTTAGGAGGAGAAGTTGTTAAGGAAATATGGGACAGGTTGGGGAAAATTATCAGCAAATATGATCATATTTCATTGAATATACATGTGAAATTCTCATGAATAAAGTTTTAGAAAAATTAAAAGGTGAATTCTATGATGTGCGACATGTATACACAATAAATGTTCAGCGTGTACATGCTGGCAACCTGGCAGAACTCTAGCTTGTTTTCTTTCTTTGCTGTGTGAGTAATTGTCACAATCCAAAGACATCAAAAGATTTCTACTTGGGGGAGGGGACAAAGAAAAAATTCTATTTGGAGAATATTTTTCCAAAGCAAAGTTGAACCTTTATTGCAACCTATGGAACAAGTGATTCAAACATCTCATGCAGTGAGCACCATCGACTCCGTAGGCTTTGGGAAACCGGCTGTCACTGGTGCTTAAGAGCTCTGGGATGGATTTCTTGGACTTTGCTTTCCATCCAGCCAGAACGCAGAGGGTTTCAGTCACTTTTTGTTTCTTTTGCAAAAATCATGACTTCGCTCTTCGTAGCCTGTGACTGCCCCTCCTGAGACTACTCAGGTAGAATGTGAAATCGAGTAGTAGCTGATGCTTCAGCTCAGAGCGTCTTCCTTTCCACCTCTCCCATATGCTTTCCAGTGCTGAAAGTTGGTATCTAGGAACTGACAGTCTCTCCTCTGCTAAGCTTCCCAGATGTGCTGTTGGCCTAAGTCCTTATAGACATACACACAATTAATGTGACTCTCTACGTTGCAGGGTTTGGCACTTGGTGTGAAGAGATGACAGCTGTGAGGAGATTCCTGTAGGTCAGGGTTAAAGGAAGCACAGTGTCTCTTATCTTCACATGGCCCCTGATAATTTATCTATACTGGAGCTCAGTGACTGCATGTTTCCTGGGGTGAGGAAAACAGTGGTTGTTTGTTTGTTTGTTTGTTTGTTTGTTTTGGAAAATGTATTGATTTTGGCATGATGGGTTTACCCTTTTCCAAAGGTGGGAAGCTGAGGGAATGGGGGGGTGCCTGTCTTCTTTGAAAGTATGTAAAATAAGGGACCTTAGTAATGTTGATATCTCAGATGGGACATTGGGAACGGACGGTGCACATGTGACTGGTATTAAGGATTGAGGAGCATTGCCAAGACTGCAACCGAGGAGTAACCTGCCCGGGGTAGAAGCCCCAAAAGGCTGGCTTACCAACCCATAATATTATGAACAGAGAACTGTATTAGAGGTTAGCTTCACCAGAGAAGTAAGGAAGAGGCTAAGCATGTTAATTTGAAAAGATCTTTGGTCCTTTGTTCTTAGAACTGGTCCCACTTTGTTCCTGGTATGTAGCAACTATGCAGAAAAAATCTCAGTTGTCAGGTATGCCTGTCAATCACATGACGTACTTATTGAGATAAGATAATACCCACCCTTTTGTTGTGATGTAGCTTCCCGGCCTCCAGACACAGGCATTGACCTGACAGCTGCCACCAAATGTTGTCTTTACCTATGCTGGTGTTCATGGGAATTCAACCATACTGTGGGACTGTGGCTGTGGCTTTGGCTTCTCTTCATTCAGTGCAGCATTTTTGAGATTTCTTCATGTTGCTGTATAAATACATGACATCCACTATGATCCATATAATTCTTATAATGCATTAGTTGATCCATTGATGGAGACTTGAACATTTTTATTTTGGAGATATTGGAAATCAAATGGATAATGACATTGTGTTACAAGCCTATAGACAGACATGTGCTTTGGTTCTGTTTATAAATGCCTAGTGAATTGATGCTTATAGAGTATTTATACACTGTAAAAGCATGGTCCAGTGATTTTAATATTTTACAATTTACTAGTAGGTGAGAAGAGTTCTGAGCACTGTGCATTCTGTGACTGCACCCATTTTCACTTAATCAATCTTGTGGATGGATATTGGTGTTCATCGTCTGTCAGGGGTGACAGTGACTGCCTTTCACATTGTTGGATGGCCACTGTTTACCTTCATTGTAACGTGCCTCTTTGGGTTTTTATCTTTGTGTGTGTGTGTGTGTGTGTGTGTGTGTGTGTGTGTGTATTCCCTTTAAGTAATCTGTCCTTTGTCCTGACAAACCTTTTTAAGCCCTTTAAATTTTGAAACAACTTTAGAATAACTGAAGAATCCACACATTTAGCACAAGTGTTCCTCAATGTTCGTTGGGGTTAGGTTCCTATATGAAAGCATTGTAGGTTGAAAATAACACAGATTCAAATAGCTAAAATGTGTGTTTACTACACCCAACACACACACACACTGTAACATATCACTATAGTGAGCAGAAGCAGCAATTGGCACTTACCGCCTAGGACCTCTGTCCCAAATGTGGCTAGCCCAAGGAATGAGCAAAATTCAAAATATGCTCTCTACTGAATGATTTTGCTTTTATACCATTTTAAAGTAAAAATTAAAATAACAAGTTGAACTATGATAAGTGTGTTGAGTCTCTGTTTACATTGGACCTAGGTTCTTCTGAAGTTAATGTCTCACGTAACCATGGAACAATTAACAAAGCTAAGAATGTGAAATCTATATGCTCTGTTAAATAAACTCCTGATGTTGTTGGCTCCTCGCCAGTTTCCCCTCGTTCCCTGTTCAGGACACAGTCCAAGGTTCTATGTGACATTTCACCTCTACAACTCTATGGCATTCCTCTGTCTGCAGTAGTTCCTCAGCCCCGCCCCTTATAACAGTGACACTTCTGAAGACCACTCATAACATCGCCCCTGTGAAGACCACTCTAAGAGGTTTGTAAAACAGCCTCCAGTTTGTGTTAATACAAAGCATTTTGTGTTAGTAAACTGTAATTATGGATTAATAGCCTCATTATTTACTTAGGCCCTCTTTGCGTTCATATTTAGATCTATTGTTGTCCCCATATCTATTTTTCCGTTCTTTCTTTTGAGAAAAAACTACTAGCATTTCTGATTGGTTTAACCTCACACCTTTTGATGAGTTTGGGACAACTGCACTTAGAGAAGAAGGAATCTTTTGGTGAAGCATGTATGTGTTACCTGTCTGTCTGTCTTTGTTGCCTCAGTTACATCACAGATAATTACATGTAAAGACCTGGCACAGGATTTCTTAAGATCATTCTGGAATATTTCCAGAGAAAGTATTTTTAACTGTTCTTATAATGTTTAATTGCATGATGTTTGCTGTCTTTGGTCAGGTGTGAAATTGTGTTTTCAACTTTTTTGTGTCTTTTTGTGTCATTTTTAGTAAACTGTGTCTTTGGAACAACTGGTTTACCCTTATTCATAGAGCCTGCTGTCATCCCCCCGTACTTTTGCCTTACTATACAGTGACCAGTGATACCCACTATGATACAAGTCTGATATTGCTAATACACTTTTTCCTGTTTGAATGATCTTGATCAGTATTGCTGAATGGTTACTACCATGTTTATTAATATTCACAAATAATTGACTTCTAGCTTCGTCGATTTTTTCTGTTTGTCAATTTTCTATTTTAGTAAAAGTCCCGGTACCTTCTTCTGTCTGTCTGGATTAAGTTTGGGGTACTGTATATTTAACTTTTTATCTTAAAGGAACTACTGGTTAATTAGCAAGAGGAGGGTATTTAATTAATATGAATTGCTTAAAATATGGGATAGTTATAAAACTATTAGGTAAATTGAACTTAATGTCAGTTTTCTCGTAGGAAGAAAAGTTACCTGTAGACAGAAAATCACCTCCACAAGTGTAGTTGCTTGCTGTTCATGGCAGCTGCTTGGGACATTGGATGTGTTCATAGAGAGAACGAATGAATGATCCTCCATCCCACAATTCATTCTAGAATTGTCAAAGCAACACCCCTGTAAATATGTATACAAGAGGGCATACAGCATGTCCTCTTTACACAATTAGCTTTATTTGAGATATGAAAATTACACATCTCATTTTAGTTGCTATGTTCAGCCATTGTCGTTGATGTGAAACGCACTCGTTGTCTTTGAGATTCACTTTAATAGCCCTGTGCTCATGGCTCATCCATACAAGGGTGTTCCACTTGTGGTTCTTCTCTATTTCTTTTTGGAGATGAAGCACAATGGAGAGAAATTATTTTATAGTACTACTGGAGGAATTGGTGATTATTATCCATATTCATAGAGTTAAGACTGTAACTGAGATCCACCGTGAATTGTAGCCACAGTGATTAGAATGGACCATATATCCTGCCTTTCAAAGCACAACAGCTAGGCATTTTTATGCCCCAGATGAAAATGGCCTTTCCCACTTGAGGCTTAGGAGGATATAAGGTCTCCTGCAAAAGTTGTTTAGGATGACAGAAGAATCCCACATTTTTTGCTCATACTAAATTTCTTTTAAAACTGAATTAGGATTTTGGTTGATTGTATTCTTTTGTACCTTCCGAAAATAAGATGGGACCATAGAAATTTGCTGTTGGAAGCTAGTCCTATTAAGATTTGATTTCAAACAACTGCTTACATTCACCCTTTATGGTGTGCTGAGACAGCGGCTGTGTGGGGGCTCCTCTACAATGGCAGGCATGGGACACTTGCATTGTATCTGTCTGTTTCAACACTTCAGTATTGATATTCAGAATAAATGGATGAATGAATGAAAATTGTGAATGGATTTTAAAAACAATTAATATCATAAATAGGGCTGCTGAGATGGCTAGATAGTATTCTGATCTTGACATCCTGTGTGGTAAAAGGTTGGAGCCATACATCATGACAGCGATTTGATCTGTTATTCTGCCCACTAAGGTGCCAAAGACTTAAAGTTGGATAATCAGGCAATGGACATACTTCTTGTAGAGTTTTAAAAACGGAAGTAATGAAAAAGTGGTTTAACTTAAATAATTATAACTTATTAGCTGAGGATGACTTTTCCTGACTCTCTCACCTCTACCTCCCAGGCACTGGGATTATGTGCGCGTGTGCGTGTGCGTGTGCGTGTGCGTGTGCGTGTGCGTGCGTGCGTGCCTGCGTGTGTGTGTGTATGTGTGTGTGCGCGTGTGTGTGTGTGTAACACATACAGCCTTAGGAGTTATATTAAATAGTTCAGGGTATTTCAGACTTTAGCTTTTCTTTGTCACTGAAGCAAGATGGTGTTTCAAAAACTTTTCCTAGTGACTTCAAGTTACCTTCCTCCTAACCAGGAGATCTGCAGCCATGCCAGGGCTCGCTGGGAGGAAAATGCACTTGACTTTGTTCTACAATGGCAACAGGACATATTTTTTTAAATAATAGGAGAGAATCACAGGTTGAAGGATCGGTAAATTATTTATTTCCCTTAGGAAACCTCACTGAAGGAGGAACGCCGTGTTTTCTCTTCCTCACCCCTCCTCCCTCCTCCTCCCTTTCATCAGAATTGATTGTGATTTAGCGTGTTGCCATTCAGTTCTATGAGAATTTGTTTGGAGTTTTTCCTTCTTCCGAGGATTTTTATTTCAGCAATATTTTCATGTAACAGCTGAGTAATAAATACCGAACAGATTTTTTTTGTGTGTGCATTTTTGTGGGGCAGAAAATGCAGTGTCCTGTCAAGCAGCAGGCTGCAGCCCATCACTTACTTGTCTTACTAGATAATGCTGTGTCTCATGCAGGTGCTGTGGAGGTCGCTTCACTGTTAATGAGATGGTCCAGTTACTAGCACCTAGAAGCACAGTTAGGGGCATGTCTGGGTCCTTTTTTTTTAAATGTTGAAAAATCAGATAGCCTATTTATCAATCCAATCTTAGAAGCAATCTGAATAGTTATAGAATAGGATTTCAGGAGCTTAGAGTCCAGGAGCAGGGCTTGAGGCTGGCACTGGAAAAGAGGATGGTACAGAGCATCCTAGGATGCTGTTACTGGAGGTAAGAGCAGGGAAGGATTAATGTGAGTGGGTAGAATCTTTTCTATTTGCTCTCTCAGACAACTTCACTCCACCTTCGTTTCAGTGCTATGGAAACCCTCCTGTAAGAACCACCCTGTAGCCTTCTGCCTTCTGGCATCAGGCTGAACTCAAATAACCAGAGTGTCCTTCAACCATGAAAGGCAGTAAGCCTGTGACAGGGATCTAAGGCAAGAGGTTGGGATTTCAAGGCTGGCCTGGGTCAAGTAAGACCCTGTCCTAAAAACAAAAAAGATAGGAAGGAGAAAGGCACACAGGGAAGGATTTCTTAAGCCTGAGCAGAGTCCTGAGCCCTCCTATGGTTGATCAAATTCTGCATAATCATCATCATCACAGGGCATGATACTCAGAAGCAGGTCTTATCAATTTGGCCCAGGATGGATGGTAGGGCCATTGTCACTTGGTAAGGTGGCACCAGTTTTCTCCGTAGAAGTTACTAGTAAGTACTGTTCACGTGCATTTGAGGCTAGTGGACACTGTATCTCTCTACAGAATTTACAGTTAATTCTACTAACAGGCACATTTGAAGCTGGTGGGCACTGTATCTCTCCATAGAAGTTACAGTTAATTCCACTAACAGGCACATTTGAGGCTGGTGGGCACTGTATCTCTCCGTAGAGGTTACAATGAAGTCTATTAACATGTGCACTTGAGGCTGGTGGACGCTGTATCTCTCTGCAGAAGTCACAGTGAAGTCTGTTAACATGTGCACTTGAGGCTAGTAGAAGTGGACACTGCATTCCTCATCCTGCTTACACCCACTCACTGATGGTCCTTGCCTGAGCCACTATATTCGTCAAAAGCTCATTTTATAATGGTGTCATGACTTCTGTATTAACTAGTTGTTATTTCTCTGTTTACTACTTAGCATTCCTTTGTAAAATATATATATATAATATATATATATACTTTTTTCAAATGTACTTAATTGATATGAACACATGGATTTTTGCTTCATGAATTAGACTGTGGCCATTCCTCCACATTGTTTTTACATTTAATAATTCAGTTAGTAGAAGATGCCCTTTGGGCTAGCTCTTTTCCATTAGACATATCCTCGTCATTCCTGTGTTTGGTACAAGATGTTCCAGAATTCTCTTGCAGTTCAGCAGCTCTAGATCTGAAATGTGTTGTTTCTCAAGGCAGCTCCTTTTTCTTTAGGAGTGGAATTCAGACTCGGATTCTGAGTGCCCATGTCCCCAGCACTCGAGTGTTCTTTCTTCCAGCTGCTTTCAGGGGCACATGCATTTCATGTACTCCACATGCATGTCTGCATACACAAGCACACACCTGTTGGTTCTACACTATTATCTGTCTACCTTGCTGTTCAATAAAGAGTCAGAGCTCATGCTGACATCTCAACTTTCATATTCATTGCACTGTTCATCTTTATCTTTGACCCTTGTGTGTTTCAAACCCTTTTTTTTAATGACAGCAAGAAAGCTACATCCACTGCATAGTGTACTTCCTTTGTTGCTGAATATTACAATAATCATTCAAAATTGGTATTTCATTCTCCAAAAACCATCAGACCTACTCTTTTTAATGTTTTTTTTACTATAATTCTTTATATTCTGTGTAAGTTTGGCATAGCACAATGTGGTACAAAGGTAAAGGTGACAGAATAAGACCCTGTCCTTTCCAATAATCTAGATTAGCTTCCCAGCCTTCTTTTTCTCTCTGAACTGAAGGAGAAAGGTACAACTGGCCTCATTTGGTGTCTCTGAGAGCACAGTGGGCCCTGGAAGGATGACTTGTTGCTCTTGTGTAGAACTCAGATTCGGGTCCTAGCTCCTACATGCTTGCTTACAACCACCTGGAACTCCGGTTGTAGGGAATTCAATGTCCTCTTCGGCCCTCCTCAGGCAAAAGTGAGAACATGCTACATGTACATATGTGCACATAAAATACTCATTCACATAAGAGAAAAATAAATAAATAAAGCTTTCGACAAAAGGTAACTAACTGTAAGCCCAGGTTGTAATAGAGTTCAGATTCATGGGGGATAAGTTACATGGATGGAGGATTTTTTTTTTTTACCTCTTTTGTTTGTGCACACTTAGTCCTTGCCTCTGTAAAGAGAAAACCTGTCACATGCCTCTGTGTACTCCCGTCTCATAGAGTGTGTGAGCTAGTTACCGCTACACCATAAGCCACCATTAAATACAACACAACAAAGCAATAAGCTGTTACGCTCATTGACATGCAATTTGGCCAGGGCAAAAATTACAGCCTAATATAAAAGTAGACTAAGGGATTCTTTTTCCCATACTATGGCTTAAAGACACACAGTGCCCTGTGAGAGTCCAATTGTCGCTGAATTTGAAATTTCTTGATTGAGCATGTGACTTTGTGTCTCTCATGTTGATCTCAGGGATTCATCTGGTTGACATACAACTATATTTATTTGTATTGAAAATATGACCTTATGAAAGCTCTATGTGATTGGGAAGGACCCTGATGAAGAAGTCTTCAGAGTTAGTGATGCAGACAAATTATTTATTGGGCCTTAATGGAGCATACAGCCTGTTTATAAATATGAGGTTATGTTAAAACAAGCTATATGGTATTCAGAAGCATATATGCTCTGATTGTGATCTTGATTAATAATTTTATCAATATAAATGACCAAGTGGTGGTTGTGGGCTGTGTTTGTCATCACACATAAAGCTTAAGCCAAAGGCCGATCTATTGATATTTCTATGAGCAGACGTGTTCCCATGGGCTGCTGACCATTTCCCCTGTATGTTTCTGTTAACGCAGTGTTCTGATGGTAATAAATGGAGCCCTTTTAGAGCCAGTTACTTAGGGAGTTAGGACTGAGTCTCCCCCGGGAATGTGAATGTAACCTTCTCCTTTGGGCTGAAACAATGTATCCCTCCCATTGATCTTAGAATCGGTGGAAGGAATCCTCTGCTGTGACCCAGTGACCAGGCTGAAGAAGCTTCTCTTCCCCCGTTTGGCTTGAATACTTTGCTCTGCCAGTCATAATTCTGCCACTTTTAACAAGACATCTTGGTGAATCATCAGAGAGGTTAACCTTTACCATGTCAAGCTCGTAAAACGCTAAAGCGCCTTCAGATACCCAGTTCTTAGAATTTGTCACCACAGCACAGAGTCACAGTCCTCTTACACCAGAGATAGTAGGGTTTGTCCCTGTACTACAGCTTAAATGTCCATAAGTGTCCAGCGGGTGGCTAAAAACCCAGATTCTGAAGCCCACCTCTTCTGTCTCCTAATTCTGTACATGGGAATGTCTCCTAACCTTCTTGCCTCTGCTTCCTTCTCTGTAAGATGGGTTAGTAACACTGATGTGGGATTTTTAGGATTCTGATACCATACCCTAAAGTCTGCCATGGTCTTACTGTCCTGATCATGGCTGGCCTAATGGCTGACATCACCATACTTAAAATCTGGCCTGACTGTTAACTCTTCTGGCAAAGAAGTGTACAAAGGGCAGTCACCATGATTTTGTATGTCTGATGGCTGACATTTCTATTTTAAGTTTTTCACTTGACTTTGTAATGGCTTTCAGAAATGTAAGAATGGCCTGAACTCAGATGGCTTAAGAGAAAAGAAAGAAGGTGTGTTAAAAATATTGTTAGAACCTGTGAGAATTCTTTCTTCTTTTGTTTCCAGCTACACATTTGTCAGGACTGGATTTAATCTTCTTTTTCTCGTGCAGAGATTGCATTTGATGAATAAGCAAGGGAAAACAACAAAAATAATAAAAATTGTATTTCTGTAGTGGCAGAGGAAGGTCTGATGCTTAGTAACATCTGGACAAAACCCAGACACAGTCAACAGGGTCTGCACCACTCTTTGATTGCTGGCTGAATTCCTAACGATGGGACCGTTAGTGTATGACTTGGGGCATGAGGGAATGCAGAGTTTGATTTTTTGGTTGGTTTATTGCAGCCCTTAACAAGTGTGGCTGCTAGTAAATAGACAGTTAAATTAAACTCATGAATATCCGTTCCTGTTCTTAAAATAGAAATGGAAACAAAGCTATGCCTCCTGTACCGATGTGTGGAAACGGACAGGGTACTGCATTCTGGGTCGTGAGCCAGGAATGAACACAGGAGAGCAGAGAGGACATACAGGAAGCTGGTGCACACCCTCCTCTTCCCGCTCCAGTATCAGACATCTAAGATAAGTAAAGAAATGACTGGCAGGCACTCTTAACTTCTAAGCAGAAAAGAAGGGGTAAGCAGAGCAGCAGTCACTAGGAACACGTCGGAGCATGCGCACAGGCCATTGGCCTTGACTGTCGTGGCTGGCCACCCTGTATGACAACCAGGGTTGTTTCATAGGTTCCCAGGGGAAGCTCTTTTCAAAACAAGCAAACTTAGGTTAACATAAGCCTGAGCAGGTGTCCTGATGGCAGCTCTGTTAGGACTCAGGCATCAGATGTGAGGAAGAGTGGAGAGACCTGGTGGAAAAAACCATCACATTCCTACATGTTACTGGAGACAGTCTCATCATCTGGGTCTGCCATGAGGGAGATGGAGAGGGAGTAAACAGAGAAGAAGAACATGTGGACCACGAAGACCAAGTTAGGGTTGCAGAGTTATATAGGCTTTGTGTGAACTGATCATGCTCAGGTGAGATGTCTTCCACAAGAAGGATTCCTGGGGTGGAGTCCAAGGGACATGACACAAGAAAGTTTCCTACTGAAGAAAGAGATAAAATGCCCAAGCTCCCAATTTTACTTGCATTGAAAAATAGACCAATAGAAAGTGAACCCTCTTGTAATTGACAGCTGTATTAGATATCTAAATCAGAGCATTAAAATGGCAGTGTTCAGGGCCAGATGATTTCTCAATCAACTGGTGTTTTTTCCCCAAGATGTGAGGAGTGAAGGGTGCAGGGTAAATTAATTCAAAGCCACATGAAAAGGCCCCAAGCCAGAGTATATTGTTGGATAGGCATCTTTTCTTCTGCAGTCTAAATTTTAGCCAAGTAAAATACATCTGTATGTGCTGTCCCATCCAACCTTGAGAAGTGAAGGGCTTGCCATTTCACAGGAGACGTGGGTCTCATTGTAAAGACGGGGTGCGATGTCCATGCATTCCTTAGAGGTACAGACTCTGTCTGCCGTGAACTGAGCGTAAAAGAGAAGACTTGGTCTCAGCCCTGGCAGGGACATCGAGCTTTGGGGAACCCTAGTTTTCACTCACAGCAGAGTACAGACGGAAAGGTATCTGAAATGGCACAGGTAGTTTCCATGCAGCGTGAGAGAAAAGAGCAGAGCTCTCAGATGTGGGATGAAGTTAGCAGGGAAGTTGTGTAAGATAACTGGTTGGTTTCAAATTGGTGAATTTAAGCAAGGAGCAGACACTGCTGCATTTTTCTCTGCATAGAGTCGAAATGACTTAAAAGGATGCTGGAAGATGTCAGGTAAGAGGGATAAATGCAACAGAGGAAATCAGCGACAGAGATTCCCCACAGCCGAAGCAGGAACACTCAGAATTGGCAGCATCACTGGGTCCTTAACAGTTATAAAGCAGGGCACCTTTCCATTCTGATAGGTGTGTTGAGGAGGCGGGTCCATAGGGGTGTTCTTTCCATTAGATAAGCCACTTCAGACCAACAAGATATACTCGAAGCAAGTGAAAACCTTAGTGTAAAGCGTGGAGACACCTTCATCTCATGGCACATCAGAATAGTAGATCAGGATAAATCCTTTCAAGAGCTAGTTAAATAAAGCAAGTAGATTGGGGTTTTTCTTGTGTCTTAATCTTCTAGTGCATTTCTGGAAACCTCTGTCTAGTTTAATTCTACTTATGTCCCCGGTACCTGAGCTGAGATTTTAAAGGAGACATAACCTGCCCATCAACTGTAGATGAGCAGCTCTGGTCTGAAACTCTGGAATCCGGAAGTGCCACGGCATCTCAATCTTAGGAAGGTCAAGTACAATGCTCTAAATCTGATAGTTCAGCATCCAAGAACCTTGCTTTGAGCATGTAATTAATAAGAAAAAATACTGTGTAACATCATCTTCAGGGTGTATGTATGAGGTTACGTGAAGCATAAATGAATTTCAGATTGGTAGTCCAGTCCTATCCCCAAGACACCTTGTTATACCTAAGAAATATTTTTAAGTCTGATAAAACAGTTAGATATCCAAAAACTTCAGGCCCAAAGCATTTTGAGTCATGAAAACTCAGCCTACACCATCACAATATTTTAATTTAATCACAATATTTTATTTAAAACTTAAAAGACAAAATTTTTATGAATAAAAGCTATCTACATATTTTGTTATGTTTCAGATACCCAGCTTTTTAAATGCACTCACCAAACAGGGTTTTGGTATTGTTCATTTTTTCTACATGTTCCAAATGAAGCATGAACATGCCTTGTGAGTATATTCATCATCATGTTGTACGTTTTCTAACTTTGGGGTACCTTTTCTGAGGTTTCATGGTGCATGATTTCTAACCTTCAAACATCCCCAAATGTGGAACGCACTTCACATTGTTATGATCACAATGTGCCTAGGGAATGTTTTCTCCTTAGATGGTGCTTATGATTGTGGTGTGTGGTACTCGGTACACCTAAGCATTGTTGAGGTGGGAAGTGGTGACATAACTATATTAATCCTACAGCTTATGATCTGATGCCCAAACATTTATTTCTATACATTCATATTTATTTATAAAAGCTGGGATGGCACTAAGACTAATTTTTATACCTCAGGGTGTGGGGTGTGTTTGTGTGTGTGCACACACAGGTGTGTAAGAGAGAGAAAGAGACTCTGATACAGAATTCTGTCCTTGGTAATTGTTAAGTTAGAAAAAAAATGGTAAGAAGGAAAACATTGAATTAGTAGATCAAATGGGATTCCAAAGTCTAAATGCTTAACGTTCCTGCATTTTCCTCTCATTACACACAAGAGTCTGTCAGACAGCCCAATCATGTGCTGTTTGTATTGTGGAGGGCGCCTGTAATGTGTGTGTACCTGTAGTACATCGCTGGCTTCTCCTTGGTTTTCATTTGGTGAGTGAAATCTATTTAATTACTTTATGATATTGCCTTAATTAAATCCAATTGTGAATGTCTGGTTTATTCAGGAAAGTCACATTTGGAGGTGATTATCCCCTTTAACATAGAATTAACATGAAATTTGTTCAAATAGGACATCTTAAATCAACCTTGATTCACAAAAATTTGATTTGCATGAAGTTGTAATAGCACGCTTGTCATGTAAAATGAGGTACACCTGCATTATCGAGCCAGACACCAAATCCTACTAAACACACTCAGACCTGTACAAAGATGTGTGTGTGTGTTCAAAACATTGTCTGAGAACTTTCCACCAGTGGTGAGTTTCATCACTTTTTGATTTTAAGCAATTATTTCATTTCTGTCCCTGTAGCATACAGCTTCCCTTTCTGAGAAGTTACAGAGATACAAAAGATGCTGTTGATTGAAGCTTATTCCAAATCTTAGTCCACGGGCTTACATTTTCAACAGTGAGGAACAAGTATTCTTCCACACGTTTCTGAATTCTGTATTTGATGAACAGCATTAGTGGCCGCCACACATAGGGCTCAGTGGGAACAGTTAGTAGAAGACCGATATGTCAGATAGACAAATATTATCCCCAAGCAGATATCTAAATGATGCAGAGAAATGGAGAGGTGGCTTTTAAAAACTCTGAAAATGTGGGTGGAAATGGGAAGAGATTGAATATGAGAGTGACAAGAATTCAGAGAGGACTCCACGCCCTCTTAAAGGGCTTTCTTAGCTCTGACAAGCAGTTGGCCTTTTCTTTAAGGGCACAGCTGTCAAAGTACCTTGAGCAGGGAACTGGCAAGATGAGATGGGTCTCGTGGAAAAATTATTACGGCTTCAGGGAGAAAATCAGTGTGTACTAGTCAGCTTTTGTTACTATGATAAAAGACTCGAGGTACTTAACTTATAAAGAAGAAAGGTTATTTTGGCTTATGGTTCTGGGGGTTCAAATCTGAGACCATTCACTTTTTACCTGTGGAAAGAACAGCCTATTATGTCTGAGGCGCATGACAGAGCAAACTAGCAGCCATAAAGCAGACAGAGAGCATGAGCCAGGATAGACAGTTCCCTTAAAAGGCATGTTTTTAGTAATAGAAGAACCTCCACTAAGGTCCCAGACCCTAAATACTCAGAACAACTCCTAGTGGTGCCTGGCTGGGGACCAAGCCTTTAACACATGCACCTTTGAAGGACACACCCATATTCACACCACAGTAAGGCCAGAGAAGGGGATACAAGGCTGGGATTTGAGTTGGCAGGTGAAATGAGAAGACCAGAAGCAATAGTTAGAATAAACACTGCAGGAAGAGAGTGGCTTCTATGGAGAAGATGGGTCTTCAGGCTTGCTGGGGGATGAGGTAAAGTGGAATGAGACAGACATACTCCAGGTTCCTAGATGCAAGGGTGGAAGTACCATTCCCTAATTAGTGACCACAAGTATAGGAGCATGTCAGAATCTTGAGGTTTTTCATTGAGACTTGATTTACGTTTGTCCCTGGGGAGACAGGGAGAAGAAGAGAGAGGAGAGAGAGGAAGAGGAGGAAGAAAAGAGGAGAGAAGGGAGGGAAGAGTGGGGTTTAATTAAAGCTAGCACGGCTTGCAGGGCCTATTGGAGGGTCAGGAAAGCTGGGTGGAGACACTTGAATCCAAGTACAGGTGAGGCTGAGATACTCTCTAGCCTCTTTCACTACGTTGTACGTGAGGACTAGAGGGCCAGGATCATCTGTGTACAGCACTGGAGAGACGTGTCAAGGATACTCAGAGGAACTGACAGGGAGAAAAGAGAGGAGAAGAACAACCAACGACAACCTGCCTTCTTTTAAGTATGTTTTTATTAATTTTTGAGAATTGTATATGTGCATAACTCCTCCCTACCCTCTAACTTTGTGTGCACTCTCTTATCAAACAAACAACAAACAAACTACAGACAACAGCCTAGGTTCATGTGCTTATGGTTGTGGGTGTCTACTGGAGTGTGGTCTAACTACTAGGGGCTACACCTTTAGAGAAAACACTCTCCTTCTCTATAATCCACCAACTGCCAATTCCTCTCAGCTAAGCTCTTCAGCGCCTGAGCTTCTTCCCCCTGTGTATTAGAATGCTGACCAGCTTGCTCTTAACGGGTCTTGTGAAGCAGCCACAGCTGCTGGGAGGTCACAAGTTCAGAGGTCCTGTCAGGTCCAGAGAGAACTGTTTCAGTGTGGTCCTCCCTGACCTCAATGTCTCACAGTCCTGTGTCCCCTCTTCTGTGGGAAGGGGTGTGACAGACAAATCCCAGTTGTGGAAGAACACTCTACAGACACATGGCTATATTTGAAGCAGTTGTGAGATCTTGTTTTAACCATAAGGAAACTTCCCTGATGTAGTCCAAGAGCTGCTAAGACCTATACTAATCTGTGGTTACAGAAGTAGCAATTTAGAATTCAGTTTGATACCATCTCACCAAGCGTACCTGACTGGGGGAGCTCAGGCTTCAGGGGTAACCTGTTACTGTTGTTTTGTTAAATGGGAATAGTATCAAACTGCCCACTCCCATGTCAGAATATCAGGGAGACTTTTCACAGTAAATTCAAAGCCCAGTTACAAATGTGTGTGTCTACATGCACATATGCACAGCACATGTGTGCATATGCCCACTGCTTTACAAGATGTGGAGGAACCTGTCCTGTGTGGAGGTGTAGGTTTTTCAGTGTCTGCAGCTAAGTTCCACTGGAGGCTCTCATGGAGGGAGAGGAAAATGCACAGCATTGTGCACTCTGTGGGCTCACTCTTTCTAGTGGCCTGCTGTCACAGAATGTGCCAGCCCTATTTTGTGGAGACAGTCCAAACCTGCCAGACAGCCTTTCGTCATGGGCTTTCCCTCTTTGACTGTACCCATGGCTACCACTCTGTTCATGCCCAGCTTAGCTTTTGCAGCTGCTTAGAGCCACATTGCCAACATCCTGTGACCTTCACAGAATCCCAGGCCCAGTCTGGCCACCCAGACACTTCCAGTCAGTAAATGCTATTGTATCAAGTGCCTACTGTGTCCTGCTGGGCATCGCACCAGCCTGCAGGAGATTCGAGTCTCGCCAAGTGCTGAGTGGGACTTCCTCTTGAGTCCCTGAGAAAGGCCTCCTTGGGCAGGACTCTGGAGGCAGCAGTGGCTCTGTAATCTGTGTGGAGAAAGGAAGAAATGAAAGGCTCCTGAGTGGACCCTTGATAGTGACCAAGAGGAAAGGAAGGGTTGGCAAGGACTCAAAGGCTCTGCCTTAGGACTGAGATCAAAATTTTTGAGTTTGAAAGCTCTTTGAGGTCCAAACCAAATTTGCAATCAGTTAGCAGTTTCTGCATTCTGAAAGCTGGGTGTCCTCCCCAGTGGATGGTAATTTTAACTCAACTTTTAACTCAACTGGTGATGGATCAGTATCAGCCCAGGTACTCTCCTCAGCATAGCTCTGCTTCATCACAGGATGGCAGTGCTGGCTGTGCACACGGTAGCCAAACAAAGTAAGCTATAGCCCTGAAGTACAGGGCTCCCGCTTCTTCCACATTTGAATCAACATTCTTCTGGAGCCTTAACATCCTATTACAGGCATGAGGTTGTGAGTATGTTGGCCTTGCGTTGACATCTTAACAGGATTATGCCCTATCCTGATTTCTGAAAACCTAAGTCACCCCGTTGCTCCAAAACGTACCTTGGAACTATCCAGAGCCAGTTGTCTGTTTGGGAGATTCTTAAGAGTTTCTTTCTTGTTGAGTAGAACATGGGAATCACGCCCTTCTCCCCTGCCTCCCTGTTTCTTTCACAAGGGTGTGATCCCGGTGCCTGTGTGTCTTAGCCATGTGGGCCACAGATTATGTAGAACAGCTGAAGGGGCTAATTGTGTGTGAGTAGCTGTTAGTGGAAGTGCTAAAATGCTAAGCCAATTGTGCGGCTTTCAAAGGATTGTCTGTTTCTTCTTCCTTCAGGTCCTTATGTCAGCAGTATTTCTGTCATGATAACATTTATTTATCAAAGTTTATGCTACTTTGACTTTTTATAAAATACCAGTGAAGATAAATGGATCGATTGACCCCGGGAGCAGTTTATTTATCCCTTTAGTCACACTTCAGTGGCAAAATCAATACCCTTCTGAAATATCTGATATTACAGCCAGGCCCAGTAAATAGTGACATTCCTGAGCTGTGTGCAAGGGGAACTAAAATTTATTATCAACTTAGATTTTTTAGTACATGTATTGATTTTGCTGGAGATGCTTGTGAATTTTTATTTATCTGTAGCTGAGCAAGTGACCTTTGTTTCAGAGACCTGCAGTTAAAGTTGCTAAAATTTGGAGTTGAGAAGACCATTGTTCATTTGTAAAGGTAGGTTTGAAAGAAGGAAAGGGAAGTATTTTTCCCAGAAATGGCTTATCCCCACCCCCTACTTAGATAGTCAACATTTTGCATACTCTTTTGTGACACCCAAACCATGTATATCAAATCCACATGTACTTGCTAAAGACATTTGTGTGTCCTGCAACTGTGAGGAGACCTCTAGAGTTATTCATCCTAATTGGAGGTGAGCTCAGCTGCAACAGAGTCTTGAGGGAAGAGGAGTTGAGGGCAGGAAGCAGAAGGGAGGCCCAGTTCCTGGTAGCAGGAGGAGAGTGGAAGGAGGATGTGTTTCCTGTTGGAGCCCAATGGCCTGAGGAGGCTGAGTGGGAGCACTGGTCATCACAGTGCTGGATCCCAGACTCCATAGGCAATAGGAGCGGTTGGAACTTTAAGCCGCAGTAAAAGTGAAGTACAGAAAAATAGAAGGTGGTGAACAGACAAGCAGCTCCCAGGGCAACGGGCTCAGTCAGCAGCTGGGTACAAGACTGTTGATCAGAGACCACACTACAGCAGACCCAGACACTGGTCAGCAAAAAGAGGTGATAGCAACAGGAACAGCTTCCAAATCTGGCTGATTACTGTCACTTTCCATTCACCTTATAATTTCATGTAGCTTTGGGAGCAGAGCCAATCTGTATTCTACTTTTAGTAGGCTTTCAAAATATGAATGAAAAATAAAGAAAAGTAATAGGCCCACATGAATGCCAACAGATGAGCTGAACAGAGAACAACTGTAGAGATGCTGACATGGACAGAGAGCACGTGAGGCCTCAAACCCACACAAAGAATTACAGAGAAGAAAGGAGTACTAAGAGCAGGAGACATGGTCTCGGGGAAGAACACACCAGTCACTTATCCATACCACACGGTCAGCCCTGAAAGTGTACATACAAGGAACATTATATAGAATGAACAGGTTGTATTTAGAAATATATATGTACATATACACACATATGTATTATATATGTGTGTGTGTATGTTTATGTATGCATATATGTACATATATGTACATGTGTATATGTGCATATATGTGCATGTGTATATGTACATATGTATACGTACATATATATCACTCACTCCTCATGTTACTGATCTTAAAAGATTACATATGGGCCATTCCAGTAGCCTATGGGAAGATCGTGAGGCGAAAGGGGTCATGATGAATGCCCCCTGACTGAGAAAGGGACAGAAATTGGCACCTGTGCCCCCTTTGTTTCATTATTTTGACAGCCATTAGAATAGGTATCACTTGAAAAGGCTCCTACAAGTGTCACAAAATATAGAACTTGACTGTTTTTTTAGAAATTTACTGTCCCAACCCACTGATTATATTTGAAAGATGTTCACTTCACTGATAGCATCTAGACAGATGTATGATAGTCTATGTTTGTGTGAAGTTTCAAACATCAGCACCTGAGGCAAATCTCCAAGGGTCATGAGAACAGGTAAGTAGTTTTAAATATGTTTGCAGAGTTGCTAAGATGACATGTTAAAACAACTCATCCAAGAAGAAAGCGGCGACCATCTTCTTCAAGTAGATGATGTTGAAAAAATTTGAAAACGGAGAAGAAAATTTCCCCCAAAGAACATAAACCTTATAGTGAGCTTAGGTGTGCCCAGCCTTTTACATCGACATAACATGTTGTTATCTACAAAACTCAGTTCACAACAGCTGTCAGCCACACAGTTGGGTTATCCTCCTTCTTCCTCTCTCTCTCTCTCTCTCTCTCTCTCTCTCTCTCTCTCTCTCTCTCTCTCTCTCTTATTTTACCATTTTTTTGCTGACCCACATTGTCTGCCATCCTTGCTAACATGTGGGCAGCATATAATTAGAGTCCAAATAATCAACGTACTAAGTCAGTTCCTGAGGATGCCACCGTCTTATATTGTTCAGGCAACTCTGTCAGTGGAAGGGGAGCACTAGAAAACAGAAGCCTTGATGGGCCAAATAGTAGATGTGTTTGGTTTCGTAGTCCAAACATGCTCACCTCTGCTGTGAAGCAAGCTGCCACAGATACCGTGTTAATGCCTGAACATGTTTGTGTTCCAGTAAAACTTTATTTATAAAAGCAAGTGGTGGGCAGGACATGGACCTCAAAAGAGTGCAAATATTAACATTTTTATCTTAGACCTTGTACCTTGTATTGTAAACAGCACTATAAGATTTGGCTCATAGTTTTACACTTAACTTTTATGATTCCTAAGAAGTAATATGACATTCTCCCAAAATTTATAAAAAAAAAAAAAACACCTTGGCATTTTAAAAATTAGTTGCTGGAATATAAACAGAGTTTTAGTTTTCTAATCATTTGAAATCTCAGAACCAATATCAGATACAAAAGTAGAGATTCCCCATATCTTGAATATAAGCTTAATTTTATGGAATACTTAGCCTTGTTAAATGAAAAAGTTTATGGTTTCAGAAATGAAGTTACAGAAAGTTTACAAAAGTGTTAAAAAAAAAAAACAAACTTCAAACCAGTTGCTATACTTGCTTCGAACTGCCACTCACAGCACTGACACTGGTCAGTGTTATCACCATTTCAATTGAGGCATAGCAGCAGCCATCTGTGGTAGGAGAGCTGTCCCTGTGTCATGAATGAGGAAGGTACTGTTCCCTGAGCTTCCCTCCAAGTTCTGGGGGTCAAATCCCACAGTATGCCTTCATAGCTCATTCTTCACAGCTGCCTACACTACATGTATATTGATTGAGCCTCTAACATTCATTATTGCTCATGAAAATATATCACTGGGCTCTGAGAGTCGCATTCTTTTGCAAAGAAACTTTATGTTTCTAGTATAGACTAAGACTCTAAATGTCAGAGAACCAGGGCCTGGGGAGATGCTCGGTGGATAAAGTGTTTGCTGCTCCAGCATGAGGACCTGTGTTTGGATCCCTAGTTCCCACATAAAATGTCTGGTATGACCGCACCCATCTGTAACCTGCACTGGGGAGTGAGGAGATGGAAGCAGACAGACGGATCCTCAGAACTCATTGGTAAGCCGGTCTAGCTAATCCCTAAGTTCCAGATTCAGGGAGAAACCCTGTCTCAAAATAATATGATAGAGTAATAGGAAGATACTAGACATTGATCTCTGGTCTCTACACATATGTACATACATGCACATGCACACTTATATATTCATGTAAATATTAACATATACCTACACACACACACACACACACACACACACACACGCACACACACACACACACACTAACCGTCAGGGAACCTTCAGTATCTTTGCAATAGCAAGACCCATTATTCCTGAAGGAGGAAGAGGAAGAAGAAGAGGTGGAGGAGGAGGAGGATCAAGAGGAAAAGGAGGAAGAGTAAAGGTCACAATGACAGGAATTTGCCCAGACAGCTAAGTTATAATTGTTCTCAGAGGAGAGCTTGGGTCTCCTCCCTCTCAGACCTGACAGTGTTCCCTACAGCAGAGATTCCAGAAACTTCGTGTAGCATCCACTCTGGATGAAAACAGTGCCCCCTTCTTTGTGAACCATGCAGTTCCTCCTGTACGTCTCCAATGCTGCACTAAGGTGGAAGCACCATGCTTAAGCCATTTGCTGTAACAGGTCTGATCCCCAGGGCCTCTGAATCAGAAGCAGGAATGAGAGAGCAGAGGGGCTGGGCTCTGAGAACAGATAACCTTGGCAGGATCCTTTCAAGATTTCTGTGACCACAGACACACTTCCTTTGGAGGCCCACCATGTCCAAAAGATCACAATATACCCAGAGCTCGTGTTAAAATATCTTGCAGCACTCTAACTATACACAAGTTACTTAACGCATGCTTGGTCTCATTGCCATAATCCTCGGGTAACCTTAAGAATTGTGGTGACCATTACCATACTCTTTTCAGATATGCTGAACTTTTAAATGGATATGTAGAATAACAGAAACACCCTTGTATATGTGAGGAGTGTAGCCATCCATCCATAAACTTTGACATTATAGCTTTCTCTTTTTATTTTGGAGCCCATAAAGATTCTAAGAGACAAGGTGACCTAGACCTGGATATAACCCTGCCGCTGTCATGCATACTCATGTGACATTGGGTAAAGTACTTCCATGGTCGAGGATCTTCAAGTGCCTTTTTTTGTCTATAAAATGGAGTTTTCTCACCACTCCCAGTGAAGTCGAATATGCTTTCGTAATGTGCTCCAGGCTTCATGAGGAGTGGGGCAGAGGGCTTGGGGGTCCCTCTCTGACACTTGGAACAGGGAGAGGGGTCCTTCTTCTGCCTCAGCATCCACTTAGACACCAGGCCATCCTCTCCTGCTTCCTGCTCCCTTCCCCTTGTTCAAATGATACTCCTGTATTCTGTATCTTTGATGTTATGATATCTTAGGGCCTTCCTCACACTCTGGAGGGCCCGAAGGTCTTTCCTAGGGCTTCCTTATTCCCAAAGCAGCAAAGAACTGGCCTGCTGCTGCTGTAACCATGTGGAGCCCACAATCTAGCCACTTCCTTGATTGGGCTTCTACCTCTGGACCCCTGTCAGCCATCATCATTGAAGGACAAGTGCCAGATTACTAGAGGTAACCTTTCTAACCAAGCTTCCTCTCCAAGGCTGCCTGTCCTTCCTCACCCGGTCTTCCACAGGACAGACATCAAAAAGTGCTTACACTTTTCTCATCTCTACTACCTCCTGACCAATGCTGGTGCTTTTCTGCTGTGCCTTTCCGGTGCGGCATGCCCTCTCCTCTTGGGAGCCGAGTGATAAACCACCTCTCCATGTTATCAGTGTTTCACAGTTCTGCTGCCTTCACTTGACTCAAATGATAGAGAAACTCCTGATTTAAGATCAGGTCCAGGGCCTTGTTATCAGGGAGATACCAGGTCTGGCAAGGTGAGACTACAGCAGTCATAGAAGCTAACTCCCTGTCTGCTTCCATCCCGGGATGGAGGTGGGGAAGGTCCAGCTGTCAGGAGGAGGATACTGCACCTGGCCAGCCAGGGCCATATGGAGGTCACCTCTACCCAGAATCAGAGCACACCCAAGGCTATTTTCTGACCTCCTGCTGTTTGCAGTACAGCTGGGCAGAGGAACAGCAGTGTGGGTTAAATGTATGAGGGAGTAGCTGTAAGAAAGGGCTGGATTCTTGGAAGTAAGAGTGTCTCCTTCCTCTTGAGCAGGCCTTTGTCCTGCTCTGGTCCAGGAATATTTGACTTGCCTGGTCAGACATCACAGCTGTTCTAGACAGGCCTTTTCTTGTTTTTGCCTTTATTAAAAATGAGATGTCAACAAATTGTGACTTAATCATCAAAAAAGCCTCTGTACTCTCTCTTCAGATTTTTTAAAAATATTTTTTACCTTGCAACTAAAAATTAATACTAAAAATGAATTATTTGAAACAAATTACTTTAATGTACAGTCACCCTCACCCATATGAGGAACTGGTTCCTAGACCTAACTGGGGACACATGGCTGCTCTAATCTCTTGTATAAGATTTTGTGTGTATACATGACACTCGAATGTACACATGCCATTCCACATACTTTAAATCATCTCTCATGACATATAAAATATCACTGATGCTATGTAAATGCTTGAGATAGGATATTGTCTAGAGATTAATATTAAGTATGTATGTGTTGAGAGTATATACCATTTACCCCTACCCCCAACATTCTCAGTGTGTTTTGAAGCCACAGATAGTCAGCACATAGACTGAGGAACAACTGCATAAAGTACTTATTAAAAACCCCAAATCTGTACAATGGCAAATCCTGTCCATCTCCTGAATTGTGTCAGTATTTTTTCCGAGCCCTTCATCCACAGAATGTCCCTTCATTGATGGCTGAACAGAGGTGACAGTCTCTAGTTCTCCCAGCCTTTGCACACTGTAGTTGAACTAATACTTTGTAATAGTTTACTTTACACTTGCAGAACATCTCAGGAGGAGACGGAGCTCACGAGAGGGACAAGATTAAGTCAAAGGCCCAGATCTTCAGAGCCTGCCTGAAACAAGCCGAGGGATGCTGGTGTCTAGTGTAGCAGACGGCAGAGTAGCTGTGAAATTAAGCTTAAATTTTGGGGCTTCTGTGCTGTGAGTTCTCTTCCAAGATCCTACATCTAATTTTGTACTCATAATTTTTCTTTATGTAAAAAAAAAAAAGAAGAAGAAAAAGAAAAGGTTAGCTTTATAGGATATAGCTATAGTTTTATAGCTTTAAGAGCCCTGAAAACCTGCCTGTGGCCCAGGGGAGGAGTTACATGTGTGTTCCATGATGTTCATAGTCCCACCTATGAATCTGTCATGGGGAGAACACTTGTTGAGATGACATCATTCAAAAACAATGGCACTGGCACCTCTGCTGTAAATGAAATTTGAATCCATTATTCACGACATCTTAGAGAACATGCCTCAGAATCTTCTCATCTTCTTCACAAGATGATTTGTTAGGGATTGATTCAGGAGATGAGGAAAAGAAAGAACCGATAAATTGGTACCTTTATTTCTGTCCAGTGTATCTGATCTACTTCCAGGAGTAGTCCCTTAAAAAGTGAGTCCCTAAAGGTATGAGGCAGGCAGCTATACCATTATTTTTACAATATGTAAATTCTTCCATCCTTCACATTAAACCAGTGAAAACAGAATGTTTGGTCCTTTTACATAAACCTCATTGAAAATGAAGGTTTCTGAGAGCTGTGATGGTTTCTTGATTGAAGGAGCGTTAGTTACATTGTTCTACTCTCCCTGGCCTCTTGGGCAAAAGGAGGCCCACAAGTAGCATTGCTGAGGTTTCAGTAGGAAGATGTAATGCTTGGTCAGGACAGCTGTAACCTTTCTGTAAAGAGCTACAGTTTGGATAGACATGGTCCAGACATCTCAGGAATATTGATGATTGGTTAAATCTGAACAAAAGAAACTTCAGGGCTGCTAAAGTTAAATGCCCTCTGAAAATTGGAAGAGTTAAAGCCACTGTATGATAATACTCTCTATCCATTTCATCTAAAGGGTAAGTTGTGGAGGAAGGAAGTGGATATTGTACAGGAGAAGAGTCTGTCTCTCAAACACACATGCACACGAGTGCTGAGTAATGAAAGCATTTATTTTGAATAAACTTTTGTAGTTGCCTATCTGTGAAATCTTAATGTATATACATTGTTTTTAATATGATACAAAGGTACAATGCTGTCCTGAAATGACAAAACTAAAAGATTACATGTTGCAACCTTTGTGTGATTGATGGCTTTTCTTCATTCAGGAATAGGTACAGTTTTGTCCTTTATAGCTGTGTTTTGTAGAGGAGCCAACTCTAGTCTTTCCCAGTACTTACTTTTATTGTCTACTCTGTTCTCAAATTTACAATTAAGTTTTAGAGTATCATATTTTTGGCCAGGCAGTGGTGGCATACCCACTTTAATCCCAGCACTGATGAGGCAGAGGCAGGTGGATCTCTGTGAGTTCAAGGCCAGTCTGATCTACAGAGTGAGTTCCAGGAAAGCCAGCACTACACAGAGAAACCCTGTCTCAAAAAAAAAAACAAAACAAAACAAAAACAAAAAAAACTTAATTAATTAATCAGAGTTTTGGAATTAAGCCTTCTCATTCTAATATTTTATTAGAAATACACCTTTTCCTCCCTTGTTTTTTTTTTTTGGTTTTGTTTTGTTTTGTTTTGTTTTGTTTTGTTTTTCAAGACAGGGTTTCTCTGTGTAGTCCTGGCTGTCCTGGAACTTACTCTGTAGACGGGGCTGGCCTCTAACTCAGAAATCCACCTGCCTCTGCCTCCCAAGTGCTGGGATTACAGGCGTGCGCCACCACTGCCCGGCTCCTCCCTTGTTTTAAAATTCACTAAAACTGGTTTTCAATCTGTGGACCATGACCCCTTTGGGAGGGTGCAAATGACCCTTTCATCAAGATTACATATCAGGTACTGTGTGTATCAGATATTTATGTTACAGTTCATAACTGTCACGGTTATGAAGTAGTAACGAAAATGATTTTCTGGTTGGGGGTCACCACATCACAAGGACCACAGCATTCAATAGGAAGGTTGAGAACCTCTGACGTGAGTGCCATTCCTAAAACACAAGATGTGAAGTTTTAACCCTGGATGGTGGTAGCCTCTGTCAAATCATTCTTGTCACTCATAATGATTTTATAATAATTATTGAAGATGGCCACTAGATCTTTAGAGTAAAGGAGGCGAGAGCACTTGCTACAGCATACATCCCCAGATGGAAGTCTGTCTTTTCTCCTGAAGCTGGGTGAGTCACAATTAGTCGCTCACTCTCCTGAGTCATTTACCCAGCTGTGAATAGAACATAGTAGTATCTGCCAAATAGGGATAGGATGAAAGGTTAAATGGGGTCATTTGGAAGGCGCTTGCCACAGTGCCTTGTTTCCCTAAGACAGTTATCCTTGACAATGCTTAGAATGGTGGGCGCAATAGTAACATAATTATTTACTGAGTGCTAATCATATCGTAGATACTATATTAAAACCGGGATTTTAATATCTATTTTTGACGTAGAGGAACTTACTCTTTCTGGAAAAGGCACATATATTTAAGCGATAATTGTATTACAGTGTGATAACTACATTTCTAGTTGCTACCGCTCAATGTCATTTTTATGAATGAGAACAATGCATTGCTTTTAAAAAAAAAAAAGCCTTGTAAGCTAAGAAGAATCTGAGTTAACACGTACAAGACTAAAATTTGCCTGAGTAACTGACTATAAAAAAGACTCAGGGTCCTGGGAAAACTATCTTTTCATACAGAAAGATGATTCGAATAACAATGGTTTTCTAGTCTCAATAATTCCTTCTCTCCAAAAGGAAACATTGTATTTTGCCTCTCCTGGACTCAGGGACAGGCTTGCTGTCTTGGGGCTGTAATTTATGCCTGCTATTTGCCTTAGCCTCTTAGCTTGTGTTTCTAGAGCTTGAGGCTAAACTGGAAGGGGGAGTGGATGTGCACAGGTGAGCTCCATTGTCTCATCAGCGTGCTGACTGCTCTCAGGAAGCTGCCCCTAGTTTCGAATGTGGACAGGCGGTACCCGTTTGACGGTACAGCTTCGTTCAGATGTCTCCTTTACAGAAGCTAAGAAATAAAATAAGTAGGAAAATTTTAGAAATCAGAAGTGAACTCAATTTAATTAGGGAGAAAACATCATTTCCTGTTGGCCCAGGTGTGAGTAAAAGCCAACAGTTCAAAAATAGTTTTTCTAATTTGAAGTATAACAGATAAAACCTTCCAGGAAGAATCCCAAGTCCTAGTATGGCGCACGGGGTTTCATTAACACTCTGTTCTTTTGCCAGTCAGTACATCAGGAGAGATGGTAGAATTTGCTCTGCAGCAGTCACTCTGTCTGCCTTGCTCTCTCCCAGTTCTCCTTCAGCTTGGCCAAAGTTAGAGTGTGCACCCTTTGTGTGGCTTTAGTCCAGGGGACTTGACCACTAGAGCAGGACTTGACATTAAAGCAAACTTCAAGGCCACTGTACATTGTCCCAATGGTGAATGCATAGCTTTTCACTGCTCTAGCAAGGAAAGGAGGCAGCTAGCAGGGAACAGGATTCCCTCAGCTCTGCTTCTAGTCCTGACTTTGTGGTAATGCATGCAACTTCTGGGGCAGGCATCCTGGATTTGCCCAGGCATCCTGGATGTCTAAAATAAGTAACATTGTTGCAATGGTGCCAGAGTTCTAGGTAGCCATTAGCATCATAGAGCATGCATGGAGTGGTTGGCTAGGACTTGGGAAAAGGAAGGAGTCCACAGCAAGTGCTGACAGGTAAGGACTTGGCTAGCTATGAAGTATGCCAGTGAGAGGAAGGCACAGAGTTCTCAAGCAATGACTCTCCACAGTTGGGCTCTGTAAATCTCTCTGGAGGTAGAAAGGATATACGTGGAAAAAAAAATGAGAGTGGGGTTGTATATAGACCAGGGCGTGTAAGAGAGATGTTTAACGGGGCTTTCTTTTTGTTAATTAAAGGGTTCGAGGAAGTGTGCCCGTGAGTCAGGTCTCGTTCATCCCTGTGTCAACCAATCACTAGGAATAAACTAAACCAAAAATGTAACTGCCTGTAGGATCCCAGTTCTGGATGGGTGGATATCTCACAGTAAAGGGGGAAGAAATCAAA
This sequence comes from Grammomys surdaster, assembly GCF_004785775.1. Lineage (NCBI taxonomy): Eukaryota > Metazoa > Chordata > Mammalia > Rodentia > Muridae > Grammomys > Grammomys surdaster. The sequence goes on along the minus strand of NW_021604696.1, from coordinate 8,483,248 downwards.
TTAGTTTCTAACAGGGATCCCTGCCTCCCTTTACTCTTAAGGACATGAGACAAGGCAGACGAAGAACCCCTCTCACGTGATACCTCTGATTTCCAGTCTTCTACATATGTTCCACCCCTGACCCTGCAGATGAACCCATAGCAAGCGATGTGACAGAGCTGGGCCGCCATCAACAGAATGGGCGCACACGTGTGCTTCTTATTTCAGAAAAGAGCTCAGTACCTTGTAGTCCTTTTAAACTTTTGACAGGGCCAATGATATAATCTTGAGGGGTTGAAAGGTCCAGCACCCCCTCCTGAGACAGTCTCCAACCCTGGAACCACTGACTGCAAATGCAGGTCAGCAACTTGGAATACCTCTGCCTGGCATGCTTTTGAAAGCAGGGACAAGAAAGGAATGTTTAAAATGCTGAAGGAGATTTGAGTCTGCCGTGTGGGCCCCAAACTGAGTTGTAGGCAGGATATATGTGTGAGGATACCAGATGCAATCCCGCTCTCAGGGAGACACTAGTACAGTTACCGTGTACAATGTTAGTAGCTTAGCAAAGAGTGAAAGCCAGGCACAGGGTGTGGAGGTTGGGCTTTGAGGAGGAAGAAAAGAGAAAAGGCCTTTGTATGTAAGGCAGGGCTCAAGCAAGCCTGCAGTGGAAAATTTATTCACTTTTCCACTAGTGCATAATCATGGTCTACAGTGTGCTGATTTGATAAAATGTATACATTGTATAATGACAATATCACAATAATTAACATACCCTGTTATCTCAAATATGTGTCATATCTGCACGGCAATCATAGTATACAAAATCCAGAGGGGAGAATATGACAGTGGTTGCCCTCGGCTGTGAGCTCTGCCTTTTCCTTCTAGGCCATTGACGGTTGTAAGCCTGGAGAACAACAACAACAACAAAAATGATAAAGCTTCTATTTTAATGACTACACAGTAATTCAAGGTGACCTTGTTTAGAGAGGTGGCAGGTACTTTTCAGAGTTTAAAGGAATCATTTTAGGCTAGAGGACACCCCAAAATGTGGTAATCTGTACAGATTGTTCCAGTAAATGCTCTGGGTGGAAGGAGTCAGCTAGGTCAGGAAGTCATCAGAAGGTCAGTGGGAGTTCGTAGAACCCTGCACCCTAGGGCACAGGGCCTCCTCTTGGAGCTCCTTGAGCGCGTTTTCTCATGCACATTGGTGGACAGCACAGACAGGTCTGTAAACCAACACCATGACTAGATAATAGTAACAGCGCACATGCCAAAGTTGCTGAGAGCAGATTTGAAATTTTTGCACCATATAGAGAACAAGCAAGCACATGGCTTGATAGATATGTTACCTTGCTTTGATCTTGTCATACTGTGCAAACATAGTGAATTAAACACAACACTTGTAACTTGCATCACACTGGTACTTGCCAGCGTCGAATGCACACACGCACACACGCAGTAGATAAAAGGAGTCACTGTTTGTCCTGTGTGCACTAAGATGTGACCCCATCATACACTCAAAAATGTGTACTTTTCACATTTGTTAGTGGGACGGTCAAGCTGAGTTCTGCACCACGTGATAAGCAAGGTCTTCGGAATGAAGAATTGCCATACACCCTGTAACCTGATCAGATTTTAACCAGCGAACGGGCATCTTCTCCTCCTGGAGTATACAATAATCATTTTACCTAGCTTTGCTTTTAATTGTCACACATTCCTAATGCTGAGTTTCCATCCTTTCCTGAGGCAGTAAATAGCTCTCTGCTGATATTCAGATTTAGGATGTTTCTGTGGAGGAAGGGCGTGGGGGGAAGGAAGCCACCCTGAGGGTGAACACTGGGGAGTGACAGAAGAAAGGGCTTGGTATTTTTCTTCTCTCCGTGAAGCTGTGGTTTGCCAAAAAGAGGGAAAGACCTTTGAGAAACACAGGGGTTCTCTTCTAAAGGAAATTGAAGGGTCACTCCGAAGATTAATGATCGGGAGATGTTAATTCAGCGGAGAATTTATTTTTAAAGGCTGAGATTTATTCTGAGCCAGAGGATTTTGAGTTCAGCTGGGGGACTAATGAGGCATGGATTTTGTTTTGTGGAGTTCCTGCTGCCGCTGTCAGTCATGGAACAGGGGGCTATTCACCCCGAGTCTCAGATCTGGTTAAAAGCCCTACACCTTCTAACACTGAGAGCCTTCCTAGCTGGTAACTTCCTCAGAAAATCTGTAGGGGTGGCTTACTTCTTTTACACTTGAAAGGCTCTATGTGTGAGACTTTTGTGTTTTTATGAAGACATCATATTGGTGCAAATTCATATTAATTATTAACATGTTGCAAAAGTTTAAAATTCGCATTTTTCACAGGAGGGTAATTTTTCCTTCCCTGACCCATATATTGGTTTTCCCTTCTCTGCTTGAAGTTAAATATAAAACAGTTTATTGACACCCACTGGGTCTCTTCCCAGACTCCAGAAGAGGCTACAGGGCCCCTCTGAGATCTGTCTGTTGCCATCCACCTCTCCCTCTTAGTTTAGCTGAGTGTAGTGTGAAACCTCACTCAATTGTATCAGCAGTAGCACCCCATGTCATTGCTTAGAGCACCCCCTGAACTATGCTGTGTCTCCTTGCCACCTACAAACCTCAGAGGTCCCATCACCCCCTGACAGTAGCTTATCTGTCACTAATCAGAGTAGTTCTTGCACCAGAACCTAATTAATGTGCTTATCAAATTGCCTGTTTAGGCATCAGTGTGGAAAGAAGAGGTGACTACGCCTAGGCTGTCAGTGCTGGTCTTCATGTGCCTGACTCTCAGGGCTTCAATTCCACTGTATTAAAAAGCACTTTCTCTATTACACATAGCTAAGCAAATATCTTAGAACAAGATGTCCAGAGGGATGTACAGACTTTCTGTGGACTCCCCTTAGCTAGACATAAGCAGAGGGAGGCCATGCTTCTAGAGTAGACTACCAGGGGTTGCTACCACAGGGAATGGATGCTTTCCCAATGCATGGGCCAGACTGTCTTTGGGGGCTTATTCAACCAGAGCCTGTGCTGGATCTGCTCCTGGCAGGAAGTCAGGCATCCATGTAATGGTGCTCCGTAGGTGGCTTCTATCACAGCTGGATGCTCTCACCCTTCCCTTGGGGATATTGCCCCCTCATTTTGACCTCATAAAAATATAGTGTCTTTAGAATGCCTATCATTGCTTAACGATAATTCATTCTGCAGAATGGGATTTCCAAGGCCCCATTGCCCAGATTAATGGCTATTCCCTGGACATCAGGAAAACCTCAACAGCACAATTATTTGTCTCTTCATTTTATATACATTCATCCACATGGAGGATGAGAGAGAGAGAGAGAGAGAGAGAGAGAGAGAGAGAGAGAGAGAGAG